>NC_142349.1:44143949-44803949 GCF_059441175.1 Urocampus carinirostris | reverse complement strand
TTTGGGGTTTTCTGGTAGCAACAAATCTGAGAGAAAATTGGTACATGATCTGAAACAGTCCTTCTCAACTCAACTTGAGGATCCACCACCCTACCCTAATTAGATGCTGCAACCCAAATCAAGAAAAAAAAACTCCGCTTCTCAAATATATTGAATGAAAGGCAGTTTAAACCATGTATAGTAGAGTATGGTTGGATGATTGGATCCCTTAACAACTAAGGTCTAAGGGGCCATTTTCTGTGGTGTATCTTGGGCCAGAAAAGCCTGGTGACGACCATTACTCTTCAGGCCATGTAGGGGAAAACTCGCTATACTCACATTTTTTAAAATACAAAATGACCAGCAAAGCCAAAACGACTTAAAGTGATAATATTTCCTTAATTGCTCAATTAGTAGCATTTTTAATGAAATAAATGCAATGAAAAAGCATGAAATACATCCATCCATTATGTCATTATGAAAGTGCAACCCGGTCACGGCGGTAAGAGTGCCAAACTTTTACCATTTAACTACCAGTTATATATATCCATCCATTATCTGCACCGCTTATTCTCAGTAGGGTCGCGGGAGTGCAGGAGCCCATCCCAGCTATCTTTGGGCAGTGGGCAGGGGACACCCTGAACTGGTTGCCAGCCAGTCGCAGGGCACACAGAGAAAGACAACTCACTTGCATCCATTTGAGACTCTTTGTGATTAAGGGCTATACAAATAAAAATGACTTGACTTGCTCATTCACACTAAGGGACAATTAGGACTTGCCAATCAACCTGACATACAGTACATGTTTTGGGAATGTGGGAGGAAACCGGAGTTCCGGAGAAACCCACGCAAGCACGGGGAGAATATGCAAACCCCGCACAGGAAGGCTGGCAGCTGGATTTGATCTCATGACCTCAGAACCGTGACGCGGGCGCACTAACCACTCAGCCGCCGTGCCGCCCGCATGAATTACAAAAGCGCAAAAATGTTCTTGGTCCTGGCGGCTGTTCTGATGTACACAAATAAATGAAATTCACTTAGGGTGCTGCAATCTATTATCCTAGATTGCATTTTGCTAAGAGTGGGGGCTGTGAGAGCAAATTTCATATGTGGCGCCTCTTTTTGTCCATTCTTTATACCTAAAGTGAACCGCATCCACGTGGCTGCGATCAATTATTACTAGTCGACTATTGCTGCAAGGGTGGGGATGGCGGCAGAGGATTTTCGGATATTGCGGTGAGTTCTGGTCCCATTAAGCCCCGAAAAACAGATTACAGCAGCTGGGTTCGGACATTTCTAACAATGGCCCGCAAAGGCCCGAGACCCACTGAAAATAGGCCCGCTGCAAGGAAGCAGCAAGGCGAAGGGAGAAAAACAGTGAAAAAAACATCCCTCCATCCATCATCATCCGCTTATCCGGGGGTCGGGTCGCGGAGGCAGCAGCCTCAGCAGTGAAGCCCAGACCTCCCTTTTTCCCATCCGCTTCAGCTAACTCATCTTCCCGGGCCAGCCTAGGGATAGTCTCTCCAGCGTGTCCGGGGTCGTCCCCGGGGCATCCTGCTGGTGGGACATGCCCAGAATACCTCTCGGATGACTGAGCTTCTCAACCTTAGGTTTTTTTTCATCAAGTGTTGATGATTTTTTCCTTATCTCTTGTATGATAAGGTTTGATACATATAGTATATCATATAATATCAATCAATCAATCAATCATTAATCAATCGATCGATCGATCAATCAATCAATTTAACCTGAAAAACTAAGAAGACATTTTTACAGTATTTTTTCCGTTATGTTTTTCCTTAAGTAGTCTCATGTAAAGCCTATGAGCTAGGGGAATTGCAATAATTTATAAGTGGAGCATTAGCTGAGGTTGACAGGTTTGATAATTTTTCTATTTTTGTGTTCAATTACGGGTACTTTAATAAAAAAAAGACCTGAACTGAATGTTTATAAGACTTTTTCAAACAAACACTGTTGAACTCATTCTACAGGATATATTTTTTGTCACGAAAACCTCAAAAGGAAATAAAAAGTAGTCTAGTAGTAGTGCGTTGTAAAGTATCAGAGCGTTGGAGGTCAGGGAAATAATTTACAACTGTTGCAAAATAGCAACAAGCAAATATTATCTGTGGTAAAATAAAGAAAAAAATGCAACTTGAGGGAAAAAAATGCTACATTTTTTAAATCATCGGGGGTGGTGGTGTTGGGTTCACGTGGTCTTACATGTTGTGCTTTGCTGTCCTCTTTTGCTAAAGTTTGGGAGTACATGTAAAGTTTAAGGACCCTGAGACACTAATCCGCTCAGCGCCCTCCATTACATACCACATATACAAAAAGAAAGTAAATCTGTTTTTTTCCATTAGTTTGACAAAAATGATGAAATAATAAACACCGATTCTCAGTCTGCTAAAATAAAACAAAATGGTAACATCAGCTGGGCTACCGGGTCACGTGACTACATCCGTTTCCGACTCATGTGACTCTCCGAGAAGACGGAGAAGCGAATTCAATTTCATGTTCGTGTTTAATATTATCTATTGGCTGCCCGGAGTGAAATTAGAAAAGCAGGGATAGATCGGGTAAGGTGTCAAATCCTTTTAAATAGCAATTTTCTGTGTCATTACACAAAAGTTGACTTCGGTATATAAAGTCGTCAGTCGAACTAAACGCATACATTGTACCACAAAATCACCTCTATGTCTTTGAAGGTTTTAAGCTAGGATAAAAATCAACAACATGTCTGCTGAGGTAAATGTGTCTATTTAGAAAAAGAAAATTGCACTACGGGGAAAATGTTCTTCTCTTTGCCGGCCTAAAATACCGTAGTTACTTATCTCTTCTCTTGCGAAACACGGTCCTCATATTAATAATCACAAGCGCCGTTATTTACCAGTGTTGAGGTAGTTACTTAAAAAAATTAATTAGTTAAAGTTTCTTTCTACCTCTTCTGAGTCACTTTACAGTCAAAGTTAATAGTTACCGGGGAATGTTACTATTTCCGTTATATTCGAGAGAGGTTGTTTTATGTCAACGAATTTGAAATATTCTGAGGAGGTGAATAGAGAAGAGCTGCCGGGTAGTTGAGTTAAAGAACCTTCTAATATTTATTTGACCTATACTTGAAGTTCAACAAAAATAACAATTAGCAGTATACGATAATAATAATAATAATAATAATTTCCTTGTATTGTCATTCTGTGTAACAATGTACACAGAACGAAATGTCGATTGCACCTGACCCGTTGTAGCGAGCCGATGCAGCCGCAGCCAACAGAGGGCGCCGCCGACCACTTTTTAAGTCTTAGGAATGACTCGGCCGGGGCGCGAACCACCGACCTCCCAGTCTCAAAGCGGGCGCCTTACCATCTAGGCTACTGGCGTGAGTTTGATTAATAAAAGCTAACTCTCACAACCTGAGACATATAAGTCAAGTAGACATAGTCTACTGCACCTCAAGTAATCTGTTCACAACAAAACTCAACTGTAAAACAATATAAAGTGAATATAGAGGAAATAAGTAATTAACAATCTCTTGTCAAACAACTGCTCAGGAGGTAGAGCGCTCGTCTTGGGATCAAGGGATCCCAGTTCGAATCCCAGCTCGTCCGTGTTACATGTCGAAGTGTCCTTGGGTAAGACACTGAACCCCTAATACCCCCAATAAGCAGGTTAGCGTCTTACATGGCTGCAATACATGGCCGCTATTGGGAAATGTGAAGCACACTGTAAAAACGCTTTGGGAAGTCATTGACTTGAAAAGCGCTATATAAATGCAGATCATTTCATTTCAAGTAGACATATGCTGCTATGCTTCAAGTATTTTCACTCAACAAAAGTAAAAGGTTCAACATTATTAAATGTGTTTAACACTGCAGTGTAAAATAAGTAAATCGAACTCTCAAAACCAGACACAACTGGTTAAGTAGAAATCTGCAACTGCACTTCACATATTTTGTTCCCAACAAAAGTCAACAATAAAACAATATAAAGTGACTATCCAATCCCTCTCTCTACTTCCCTCACTCCCCCTGTCTCTATCCTCCCTCTCTCTATATTCCTCTCTATGTCTGTGGCTTGACTTCTTTTGTCTATGCTTTTTTTTTACTATACAAAGTTAACACACTGCTTAAGACCGTCAGTAAAGGTAATACCGTTGTAGCGGCGAAAAAAAATAGTTGGATTACTGTTACTAAAAAAAGAATGCTGCTACGTAACGGTGTTTTTATGACGGTGTTGTTCCCAACACTGTTATTTACGGACATGTTTTTCAGGGTTTGTAAGGGGGTTTGAAATTCTTGAAAATGCTTGGATTTTGATGTTGTGTTTTCAAGGATCAACAAGGCTTTAATTTTGTGTGTAGTGCTTGTAAATGCTTGAAATTGTTCCCTTGTCTCTCAGCAAGTCTGCTTAAAAATTATGCAGACACTGCTCTCTGGTGTTATCGCCCCCCTACAGGTACACGCTTCACCTAAGCAGGGCTCTAAGAAATGTGCATTAATGCAAAAATTCCGTATCAATTATGGACATTATGGGCCATTGCAAAAACATTTCGTAGCTTTTCCCAGTGGTAAATTGGAATGGGAAGACATCCCTGCAACTGATAATGTAAGCAAGACATTCTGTCATTTTACCCAAAACCTATATGGGGAGAGATTTGTCTCAAAACAAATATATTCACAATATACTCAATATTTAACAATCTATGTCTTGAGCAATGCACACACAAGATTAAAAATCACATCTGTAAATCGTAGATATATTTGTGGCTCTGCAAAAAAAATATATAATTCCCACCAGATTTTTTCTTTTAAAAGTACTGGACATGTTGAAAAATTCGCTCTGAAAGTTCTAAAAACGAGCTTGAGTTTGGCCATGAAAAAGTTAAAAAAGTTTTCCGTTCACCTTGATGTTTCGGCAATGTCCAAAGTAGACAGGATGCTCGGAGGACAAGATTATTGTTTTTTTCTTTTCTTATTTGAACCTTTCAGGCTTCCGAGATGCCGTCCAACAAGTCAGTTTCGGAGGCTCCCATCACACAGCTGCTCAACTGCAGAATCCTCCGGGAAAACAAGCTTCAGAGGTGACCATGTGCAAGTCCGGCGAAATAGTACCTTTTTTTCATAGCACAAAAAGTCAATTTCTTTGGGGATTTCAAACTCTTGACTTTATTTTGAAATTCAAAGACACAACATTAAAGATCAAGCTTTAAAAATGTGTTAATGTATCTACAGGAATGTTTTTCAATTAAGCTATGAACAAGATACAATTGGGTTTTTTTCAGTCAATTTGTGAATAATAATAATTTATTATCCAAACAACGTATGGTTGTGCCACCCAGGTGGATATTTTCGCATGAAATAGAAAATATCATTTAAATATTTTAAGAAATAAACTTTAAAAATGCTTTAAAGGGAAATTGTAGATTTATTCATTAATTAAAAAACAATATAGATTTGAATAATATGTTATAATCGGGACCAGATGTATTTTTTAAAATACAGTACTCGTAGAACACGAGGTTCACCTAGAGGGAGCCGACATGATCTTGCTACGACGGTACCCCTAAATACCTTTTGAATGGCTGGGGTAAAAATAAGAAACATTGTGCAGTTTGGTCAATTTGAGTCTCTATATATTTTTCCTTCCTTATGTTTTTAGCTTATGTGTTATACGATAGCAGGGGTCTTCAACGTGATGCCGGTGGGCTCAATTTAGCCACCTAAGTACACCTGAGTAGGTCGCGGACAGGTTCTGAAAATAGCTCACGAGTAATAGGTCATTGCAATTTTTTACTCAATGTGATTTCTAACTGACATGTTTTAATAGTGGTTGACTTAACTTCTAATAACTACAACTTGCTAATGAATTAGTAACAACATAGTAATAACATTTTGTATTTACAAAATCTATATCAAAATGGTAGCCCTGCATGCCAATCAGTCACAAAAAATAGCTCCCACCTTTAAAAAGGTTGGTGATAGCTGAACAACAGAATACAGCAGCATCTAGTGGTCGAATATTACACAGTGTCTCTAACTTCTAACGTGAAGTCCACAAAGATTAAAAATCAGATTTTTTTCTTGACTATAACTCAAATCAGCAGAGGACAGAATTTGTTGCCTTCTGTAGAACACATTGAAAAAAAAAGGAAGCGTCATACATTCAAGGAAAAGTGATTTAGACAAACCAACGTTCCTTGCTAGAGGTAAACTCCGGCCTAAGGACCGAAGCAGTGTGAAGCAAACCTGAAATGACACGTTTTATTTGTGAAGACTTGGGAGAAGCTGGGGTGTTTTATGATAGCAAATTAAACCTTTTGTTTTGTTACAAAATCAAAGTTAAACTTGACTGTGTAAACATATACATCTTTTATATTTGTGTGTCTTCAGCGGTAACATTAGCCAACAATATTCCATCTTTGACAGACTTTTTAAAAAAGTTAATGGGGAAAAAAAAGGCATAGAGAGAGATGCCTGGCCCAACCCAAACGTAATAAGTGACAGTTTGAAAATTCGTCTTGGGTTTGAGATCCTACTTACTTGCTGGCCAAATCAAGGCAAGGCAGTAAAAGTGAATATGTACACATTTGATCAAATGATTCAGCTTTATCATATAATCGTAGATCTCTGACAAAGTCAACTCAAGTTTTTTTGCACAGTTCAAAAGACAGAACTTCTATTGTCTGTGTTTGTGTGTATGAGCGCAGAGAGGACCTGTGGGTGCGCGAAGGGAAGTTCCTGGACCCGGAGAAGCTATTTTTCGATGAGCAGGCCTACGCCGACGAGCAGATGGACTGCGGCGGTGCCATCGTGGCGCCCGGCTTCATCGACGTCCAAATCAATGGTGGCGTCCGCCAGTTTTCCGGTTGGTCTTGCATCTCGCGTGCTTCACTGACAGCTCCGGCCTGCGTGCGCTCACCCTGCAGGAGGTTATGGCGTCGACTTCTCTCGGGACTCTGACGACGTCGGCGCCGGCATCTCTTTGGTGGCCCGAAAGCTTCTGGAGCACGGCGTCACGTCCTTCTGCCCCACGCTGGTCACGTCGCCGCCACATGTCTATCACAAGGTCACGCCCCCTCGACCATCACCGACTTTAGTCCAGCTCCTCATGACAGCTCCTGACTTGCTTGGTTTTTGCAGGTACTACCTCAGATTAAAGTCCAGGAAGGCGGTCCCTATGGTGCAGGCGTGCTCGGTGAGCTCATCTTTTATTTTGGTTGTGCCGCCGGGTGCGAAACGGCTCAAATCCAAACTACATTACAAATACTAATATTTGTGTGTATGCGTGTGCGACTAATAGGACATAAAATAGCTGAATTGATTTTTGTGAACATTTACAAAGTCGTACTCTAGGCCTTAGTGAGTATCTTTAGCTAAGTTTCGTGTTTAGGCACCCTCGATAAATACCAATAAAATCGTGTGTTCTGCTTTCGTGCAGTATATATACCGCCCTCTGGTGGCCAATTTGGGTACGGCAGCTCCCAAAAACCGACACCTCCAAGCAGCTCAAGTCAATATTCTGTCGGAACCAACACCTTGATTATGCAATTGTTTCTTATGCACACATTTCAACGAACCATGACTCGCAACGCCGGGGTGTTCTGATTTTTTGATTATAAAACAATTATTTAGTTTTTTTTTTTCCCTTCACTAAGATGTAATCTCTTGTAGTGTTTATCAACTGTGCATTTGTAAAAAACAAAACAAAAAAAAAAACAATTTAATTGCTTTCCACTACAGTTTATTTAACTTGGGTAAAGTCATGCTGACTGGAAAGTGACAGAAATAGCATACAAACTGTAATGTTATTTATTTGACTTAATGTATTAAAAACCTGTTTTTCTTTCTTTAAGAACATGTTTACATTTATCTGTTATAGAATGGAACTAGCTTCTTTGAACGTCTGCAAAGACACCCAGATGCTATTATTTTGATTTTGTATTTTTTCGTTGTGCCACAAACATCCCATCTGTGACTTTTATTTTAAATAAAATGACGTTGGGATGGTTTTCCTCAATGTTCTGTGTTTGATTAATGGTAGCAGATAAAGCTCCTGTGGGTGCTTTGCGAGGTGGGGCCTGGTGACCTCCAGTGGACATATTTAAAACTGCAAGTCATTGTGGCTGTTTTTTTTTTTTTCTTCCTTTTGCTCTGTCAGCATTGTCTCGCATGCCGCATAAAATGATGATAATTGACCTGTGGGCCATGAGTTTGACACATGTGCCTTATGTAATGCTATATTTTTGTGGAGGCGTCCATCTTGAGGGTCCTTTTATCAGCGCGCAAAAGAAAGGCGCGCATCCCGAACGCTTCCTCCGCTCGTTCTCGAGCGGTGAAGCGGCGATGCCCGACCTGTTGGAGGTCTACGGCGGGCTGGACAACGTTGCTGTGGTGACGCTTGCTCCTGAGTTGGAGGGCAGCCCGGTCGCGGTCAGCGAGCTGTGCCGGAAAGGCGTGACAGTCTCGCTCGGACATTCGGTGGCCAACTTGTCGCAAGCGGAGGAGGCCATCCGTAACGGCGCCTCCTTCATCACGCACCTCTTTAATGCAATGCTGCCCGTAAGTATTGTACAAATGTTATGTTTTGTTTTGAAGGAAACATTTTTCGGAATTAGATTGCAATTGCTTTAGATTTCCAAAAGAGGACATCCAATGCAGGGTTTGTACAGGTGCTTGAAATCAGTGAAAATGCTTGAATTTTTATGTTTTGTTTTCAAGGATTGAAAAGTGCTTGGAAATTCAACCCAAATGGTTGAAATGCTTGTAAAACTCAAAATTCTGGCCATGTTACTTTACAAGTTTGCTTAAAAATGATGCCGACACTGCTCTCTGGTGGCTTTGCTTTTCCATTGCATTTCTTTTACTCCCGTGATTAACAGCAGCCAGTAATAGTTTGTACAACATTGTCCTTTGAAATGTCATCGCCAGGTGCATGCTACACCCAAAAAGGCACTATGAGATGCGTATTATTGCAAGGATTCTGTATAAATTATAGACATATTATTGGCCATGCAAAAAAATGAAGGTAGCGTTTCCTAGTGGTTAATTTGTAACGGGAAGAACTTCCTGCAACTTCTTTAATGTGGTGTTCTAGTTCCATCATCGTGACCCGGGCATCGTGGGCCTGTTGACCAGCGAGCACATTCCGGCAGGAAGGACCGTATATTATGGAATGATCGCCGATGGGATCCACACCAACCCGGCCGCCCTGCGAATCGCCCACCGTGCTCACCCGGCAGGTGAGCGTCCCCAAGACCGACACGATCACACTCGACTAACATCACTCCCGCAGACATTGGACAACTCATTTGATGAGTACATGTGGAAATTCATGTAAAATCCTAAATTGGGTAAACGCGTACTTGTTATGCATTTATGTGGAGTGGTTTTGTATTATTCTCCCTATGTTCCTTTAAAGAACAAAATGAATCCAAAAGTAACCATGTTGTCTTGTGTGCGGAGGTTTGGTGCTGGTGACGGACGCCATCGCGGCCATGGGCCTCCCGCCGGGCAGCCACACTCTCGGCCAGCAGGACGTCCAGATCTGCGGCCTGCACGCTTATGTGGCCGGTCAGAAAAATCAATGTTCTTTTAGCATCCGGGTCGACTCTCCGTGTGCGTCTTAGTTCCTTTCAAAAAAAACATTTGCAGGCACGGAGACGCTGAGCGGAAGCATTGCAACCATGGACTGGTGCGTGAGACACTTTCAGCGCGCCACAGGTCAGCCAGCACACAGGAGGGAGGGCGTAGGGAGGAGAGACGCGGGGAAGGTAACCTAAGGTTGTGACCCGCAGGCTGCCGCGTGGAGGAAGCGCTGGAGGCGGCGTCGCTGCATCCTGCACAGCTTTTGGGAATCAGCCGGTACAAAGGGACCCTCGACTTCGGATCAGACGCAGGTTACTTGAATCCTTTTGAAATTTCCAGTCCAAAACAAAGACTACATGATGGATTGAATACACTCATGTGCTAAAAATGTTGTGTTACAGAGCGTAAATGAAGCGGTCTTTATACAGTATACTGATCATTTCTGCAAGGACTTGCCACATTTATCAATTAGCAGATCAATACATTACCGTATTCTCACGACTATAGGGCGCTCCATGTTAGTTTTGCCGGAGATCAGAGATCAAAGCCAGGAGAGAAAGCTTACCGTGTGTTGTGGGTCATAATTTTGTTCATATTTAGTTTATTTTGTCTTTTATTAGCATATTTGGTATTGGAGTAATCCAAAAGTAATTGAAAGTAATCCAGTTAAAGTAACCCTACCCAACCCTGCATAAAGCGCACCAGACTATAAGGCGCTACAGTGGGAACGTCAACAAAACTGTCAGATATTTCTGTCAAACATTTTTAACCCCTTAACATTCTGACGGCTCGCAAAAAAGCAAATACGTCTGTACAATGTCACCAATCACTCAAATGCATCATTCCACATATCATTTGGAAGGTTAAACTCTTGAGATTCAAGAAATGCCAACCATTTTCTTAGTTTCTATTTTCTTTTTTACTGGCAACTGTGTGGAGAGCAAAGTAAGAATTTCATTGTGCAGGTAAATGTGTTTTTTTACTGTGCATATGACAATAAACACTTTGAATTGAATTTAAAATAGACATATCACAGAAACATCAAGATCAGTCTGAAACAAGATACTAATATAAAGCGGGAGTAGCTTACCAACGTCGTCTTGGCAGCCATCACACTCAATAATAATACGCAACCATGGTCCTCTTACATCTGTGAGTGTAGTAAATCCAACAGTGTAAAATATTTACACACTCCAAAAACACACAATAATGCCGAAAAATACAAGAAAAAAATCAGCCGAGAAGCATCTGCATTGATAGACGTTGCTTGTTGCTAGCTGTCTGTTTAACCCCACAATTCCTGTTTACAGATACAAACTAGTAAAAAATGTTTTCTCCATGCTGTAGAGCACAGGTGTCAAACAGGCGGCCCGTGGGCCGGATCAGGGGATTGGATCCGGCCCGCGAGACAACGCTCAGAGAAGCGCAAGAGAAAAATGAGCTGCAGGTTGAAATAGGTCCACTTGATGTTGCCAAAGCCAGGTGCCCCTTACAAACACTGCACTTGTATTTCTCTATCTCTTTCTCTCTCTTCCTCCATTTTTCTCTCACTCTCTCTTTCACTCTCTCTCTTTTTCTCTGTCTTTTTACCTTCTTTTGCTCTTTTCATTTTCTCCTTTACTCTCTCTTTCTCTCTATTTCTCTTTGGATTTCATTCTTTTTCTTTCCCCCTCCCTCACTATTTCTGTTTTTATCTCTTGTTTCTCACGCTCTCTCTCTCGCTCTCTCTGTCTCTCTCTTTTTTGTCCCACCCTCTCTACCTTTCTCTCCCTATCTTTCTCTTATTTCTTTCTCTCTAATCTACAAAACCGGCCCTTGAGAGAATGTTTGTTCTATCGTGTGGCCCCCTAGCTTAGATGAGTTTGACACCCCCTGCCGTAGAGCAACCTAACGTGTAATTCACCTTCATCTTTTTCGGCCAATTGCAGGCTTTAATTTATTCCGCTTTAGCCTATGCGAGCCTGCAAATGCCAAAAAGGACCCGCCTCCTTTACCTCCGAATAACTTTAGCCAATAGTGACCGATTTAAATGATTGACACGTTGGTTAGGAAATGAAACGCCGGTATAGGTATCCCAGCATACACTGCGAACTGCTTCGCCTACGGGGGTTGTAATCTAGTCTTGCCTTAGTTGCGAGACCTTGCGACTGAATATTGATACATACACAGTGCAAGGCGCATGGTCAGCTTTTGAAAAAGATAAAGGCTTTTAGGTGCGCCTTATATTCGTAAAAATACGGTAAACATTAAATTGATCACAAGATAGGAGTGTGTTGACCAGGGGTCCCTTCCCTGGTGAGGGGTCGGGGTCAGTTTGTAACAGAAAAAGTGGGACGCTTGCAGCAGTTCTTTAAATGTAATCATTTATTATTTTCCAGACAGCCACAATCAAACAACTCGTTTGGATTCTTCACTGAACAAAAGTCAAAAAATAAATGTTAATTCTGTTTATGAAATAAATAATAACCAAATAAAATAAGTCCATGGAACAACCTTTGGTTGTGCCTTGCACCGTCTTAACAGGTCCAAGTTCAGCTAAGCTGTCAGAGCACTCTGGACCACCAATCATCTCTTATTATCTCTTTCTTTTTTAAATTACGAATGTTAATTTTGTTGTGCGTTTCACATGTTACCATGACAATAAATTCTATTCTTTTACTCTGCATTGTAATTGACAAATGTATTGTTTTTGGCGTGATGGTGAGATAAAACCCAAAGAGTTTCCATGTCTATAGCCATGTATATATCGCCGCTGGCCGGGTGGTAAGAGTTTGGAGCTCTCACAGTCGTGACTCTGGTTTGAATCCTGTTACGACCAAAAATTTGCACCTAGACTTGTGCGTCAAAACGCTCGCTAGTATTGTTCAGGGAGCCGGGCGGGTTTTATTCTGCCACCAGTCTGAAGGTTGGGGACCAACATTGTAGACTTCATCTAGGTCTATAGATGAATTGGATCAAATTTAATCCATAAAAATAGTATTAGACGAACAATAAATAAAAGTAAAAATGATCCGTTAAATATTGAGTAAATTAAAGATCAGAAATGAATTTTGACCATCCCTGAAATTTGCATTGTTTTAATTTTGTGAAAATATGACAACAGGTACCAGTAAATTGCTTTATCCAAGGTCGATTCATTACAGTTATGGCATTGGTGATTTAATTTGGCAATCCCTCGCGGTTTACTTTTCATAGTTCTGCTTTTTCAAGGACTTGCATCGTGTTCTGCATTCTGATTGCCTAAAAAGTTTCCCCGCTTATTATTATTGGAATACGGACACAGTGTCTGTATTTTATTGTAAAAATAAATACATAAATAATACAGTACTTTAATTGTTAAACAAATGCTTGAGCCTGTAAAAAAGGTTTAGCTCTTTATTTTCAGTGTATAATAGTATTTAATTATATAATAGTTGTAAAATAAAGGTTCTATCGCACCGATTTTGCCTATCGTGTTCATTTTGGAACTTAACGATGAACGAGAGGTCGCTGTAATGAACTATTACTTTATACATTTTTTGCCTCACTGACTGATCTTTTTTACCTTTTTTCATAGCTCAATGTATAACTTTCGGGTGTTGGTGACATCTGATGAGAGTTCCATATTATTTGATGACCCAATTTTTTATCGTTTTGTTTATCGTCACAGATTTTGTGTTGCTTGACGATGAACTCAACGTGAAGGCCACATTCATTTCTGGGCAGGAAGTGTGGAGGAAAACCACAGAAGAAGAACAGCAAAAAATGACTTGAAAAGCAAAGCATACAGCTTTTATGTTTTATTTTGGACTTCCTCTCATTTAGGTCCTGTACTATTATCATTTCCAATTTGGATTTGCAGCCTTCTTATAAATTGTTATTATTCAGATGCAAGTCCTATATTTTCATACGAGTTCATTTTCTCTGCTGGAAAGTGAATCTCCATCATGACTTGAGAACGTGCCGGGCTCGCCCGCACATGAGAGAGAACCAGTAGATCTGAAGAGGCCACAGAAGCACGGCCCCCAGCGTGCAGGGCCACGGGGCCTCCAAGACTGCCTTGTGAAAGGGGATGGATGTATACCTGAGAAGACACATTGAACAAAAAAAAAATCCACATCTTCTGAAACGCTTCACAAAACAAAGTCTGATTTGGTTGTGCAAAAAGATTCCAAATCGGTAGGCGGAGTTTGGAACCCTTCCTAATTTCCATATCATGAAAGACAGCACGCCGTGATCATGAGGTTTTGATTTCTATTGTTACAAATTGTTTTTCTAGCAATAAAGAAAAACGACTTGCTTTTTCAATGAATTTGTCTACGTTTTGTATTAGTTTTTTTTTTCTGGTGTTTAATTAATGCTGTTAAATGTCCTCGTTTTACTCTCAATTCATTGCTTGCTCCGTTAGCTCAAATCTGGGAAAGTTTTGGATGCAAGCTGTTGGAAGCCATGATTTTTGTCAAACCAGCCACTGAAATATGTTCTGTGTTATTTGAGATGCGAGTTTAATGGTGCATTAAGGAAATATGATTTCGGTATTTTAAATTACAAGCATGGCTCACAAACGTAATTTAGAGGGACAATCTCAGGCAATTGCTCCTCTTATTAAGCGATAATAATCCTTCAAACACAATACAGCACCCATTTACTCCCCGCAAGACAGACTAAAGAATGAAAACAAAGATTTGTGTAAAGTTTAATTGACCAAATAAGTGTTTGGTCAAGGATAACATTTGCTAGTGTCCACATTCACAGATCCCTTAACCAGCATCATTTCCTGTGGTGTGACTTGGTCAAGTACAGCCTGGCGGTACCCATCCCATTCCCTGCATTGTTTTGGGGTTTCCTCACCCTGCAATAAACAGACTTTGTTTACATGGTTTCCATGGAACCAGTAGCAGGAGCAACCTGATTTGACTCAGATACACCACCCTCATTATCTGGTCTCTGCTGACTGTGTAAAGCGTCCTTCTGCTTATCATAGATGATGCTCTCCCACTTAAAACAGATAGTCCTACTGTCCATTCAAATGCCCATTTCTATAGTTTTTGAGTGATTGACTTCTAAGATAAGTCGAATTTACCTATGCAGTCATTCTAGAAATGTGTACTAACTGATTTTTGCAATCCGGAGATGGAATAAGAGCTTGCTCTGTCCACTCCACGCATCGGCCCGGTATTGCAGTACCTCCGGGAACGGTGCATTCGCAATGATCGCAGCAAGGCTTTAAGGCTAGGACCTTAGCTTGGCTTTTTGGCTGAGAGTAAGAGTCCTGGCTCTTAGGCTTTGTAGCAAATTATGAACCGACCGATAATGGATAATAAATAAAGAAGATAGAACAATAACCCTTAAAAAATCCCCTCGCCTTAAAAACAATCAAATGACAAACCCTCATCGAACAAAACAAATACGCTGTCTGTTTTGTTCTGTACATCTCGTTTACATGTTTGTCTGGATTGTGTTGTAAAAAAATCCACCTTTTTAATAAATGATGCTTTCTACCGTTGTTAGCATTAAGCTAAGAACTAACTGATTGTAGCTAAAATCGACTTTGCTGTCAAGTTGAAAGCACAAAACCAGGTCCATTGCTTGTAGCTCAAGGTCACTTGGAAAAATTCACTCATTCCAGATTCCCCAATCGTCACTGGGGCAAGACGAGGTTAGGCTCGCTGGCCGACTATATGAAATAGGTGAGCTGTAGGTTCTGCAAGGCACTTTATTTTATCCATACTTAATGAATAATTCCAAATTACCAGCTTTCTTTCGTTGATTTTCCCCTGGTTGCACTGCTTCCAGATGTCTTTTTATACTTAATCATTTCAGCCTGTACTTGTTGCCAGGGTCAAATCTATCTGGAGACCTTTACAATTAGCTCTGCCAGCCCTGTAGTATGAAATAAGTGTTGATCAAGCTGTGATTCAACCAATCAGACTGGCGAAACCAGGGCCTTCTAGCTGGCATAGGGAAACGGCAGTGTTTTTCTCAAACTGATTGGCTACGGAGTGGTAATGCAAGTACAATCCATCACTAACCAAGAATTATTGGTTAGTTATAGATTGTACTTGCCTTTACCTGTATTGAAATGCACATGCAATTGTATTGTGTTTATTTAAAAGTGATTTTGTCAACTCACGATGGCTGAAGGAGGAAAAATTGATTTGGTTGCAGATTTCAAGTTGGAATTTTCAACATCATTAAAAAAGGTCGGAAAATTCTGAAACTAGCACGATGAATTCCCTCAATCAAAGAACAAAGGAAACACTGGGGTGATTATTTTTCATTGGTGAGAGAAAACACATTTATAGTAACACTTTTCCACTAATAAGTAGAGAAGGAGGATGTTTTTACGTACAAATAAAAATGATTATTCTTTTGGGGTGAGTAATATGTGGCTTGGATTCCTCACAAATATTGCAATTGCAAAAATTGAAAAAAATCAAACACAGAAGCTCTATGTAGGAAAGGGCAAAGCCGACTTTACTTCCTCAGAAGGCTGGCCTCCTTCAACATCTGCAAAAAGCTCCTGAAAATATTCTATGAGACAGTAGTGGCAAGCGCCCTCTTCTATACGGCAGTGTGTTGGGGAGGCAGCGTCAAGAAGAAGGATGCCTCTCGTCTCAATAAACTGGCTAGGAAAGCGAGCTCTGTTGTGGGCAAAGAGCTGGACAGCCTAACAACAGTAGCTGAGAGACGAGCACTGAAAAAGCTGAGGTCAATCATAGACAATCCATCGCATCCACTACACAGCATTATCTCCAGACAGAAGAGCAGTTTCAGCGACAGACTGCTGTCACTGTCTTGTACTACGGACAGACTGAAGAGATCTTTTCTTCCTCATGCCATGAGGCTCTTTAACTCCACCCGGCAGAGTAAAGGCCCACATTAAACCACACCACCTACATTGGATATTACCGAATCTTACTGCAATATGTATTCTGTGTAGCACTATTTAGTTACTCTATATAACACGCTACAGTGGGCATTTGCACGTCACACTGGGTATTTGTATATTGTATTCTTTTGGCTTTATTATTGTACTGTTCTCAGCTCAGGGATGCTGCTGGAAATGTGAATTTCCCTTCGGGGATGAATAAAGTATCTATCTATCTATCAATTCTATGAGGTTATTATTTTTATTTTATTTTTTCATGTGTAGCAACAGGAAAGGTTTTACAGCCCTATATTAGATATTGATGGTTGGATTGATTCAGGCCTAGGTGTGAAATGCATGGCCCACCACCGTAAGGACAAGTCCTGAGCAGGTGGGTTCTGTGTTGGTGAACGTCACCTGCTGTAGGCCAGGTACAAATACGGGAAGAGCGCTACTCGACAACAGAAGAAGACGAGGAGCGTGAGCGCACCGTTGACTTTGTACGCCATCGTGTGACCGCGCTTTAGCTGTAGACAAGAAAGCAGCTGTTAATCGGCACACACACAATCAGATATCTTGATTTACTAACAGTGTTGGGAGTAACATGTTAGAAAGGAACACAATTAGTTTTCTCTGTAACGTCTACTGCATTATTTTGTAACTCAACCGTCGTTACAACACGGTGCGTTAACGGCTACATTCTAAATACAGTTACGCGCGTAGCGCTCTAGGGTTTTCTCTTTTATTCATGAAACATCATAAAACATTCTTTCCGCCAGAAACACGACGTAGAATACAACAAGATTGCAAGGCTGGGATGTTTTTATATCTACAGTACCTACAAAATATCAACTGAATATTGTAGTTATGGTGATGCTTTCTTAAGCACTGATTACGAAGACATATAATTTCTTCCTACAGTATATACACGCACTTGAGCTGAACTTACAATCATAAAATACATACCTGTCAACATGTAAGTTTTTGCCGTACAAAGTATGTTTATTATGCATTTTAAGACGTGTACGACGTACAAGAAAATCTGTACGGAAAAACGCAAATTTGTCAATTATGGGTACCGTCCGGTATACACCGACTATCACGAAACGGCAAATCAATCAAGTCAAACGAGTTCGCCGCGGTAGCCTCTATCTCGGTATCGGGTTTTTTTCGTTGCAAACGAAGCGAGCGGTTTGATGTAGTGAAAGGAAGTCCGTCTCTTTTTAGAGAACCGGCTTTTTGGGCTCAACTCATTAAAGAGAGCCGGCTCTCAAACGGCTCACTTGCTTTGATGCATTATATTACGAATTATTATGTTATATAAAGAAGTTAAGAAAAAAAGGAAGTATAAAATGACAAAATGAAAAAATAAAGGTTTGTGGTTAATGCAGAAAATGAATTAATAATTTGAATAAGAAAATGTATTATTCTACTTATATTTGTATGTATTTTTTTCTTCTACAGTGAACATCCAAGCTACTTCATTTTTGAACTTTTCTGATAATAAACCTCATTCGTGTCGATCAACTCAGTATCTCACAACAAAATGTTAATTGACAATATATATAGAGAGATACTTTATTCATATATATATATGAATTCATATATGATATAACGAAACACATGTGCAATATAACATGCTAAACTACATAAATCAACACGTTTGGAAAAAAAGTATGGTGTAAGATTATTTTGTATTTTGTAAGGGAAAATACGACAGTTTGTAAGGGCATGGAGCCCTGGAGCTTGACAGGTCTGAAAATAAAATACCAAAATCAGAGTGTCAGGTTTACATGCGCATGTTTAGTTGTGAATTACCTGTAGCGAATGGTAAGCATTGCGTGGGGAGGGGGCGTGGCTATTACAGGAAGAACAAAATCAATGAAGCAAACGTGAATACAGAATTGATGGCAAAAGAGTGCAGAATTTTGATTGTTTTATTTGAACATTTATTTTTGCAATACGCCTAGAGACAAAAACAAAATGTCTTAAACATTAGTCAGAAATAGAAAAGGAAATCTTCGAGTGGTTTGAAGCCTAGAGACAAAATTGTTATGGAGTGTCTCGGCTAAGTGTTCGTATGCAAGCCCTCAAAGCTGAACAAGCCAAGAATTATAAAGGCGTCATCGCCTTCTCAGGTTGATCAAAGCATTTTTTTCTATTTGTTTTATCATGAGATTATATTAAGCAGTTTGAGAGCTTCATTGAGTGGATATACGGAAATGTTTAACTAATGGTTGCTTTAGTTACTATCAGAGTAACACGCTAGTTTTGGGGGGATAATGCAATTATTTTTTAAATGAAGTAACAATTCACCAATTCCTTTTTTCAATAGCTCTCCCAACATTGTTCACGATAACACGCTTACCTGGATGAGCACTTTGGCGAGACACACAAACGGCGTGCTTAGTTCCGCAAGAAATAAAAGACCCTGGAAGTAGTCGCCCTTGCCGCGCCTCCACACCTGACGGGCCAAAAACTCACACAGGTGATGAGGTTGAAAATATAGAGGAGGTTGAGCATCGCCATGGTTACCAAGGAGGCGGGCGTGCAGAAGACGACCACGAAGACATGATGCCACACCATGGAGCTCTCCCGCCGCACGTAATTCGAGATGGCCGCCGAAAGAGCCCGGTGACCCCCTTGAACCTCATGATCTTTGACCCCGCGCTTGTTCCAGTCGCAGAGGAACATGGCGTAAATGTCGTAGACGAAGTATGGCGAGGCGAAAGCTATGTAGGCATCCGTCAGCCAATGCCTGAGGAACCTCCGCGTTAGCTGGGCTATGCCAAAATGGATCATGTCGGCGCTAGGCCAGTGCCAAAAACGAATTGGTTTGCACGAGCATTAGTAGCTTCTTCTTCTTCAGGAGCCAACAGATCTCATAATTCTAGGAGTTTTCCAGTTATATATTTTAGATTATTTAAATCTGAGATGTCAAACTCATTTCTTCTCACAGGCCATACAGCAAGACTACTAAATTAATGTGCGCCTTAACTGGTGGGCTGGGTTTTTTTTAGAAGGCTCACAATAAAATAAGGATTCAGGTTTGTAAAGTTTGATTGTGAATGTTTATTGAGGGGTTTTTCCAAAATACTTTTGTCCTTCACTAAGATTGAAACCTTTGTTAGTGTTATTTGACCATGCATTTGTTGAAAAATAAGAAAAACAACAATTTAATTCATTTCCACTCTTATTTCATTCAGGAAAACTCGTGCAGACTGGAAAGTGATAAAAATAGCATGAAACCACTAAATGAATTCATTGATTTTTTTATATAAAAATGTTTAACTAAATATGGAAACGTCACTGTTAGATTCCATATCTGTAATAAAAAGGAGCCAATGGCGCCACCAGCGGTGGCCACAGCCCCCTCTATCAATGTGTTGGTCACCTCACTTGAGAAAAGATACATCATCATCAGGGTTGGGTAGGGTTACTTTAACTTGATTACTTTCAATTACTTTTGGATTACTCCAATACCAAATATGCTAATAAAGGACAAAAGAAACTAAATGTGAATAAAATTACAAAATTTCGTGCAGGCTTGGGGAGTAACGGAATACATGGAACGGCAAAAATGATGTTGGCAAGCTGTTTGGATTTATTTTCATTTTGTTTCTGTCGCATTTTATGTTAGTTTTGCCGGAGATCAAAGAAATCAAAGCCAGGAGAGAAAGCTTACCACGTGTTTTGAGTCATCATTTTATTCATATTTAGTTTCTTTTGTCTTTTATTAGCATATTTGGTATTGGAGTAATCCAAAAGTAATTGATTGTAATCAAGTTAAAGTAACCCAACCCTGATTATCATCCATGGTTATAATATCTAGAGTAGGCTACTAATGCAAGCTGAATGGTAAAGTGCAATAATAAAAATTAAACAAAGCTGAAAATTAGTTTATTGATCTGGCTGGCCTGAGAACAGAAAGCCTGGACCTGGCCCCAGAACCAAACTGAGTTTGCCACCTCGATCTAAGCGGAACTACTCTGCTTCAGTGTTTGCACCAACACGGAACTAAATAAACGACACGCAGAGGAGAAAGGCGATTCCCTATCAAGAAGTAGAATTAATCAGGCGAAGAAAAGATGGAGTTGTGATTTGATCCCAGAGAAAAAGTGACTCGTCCTGACCTGTCATCCACGATATTGTGCCGGCACGATGAGGCGATGACAAATCCGGCCACCGCCGCCATGACAGCCTGGACGGACGACACGCCGCTGAGAACACCAAGAGCAATGATGTCAACATTGACAAACAAATGCAAACGTTTTGAGTTACTGTCATAGCCAGCATCACTGGGACACCATTTTACTGTTTTTGCAAGACCGAACTGAACCGACATGAACGACTAAAATTGATGGCGCAATGGAGTTTTTTAGCCATGTGTCTGGAGCCAATTAAGCCAGCAAGCCTGTGTAAAATAAAGGATCAGTGTGTATTCCTTTTCACCCTCCAGAGATAAAAATAAATAAAGATACAACCTTCATTTAAGTCCCAGCGTGTAATATCTAATCACTAAATGGCACTGTATAGTCGAATGTGAACGAAAACAAGTACTAATGAGCAGTGTTCCCTCTAAACTGCGCGCGTGCGCAATTGCGCACTGCTCGCACAGTCTCGGGGCACAGGAAAATCTAGCCAGCGCACAAAAATGAGGGCTCAAAATTACTAATTAAGAAGCGACTCACGTCAAAGTTACAGTGCATGAAGGTAAAAATACACGGGTTCCCCTGACGTTGTGTCTTAAATGCGGTATTTTGAAGTCGAGTCGAAGGAGAACGAAGTTGAGTAAAGTTAGTAGAGTTTGTCGGGGAACCGGCTTCCTTGGCTCGGCTCACTAAAGGGACTCTTTCGGGTCCTAAACGGTTCTTCGGGTTGATTTTGCTTCTGTAATCCCAACATGACCAAATATTATGTAAAATTATGCACAAAATGACTTAAAGGAAGGGGGGAATAGAACAAAAAAGAAAAATATACAAAAATGAAAAAGTAGTAAAAAGCTGAGAAAAAAAGAAACAAAAGGAAGAGAAATAAGAAGGAAAATTTTAGAAAAAAAGCCAGAAAAAAAAGAAAAAAATGTAGGAAAAAAGTAAATAGAGAACAAAAAGAAAAAAAGCAGCTCGGAAAAAATAAAAACAATGAGATTTTTTTTAAAGGAATTTTTAAAAAAGTAGAAAAAAACACGGAAAAAAGAAGAAAAAGTTTGTGTTGCATTCAAATAATTTCCAATTATATCAGGTGAATCTTGTTGCCAACGTTGTATTTCCAACAAAAAATGTGATTAAGTACAGTTCTGTATCTTACAAACGACTAAATAAGCCCCCAAAAATGTTAACATTATGCGACAAAATATATCAGGAAAGAAAAAGAAATGGATATCTTGTGAAAGAATTGTAAGAACAAACGACGTTTGTAGGCCGTACAACCTTTGCAATAGTACATGAGTTAATTCATTCAAAAGAGAAAAATAACTTTGCATTGCCGTAAACTCAGCAAAATGTAACTTGGTGTCAAGTTTTGGACATGTTTGATAATTAATTATCTTGCCACACTTGGGATTATGGTCGCTCACTGTTGTTTCAAGCGCTGCTCACCGACTTTGTGTGAACGCTCAGACCCGTGGAAAATTAAAGGGAACATTGCTAATGAGCGCAGCGTAGCAGAAAGTTCACAGATAAACATGGCGGTGACTTGTAGGAAGGGATTCCACCATGCAAAAAAATAAAACATCAAGTTATGATTTCTTTGAAGAAAATTAATGTTGATAGTTCCTGTACCTAGTATTCAAATACATGTTTTTACTGAATAAAATTATTTTGTTGCACTAGGAAGCACTAAATATTACACAATTTCCTTTTAAAAAAAGTAAATCCATTTAAAACAAGATACATGTACTTTCATATAACGTGCATTTGTAAAGATAGTAGTAGGTCGAGAAATGAGCGTTTATTTTACAAAATATGAGACTTACCTGAAAGGAGCTGACATTATTGTCCCCAATCTTCAGTTATAGGTACTGAAGAACCAAAAACCTCGTAAAAGAATGGTTCGAATTGGCCACTTTGAGTCGCTATAGTTTGTATTTTTTTCCTTATGCTTTTTAACCTTGATTTTCGCAATACAAGAAAAAACAGTGACGCCTCGTGGTCAAACAACACACGCTATTGCTTTAAAAGACCAGGGCAGATTTCGTTTTTCTGGCACAATTTCAACCCAGAAAGGAAGTATAAATGTGTCTCTGTGGTTATGAAAATGTTGTGCATTTTACAGGAGTTTTCTGACAATTGGGTTAGCAGAAAGCCCGCTGAGTAGCAGGAATTTTAAATTCTCTTTTTCCCAATGTTTCCTAAACCGGCAGTGGCATACCTGCCAACCTTTATTGTATTTGTGAAAGATTTAAAATATTCCAAAATACTATTTTCATAGGGTTTTTTTTCGCCTAGCCTAAATGGGCACAGCAAAATATTTGACCACTAGACGTCATTGTATCACGGAGTGCAACTGAAAACAAGTGTTACAAAGCTCAAGAATGAATACAACCTACAAAGACTCAAAGTGATGAAAATGCACCATTTATTTTATCTTTTTTTTTTTGCCCAGTCCAACATTTCCAGTGTGGGAGCATAAGGTTTTTGGTTTTCTTACAAATCCCTAGCAGCAAGATGGTGGACAATCATGTCAGCTCCCTTAGGTGAGGCTCAAAAATGCAATTTTTCTACCTAAAATATATTTTTTTAAAATACGTGTTTATAAGCTAGTCCATGTACATTTACTTATCATTTAAATCAATGGTTTTAAAACGGTTTAAAACAAATTGAGTTAATATCCACCAGGAGGGACGAAATAATATACAGTAAAATGATGGAATGAAAATAATGAAATGATATCTCATTAAACGTCATTTTTTTACACCAAGCATTTTTGCACTCATTTATTAAAATCCCTAAAGACAAAAAAATGATTTTGGGGGAACAAAACTATTTTTGTTTGTATGACAGAGTAAAAAAATTGAATGGTTTTTTTTTGAATCCTCACAAAATCTGTGTTTTTGTTGAATTACTGTTATAACTCTGGCACTGCGTTCATTTGTTAAGCAATGGGCGTGTGCGACTGTATTTTTCGTTTGGCACTATATGGGCTTCTGCTGCGCTTGCTGTACCTTCAGCTATATCACCTCGTGTTGAAGATGTATGCAATCGTGCATAGACTTATTTGTATTGTTTATTGAAAGCAACTATATCACCTCGTGCTGAAGGCAATAAACCGAGTGACTGTGAACCCTTGTGTCGCGCATGATTGAGGGTCGTTATACTTGACATGTACAGTATTTAGAGATCTAATTCGCTTTAACCTCTAAAGACAAGGTGTTAACATAACCCAAAACGGTCCTAAGAGATAACATGTAGTGGTAAAGAAAGCATCATTCAATCAAAAAAGCAGTATTGATTCATATAATACACAAAAATCCAAGCTAAAGGAGAGGTTTCTCATGGGCGAATAGTATCCTTTAATGTTATCATTCGCTCATTACCAACATGCTAAACGTGGCTAACTCCTGTAATGCATGCTCTCATCGCCAATTTTCATCTTCTTATTTCATTTCCTCCTCTGTTTCCGTCCGGAGCCTTCGCTCTGAAAATGCTGGTCGACCAGTGATCCCAAGAATCGAGAAGAGATCCGCAGGTTCGAGTGCGTTCTCCATTCGGGCCCCGATGTTGTGGAATGCTCTGCCCCCTAATATTCGATCTGCAACCTCGGTGGAACTGTTAGAATCTAGGCTTGAACACACTTAAATTCTATAGCTTATGAATGAAATATATTTAATGTTGAAAATATCTATGTATTGGTTGTCAATGCTACATCCGTTGCAACCTGGTCATCCTTCTGATTCAATTTTTTTTTTCTACATAATACTTAATTTATGTTTTATTTTTATTGTTTGTAACTGCTACAGCAATTGCAGCCTGGTCATCCTGGAAGGAGGATTACCTCATGTGGGATCCCTTCTCAAGGTTTCTTCCTTTTTGTCATGCTAAAGTGTAGGTTTTAGATCAGGGGATGGTGTAATAATCGTCTGTAGTTTGTTATAGTCTGTGGTCTGTCTGTGCAGCCCTTTGTGATTAAGGGCTACACAAATAAACATGACTTGACTGTCATATAACAATGCATTTTTAAAAAAAAATCTCGTAGGTTGAGAAATGTATTTGTTACATAACATGAGGCTCACCTACAGGGAGCTCACTCGATAGTCCGTCATCTTGCTTCTACGGGTACCCCTAAAAATTCCAAAACCTTGCAAAAGGCTGGGCAAATGGTGTGTTTTGGTCACTTGAGTTTCCCTAGTTTGTATTCTTTGTGTCCTTTGTCACTCGAGATTTCGATTCACAATACTGCAACTTATCAAGAGGTCAAGGTCTCCCCTTTTTAAGCAATTGAACTACTTATATAGCTATTGTATTATTTTCATTAGGTGACTGAGACTTTAAACACAATTGCTGTCAAAAGAAAACAATGGTCCAATTTGTAAAAAAAACTTGAATACTGATCAGGTTCATAAAATCAATTCAAACTGAGATTTTTGTTGCAGTCCCCCCAAAAATTCAAATACAGTTTAAAAATGCGTTTAAAAATTTTCATTCCATCCTGCTCCTCAAGAAATAAAGTGGTTTATTCATCTCAAGTCAGTGGTCTCCAACGTGGTGTCCCCTGAGGACTGCTAGAATGCCCACAGACCTGTTCTGAGAATAGCTTACCAGTGCTGAGTCATTGTGATTTTCTAGTAAAATGTTTTTTTTTTTTGTGGTTGACCGAGTCTATTTAAACACCACTTCAAATAAGTAACTGGAGAGTCATTTGAGGTGTTCTTAAAAAGTTGAAAGGGATATTTCTCTACTTAATTGTATGTGTTAACAACGCCTGACTGAGTTCAAAGAGTCTTTGTTTTTTTCACTGCGTCTATCTGCTTTTATCTTACTTTTAGCACCACTGTTCCAAGATGCACAACACAATAAGAAGCAAGAAACTATGGGGTGGAGAGTGATTTCATGCTCTACCTCGTTTTTTTTTGATAGTGCAGCCTAAAAATAGTGAAAGTAAGAAATGTCCTGTCTAAAGTACAGCCCAAGCGTGAACTCAAAACCCCAATAAGATGAAAAAAATTGAGTTTGTTAGTACTGTACTTGTGGAATGAGCTGACTGAGACTGCTATCATGACTTTAAGCCAGGAGATGGCGGCAGAGAGTAGCAACATTTCAAGTTCCAGACAGCACATTCACCCTGGTAAAAATGAGTTGTTACTTTTAAAAAGCGTTTTAAATTGGGAGCCTTTTGGGCCAATTCGTAACAAAAAGTAGCTCTCTGCTTCCAAAAGGTTGGATATTGAGTAGTTGATTTAGTTCCATAATTGGCTTTGCATTGCGCAATTTTTTCTTTTCACATTTAAAAAAATTTCATTTGACAGTACCATACATGTCAACCTGTACGTTTTTGCTGTACAAACTACGTTTATTATGCATTTTAAGACGTGTACGACGTACGAGAAAATCTGCACGGAAAAACGCAAATTTGTCAATTATGGGTACCATCCGGTATACACCGACTATCACGAAACGGCAAATCAATCAAGTCAAACGAGTTCGCCACAGTAGCCTTTATCTCGGTATCGTTTTTTTAGTTGCAAACGAAGCGATCGGTTTGATGCTGTGCGCATGCATCTGCCGCCTCGGATTTCATGTAGTAGTTATGTAGTGAAAGGAAGTCCGTCTCTTTTTAGAGAACCGGCTTTTTTTGCACAACTCATTAAAGAAAGCCGGCTCTCAAACGGCTCACTTGCTTTGATGCATTATATTACGAATTATTATGTTGTATAAAGAAGTTAAGAAAAAAAGGAAGTATAAAAGGAGAAAAAGAAAATAAGACAGGTTTGTGGTTATCCCTTTAATCAGTATATTACCAACAATAATTTAATGCAGAAAATGAATTCATAATTTGAATAAGAAAATGTATTATTCTACTTAATTATATTTGCATGTATTTTTTCCTTCTACGGTGAACGTCCAAGCTACTTAATTTTTCAACCTTTTTTATAATAAACCTCATTCATGTCGAGCAACTCAATATCTCACAAGAAAATGTTAATTAACAATATATATGATATAACGAAACACATGTACAATATAACATGTTAAACTAAATGAACAAGTCTGAAAAAAATATGGTGTAAGATTATTTTGTATTTTGTTAGGGAAAATACAACATTTTGTAAGGGCATGGAGCCGTGGAGGTTGACAGGTATGCAGTACGTTTTGGAAAACCATTTGGATTGATCCTAAAGAATAGCAAGAGATATTTCGCGAGATACACTCAGGACACAATATTGGATTATCTGTACTTATGTGAGTGCTTTCACCACCTATCCGTGTAAATGTGTGTGTCTGTGTTTGTGTGTGCATGCGCATTCTGACCGAGCTGATACAATGACGGCGTCAGCATGGCTCCAACCCATCAGGATCCTTAGAGAACGACTGGACAGCATGAAAAGTCCGGGAAAGAAAAGCGAGCCGGCGAACATTAGGCCCAACATGTTTGCGTGTGTTTGGGCACAGGGTCAGGTGAGCATGGCTTAGGATGGCCACCTGTCATGACCGCAAAGGGGGGAGGGAAGTCAGTCAGACTCTGCCAACCAGAATGCTCCTTGGAGATAAATCAGTGCCTCATTTGCTTAGATTTGCATAAAGCAAACAAATGAATACAGACATTCGGCTTTCAGCGCGATACAAGTTTAAAGAGCACGTTTTGATTTAGGATTTTCGTCGTTTCTTGGTTTTAAATGGTTGTGGTGCAAATCTAATTGACTGGTTTCTGAACCACGCTGTCACGCACACAAGATGCTACTTGGGTCAACAGAATTAGTAGAATATGATATCTCATAACAACCAACCTTTTTTTCTTCATTTGGAATGTGTAGCACTATAAAATACGTTTAATACAGCCTGCCTTTCCTGAACAAGCCAATCTGAATAAAAACATTTCTCCAAATCTGTTTTGATTTCATCCTAAGTCACTGTACAAAAACTCATAGAAAAGGTTCCATGAATGATTTCTACAGAACATAAACACCTGTCAAAATGCTAGTAAAAGTAATAATCAAAATGAGTCCCTGCTAATCGATTTCTTGGCGCAAATGCTGTGGGTTAGGCCTGGCTTATTGGATCCATTAAATATTGTGATAATATTGAGTTGTGTCACTCCCCATATAAAGTCATAATTGTATAACTTCCTTGTTTCAATTTGTGCTTTGTTTCATAGCTGTAGGTGGCCTTGTTATCACAGGACCAGTTGGTAGTTGCTAAAACGGGTTTGGACTTAAAGGCACCAGTTCAGGATGTCCCCTGCCCACTGCCTGAAAATGGCTGGGCTCCAGGACCCCCACAACCCTACTGGGGATAAGCGGTGAAAATAATGGATGGATGGATCTTTTCAGGTTTTTTTGCTTTCACCACCGCTCTCCTGATCGTATAAATGTTGTAAGCCCTTTGCTACTCAGCAACTTTCAGCAGCCATTGTCTGTGACTCATTTATGGATAGATTTGTCTGTAAATAAAACACTCCAAAACTGCTCAATGTCTGAAGCCAGTAGCTTTACAACAAACATTCTTGATAACCAGAATTAAACACGCGGAGGAAGAAAAAGGTGTCCTACAACAATGTATTGAAAAAATTAAAATGTTAATTTCCTTGTTTCAGGCGGCACGGCATCTGGGTGGTTCTGCACGCCAACCACGGTGCAGAAGTCCAGGGTTCAATTCCAGCAACCACAACTTCCCTGGGTTTTTTCCCGGGCACTCCGATTTCTTCTTACATTCCAAAAACGTGCATGGGAGGTTAACTCGCCAGTGCAAATTCTCCCAAGGAGTAACTGATTACATTGTCTGTGTGCCCTGCGACTGTCTGGCAACCAGTTCTGGGTATCCCCTGTCCACTCCCCCGAAGATAGCTGGGATGGGCTCCGAGACCCTAGTGAGATTAAGAGGCGCAGATAATGAATGGATGGATTTCCTTGTTTCATACAATTCTTCTGAATCTAAATGCGCGCTCAAACAATCAGGACTAGAATCAAGACTGAATAACTATTGCATGAGTTGATTAGTTGTATCTTCTGAAAGTAACATTAAACTGAACTGCTGTAAGTAGTAAAACGGGCCTCGTCTAGTGACCAAATCTGCTCGACAAGCTCAGCCGAATACGAAGCTCCATTTTCCCAATCACGTGATACCACGTCACCCACACATGTTTCGAGCTGGGCTTCATTTGTCACGCCTACTCATACTCGAAACAAGCTTGAAAGCCACGCTTTGTTTTGCCCATCACGACTCGGGACCTCTGAGACAGGATTGTTGACCTCTACAAATCCGGAATGGGCAATAAAAACAATAGCAAGATACTAGGGATTAAAGTTTCAGCTTCAGTCTGGGGTTCAAAGTAAAATTTCTCTTGAGTTGGCAATGATCATGAGAACTGAGGGAAGTTGTCATGCAACCACCCAACAGGAATTGGAGAATGATGTCAAGGCAGCTAGGACCACAGGTGCCAGGGAGACAATCGGTAAGACTTTGTGCCGCAATTGATTCAAATTCTTCATTGCCCGAGAGGTGGGTACATGTCGCAGCTCGCCTAAACTGCCAATGATCATTGCAAAGATGCAAAAGGTGATTAGGAGTTTATGTGGTCAGATGAGATTAAAATCGAACTATTTGGTCTAAACTCCACCAGTCATGTGTGCAGGAGGAAAAATGCGGTTAATAACCCCGAGAACACCGGTACCACTGTCAAGCATAGAGGTGGAGACCCCATGTTTTCGGGGTGTTTCTGAAATGAAATGATCTGCATTTATATAGCGCTTTTCAAGTTAATGACTTCCCAAAGCACTTTACAGTGTGCTTCACATTTCCCAATAGCGGCCGTGATCTGTGCAGCCATGTAAGGTGCTAACCTACTTATTGGGGGTATTGGGGGTTCAGTGTCTTACCCAAGGACACTGCGACATGTAACACGGACAAGCCGGGATTCTAACTGGGATCCCTTAATCCTAAAACGATCGCTCTACCTCCTGAGCTGCTGCTTCTCTGCCAAAGACACAGGGATACTTCACGATAACAGTGGGAAGATGGATGAAGCCATGTACCGCGCAGTTCAGTAGGACAACATCCTCCCCTCTTTCAGAAAACTGAAAATGGGCCGTAGTTGGGCCTTTAGACATGACAATGACCAGAAGCATACGGCAAAGGCAACCAAGGAATGGCTCAAGAAAAAGCACATTAAAATCATGGAGTGGCCCAGCCAGTCTCCAGTCCTCAGTCCAATTGAAAATCTATGGATGGAGCTGAAGGACTGAGTCGGCAAGCGACAGCCCACCCACCACCTTTAACGATTTAGAGAGTATCTGCAAAGTATAGTGGGCCAAAAAAAACCACTAGCATATGTGCCAACCTTGTGGTTCACTACCACAAACGTCCGACTACTGTGCTTGCAAACAAAGGCTTTGTTACCAAGTGCTTTTGGCTAGCGGGATATGGTAAATGGCCTGCATTTATATAGCGCTCTAATACTTATTTATCCTAAATAATGAAGGAATGAATTAAAATATATTGTTTGAAACCATTTTCTGGATTTTAAAAAAATGTTTTGTCCCTCCATGTTAACATTCATCTATCATTAATGGAATAGAATGGTCATGTCTTCATTAGTGGGCAAAACAAAAAAATCAGCAGGGGATCGAATACTTCTTACGATCACTGTAAATATAAAAATCACACCTCTTTAAGAAATTACAGTTGCCATCAGTGATACAACTTGGTGATTTAAGCAATTGTAGAAGTATCAAAACTTCACGTTTGAATCCCTAAAGTTCAAAGCTAACAATTATGGGAGTCAGAAAAATACACACATCCTTGTCAGCCATAAACACGAGAATGTAAGGGATAGATTTCATTAAGCTTCTTCCCAGAGTAAGAGAATACACAGATAAATCTACTTGGAAATATAAAAGATAGACAAAACAAAAAAAACAAACAATTACCAACACTGTGGGCTTTCCAATAGTAGGAGCAGCGTGGTAGCTTGATTACAGCTCACTACAAGTTATCTGCATCCCCTCCCCTCCAGAAAGGATGAGTTCATAAAAGGTACAAAGTGTATTATTCCAGTGTCATTTTTATTCATCATCACTCTCTACATTATTTCAAGTATTTGTCAAAACAAGAAAAACAAGTCAGCTAATCACTTTTTAAACATGACTGTCATATTTAAACACCACCAGCAAAACCCGGCCAATTGTTCAAATAACGGCGATAGCCTAGCGAGTCACACAACGTAGTGATCGGGGGCCGGCAAAACCAAAACGTTTTTCACAAATGTTAATCGGCGACTCACAATGCCTTCCGTCAATAAACCTTCACTAACTAGCTAAGAATACACTTAATAATTGCTTAAAAAGTAAGCAGCCAGACATGATTGGGGGCACATTCGTTCAATTATGGCCGCAAACTTCATACAATGTATGTAATAAAAGCAAATATGTGACCACAAAAAAGCCAATTGTGGTCACAAAACCAAGCACGGTGTAACAAATGATAATACTGGTAATGTCATCTGCAGAGTCACACATTAAAACAGGACCTCTTAACAATTTCCGAGGTCATGCGCATCTCCTTAATTTAGGTCGAAAATGAGTATTTGTTACGAAACTTCACATTTCCTTGTTACAAATGTACCCATCTCAAAAATATTGGAGCCACAAATGGTGTTGGAAAATAATTTGGATTTTGTCAAATATTGAGATGGGTTTTACAATTGATTAACTAATTATAAAAGCCACCTTTTGTGTCCCAGAAGAGCCCCACCCCCCCAAAAATATGTTTGATAAAATCATAACTTCTAACAATATATTTTGTGGCCACAATTGAGCAAATCACACGCATTACATTTCTTTTGACAATAATTTGTTTGGTACCGTGTCATGTCTGATGTTATTTAGCAAAACGGATTTTTTATAATGATCACTTGACAGTTTGAATGACATTGTTTTGAACACTTAGTTCCTGATTAACTTTTTGGGCCATTTAGGAAATCACTCCTGTATGTAGGGAAATAAAAACATTAGTGATGGATTACTAATGACCTTTTGTTTTCGTCAACGCTGCTCAAATGTGAAAGGAGTCAGCAGGTGCGCAATATATAAAAGCATGCAAGTGTCACACAAAAGTGAATTTTGTCATACCCTGGCAAACTGGGAGTGAGGAAGAACTGGAAGGTGAAGGGTTGGCACTGGTTGAGCATGCTTGTAGGGTTTTATACTTCCTGAGATCACAATAAAACTCCTGGCCAAAGTTCCTGCAGTGGGGAAGGAACCGCAGAAGCGATGACTTCACAAGTCCTTAAACGCACCACCGAGGTGTCATCGTACCATTTGAGTCTCCTTTAAAGCAAAAAAAAAACTGGATGGATACAAACCTAATCACATTTCTAAATCGCTTAAGGGACTTATTAAAGCTTTTCTAACATTTGCTTACATGTGGGCAGCCGTTTGAGCATTTGTTTGGTGAAATGGCATTTACTATCATTGATTTTCATCATGGCGGCGCCCCTGTTCGGCTGCGGCTGCATCGGCTCGCAACAGTTTTTTACACGTCGGCCATAAGACCCAGTCTTTGACTCAGTTTTGACGGCGCACAAAGTCGGCTCGAACTGCAGATTAAGATACGATCGCAGTTTTTTTTGCTGGATATGCGATCATCCAGACATCAAGCGCTCGGTGCTACGACCACTCGGGAGTGTTTATTAGCCACGGACTGCTATGTCAACAAGACCCAGCGGCCTACAAAGCAGCGAAGCAGAGTGGCAAGACAGCGGCGTGACCGCCGGACGAGGAAGCAAGGTTGTCGGGCCGGGCTAACAGCTAGGCTAAAGGCTAAACGCCTCTCCCATCCATTCTCCAACGTTCGCTCTCTGGACAATAAACTGGACCATTTAACAACTGGAAGTGGCATCGAACCGCGAGATGACGAACTGCTGCGCTAAAATTCTGACGAAGACATGGTTAATCTTATCTATCCCGGCTGACGTTCAAAGTAACTGTGCGGGTCAGATGTATCGACATTTCGTTCTGTATACACGTGTATACGAATGACAATAAAGTAAATCTGAATCTGAATTGCACACTAATAAATTCCATTTTTCGACAGATCGCACCAGCAAAAATGGATGCGGAACCGCATTTTATGCTTGAAAAAAACTTGCAGGACTGAGCGTCCATTGTAGGTAGCAATGATGAATCATCATCAATTATTGTAATCATTGTTTTACTCTATTCAGTTGTCTCTTCATTTGTTTTTGTATTTTTTAATATAATATTAATGAATAGAATATCCTGTAGAAATTTAACAGGTACTCTGTATTCTGCCCCACCTCTGACCATACTCCATTTAAAAAAATCGTGAAAAATGCGGATATTTATCCTTTGATGATCTTTCGAATACCCTTTCGTTTTAAAAAACGTTTTTGTGTTCAGTTCAAAGGACAGAGTGTACTAGTAAATGGACTTTGAGGATCAGTTACAAATGCTCAAGAAGCTATCCAGATTTGAAGGAAGTGCTAAAAAAGTATAACCAGCAGTGAGCCAAGTGAGTTGAGCGTGGAAGGTGGAATGATGCGGGTGTAGGTGAGGCATTCGCACGGCAGCCAAACCTATTACGCAATAACTTAACAGAACACGCACAGACGCACAAACGTATCTCAAGTGAACACACATCAAATTTCTATTCTAGAAACAAAAGACGATATAGGAATGAAGGTTGAAAGATTTCCCAGCATGCTCTGCTGTGGTGCACGAGGAGCGTGTGGACACCAGGAATGGGCGCTACACAACACTCTGCTACATGGAGTGTGTGGAATGCTAAAGCCAACAAAGATCAAACATTTCTACTCACTAAACCTTTTTAATCCTTTTCAGCAGCAGAAGCTATTTTTTTCCTTTCGGTCATCAGCACCTGTGCCGCTGCCACTGTAAACAGAGCGTGTATCCGCCCTTGCCTTTTTTTCACGTGCGGGACAAGTGGACATTGAGGTTGGGTGAGGCGGCGAGGGGAAAAGGAAGTGGAGGTTAAGGATGCTCATCTCTCCTCCTTGCGGGACACCTTGGAGGAGTGCCAGGCCGTGGACCTGAGAATGTCAAAGTGACAAGTTAGACAGTTAATGCCCGTTCACATTGCTAACGATTGAGTACTATACAGACAACTAATAACCGCTTTTGTTTTAGGTTGGAAATGCAAATGATAACGCTTGTATTAATCGAATTCATCAATACAACGCATGCAGAAATCCGGGACCAGAGGACAGCAGCTCTGCCGGTTTTAGAGGTTTACCTCTTCAAAAGGAGCTGAATAAAATTAACAAATATAATCTCAGTGGCCTTTAGGCAAAGTGTTGGCTCAGAGACTGGGAGGTCAGCGGTATAATTATGACTTACCTCCCTGCTTGGCAATAAACATTAAGGTGTTAGAATTGGGGGGGGGGGGGGGTGTTAACGTAATGACTTGTTTTAAGATAAAAGCTGCCAAATTAATCTGATGTGTGCAAAGGGAAAACTCTGTATTTACGAATCCGTTTTGGAACTCCGTTTGTCATATGTGATCAATACAATAATAGCCAGTTTCAAGAGCAAAGAAGTGGGTCATGGGGAATATGGAGGTGTTCACGATTGAGAGGATGTATGAGCTTGACACAGACCTGATGAAGGTTTTGAAGGCGGCGCTTTGAGGGTTGATGCACAGGGGCACTCTTTTGCCTTGCTGGTGTTCCGTGATGAAGCGATGGATCAGCTCTGAGAAGGAGAACATTTTAAAATGTTTTCCCTTTTTTGACAGAGACAAAGTTTTACCATGTTACTCTGATTTCAGATGATCTGTTAGTTTCCTGAGCATATAAGATGTAACTTTGAGATTTTGTTACCATAACTTGCAGTACTGTACATACAAAGGTTTGCATGATTTGGCTCCTTCCGATCTTATTTGATTCAGTAGTGCTACAAGTTCCTACTCAGAACTCCAGCTCACAAAATGCTGGCCCCCTTGGGACCCCAAGGACCAGGAGCCCGCAAGCTCGAATTGCTACCTCATTGGTACATTTGATCCAAGATTTATTGTATATTTTAGCTTCTGATGGATGATTGCATTGTATGAGTTTCCTTTCCTATTTTTCTTCTTGTTCTCCTATTCTTGTTTTGCTGCTTCATTCATGGCTGATCAAAAAAAAAATTGTATGAAACCTACTAAGCTTGGATGCTGTCTATATTGAATCTGAGTCAGCAGACCAGAAATAGGAAGAGTAGCACACAAACACTATCGTGCTGCGGAGCCTTCTGCATGAACTTGCCAGGCCAGGTCGGGAATTTAACCCCAAAAGCATCACCATCCTTATTCGGACAATTCCAGTTAACAATATTTTTTTAACAATTTATTATACGCTGCAAATTTGTGCCCACTCAACATCCAAAATCTCAAATCATCAGTTCTTGAATAATTTCCTTGGCCCGTGTGTGTTGAAAATCTGGGGGTATTGTCATCTATCAACTCTGAGCTTATGAGCCCTTTGAGATGATTTTGTGTTTTAGGGTTATACAAACAAATGTGTCCTGACTTATTTTACTGTATTTCCCACAGTATAGGGCGCATGGAAGTAAAAGTACTGTAATGGCTAGAGTTACACGTAAAATACAAAAAGTGCCGTATTTGCATTGACTGATCAGTCAGAATATATCACCAATCACAACTGCATTACATTGGATGCAACTACAATGAAACAGATTGCGGTGTGGAACAAGCCGGATGCTTTCCACTAGATCACTAGGGATACAGGCGACACATTAAAATACATCATAACACCGTTTTTAGTGACTGTACTATATTGATAATGATTATTGGGTGGGGCCGCAAGAATATCGTCAGACATTAAACCAATTCGTGGTACAGCCAACTCGCCAAGTCTTTATGAAGCGCACGAGATTCAGAACTGAATGAGAAAAGCATTGTGGGAAGTAATTTGGTCATCCTGAATGACTAAAATAAACACATTCAAGACGTATCTCACTTACGATACTTTGTTTGGGCTGAGAAAAAGTGAAACGACATTCAAACATTGTTAGCAACATGACTAAAAATAGTGTGACAATGAGATTATACAAAATTCCTTTTCATGTGTTGTCTGTATCCCTAGTGGTCTAGAGCAGGGGTCAGGAACCATTTTGACCCAAAGAGCCATAAAAGATAAAACTATTTCAAAAACATTTTCAAAAGTGCCACAACATGTATTCTAATACAAAATTACACAAAACCGCCAAACTCGCTCTTCAGACAAAGCTAATTCCTCAGCACATTTTATTTCACTGGGTTTTATTTGATCAAATCTATGAAACAATAAAAATAATGCACTATGGGACCCTACTGAGTTTAAGAGGTGTAGATAATGGATGGATGGATTAATTGCACAAATATGATAACACACTTTCAATATTGTTGGCATAAAAGGCGCATCGGATTATAAGGGGCACGTTCAAATTTCAGGCCAATTTGGGTGTGCCTTATGAAATATGGTAATTTGAGTATTTCAAAGCAGAGGCTTTTGAAATTTCCCAACATACACCAAGAATTTTCTTAACAAAAGAACTGAAAGATGTGAGGGATTAGGAGTCATACCTTTTCCCTGCCACACAGAAAGCAGGCTGTTCTCATAGCTGTGGCTAAAGGGACGCTCAGCGGCTGGTTCAAAGTCTCGGGTGTAGACGCGCCCGCTGGGCACAGAGTAGCAGCACTGGCACATGCACGTGTGGTAACGCAGACGGCCCTCATCTAAATACGGATGCGACAGAGCATCGCCGCCGGAGATGCGCTTGGCCTGTACAAACATAGTCAAACATAGTGGGCGGACACACATGTGACAGACGGGAGAAGATGTCCTCAACTCACCGGGTCAAAAACTAGCATGCGACACAGCAGGTGCACAGCCTCGTGGGTGGCGCCGTCCGATAACATGTACAACACCGACAGCGACGGCTGCAAACACAAATGCGCCCACACATACAAACACCATATGCACAAAGATGAGAGAGCACACGCAAACCCATTCACACAAACACACTCATGAGCTAGGATAACAAAATGTAAGGAATTTGCTGCAGCAAGACAGGAAAACAGTTGACAGTCTTGAGGGTGACGTACGGGTTTGTGGGGTCCCCGCAAGATGTGAGCTCTGGCGCCCTCACAGGCCGATGTAAGTGCGGATATAGGCGGCGTTCCCAGCAGGTCGGTTATCAAGTCCAGCTGAAGATACCGCACATCAAGCTCAAGTTAGACGACCAAAATAAGCTTTCAAGACACTTATAAGCTTTGGAAAAGAAGAGTTTAAGCCCAGGTCAGCATTTCAAAATGTAGTGAGCCCCTAACTACATTTTGAAATGCTTCAAAATAAGCTTTTCCAGATTAGCGTTTCAAATTTAGGACTATATGGATCCATCAATCAATCCAAACAGAAAAACGGTTGCAAAATTGCAAAAAGTGTTCAACAAATTAGTTGAAAAACAACACATTTGTAATCAATTTCCCCGGCCACTTTTCATTTGTCGAGGTGGAAGTGACTTGACGTCTTAACGAGATTGTGTCTAGTACATGGGTTGGGAACCTTTTTGACGCAAAAAGCCATAAAAGCAAAATATATATATTTTTCTTTATTTTGAGAAAGCCGAAACATATATTTTAAGACAAAACTGAGCAAAACTGACGAACCCGCTCTCCAGACAAAAAGCTAATTTTTCAGTGCATTTAAATTCACTGAGTGACGTTACATGATTTTATAAAATTTATAAAATAAGACTAATACCAGAGCCTGTGTCCCATATAAACAAATATACTATTTAAAACTGACAGCAACAGCAAAGAGCTCTCGTCAATCCAAAAAGAGAAACTATCCAAAGGTCTGCTTTTGAGATGTCCTTAATAATTATTGATTTTGGCAAAAATGACATTTAGAAACCCTTTTTAAAAGGCATTTCTACTTTTATTATTATTTTACTAGCATTGACTATCAATCAATAAATAAGTTGGTTGGTGGTTTCCTTTAACCACTAGTGTCATAGGGCACCATTTCATATGGTGTGTTTTGGGCAAGTATCGCCTGGTGGCGCTCATCCCTCTCCAGGCCAATATGTTTCCACATGGTCTTTCCCAATTTACTGGAGCCAAACATTATTTACAAGCTTATGCCAATAATGGACAAAAGTAGAAGACATCAAAAAATGTGCACTACATACTTTTGGCACCTGCTAGGCACTACAGATCCCTTAAAACAAGGACAAACAGGCTCAGGGACATTCTCTTCTTCAGGGCTACCAGCACCCTGAACAAGCGTGCAGAACTGTGAAAATGTATATCTTATTTGGGAATTTCGGTCGCTGCCTTTTTTCTTATTGCTCTACTTTTAATGGCACTATTGTTACAATGCCCTTTTTCTGTCTTTGCACTAATATAATTTAGGCTGGACTGCGTTGTAATTATTTTTGCCTATTTATCCTGGCAGTCTTATCTTTTATTCTATTTTTCTCTTAAGTGTTTATTACTGTACATGATTACCCTGCAGTGCCATTTCTAAGCGTGTTGCATACAATGTTTCACCACATTTTTATGACAATATAGCCAATTCAATTTATACAAATGTCTCATAGTTACACCTTGGTCTCGATTAAGACACTTGCTATAAAAAATTAATGGTAGTTACATCCCTCAGTGGCAATACTGGTAAAGTGATCGCCTGCCACACAGTAATATGTTCATGGTTCACCAAAGCAAACCTAAAACTCAACAGTCTCTCAATGTTACTAAATTTTACTGTTAATCTATGGAATCTTACACTCTCTTTTCACCATTTTAGCCAGAATTATTAACACAAATTCGTTTCACTTTTCTTGTACTTTTTCAAACTTCTCAAGCAATCTGCAGGCATTCTTCAGCTTTCGGTAATCCCACACATTTGTTGCGGAGAAATTCACTGAGTCTAGTCACATATTTTCTGTATAACTTCATTGCAAAGGACGCCAAATTTAGCGATTTATCACACTTCCGTTAAGCCTGAGAATGACTTAAAAATAATTGGATACCAGGCATTGTCCATAGATTATTGATATAGTAAGGTCTATACTAAAAATCTGATTTATAGTCATGAACGATGGTGCTGCGACCTCCATCTGATAAAAGAAAAAAAAACGGCTGCCTTATGTGCTTTGGTAGATGGAGCAGGATATATTTTTGGCAAGATACTCTTGTTAGATATGATCCGCTGCCTAAGTATTGTGCTTTTATTTCATTAAAAAAAAAAAAAAAAAAAAGAAAGATTACAGCGAGCATGTTCTCAATACGTATACTTTGTTATTTGGGTTTTTTGGGTGTTTTTAATTGGATTGTAAATACGGTATTTTCTTTTGCTTCTTTTTCTATAAAACTCAGCATTAGTCAGATCATATGAAGCAGCTAAATTCTGACCATCAAGAGCAGTTAGGCTCACCTGCTGGATGGGGCTCTGCGCCTGGAAGAGGATGCGACGGCCCAGGAGCTCGGCAAAGATACAACCGACCGACCATACGTCAATGGCCGAGCCGTAATGGCGGCAGCCCATGAGTACCTCGGGTGCTCGATAGTACTGCGTCACCACCTCCTGGGTCATGTGACGAGACGGGTCTGGCTCCTCCACGCGTGCCAGCCCAAAATCACATATCTGAACGGGACAAAGAAGAGAGTGTCATGGCTAATAGATGAATCCAGAGTAGAAAGTATAAATTGGGTTGGATTATTCACGTGATTAAAAAAAACATGCCATTTTATTCTCAAACATTTTGAGCCAAAAAAAAAAATCCCAAATCAACACTGTTAACAGAACATATACCTGAAAGTGACCGAAATCTCTACAATTTTCTCAACACTAAAACAACATTAAGGTCAGCAAATTGACGGAAGAAAATAAATTGCTCAATTCCTGAAAGTCAAACACTGTACGAATAAGTAAACCTTGAGCAGGCAGTTGCTGTTGACCAGAAGATTTCCAGGTTTGATGTCGCGATGTAGAATCCCAGCAGAGTGGAGATACTTGAGGCCTACGCATTGAAGACATGTCAGTAAGTGTCACCCCAATAACTGGAGGTGGCAGGGCAGTTGATTTTAGTGGAGGCTCACCTCGCAAGATCTGATAGAGGAAGACCTTGATGTGGTCAGTGGTGAGAGGCTGAGGGGACACAATGACCTTGTGAAGGTCGCTCTGCATCAGTTCTGTGATCACGTAGCTGCACTAGCTGTCAAGGAGCAATGTGCTGCTGGGAAATGCCATCAAAATGTTCACATTGAATTGATAAGAATTTCCTTTTTTTTTAAGATTCGTCCTCATTCAAAAATTACCCACTTTAGGGAAGTTGTAGGACATTTGGGAATTTTGTTACTCTCTGTCGCCATCTCCGGGCTTGAAGTCATGATCATAGCCTCAGGCAGCCCCACATCCATGATACGCGAGCAAGTCTGTGCATTTCTAAGACGCTTTCAGGGTTTGAGTTGGTGTTTAGACACTACTAGAAGCAGACCGTTTCTTACTTGCACCATTTTCATGCTACACCGACAAAAGAAATACAAATTCTGCGAGTACGAGTATGTAATCACTTTCTGGCTATCCCTTATCGGGGATAGGGGATAGCTATTGCTACTACCACCACAAAGAACACCTCTGATAAAACTCAAATAAAAGCTGATAGACGCGGCACGGGAAAAAGAAAGCGCTCTTTGAACTCATATGAGCATTGTTAACACATACTTATTAAAGAAAATATTTAACTTTCAACTTAAGGACACCTCAAACGACGCAACCCATTAAATCCAAGCTAATGAATGCAAAGTACAGTAATGTTTTCTTTATAAAGTTTACGATAAATGCTTCAGTAACTGTGACAACGATACAGTACAGTTGCATTTTTTTTTACTTCTTCCCTTGATGTTCTATCCAAAAATCAACCCAACAAAAAGAAATGGTTGATTGACAACAATGTATTAAATAAAAGGATTATGAACAAGCAAGGATACATTTCCTCAAAGCAGTCTATCTGTGGTGGCTGTAAAATATCCAGCGCCGACAGCACCTGAAGAGCAACAATCATCAGTCGTGTCTGACTGCACCATGCCAAAGCCGATTTATTACATTGTCATGTTTGAAGAAGCACAGCATGCGGAGCTCCCGGAAGACACGCTTGCATGACACCAAGTTCTGGAAGACGTTTGGCATCTTCTTCAACGCCACTTTGCGACCGTCTCGAGGGTCCGTCACAGACCTGCCACATGATAATGAATGTAAACTCTTGCGAGAAAGTTATGATTGTAGTGATAGTTTGTTTACAAAATGGAAAAAAAAACGCCTCAGTCAAAATAAATGACTATAGAAAAAAAAGGACTGTAGTAAATGTTAACAATTTATAATTGTTTGGTAAAACACTGCTGCATTCAGTTTAATTCATCCATCCATTTTCTGCACCACTTGTCCTCACCAGGGTCACAGGGGTGCTGGAGTCCAAACCAATTGACATGAAAATAAGTTGTGCCTTTTGGCAAATTTTACAGAGACATTTTCCCATTTGGTATTGGTGTGCATTCCTTTGAGACTCCTTCTGATTAAGGGCTAAACAAAAAAACATGACTTGACTTTAATTGCACTTAATTTTATTTTTAAAGTTTATGTCCGAAATTTGGAAATGTTCTACTCATTGAAGCCATCTTCTACTTTAAATCATCATCAACTATGTAGGATTCTTAGAAGACCTCAAATAAACTTTATTTTTAGGGGTTGGTGGGTTGGGTTAGCTTTTGGATTGTAATTCAAAGAGGCTTTTTCTTACTTTTCCCATTTTCAAGCTACACTAACTAAAAAATGTGATGACAAGCATTAAATCACTTTACACCATCCTCTACACCTCCCCTTTTCCTGGTTCATAATGTGTTTCGTGTCCCGACCGTCTCTGATAAAATAAAGATGAAGGTCTTCAGTGTTTATTGTTCCTATAATGGCTCTTTGAAATTAGATTAACACATACTTATAGAGGAAATATTCTACTTTCAAACTTTTAAGGACACCTCAAATGACACACCACACCTTTAAGTTTATTATTGTCAACTTCACTATATATTTTCATGTTTCTGCTTATTATAGTTTCTGAAAGCACTCAATTTACTTATTAAAAAACCATGCCAAATTTGTCAGTGACATTTCTGCCTCTTGAAACCTTCCTTTGAGATTGATGGTGGGATGAATACTAAAGCAGGTGATGCCAAAACTACTTTAGGCTTTTTCGTTTTGTCTGTCTGATAAAGATACTTCAATATATACCCACCATGGGCAAGCCCTAACACAAAACAAATGTCTGTAAACATTGAGGTAATTAATTGATCCTTACCAGACCACACCAAAGGCTCCATATCCAATGGGCCGATCGGGCTCCATCTCAGCCGGGCTGGGCACCTCACTGGCCGAATTGCTATAAGGCTGCGGGACAGCAGCTCCCCCGCCGACACCACCTCCCAGGGCTGTGGGGTGGCGAGGGGTCCCAGTAGGAGCAGCTGGGGGCCTGTTGACACACGGGGTGGCACTGAGAGCAGCCGAGGGGGCCCCGCAAGAAGAGTTCACGTAAAAGTACTTGTGGGCTAAATCTGAACCAGAAAACAGGTCTCCACAAATCGCCTGTCGGCCTGCACCGTGGAAGGCCATCCTCAAAGCTGCCCTTGCACCTTACTGGCGAGCTAAATGCAGTGGGGCTATAGCTGCAAGATGCTCATGACCCAAAACCTTTGCCAAGGCTCCACAGTCGACACTCTTGCATTAGTCCAAGAAAAAGGAAGGTAAAAGTGCATTGGACTACATAAAAAAAAATAGTGAACAATTATGGAGCGAAAAAATACAAACGGATGTTAAGCTTGAAAGTAGTATGGGTGTGAAATTACTTGTGTATCGACTATTTAACTACACTAGAAACGGAAACGTGATGATGGTGTGCCTTTGTACTTAAAGCAAGCAAATAGTCATTCAGCCTAAGGAGAAAAACGTTAATTTAGATCGTATGACCTAAAAAACAACAAAAGACAGCATGTAGCTGTGTTGATTAAAGACAGACACTTATCTATGTTACTCATTATGATGAAACAACAATTTCAAAGTACAAGCTGAACTTCCACGTTGTTAATTAACATTTAGTAAGACACGAGTAGGGCAAAAACGTTATAAAGCAAACATTGTACAGTGTTAAAAAAGAGCGAACATTTACTTCGCTTACTTTAAGTTTAAACACTGCGATGGCACAGCTTACTCGGTTAACAGTCTTGCTATGAAACTAGTACGGCGCGAACTCACTCAAAACTGTTTTTAATTACTTTCAAAATGTGAGAAATTAAGAGTGTTTAACGCCTAATAATAAGAAAAGTCACAATGAAGCAAAAACGATGTATAAAATCAAAATAAAAACTAAGCTAGGAGTTAGCACTTAGCCATGTTCTCTCCAGCTGCCCAACTATGCGGTGATGACCCACATCTCAAGGCGACAATCTGACCTATATATACCAGGCAAAACATAATACAAATAAATAAAAATTGATCCGACGCGAATTGCTTTGAACTAAACGAGCAAACGAAAGTCACTCGATGCACACGAAACAACACGCGTCCGATTGAAATGAAGACGAAAAAGCAGAAATGAGTTTATGGACGATGATGTTGTTAGCCAATAGAGCAGCTAGCCCGCGGCTAGCTTGTCCCCTCTCGCCAAGCTCGACATCGAGGAAGCGTCCAACGTAAGAATGTCCTTTGAAATTTCCGACAAACTATCCGAAAATGTCCGTCAGGGGAAATAAAGAAGTCCCGGCGGCAGCAGTTGTGATAGCATGTAGTCCTACGCAGACATCGTTTTTTTTTCTTGCTGCTTAGCTAGCGAGTGGCGAGTAGTGATGTATCGTTTGCGAACGAAAGGACTCGTCATGCAGGCTCTTTAAATTAAGCAACGGAAGCCGGCTCCCCAACACTCTCTCTCTCTCTCTCTCTCTCTCTCTCTCTCTCTCTCTCTCTCTCTCTCTCTCTCTCTCTCTCTCTCTCTCTCTCTCTCTCTCTCTCTCTCTCTCTCTCTCTCTCTCTCTCTCTCTCTTCTCTATTTCTCACTGTTTCTTTTTGTTTTGCTTTCTCTCTTTCTATTTCATCCCCTCTCATTTTTTCTCTCTCTTTCTCCCGTTCGCTCTTGTCCCTCTCCCTTACTGTCCCTCTCTCCCTTTCTCTATTGTTCCTTTCCGTTTCCCTCCTTTACTCTCTCTCTCTCTCTCTCTCTCTCTCTCTCTCTCTCTGTCTGTCTGTCTGTCTGTCTGTCTGTCTGTCTCTCTCTCTCTCACACACATTTCTAACACTCTCTTCGTCTCCCACTCTCTTTCTCTCTATTTAACTCTATGATTCCCTGTCTAACCTCTCTTTTTCTCTTTAATTTTCCTTCATTTTCCTCTCTTTTTTCCCTCTGTCTCTCTCTTTCCCTCGTGTTCTATCTTTTTCACCTTTATCACTGTATTTTTCTCTATTTTTTATTTATATTTCTCTTTATCTTACTTTATCACCTTTTCTATGTCTTTCTCTCATTCTTCTCTTTCCTTTTCTCTTACTTTTTCCTTCACTCACTCTCTTTTTCTCTCTTGCTCTCTCTTTTTCTTTTCCTCTCTTCCCCCCTCTATCACTGTTCTCTATTTTCCCTCCCTATCTCGTTTTCACTCTATTTTTCTCTCTTTCTCTCTGCTCTTTCTTTATCTCTCTTTCTCTTTTTATTTTGAGGGCGCTTGTTACTGGTCAATATGATTGGCGTCATCTCTGTTGTTTGCTTAGGGCCCGGTCACACAGCCGTTTGCGTCTGTATCGCGGGTAAAATTTTGCGGTTTTTTTTTTGCCCGTGGTTGCCCGCGATGGAAAATGCGCAAAATTGGCCAACCCGCTGTTCATCGGTGGTATGCCCGCAAAACAGACGCCGGCGACTGTTCCGCTTCCTCATCGCGTCATTTCTGCGTCATTTTCTCGTGTGGACCTCGGGTATAAAAGCTGCGGAGCCGGCGTTATGCCGAGAAATGCATCCTTGCCGAGATTTGCATCCCCTCGCTACTACAACCACTTTTACCTCGTTTTATCTCACTTTTACATCACTTTTCGGGTATGTAAGGGCGAACATATATCCCAGACCACTTCGTCTTGCATTTGTTGGGAATGTAATACAACTTAAACCAAACAAAAACAAAGACGGAATGGTTTAAGTTGCATTACATTCCCAACAAATGCAAGACGAAGTGGATTTGGTTATATGTTCGCCATTACATTCCCTAAAAGTGATATAAAAGTGAGATAAAACAAGGTAAAAGTGGTTGTAGTAGCGAGGGGATGCAAATCTCGGCAGGGATGCATTTCTCGGCATAACTCCGGGCTGTAGAAATCATAACCGCTCAAGACACAGTCCCGTGAAGATCAAGATTTCAAGCTATGGCACCCAAGAAGCCAATATGTTATTATTGTAATAGTTTTTCATTTTTATTTTATTATCTTGTTATGAAATGAAAAGAAATGTCAAGAAATAAAAATGGATTAAGACGAGGTCACTACGCTGACGGGGATCCATGTTCACCCCCTTGACGTCTCGAGCACAACTGACGTGTGCTCGGCAAATCGCGCTGTATATACGCGGAGAAAGGCGTTTGACCGTCACACGCGTAACACGCTAATTTCACGTAATAACACCGCGATACAGGCGCAGAACAATGCTATGACCGTGCTCCACCCACGATTACCCGCTGAAATTTGCGTCCTACCCACGTGTAACCACGCCCCGGCCGTGGCCATAGCACGTCGTTCCGCGTCATTTCCACGTCATTTCCACGTCCTTTCCACGTCATTTCCACGTCATTACCTCGTGTGCCGCCCGCGGTTAACACGTGGTCTAAAGTTTTGAGCAGCGCAAAACTTTTTCGCGCGGCCAACCGCTTGTGAATTTCCGACCACGAGTAAAGCACTGCTGTATCTCGTCTATATGGCGATCTCAAAGCGTCCAACAGCGTCTGCTTCACGGGCAGAAATTTCTGGCCGTGATTCAGCCTCGACACGCCCGTGAAAGGCTGTGTGACCGGGCCCTAAAGTTTTGAGCAGCGCAAAACGTTTTCGCGCTGCCAACCGCGTGTGAATTTCCGACCGCGAGTAAAGCACTGCTGTATCTCGTCTGTATGGCGATCTCAAAGCGTGCATTAGCGTCCGCTTCACGGGCAGAAATTTCTGGCCGTGATTCAGCCTCGATACAGACGCAAACGGCTATGTGACCGGGCCCTTAGTACAAACAATTTGAACGTTTAAATCAGGGGAAAGATCACTGCATATTGAAACATTAAAGCTTATTATAATATCTACTATATCATAATGGTTGGTTGGTTTGGTAGTTGGATCCCTTAACCACTAGAGTCGCAACGGGCACCATTTCCTGTAGTGTGTCTTGGGCAAATACAGCCTGGTGGTGCCCATCCTTCCCTAGGGCAACATCGGTCTAGAACTCGGGACCTTTCGCGTGTCGGGCGAATATGCTAACAACTGCACTACATTTTTTTACAAGTAATTAATTCGGTGCATTCTTTTTTAATAATAATTTGTAATCTCGTTCAATCAGCAACAAAAATCCGAAGAGCCTTTTTGGAACGGAAAGAACCGATTCTCTAAAAAGAGCCGCAGCTCCTATCACTAGTGGCCAGGGTTGGGTAGGGATACTTTAACGTGATTACTTTAAATTACTTTTGGATTACTCCAATACCAAATATTCTAATAAAAGACAAAAGAAACTAAATATGAATAAAATGATGACTCACAACCCGTGGTAAGCTTTCTCTCTTGGCCTCGATCTCTTTGATCTCCGGCAAAACTAACATAAAATGCGACAGAAACAAAATGAAAATCAATCAAAACAGCTTGCCAACATCATTTTTGCCGTTCCATGTATTCCGTTACTCCCCAAGCCTGCACAAAATGTAGTCATTTTATCCATATTTAGTTTATTTTGTCTTTTATTAGCATATTTGATATTGGAGTAATCCAAAAGTAATTGAAAGTAATCCAGTTAAAGTAACCCTACCCAACCCTGCTAGTGGCGACTAGTGATTTGTCGTTCGTGAACTAAGCGTCTCTACCAGCTGGCTCTTTATTGGTGAACAGCGTAAAATCAAGAGTTGGTCCCCTTCGAGACGTTTTTTCCCCCTTGTGATTGGTCAAAATGTACTTTCTTTTAGGGATTTCGAGTTCTCATCTCATTAGCTGCACCGCTTATCCTCAGTAGGGTGGCGGGGGTGCTGGAGCCCATCCCAGCAATCATCGGGCAGTGGGCAGGGGACACCCTGAACTGGTTGCCAGCCAATCGCTGGGCACACAGGGACAGACAATTCGCTCGCTCATTCACACAATTTTGTACCACCCAATCCACCTGAAATGCATGTCTTTGGAATGTGAGAGGAAACCGGAGTGCCCGGAGGAAACCCACGCAAGCACGGGGAGAACATACAAACTCCGCACAGGAAGTCCGGTAGCTGGATTTGAACCCACACAGGAGGTTCCCAAGACCTTAGAACTGTGCCACACACGCGCCAACCACTGCGTCACCGTGCTGCCCGGATTTCGAGTTGTTTACTTTAAATATGTTGGGTACCAACAATTGAAAGGTTCAAATTATTTTGTATTTTATCTTGTTTTGTAGATCTGTACATATTTTTATTAATGTTTCCTGTGTTTTTCAGGGATATTGCGTTTCACTATAAGCATTTTCTTTTCATAAAAAATGTCAAGTTTCTTCTTGTACAGGTAAATTCATAGTTGGTTTAATATTTTTTATTGTACTGAAAAGTCAATATTTGAATTGAAATTGTGTTATGTGTTTTTCAGAGATTCGGAGTTGCTTGAAATTAAAACTGCTTAGTATTAAAAGGTTCCAAGTTTAGATGAGTCAGTTCACTGAATACAGAAAACGTAAACGTTTTCATAATTTGGAAGAAAAAAGATCTTTTTTAGATTATTAAGTCATTTTGTGCATGATGTTTCTGCAGATACTTCAATATAGTCTTTAGTAGAACAACACTGAAGAAACATTGCTTTGACGCAAAAAGTAGTCTGTGTAAAGCTTTCATAGCAGTGTAAAATTATTTAACCTCCCAAAAACTTGAAATACAGCTTTCAATAACTAAACCCCCTTGCAACAAAAATTAGTACACCTTAAAGTGAAAGTTCCTGAAATGTATAGTCTGAGTACTTCCAGTCTGACCCTCCACCTTTTCAATCTCTGCAGCAATGCTGACAGTACTCCTGCCCCTATCTTTCTTAGATAGCATTTGAATGTGGCGCAGTGCACGTTCACCCAGTTTCTTTGGACATCCAACACAAGCCCTGTTGTAAGTGCACCCTGATTTTTTGAAACGCTGGAGGATCTTGTCCACTGTACTTTAGCTTAATTGTAGGGTGTTGGCAATGATCTTGTAGCCTTGGATAGCCTTATGTAGTGCCACAATACATCATTTTTAAGGTCCCAATAGAGTTCCTTGCCATGGTGTGCCCATTTGGGAGTTTCAGTGACCATTATGACAGATTATACTTCCAATTGAACGCACCTGCTTCTTACTCATACCTGAGACCATAAGCCACATGGTATTTTAGAGGGAAAATGACAATAAGTGCTTTATTTGGACATACAGTATACTGCCTTTGGGGTGTACTCACTTTTGTTGCCAGGGTTTAGGCATGGATGGCTATATTTTGAGGGGGGAGATCAAGAAGGAGGCGGCTCACCCGACCGCCTTATGTTCGTGATAGTGATAGCAAGGTCGACGCACAAAGTTCACTTTTGAGTGCGTATAATACACTCAAAAATCATGAAAATGCACGAGCACAAAACGTGATTACAATTTAAGATGGAAGCACACCCGAGCCACCTGATATTGGAATTCAATTCTAACTTTCCTTTTTCGTCTGAAATTCAAAGATGATTGTTTTTGCTTCTTTTTTCGCTCCTCTCACTGCTGGTATTTTATTTTACCATGATTTTCCTTTTGAACTTTTTAATTATTTTAATTTTTATCCTAAACACTTCGAGACAAAATTGTTGTGTAAATTACTGTTGAAATAAATTTGATATTGTAAATAGACATTTTGCAGGAACTAGATTTTGTAACGCTTGTCTATTCCCTTGACAAATGTGGAATTTGCTTCAGGAAACTAGAGTACCGTATTTTCCGCACTGGTTGCGTATCATTATTGAACATGAGAACTTAGGTGAGCTATGCGGCTTTATATTTTCCCGGTATCTTGTTTTAGAACGATCTCGATGTTGCTGTGATGAGTTGAGTGAATTAAACTCAATTCCAAGTGTTTATTGTCATATGCACAGTAAAGTTGCGAGTGAAAAAGAAAATAGAAACTAAGGAATGGTTGGCATTTCTTGAATCCCAAGACTTTAACCTTCCAAATGATATTTGAAATAATGCATTTGAGTGACATCGTACGGACACCGCATCCGCACGTGTGTACGACACGTATTTGCTTCTTTGCAAGCTTTGGGAATGTTAAGGGGGTAATCAGTTTGACTGAATCATCTGACTGTTTTGTCGATGTTCCCATTGTAGCGCCTTATAATCCGGTGCGCCTTATCTATGGAAGATATAGGACCAAAAAACATTTTTTGGGGGTGCGCCCTATAACCCGGTGCGCCCGATAGTGCGGAAAATACGGTACTTTGAGGAAACCCACACTGGCACAGGGAGAACATGCAAACATCACATAGGGATGCTGTGGTAGCTGGAATTGAACCCTGGACCTCTGCACTGTGGGCCTTATAAATTCATATTCCCCAAAATACGATGAATCAATCATGTTTAGTGTACTAGGTGCTTATAAACAATAGTTTTAGGAATTCACATGGGTCGACTTGCCCTTTAAAAGTGGGGAGTAATCCATCCATCCATTATCTGCACCGCTTATCCTTAGTAGGGTCGCGGGGGTGCTGGAGCCCATCCCAGCTATCTTCAGGCAGTGGGCAGGGGACACCCTTTGCTGGTTGCCAGCCAGTCGCAGGGCACACAGAGGCGGACAACTCACTCGCTCATTCCGACCTCGGGACAATTTGGACCGGCCACTTAACCTGACATGCATGTTTTTGGAATGTGGGAGGAAACCGGAGTGCCCAGAGGAAACCCACGCAAGCACGGGGAGAACATGCAAACTCCACACAGGAGGTTCATTCTCATGACCTCAGAACTGCGCCGCCGTGCTGCCCGGGAACTGATCCTTTTTTTCTTAAACAAATGCAGAGGTCTAAACAGTATATTTTACACTTATAGAATAGTAATATACTCTAGTCACTCTAGTGTGTTGTTGGGTTTTAGTCAGGCTGCAAACCCCACTGAAGCCAAGTCAAGTTTATTTGTATAGCCCTTAATCACAAGGAGTCTCAAGGGGCTACACAGACCACTGCAAACTAGACTATTATTACACCACCCCCTGATCTAAAACCTACATGAGGGCAAGGGAAAACTCAAAAATAAGAACACAACATGAGGTAAATGAAGAAACCTTGAGCAGGGACTGCACATGAGGTAATCCCCCTTCCAGGATGACCAGGCTGCAACAGATGTTGCAACAACAATTAATACTCAGATATCCTCAACGGGATATATGGGTCATTCATAAGCTATAGAATAGAAGTGTGTTTTAAGCCTAGATTTAAACAGTTCCACTGAGGTTGCAGAAAAAACCTCAAAGGGCAGAGAATTCCACAGCACCGGGGCCCGAATGGAGAACGCTCTCGAACCTGCGGATCTCTTATTGGCTCTTGGGATCACTGGTAGACCATCATTTTCAGAGCGAAGGCTCCAGACCAGAACATAGGGGGTCTAGTGTGTTTAAGGGCTATACAAATAAACATGACTTGACTTTAATATTGGAAAAATGCAAAGGTTTCATAGGATGCCAGTCACTTATTTTGACTCTTATTACACTATGTAGTCCGTTGTTTTGACGTCAGTATTACTATTAGCCAATTATGTTGCTGTTCTTTGATTACCACACCGCTCATGGCTTATCTGTTTTTTGTAACATTGAAGGTTAATAAAAAGAGGAGGCTCAGGAGAGGCACCACAAACGGGGAATGTAATTCCAGCCTCTTCTTGCAAGTTCAAAAAAATTATACCGTCTCTCCTAATTTTGAGTGTTTACTAAAGTTATAAAGTTCAGACTTAACACCAACCCTCTGCATCCATCTCGTGTGAAAGCTGTTTGACCACTGACTGACTTTAAGATCGCCTTGCAAGTTAAGGGCCGAGGTTTGATCTTGGCATTGGTGGGAATATAGCACATTTTATAAAGTAATCACATAGTATTGATGGGGACAAAACAATGATTGTTCGACATTGGTGGAAACATGTCCCCGCTGTCCATGCCAAAACTACGCCCTTGTTGAAGTTGCTCCCAGAATTATGTTCTCTGAAGCTTCGCCATGACTTGTTAATACCTAAGCCACAGAAACTAAGCCACGATTAGCCTTTCCTGGAGCAATTGTGTTGTTATTTTCAGTGGACAGCAAATAAAAAATGGCCCCTTGAAATGGAGTAAAACATAATGGACTTTGCTCTTAAGGTCATACTTATGGGGTTCCATCAGGGGCCATAATTCAGTATAAGCTCTCACACTTGCTCAAATGTTTGCGTTGGTATACGCATGTCAAACACGCTCACTTACACAACTGAATGAACGTTTCCCACCTCAGTTTAAGAGTGCTTCTGAGCAGGGTGTCGTCTAATTTCATTTGAACAGTATATTTGTAAGCTTTTGACATAGGTTTATGAAACCATTTCAGTACTGTGAGCGTTATTGATCAGTCTATACGAAAGCATTTGACCAGTACATGTGTGAGCTTTTGACACGTTTCCTTTCACTCTTATGTATGAGAGCATTTCCGGTGCAAGTGTGAGAGCCGAACCTGAATTCTGGCCCAGATGGCACCCCATACATATTACACAAATGCAATAAGTATCAGTTTCATTGTGATTTTACTTTTTAAGACTTGTAAGCGAACAAACATGTATAAATAAAATTCTGCATGCTGGCTTTTTTTTACTGAATGAGTGGAGTATTTGCAACATGGTATGTAAATTCAAGTCAGTAATCCTAATTGAACCAAAATACCACAGATATTCTTCCATATCACTCCACCACTGCAGTTTGCCATAAAGTACACATCAAATGAATCAAGGAACAAGTTGAACATTGCTAATACAAAAAGTGTACGCGAACAACGCACACACCACATACATACACACACGCTTACTTACGTCACTGTAAAATCCCAGCATCACCACACACACAAATAAGAGCATTCATGGAATGTTTTTAGGATAAAAAGTCATTTTTACAAAGTGTTGTGATTTTTTTCACGTTCTTGTCTCAGTCTTTATCATGGTTGGCATCAAATGTCAATATAACACAACAATGGCATCAAATGGTCCTCCCGCTCAAATTTTACAAATAGTGCCAAATGGTGTGTGGCTGTATTGGGAATTGCTTTTACTGTGCAGTGGAGATTTAGATCGTGAATTATTATGTATATTTTTTACAGAAATACGTTATTTGGAAATCATTTCAAACACTGTGTTTGGAATGGTTTACTCATGGAAACATGCTAGTTAATAGAATTCATATTTAAAGTTGTTCCAATGGGGTAAAGTGATCCACTCTCAGGAACTGAGTTGAATTGAGTAGCTTCTTGTAGAACCTTGTAAATATTAAATATCTTAAAATCATTAAATGTCAGGAAATACGTAATGATAAAGATGAGTTAAAGGGACAGTGTGTTTAGTGTCTACTAGTGTTAAAAATAATTCATTAAAAAACATTAATTATTTAACAAATCAGCAAAAATACATGAATTATCTTTTCAACATGCAGTTTTAAAAATACTCATAGGACCAAAAATGTATATTCATTTTACATAACCTGAACCTTACTTAACCGGGGGCTGACTTAACTGTCGGCCATCTTACTGGTGCAGTATGGTCACTTTGAGTCTCCGTAGATTGTATTCTTCCTTGTGCTTTTTAGCACTCATTTTCAATTGCACAACGCTTTACAGCGACATCTATTGGTCAAATAATACACACTGTCCCTTGAATGTTACCAGCATCTTGACACCATTTTTTAAATTCTTTCTTTATAGACCCCTTTCCATCCTATGTTCATTACCCGATCAGCACAGGATGCAAGCACATTGTTGACACAAAACAGCAGGAGTAGCAGTACGAGTTTGAATGGAGCGAGAGAAAATCTGAATGTTGAGTTACGTTTTCAGAGTGGGACTTTACAAAACAAATCACAATTTTTAGGAACACCTTTTTTTGGGAAATTACAAGAGGAAACATGTTTTTGTCAAAAGTTAGGTTGGAACCTGTGGACTCAAGCAGTTAAAATAACAGACTGGACCGAGATCATCATCACCCATGTCTGCGTTTCTGGTGCCCGTGTCACCAATCTTGTTTAGATTTACTAGATTGCCGCATTTCAATAATAAGTGTAAGTAGGGTACGTTTTAGGGAAATACTAAGGGTTTGTTACTAATGTCTACTATAGACAGTGGGTTTGCGCCTAGTGCTGGCTTGTAATAAATTAACTTTATTAGTATGGTATAATTTATATATTATAAATATATTATATATTTTTTCTGTTAATAATGATTATTGATTATCAAGTTTTTTATTATTATGACTTATCCCTCCAACACAAACAATTCAATTAAGGTGGGTGCAAGGCCAAGTCAATTCTTCCCATGTTTAACTTATGTGTGAACTAAGCTATTGTAAATTAACTTGCCGTATGAGCCACAGTTTTAGTCGATTGAACTTGCTGGCAGGAAAAGGAATTTTACCCTTTCCTAACGCGATTTGGACCGACGTTGTATATTAGGCGAAAAAGTCACACACAAAAGCTCCACAAATTGGCTCCCACAATCTATGTGAAGCGCAGACCAGAAGAATTGTTCTATGTGTTGACTTTAATCGCTAAAATTAAGCTGCTATCTTGCTGCTTGCACATGCTTTGTGCTTACTTGAGATATTATGATCCACAATCCCTTTCTTTAAATGGGCTGGTATAAACTGGCATGAATATAAACACCCAAAGGGGTCTCAACCGAATAAGTAACAATAATTCCCAATACAGCCACAGAGCTCTCATCCTCACGGCACTCAACTCCAAATTTCGAAGAGTTTTTAACAAGGTCACCTTGACCTCATCATGAGGCCCCCAAGGTCATTCCGTGCGCTGCCCGACACGTGCTAGCTATGAGTCTGCGCGCTGATGCTGGAGCAATCAGTCACCAGCAGCCCCACCACAGCGCCGTCATTGCCGGATGCAGAGTCACCCACGGAATCGGCATTGTCAGGTTCGGCCTGGTTGGCGTGCGTGCCCATGTGGCCCTGTAGCTGCGTGCTAGTCTTGCACTGCACGCCACACAGCTGGCACAGGAGCACCCCGCCAGGCCCCGCGCCACCAAATCCGCCGCGGGCACCGCCACTTTCCTTCCACTCTTGGCCGTGATGCTTCTGTGCGTGGACCCGCAAGTACGTCAGTGTCGTGAAGCCTGAAAAGTGAAAACGGAACGCCATTGCGACAACATGTCGTCAGGTTCTCAATAAAGTGCAGAACGCAACAATCCGCTTTGAGTGAAATGTCTTATTGTAGTACTGTACCTTGACTAAAAAGTCCAATTTAACAAGGCTCATTCTTTTATGGAATTGTTGAAATACTTTTTAGGCCAATGTTTGCTGTTACACAGTAAAAAAATGAAAAATCTGTTACGATGTTAAACTGAGAAAAATATCTGCAAATGGAACAAGAATTATTATTTACTTCAATGATTCAATACGCCCCTTCTGAATAATCCATGCGTTAATTCAAAACATTAAGGAAAACTAAACCAAAATTTGAATCAAATAAAAAAATAAATGCTGAAATATAACATGTTTAATACAATATTTAAATATTGTATTCTCTTTGTGGTTTTTGATGTTTCATTTCACACTAAAATTACCAATTAAATTCTACTTTAAGGGACCAATACAGTTATCGATAGCTAAAAACTTAGATTTTTTACTTTTATTTCCTGCATCCTATATTTAGAAAAAAATAATAATTTGTTTTGAGTGTCTTTATTTGTGTTTAGAATAACAATAAATAATAAACATTATGACTATCAATCAATAAGATCAATACTTACTTTGTATTAATAACTCTCACTATATGAACAATATATTATCATGAGCGCCATACCACTGATATATACTGTAGATATAACAGAAAGTGCATATCTATATGATTAAGGCTGTTTTATCATGTGAAAAAGTAACATATTGTGTCATAATTAAGAGACTCGTTTGCTGACTGTGACCAAGCTGTCAATTCTAATCTGAGCGCTGGTGTCTATGTGAATTAAAAATGCATACAAGCGTATACAATTCAATAAACAAACAAACCACAAAATGAATACACTTACTACAGTTCTGAAGCCTCTATAACTACAAGAAATCGTGAGCCACTTATCTTAGCCAAGCTCTTTGATGCCAAGGAGAGGTAGAGAGGAGACACGACCAAGTTGCGCAACTACTACATAGAAAATCAAAATATAATGAAGAACAAAATAAATACTTAGGTTCTTTCAAATAGTGTTGGCTGATGAAATATTTTAGCGTGGCTCCAAATGACTAATCAACAGGGCTTTTCATTTATTTTCGGGGCCGATAACTGTGAAAGCATTGTTGTCCTGATAATTATCAAGAATTCCTAGTTATTCCAATATTGATTAAAATGATCAGAGTTGTCATTTTAGCCATTCTTTTTCAAGATAAGACTGAATCTGTATGTAAGTGCATGTGTGTCTTACTGCGGTTGCAGAGGTGGCAGGAATGATGCTGCGATTGGTTATGGACCCGCATGTGGTCTGTGATGTACGCAGCCGACAGGAGTTTCCCGCAGATGTGACATGGCACCTTTTCCTCATGACGAATCAGATGCGCCCGCAGGCGGTCTCGAGTGGCGAACGCTGACGTGCAAGTCTGCGTCCACAGAAACGACAACGATATAACGAGACCGCACGTATGAGACAGTAAAAAGAGACGAGCGAATTACCGTGCATTTGAAAGGTCTCTCAGTGGAGTGGACCTGACGCACGTGACTGTTAAGGTGGTCCGGCCTAAAATGATGCAAACATCGTTTCATTTATGTGAGAAGTCAAGCAAAGACGGATAACGAGGGGCCCATTTTGGCCATTGATAGTTTCCATCAGGTAATCTCACGTAACCAGAGTAAGGCGGCAATACGGGATGGGTGTAAGTTTACCTCATTATTATCTTGATTGACATTCGAAATATGGCGATCAAAACTACTGTTTGGCGTTACAGGCTAAGATAAGACAACAAATGTTCAGTGATGCACAAAGAAGACCCATACACGCTAAAGAAAAACCTGTGCTATAGGCGTTAGGGTTCAAATAAAGCAAGCTTTAGGACTTGTTTCAGCTGGCGAACGTTGCACTGTCACTGGCAAGGTGTTTTTGGCGTGCCTGGCCCATCCCGGATTGCATTGTGTTAATTTAGAGCCCATCCCTGCCCTCAACTCACCAGATTAGAGTGCACTGTTTTAAGAAAGGCTTTCAGCAACCATTGGGGCTTTCTTATGAACAAATTTTATCATCTGAATAATTGTGGCCCATAGGGATTTCGTAGATCGTTAGCAGTCACAGGAGTCTTGGTAGTATAAGACTCTGTGGTACCCCATACTCCCGAAGCATCCCCACATGGCTTCCCGAGGAACACAGTCGAAGTCCACAGACCTACATGTAGACCGGATAGGCAAATTCCCATGCACCCTCGAGGACTCTGCAGAGCTGGTCCACTGTTCGACAGCACGGACGAAAACCAGACTGGTCCTCTTGAATGCCAGATTCCACTTTCTGACGGACCCTCCTCTCCATTACCCCCAAATAGACCTTACCAGGGAGGCTGAGAAGTGTGGTTCCACCTGTAGTTGGAACACACTCTCAGGTCACCCTTCTTGAAAAGACGGACCACCACCCCAGTCTTCCAGTCCAGAGGTACTGTCCCCGGTGTACTTGCGATGTTGCAGAGGCATGTCAACCATGACATGCTCACAACATCCAGAGCCTGAATGAACTCTGGGCGGATCTTATTTACCCCTAGGGCCTTGACACTGAGGAGCTTTTTGACCACCCCAGTGACTGTAACCCCAAAGATATGAGAGCCCACCTCAGGAGTCCCTAGGCTCTGCTTCCTCAGAGGAAGACGAGATGGTGGAATTGAGGAGGTCTTCGACGTATTCTACCTACGCTTCACTACGTCCCGGGTGGAGGTCAGCAGCGCCCCATTTTCACTATACGGGGTTGATGTCAAATCACAGTCCATGATGGCCCGATAAGACTCCTTCTTCATCTTGACAGCATCCCTTACCGGCGGAGATCACCATTGGGTCTGAGGTTTGCCGACTACCTGACAGCATCAGCTTTCAGTCAGCCGCCTCGACAACGGAGGCACGGAACATTGTCCACTCTGACTCAAAAAAGACCCTCACAACACATTCAAAACTCACCACCAGGTGGTGATCAGTTGACAGCTCTGCCTCTCCCTTTACCTGAGTGTCCAAAACATGTGGCCACAGATCATCGAACTGCGGCCTGGGGTGTTTTGGTGCCAAGTGCAAATATGGACACCCTTATATTTGAACATGGTGTTCATTATAGACAAGCCATGACGGGCACACAAGTCTAATAATCATACAGCATTTGGGTTTAGATCCGGGGGCCAGTCTTCCAAATCACGCCCCCCAGGTCTCACTGTCATTTCCCAAGTAAGCGTTCAAGTCCCCCAGCAGTACGAGGGTGTCCCCAGGTGGCGCGCGCTCAAGCACACCCTCCGAGGACTCAGAGAAGGGTGGGTTCTCTGAACTGCTGTTAAGTGCATAAGCACAAACAACATTCACGACCCGTCCCCCCACCCGAAAGAGGCTACCCTCTTGTCTACCAGGGTGAACCCCAAAGTACAGGCGCTGAGCCATGGTGCAACCAATATGCCCACAATGACCCTGGTCGCCAGATCCCGTGAGCGCAGGGCCAGGCTACCAGGCGCTCGCCAGCGGACCCCACCTCCTGGCCTTGCTCCAGAGAGGGGGCCCCGTAACACGTATCCGGGCGAGGGAAATCATGATCCAAAGTTTTTGGTCGTCATAAGGGGTCTGTTGTTATCTGCACTTTGCCTGGCCACTCACCTAGAATCTGTTCGTCATGGGTGACTCTACCAAGGGCTTGAAGCCCCCAAACAACATAGCTTTTACGATCATTGGGACACACAAACTCCTCCACCACAGTAACCAGGTGACAGTATTTAGAAATCAACAGTGACTGTCACATAGTCAGATAGCGATTACAAATATCAGCACATATTCGCACACCTTTTTCGTGCCCAAATTCAAGAACTTTTTAAAGACCTACAATTTACCAAATTCTCCAGTAAAAGAAAAAAATCCAGTGTGAACCATGTATTTGCAGGGCCAAGAATACATCATTGATTTGGTTTTACGTATGCAATTTTTTTCTCTACCCATATAGGTGTCGAGTAAAAATGATGGGAATATTTAGCTTACATTTTCAGTTCTTCCCATTACAGCTTACTACTGGGAAACCTTTATTATTTTGCATGGCCCATATTAAATGTTCATAATTGATTAATAATCCCTGTTTAGGTTTACCATGTACCTGTCCTGTTGGGCACGCCCCGTAGGAGGCGATGACGCATCATAGAACGACTTGATCTGCTGCTCTGGCCTCTCCACCTCCAAGCCCACTGCTGATGTTTTTCCTGAATCCGATCATGTCCTCCTCACTTTTAACACCGTACTCTGTCTCTCTACTGTCAAAACCTCCCGTCTCATTTCTTTTCGTAATACCAAAAATATCAACATTGACACCCTCTGCTCCATTATTGACCGTTCCCCGCCCCCAGACGCTCTCTCAAGCCCGGATGACCTCACTGCTCACTACAATGCCTGCCTCACAAATATTCTAAATTCTCTTGCCCCCCTGAAGACCAAGACTGCCTCATTCTCCACATCGGCCGCCTGGTTTACACCCGCTCTTAGGTCAATGAAATCAAAGAACCGCCAACTTGAGCGACTCTATAAGAAAACCGGCCTCACCATCCATAAGGACATGTACATTACCCATACTGCTTAATACAAGGACCAAATTGCACAAACCAAATCCAGCTACTACTCCGGCCTCATCCTTTCCAACGAAGGAAATTCAAGAACTCTCTTCTCTGTCATGAACAAAATCCTCCAGCCACCAAATTCTCTCCCCCTCCACCTGTACTCCACAACAACCTGCAACTCCATAATGGAGTACTTCAATCACAAAATCCTTAAGATTCATCACCAACTCCATCAAAACCTGTCTGCTCCCTCCCCATCTGAATTTCCTTCTCCTTGTCACTTCCTCTCCAGTTTTGCTCCACCCACGACTGCTGAATTATCCAACCTCATACTCAAATCCAAGCCCACCACTTGCCAGCTTGATCCCCTCCCTTCATCCCTTGTTAAATCCTGCCTCCCTTCCCAGCTTCCTCTCATATCTGCCATTATCCACTCTTCACTCTCTTCTGGTATTGTCCCATCACTTTTCCAAACTGCTGCTGTTACCCCTACACTGAAAAAACATGGTGCTGACCCCAACAACTTTGACAACCTCCGCCCTATCTCCAACCTTCCATTTATTTCGAAAATCCTTGAAAAAAACTGTTGGTGCTCAACTCCACTCCCACCTGTCCCTCCACTCTCTCTATGAACCCTTTCAGTCTGGTTTCCGCCCCCGCCACAGCGCAGAGACTGCCCTAATCCGTATTGTAAATGATCTCGTCATAGCATGTGACTCCAGTTTAGTCTCCATCCTCATCCTCCTAGACTTGAGCGCCGCCTTCGACACAATCTCTCACCCTATCCTCCTCAATAGACTCTCCTCCATTGGTCTCACCCATACTCCCCTCAGTTGGTTCCATTCCTACCTCACTGGCCGCACTCAGTTTGTCCAGCTGAAATCCTTCACCTCAAAGCCCTCCCTAGTCACCACAGGTGTACCCCAGGGATCTATCTTAGGTCCTCTTCTCTTCATCGTCTACCTCTTGCCTCTTGGTCATATCCTCCGCAAATTTAATATCCACTTTCACTGCTTTGCTGATGACACCCAACTCTACCTCTCCTGCAAACCAAACTCCATACTCCCACCTCCCTCCCTCACCTCTTGCCTTTCCGAACTCAAAACATGGTTCACAACAAACTTTCTTAAATTAAATGCTAGTAAAACAGAATTCCTCCTTCTTGGCACCAAATCCACTTCATCCAAAGTAAACAATTTCTCTCTCAACATCGACAGCTCCTTAGTGTCCCCCTCCCCCAAGTCAAGAGTCTGGGTGTCATCCTGGATAGCATGCTTACCTTCCACTCACATATCAACACCATCACCCGCACTGCTTATTTCCACCTCCGCAATATTACCAGACTCCGCCCTTCCCTCACCCCCCGCACCACTGCTATTCTCGTCCACAGTCTTGTCACATCCCGCCTTGACTACTGCAATGCTTTCCTCTTCGGACTTCCTCAAAAGTCCCTCCATAAAATTCAGCTGGTTCAAAACGCCTCTACTCGCATCATCACAAAAACATCTTCCCAGCAGCACATCACCCAACTCCAACAGCTACACTGGCTTCCTGTTCAGCATCGCATCAGCTACAAACTGATCCTATATACATATATGGCCATTCACAACCTGGCCCCTCCTTACCTGTTCGACCTTCTCCAGGTGCACGTCCCCACTCGCTCCCTCAGATCCTCGTCCTCCCTCCGACTGTCAGTGCCCCGTGCCCACCTGAGCACCATGGGAGCCAGAGCCTTCAGTCGCGCTGCTCCAAAGCTTTGGAACAATCTACCTCCGGACCTCCAAAACTGCACACCTCTCTCCACTTTTAAGTTCCGTCTAAAAACATACTTGTTCAGGACTGCCTACATCACATAGCTTCTCCTTTTCCTATGTTTTTATGATTTTATGTCTTGTTTTTATTTATTATTTTGCTTACAACTTTTTTTAAATTGTATTTTTTCATTGTCTGTACAGTGTCCTTGGGTGGCCGGAAAGGCGCTTTCAAATAAAATGCATTATTATTATTATTATTATTAGAACGATGCCATACTAACTAAATGGGCTGCTGTTAATCACTAGGGAAGACATACATGGAAAAGCAAAGCCACCAGAGAGCAGTGTCTATGCCATTTAAACAGACTTGTTGAGAAACATGGCAATAATTTCAAGTATTTACAACTACTTCACCCAAAAACCATGCACTTTTCAACCCTTAAAGACATAACTTTAAAATACAAGCATTTCCAAGGATTTCAAGCACTCTTACAAACCTGTATTTACTGATGTGCCAAAAAAAATGACATGAGAACTACGTCACGTAAAACGTGAGCCCAATATTTGACAGCGCCAGATCTGTTGTCAATCCTGGTTACTCAAAAAACAGACCAATTTGCATTTGCTGTCATCGTTCCTCGGAGATTATAGGAAACTCCAATGAAAGATGTCATCGCGTTATTTTGTATTTAGAGCGCATGCGTCAAGCTGACGTCTTCCTCTGTCCCCCACAATCTTAAAGAATTTGGCAACCAAACGCCAAAATATCAAACATTTTTGATACTTGAAGTCAATGGCGCCACACCATTTTCCACCAAAAATAACCTTTGAACACCTGATGTCAGAAGCAAAATGCAGATCGCCAGTGGCACCAGGTGTGCACGGACCTATACACATTGCACTTTCATTGGAACACCCAACAAAATTAGTGTAGACCCGCATCTGGTGGAACCATCCAATATGGCCGTCAGTCTAAATCCGAGGATGCGCGTGACGACACACGAAAACTATCAATAAGAAAAAAGAAGAAAAAGTTAGAGGACAGAAGCTGAGCCGTACCGAGAGAAGGCCTTGGCGCAGTGAGGGCACACGTAGGGTTTTTCGACTCCGCCTTGGTGCGAGCGCACGTGGTAGCTCATGCGGTCTTTCCTCTTGAAGCGCTGCTGGCAGATGGGACACGAGTACGGCTTCTCGTCCGAGTGCGATAGGCGGTGGCGGTTCAGGTGGTAGACGTCGCGGAAGGCCTTGCCGCACGCCTCGCACGCGTGGTTCTTTCGCACTTGGTTAGCGCCGCCACCTACGTTGGGATTGGGAGGCGCTACAGTAGCTGGGTTTGGATTCTGCAGGGAGAAAATAGAAACACATTTTTTATCCATCAACGAGGTGGGGTCCAAGCTATGGTCTGTGGGCTGTATGTAGCCCACGACCCATTTTTCAGGGTTATGTACTAGCATTTTCTGAAAGGGATAGCGAGTCTTATTTAGCACCTCGTCGTGGTGAAAAACTTCATTCATTAAGAAAATAAAGATAGATTTAAATCATAGACAAAAATAATGGAAATATCCATTTAACCTGTTTTTTTAAACATTTGTAGGTTAAGAAATGTGTAGTTATTTGACATAGCCTGGAAGGGGATCTCGCCCAGGGAGTAAATTAGTGTTGAACCGCCACTGCCAGCGAGACAACACTAATGCGGCACTCACACAAGAAACTGGAGCTGGATTTCTTTCTCTCTCACCTTCTTTTTATTTCTTTCGTTCAATCTTTTTCCTTTCTTTCTCTCTTTTCTCCCTCTATCTCTTTCCTTTTCTCTTGTTCTCTCTCTTCGTCTATCTCTTTCTGTGCTAGTTTTTCTCGAATGCTCACTCTCTTTCTCTTGCTCATCTTTCTCTCTATTTCCCATTTCTCTCCATTGTATCTCTCTCTCTCTTTTTCTCTGTTTATTTTTGTTTCGCTCTTTCTCCATTCCCTTTTCTCTCTCTTTCTTTCTATTTAATCTCCTAGCCTCAAGGCCATGAGAATATTTTTCTACCATGTGGCTCCTTAACTAAAAAAAAAAATTGGACACCCCTGCAATGAAACCAAACTTCTTATTTGCAAAGTATATTTTTCTCTCTTTTTTGTTTCATCCTTCCATTTACAGATTTTTTTACATCATATTGCTCCATCATCTGTCAAATTTGCACAGGCAGCAGGCAGGTCTAAGTTCCTCACCTGGTCTACAGCGGCCGTGCCCACAACCACCACCGTCGCCGACGGGATGGTCTGCGGGGGCGGCTGCATCGCCATGGCGACAGTCACCGGGGCAACCGACACAGATACCGACACCTGCTGGCCGGGCTGCGGGAGGGCGTCCGGGCCATCGGAGGAGATGGCCTCTGATGGGAGGGTGAGCTGCAAGAGGGAGAGGGGGATGGTCTGATTGGGAAGCCCCTTGACTATATCGTCCTTGTCGCGGGCGGCGCGGTCCTTCATCTTGATGCCCGTGTGCACTGATTGGTGGCGCCGCAAGTTGTAGCTGTTTTTGAACTCTTTGTTGCATGTGGCACAGATGTGGGAAGGACGCTGCGCTTTGGGCGGCGAAGCTTTGACTGTGGGAGAAATGTGCGTGTGACAATACAACAAGAAAGGGTGGTGCTTATACACACATACATACAGAGGGTCTGCAAAAAAAGCACTCTCTACTCCAATGTACAAGTAGTTCATGATTGTGATTTTTAAAGCGCCTGCTTCCATTCAACAAAAGTACCAGATTTTCTGGACTATAAAGCGCATCTAAAACCTCCAATTTTGCCAAAAATTTGAGGTGGGCCTTATATACACCGCAGGATATAGTGGAAAAAGTTGGAAAATGCATACTAGAATTATAGGTGCATGCTACCATACAATGTTTTACGGTAGTATGTATCTGAGCAATGATTGTGCAATTATTGATATATCGCTAAACATCACTCATCTAAATCTTATTATCACACTATTTTCACTTACGAGGCCACAAACACTGATTTGCATAGTGCACTCATATAGGTAAAACAGTCTCTCCACTTCTTCACCAATAACATTGCAGTTTAATATGTACACATTTGGAAAACAGCTTTTATAGTATTTTGTTCAAGACTTTGTTTTCTCCATTCTCTAACACGGTTTAACCTATTAATGCCTTTTCATATGTCATCAGTCCCTCTGGTGGTATAGTGTTAGAGTGTTGGTGTTTTCTGATTCGATTCCTGTTGTTTGCAATGTTTTGCGACTGTGACACTTATCGCCTGATCAATCATTGCTTTAAATTATATCGTGAGTGTATAAAGAGTCGCACACAAAATACAAACAATATCTCTTACTATAGCTTGAAATCCATGCGCCTTGAGTCAAGCGCGCCGTGTTTGAAAAACGTATGAGAAAGGACTTTATTTTGGGGGTATGGCCTATAGTGCGGAAAATTCGATATATATTTTGACATGCGTGCCTTTGATGTACAATTGAATTTCATCATAGTGCCGATCATGCATATTGTGCATCTTCACTAATAGCAAGGAGAGGTAGAGAAGGTCCCCAATTAAAATTAAAGATCAGTGTTCATGCTATGCAGCAGAAAGAACATAATGATGTTGTATCGTTAATGTAGGAAGAAATGTGTTCCTGCTCTAAGACTCAGGATGTTTTATTTCACTAAGGCCCTCACCGGGAAGCGGTTCCTCGCTGAGAGCGGCCGTGTCCACAGTGGACGGCGGCGCCACCAGGTGCTCAGCCAACGGACTTTGGGATGAGCCGCTCAACTCGGGCAGTAGCTCTGCCTGCAGGGGCGCCTCCTGCTGGCCTGGAGTTGCCGGCGTCTGTGTAAGACCCACAACAACTGATTTACAGAAAGCAAAGGTGAACTACACGCAACTACTCGATTGATAAGACAAGGGATGTTCATTATCAAATATCGACTAATGCTGACACTGAAATCTTGAGTAGCCACCGATATTAATACCACATACTATGTACATTCATATTTTTCAAAACATCTTTCAAATCCCACCATTATAATTTCTTTAACATTTCATTTGTTACATCTCGATTTCCAATTAGTTTAATTACAGGTTCTTGATTGTTGGATGGCCACTAGAAGGTAACTTATACTGGTATCGGCTAACAAGAAAAATATGATACCAAGTATCATACTTGCCTATGCCTAGTTATGGCAAATTTGAGCATGCTGAATATTGTTGTAACATTGCAATATGTCACAGCCTATATTTAGTCAGGATTGTATATTTTTTTAAATTTATAACTGCTACATAATTCCAGTAATTTGTTAAAAAAGGAGGGAAAGCAGTCTCTGACATTTCACAGGGTCACAATTGTTAATGAGCTGTTAAAACAAGCACATTCCAGAGTGTCAGCGCAAAGGGTGGAAGATCACATCAAGCAAAGTCCAGCTCTCGTGCATAGTAACTAAATACAATTGATTTTCTCAGTCAAAAGTTGAGCGACTTGAGGCTATCATCAGCAGGAAAGTGCTCTATTCAAATATGGGACCCCTTTATTGTTCAACTTTGTAATAGATTTTACAATCAGCTTTCAGGCTTCCCTTTTTGTATGTGTATGTATGTAAGCTACTTCAGTCTTTCAACTTGTGCATTCCTACAACTATTGTTCTGTAGCTTTTTTTGTGCTCAGAATATTCTGGAATAATAACTTTGAAGGAACTGCTCATTGCTCCTCTTTTATTATGAACAACCTACCCTGTAACAACAACATAAACAAACACATTAAACAATAAAAAAGCTTTCATCTTAAATATTCATTTTTGTAAGGCAAATATCATCGACATAATAAAAGAAAAATCTGCTTTTACTTTAAAAAAACTAAAAATGCTCAGCCAAAATGTATTTCATACCAATGTTAGAAAAAACCCCATCCATTAATGGGTCTCAACTTGAATTAATGACTTGATTTTTGCTTACTGAATGAATGGAAATTAACAAAGATTTAAGCTGAAATAATGAATTAACAAAATTATCTAAACATGTTGCTGCACGTTTTGATAGCCAAAGTGACCTTTATATAAGACACCAAAATGACCTGAACCTGATGGAATGGTTTTGACAAGCTCAGACTGGAAATTTCTAAGTTTTAAATTAACTTATAACCTTAAATTAGCTTTTTTCCCAGGTGTAATTGCAAAACACTCATATATATATATATATGATTTTATATTTTATATATATAATATATATTACATTGTATATATAGTGTGTGACTGACATGTTAAAATATATATACAAATATCCATCTTTTTTTGCAGGGGTTGTATTCCAAAAGGTCCCGCAATAGTTGAAACCTTTATTTAATTAGTGATATATAATACATTGAAACCCAAAAAAAAATTTACAGGCTCAAGCATTTGTCTGGCAAACGACATTTCTGTAGTTTAGAACCTTTTTTTTTTTAAACAAATAATATATGTTGACCTGGAGAGGGATGGGCGCCACCAGGCTTTACTTACCCATGACACACCACGGGAAATTGTGCTCTATGACTCAAATGGTTAAGGGAACAACCACCCACCAACTGTCAAATTATAATTTTCAAGATAATCTTTCTGGGGGCGGAAATGTTATAAGGGCACGACTCTTTACTTCACATGTTACTTTGTCGCCATCACCCCAACGTTTGGAAAACTGCATTTATCTTCCTTTAGTGGGTAGGGAAGTCCAAATTCGTTGGCGCTAGAAAACATGTCCCTCCACCTTTTTGGCTCGGCTGCAGTTGGTCCAAGCTTTTTTTTTGGCATGACAGAAACTTAAAATTGAAAAATCGCAATGGCTAACACAGGCAGAAAAGGGATGGATGGGGCAACAGTTCAGCCAATCAGAATAGATAACACATTGCACTATGAAATTCCACTAGGTATTACTGTACATATTTTTGCATTCATTAGCCGTTTACATAAACGATCCATAAATGCAAAAAAAAAAAATCAAAAATAAAGACAGAAAGTGGGTCCATATTTTCACATGACAGTGACGATATAGTATGTGGGACATGCAAGCAATGGTAATTGGTATACTCTCATAATTCATTTAGAATATAAAAATTGGCGTCACCCTGTAATAACTTCAAATGGCGTTTGTAGTAGCACAATGCTTTGTAGGGCGCATATGTGACTAGGGTTCTGTCCCAACCAGTGTTGGGAGTAACACGTAACTTTGTTCAATATCCAGGTGTTCGCCAGCCTCCCATAAGAGCATATATGGATGACTTTACTATCACCACAACATCTGTCCCTGGGAGCAGATGAGTCCTGCAGGGTTTGGAGAGACTCATCACATGGGCGAGTATGAGCTTCAAGCCCTCAAAGTCAAGATCCATGGTTCTGAAGAGCAGGAAGGTGGTGGATAAGTTCAGGTTTTTGATTTCTGGAACTGAAATCCCAACCATTTTGCAACAACCAGTTAAGGACCTGGGGAAACCCTTTGAATCAACTCTGAAATATTCTGGTGCCATCCAAGAGTCTGTCAAACAACTGGGAATGTGGCTCACCAAGGTGGACAAGTCCGGCCTGCCTGGTAGATTTCCCAAAGACAAAGTGAGTCAGGCCCAAGGGAAAGAGAGACACCATCTTCTCCAAGAAGAGGCTCTTCTTCAGGTGTGTCAGAAGAGTGGGTGAGCAAGGCAGTCGCACTCCGGAAGCAGGGAGCATGGACAAGGTGGGAGAACACATTACACCTTAAAGTGACCGGGTCAAACAACATGCAAGCAGACCTCCACCGTGCCCGGTTCCTTGTGCAGGCAGTTTACGATGTCCTACCAAGCAGAGGGAACCTTCATGTTTGGGGTAAAAGTGAGACACCCGCCTGTCCCCTTTGCTCTGGAAAAAGCTCCCTGGAACACCTCCTGAGCAGCTGCCCAGAGGCCCTGGCTGATGATCGCTATCACTGGTGCTATGACCAGGTTCTGAAAGCAGTTGCTGAGAGAATCGCCCTAGCAATCAACACTGGCAAATACCATCAAGCCCTGAGCAAGGCAGTCAATTTCATCAAGGCAGGAGAGAAACCTAGGGCTTGTGCACAGACAACAACAGGACTCCTCCACATTGCCTCTGATTGGAAGTTGCATGTCGACCTTGGGAAACAACTAAGGTTCCCCCAGCACATGATGATAATGATGATGATTCAACATGGCGGCGAATGGATGCATGCATGCGGCTAGTTGCTCTCCAGCTAATCTTCTATTTATTGCCGTTCTCTTGTCTTTTTTGCTTTCACTTTTGGACACATGTGTGGCCAAAAATACTTACAGTAGGGACGAACTTATTCGGTTGGGTGAGCGTCTAAATTTCGACTTTTCGGGCACTTTTTATACCGCCTATAACTGCTCATGACTTAATGGTCTTCTTTACTAAGAAGATTCAATGCATACAAGAAATTGCTAAATAAATTATTAATACCACACATATTAAAGGGGTGAAATCTACAGAAGCACGACAGGGTGGCTGTCCTGGGAAATTGTCCGGTTTTAGTGAACTGTCACTTGATGATCTCAAACAGGTGGTGAATGCGGCGAAACCGACAACTTGCCAGTTCGACCCGCTCCCAGGTTCACTTATTAAAAGTCTTTTTGGCGTCCTTGGACCTTCAGTTCTAAATATTATAAACATATCACTCTCCTCAGGTGTAGTTCCAGCAGCTTTTAAGTCCGCCGTTATTAAACCCACACTGAAATGATCCAACCTTGATCCAGAAATCTTAAGTAATTATAGACCAAACCTACCTTTCCTCTCTAAAGTACTTGAAAAGTAGTGGCACAGCAGCTGAATGTTTTCATATCCGAGAATAACCTTTTTGAATCCATGCAATCAGGATTCAGGGCTAACCACTCTACTGAGACAGCTCTGATCAAGGTAACAAATGATCTCCTACTGGCAATGGATTCTGGCGCTTCATCACTTTTGCTGCTGCTGGATCTTAGTGCTGCTTTTGACACAGTGCACCACAATTTCCTACTAGAACGGTTGGAAAAATGGATTGGTCTCTCAGGAACCGTCCTCCCGTGGTTCAGATCCTACCTCTCAGATAGGACGCACTGTGTTAAATATGGTGAAATGACATCTGAGCCCTTTAATGTTACCTGCGGTGTTCCGCAGGGTTCAGTGCTTGGCCCCCTTCTTTTCAGCATTTACATGCTTCCATTAGGTGATATTATTCGCAAGTACAATATCAGCTTCCAATGCTACGCAGACGACACTCAACTATATCTTCCGTTGGAGGAATCTCCCACACTAAACTGTGGAAACTTGGAGGCCTGCCTCATAGAGATAAAAGAGTGGATGTCACTCAATTTCTTGCGTCTTAACTCTGAAAAGACCGAAATGTTAGTCATTGGTCCATCTAAATGCCGTGACTTATTCTCAAAAACTGCTGTGAACATTGACAAATGTCACATCACACAGAGTGACTCAGTTAAGAATTTAGGTGTCATATTTGACCCTGATCTATCCTTTGAAATGCATGTAAAGAAAATTACTAGAACCGCTTTCTATACTGTCTCAGTCTGATGCGGAAATTATAATTCATGCATTTGTTACCTCCCGTCTCGATTACTGTAATGCACTACTCTCTGGTCTCCCGAAGTCTAGAATCAAGTCTCTTCAGCTGGTACAAAATGCCGCAGCGAGGCTTTTAACTAGGACAAAAAAGTACGATCACATAACACCGATTTTGGCTAACCTGCATTGGCTCCCAGTTAGCCATAGATGTGATTTCAAGGTTCTCTTAGTATTATACAAAATCATACATGGACTTGCTCCCTCTTATCTTTCAGATATGATTTGCCCCTATGTCCCGGTCTGAAGCCTACGATCTGAGAGTGCCGGTCTTCTGGTGATCCCAAGAGCAAAGAAGTGTTCTGCTGGTTCGAGAGCGTTCTCCATCCGGACACCGGTGCTGTGGAATGCTCTTCCCCCTGAGATCCGATCTGCAACCTCAGTGGAAATGTTTAAATCTAAACTTAAAACTCACTTCTACTCCATAGCATATGAATAACCTACTCTTCTCGTCGGCTGAAAAATAGTCTGTGTAATATAGTGTAATAATCTGTAAAGCCCTTTGAGACTCTTCGTGATTTAGGGCTATACAAATAAAAATGACTTGACTTGACTTGACTCACATCTTAGCAACATTGCTCCACCTGGACATGATAATCACCTCTGAGGCTTCAAAACACCTGATCATGCTGGAACTCACAGTCCTGTGAGAAGAGCGCATTGTGGAAGCCAATGAAAGAAAATGTGCAAAGTACCGTGCGTTACTCCGCTACTTATTAAAAACAGTTCATAAATTTCCACGCCATCGAATACTTCTTCCCTCCTTGATCAGGATGGATTAATGAACCCTTAGTCCGCCAGCATTACACCATTAACCACATCGTTATGTTTATATGGCCCTACAAAGTACAAGTCAATACAGCTACGGTGGTACCATCTTGAGCACAGAGTACAAGAATTTCTCCCTGAGGATATTCTCACTACCATATAAACTCGCATTACAGCTGCATTAAAAACTATAAAATAAAATACTGAAATAAGTGGGTGAAATTAAATGCAGAAGTTTGTCTGTGTGTTACCAGTAGTGAACGGTAGACATTGCGTGAGTAGTGGGCATGGCTTATACAGAACAACAAACAAACAGAATATCAATGAAGCAATTATAAGCAAATGTTCTGAAAACGTCTTGGATAGTACTAAGCAAATGTTCTGAAAACGTCTTGGATAGTACTAAGCAACGGAGGAGGAAATATTCGAGTGATTTGAAGCCCATAGAATGAATAGTCATAGAGTGTCTTGTCTAAGTGTTTGTTTTCAAACTCTCAGGATTATGCAAGAAATATGAAGGCTTCAACGTTTCCACAAATTAGTGTACATGTTTTCTTCCATTTCTTTTATTATGAGGTTATTTTCAAGCAAGTTGAGGTGGTCGGCCTCAATGAGGGTAAATACAGTAATTTGTACCTATTTACTTTCGGCTCTACTTTTGGGTTTCAGTAATCCAGAGGATAATGGAGTTCTCTATGTTTTTTAATGATGTAACTAGTAACAGTAACCTAAACCAGTCACAACTCAATGTAGGCTGTAGTAAACTTGATTTCATGTTGTTTGTTTGCAACGATGAAAAACAATAAAAACAAGTTAAACAGAACATACATTTCTTTTTTTTCAAGCCCTCCACCCCACCCGCACCAATCCTTCCTGACACCTAGATTTAGGCAGCTGAGGGGGAGGACCCTGACCCGGGCTTGACCCCCTCCACACCCTCCCATTCACAAGCCGTCCCCTATCGTCCAACCCTCAAGTGTAAAGAGAAACAAAGCACTTGACTCTCACCTGAAAGAGGAAATTGCTCCACGAAGTGTCCATGCTGCTCAGCGGCTAGTCAGCAAGTGGCAGGCCGCCTTGGAGTCTGGAGGACAAACCAACAAACGCTGGCGTTCGGCTAAGTCACTTAAATACAAGAAACTGCGAAAACACTTGCGCAACGATGGACGATGTTTGCCTAAATTGCACTCCCTGCGTCTTCTGGATTATTTTTCCGTAAAGCAGATGGGTTGAGAAGCGTCAAAAACGCAGGCTGTCATTCCGGCATCAATGGTGTCATTTCTGTAACGCTGCATGCAAAGTAGCGTTACAGTGATGGAGAAGATGATGAGGGTGATCACAAATGATCAAAAATGCTGATACACATTTATTAGCAATAGCTCCGGAAGAGGCCTTCGCGTGGGATTCAAGCCTCGGCCTCGCTTAGCGTTCCTCCCCCAACTAGGACGCTGCCGGTCGGCCACGGTGCATTGCTCCGCCTCGGTGTTTAAATGGCCTGGATGACATCTTTCTCTTTTTTTATTCTTTACGCTCCCTCTCGCCCTCCCTCCCTCGCAGTCCTTCTTACTTCTCCCCCCGCCTTTTTTCTATCTTGTCTTGCCCCGTTGCGTCGCTGGTGCATTAAAGGGAAAGTGTTGGCTATCAGCTGTTCTTCGTCTCACGACGAATAAAAAGATATTCGGTACAGGAATCAAACCCCCCACCCCCCGCTCTTCCACTTCCAGCCAGCCGTTATCGCCGTACTGAGAGACAACAGACGAAAAGCTTTGAAATGTTGTTTTGATCGATTGCATTGTCTGATGGTCCATTGATAGTTTTGTGTGACGTAAAGCGCATCCCCAAATGTAAGCAGTCAGCCATATTGGATGGGTCTACCAGACGCGGTTTGATGTTTTCACGGGTCTACACTATTTTTGGGGGAGGAGTTCAAATTTAGAAGGAATGTGTGAGGGTTTTTTTGGGTGACTTTACCGATGTTGGCGTAGACAACGAGTGTCCCGTCGCGTGTTCAATTCAACTTTTGGGATTTGGACCAAGTATATGGACAAAGAACCAACAGCTGAAGGGAGCAGTTCTTTTGAGGTTTTTTAATTATTATTACAAATAAGTAAAATAAGAAATAAACTGAATATTCTGTTATTGTGAACAAGACTAAGTCATCTCTAACATGCATTGCTAAAATGGCTAACCACTGCTTTTATAGGGAAGGGGCAGGGATTAACAAAAAAAAAAAAGAAATTTAAAAGGAATGGGATTTTCCAGTCAAAGGGAGTCATATCTTTACAAGTGACCATTGCTATGACTGGATCTACTTGGATTTTGCAGGTGGTATAACTCAATGGCAGACTCATCATAACACCACTTGGATAGACTGCTAGGAAAGAACAATCACTAAATGAATGGATACATTAAAACATCACATGAACACAAGAAGTAAATACTTCATTCATATGTGAATAAAAATAAGGTGCATTTATAGCCACTAAATGAATAGTGTGATTATCAAAGTAATGATGCGATGATGAATAATAAAATAAATATTGCTTGAAAACTCGTGCAATCATAACTACATAATTTATGACAAATTGTAATAATTGAACACCATTTATTTCTAAGTACTGTTACCTGGTGAGTGGAGGCCAGAACGATAACCTCACTTGCAATGCACCTTTTTGAGATAGTGGGTACACGCCATAGGGTGATGCCCCAGGCACACCAAAACGCCTCGTCAATGATAGTTCGCCGACCGAAACCATTCCCAGAGATCGTCATATCTAAACCCCAACCCCTACCAAACACTTTTCTCCAGTGTGTATGGGTGTCATTTGTACATCAGCGAATATTCGTTGTCGTAACTTGGCCCAAAACATTTAACGACAGCCCAACTAGAGCTTTGACTACCATATTTCATATGTCAATCACAATAATAATGAGTGAGGTAAACATACACCCATCCACCATAGCCGCCACTACTCGGGTTGCCTGGCTGTTGTTCACCTTGGTTAGGAACTATCTATAGATCAAACGTTTCCGGTAAAGTCCACAACAGCTGGAATGCATAAGCGACAGCACGCAGGAGTTTCTCTGCTCATGCACAAATTTCCAGTTGGGCTGTAATTGTCACCACAGTCCTGGTTGTCAACATTGGGTTCAATTAGTGAACATAACGAAAACTCCTCTTCGGGTTGTTTTTATGCTACCTTAATGCCCTATCATGGCTGCCTGAAGATAGCTGGGATGGGCTCCAGCACCCTACTGAGGATAAGCTGTGCAGATAATGGATGGATGGACATCTTATTAATCATTTGATTGGGAAAGCAAGAAATATGGACTGAAAACTCTAGCATAGAAACATCTTTTATTGTTTATCCTAAACTTATAAATGAAGTCCATGCGCCGCTTCTTTAGATTAAGCATCAATAGATGGATAATCATCCATAATGAAAAAAAAAGAACATGCAACTAGGATAAAATACTGGATGGCGCGACTAGCTGTTAGCTTGCTCATACCATCACTAATTCTATTATTTTGTGACGAGGTGTGTTTTATATCAGAATCCTTAGTTTCACTATAGCCCTTTGCCATGAGGCATGAGAGTTGCCTTACTCTTTATCTGCTTACGCTCAGCACAGTCGTACGTTACAAACTAATTGTTTTAATAATATTCTTAATTTAATGTAAAAAATAAATTTCCTCAAATTCACTCATTTCCATGATGACAGATGAGACACACCCTCCGCTGCCTCTCCTGACACCATATCACTGCTAGGATTGTTTTGCAATATTCCGTCTAAATAATAGGTCTCACGATCCAAATATCAACGCTGGTCCGACCCAAACTTCTCCATTTTAAAATGTATGATATAGTCAAACCACCATAGTCAAAAAGGAGTAGTGGCAATTTTCACAATTGCGTCTCACATCAGGCATAAATCAATTGCTTGCTAACAATACATTCTAAGTCTAGCTCTTTTTTTTAATCACACGTTGCACATTTATAATTTTATTTACAAGTGTAGACAAAAAAGCACACACACAAACTAAACTTCCACAACTACAATTGTTTTTATCCACACATAATACTTTGTGAAGTAACTTTTTAATCTAATCGGACTCTTCATATAATCTGACTTGACCTATCTGATTGTCTCAAATTAATATCTGAAATTTGTTAACCTTAAAAAGCAAAGTGTTTGAAAAAATAGAAAACAAACATGTGTGAAATTAACTAAACGCGAGCAGCCCCAGTTATGGAGTAAAAAAACAACAACACAAAGTAATGGTCACAGGAAATATAGTCGTGCCTTAGAACTGAAAACCCAATGGAATTTGTAACAGGATTATGTTGTACGGGCATCAACTAGTCTATACAAAACGATTTGTATTTATAGCGAATGGTTACCATTAAGTATTTCGCATGCATTACCACCTATTCTTATTTGGAGAATAGCTGTCAATTGAACATGACATCGCGGGTGCTCAGTTTAGGCTTAATCACATGACCCATCATGGCTCTGCATTATAAAGCTGGTGTACTATCATTGACTGTGAAATGCCCCTGTGGCAACTTCACTCAACACAAGGTCTCGAAATGATCCGATCCGTTGTACGGAAAAGGTTAGGGTCTGCGGTCCGACATGATTAGGAGAAATACTGTCATTTATTTAGAGAACAAGTTTTAATTTAAATTCCTGGAGAGATAAACTAATTGTGCCCAGGAGATTTGCTCATTAAGATGTCCTGGCTTATCACAGGAATGCAAATAAAAGCACAAGCGCTAGTCCCATCGAAAGTCAACTATATCCTTGTTTTTGCCCTAAAACATCATACGGGAGCTGGGGGTGAATATAAGGGGCCGGTCACACAGACATTTGCGGCTGAATCACGGCTAAAATTTTGCGTTTTTTTTTTCCCGTGGTTGCCCGCGATGGAAAATGCGCAAAATTGGCCAACCCGCTGTTCATCGGTGGTATGCCCGCAAAACATGCCGTCGACTTTTCCGCTTCCTCATCGCGTCATTTCTGCGTCATTTTCTCGTGTGGACCACGGGCATAAAAGCTCCCGAGCCGGTGTTGTGCCCAAATCCGACTCCTACGCAACACACAACCCCCCCACCCCTCGCGTGAACGCGCATTCTGCTGCGATCGCTTTTGTGGGAAGTGTGCATTGACGTTGGTGACTTTTTCATCCGCGTTAACAAACGCATTTTGTAGAATACGATCGCACTTTATTGTTTAAATAAACGCGTTATATAGACTAGGATCTCCCAATTGTTATAATTAGCTCGCTTTATTGTTTTAATAAGCGTTTTATATAGAATACGATCTCTTTTGTTGGAAGCGCAGCAGAATGCGCGTTCACGCGAGGGGGGGATTTACCGTTCGATTACGTTCACAACAAAAACAAAGACGGAATGGTTTAAGTTGTATTACATTCCCAACAAATGCAAGACGAAGTGGTTTTGGTTATATGTTCGTCCTTACATTCCCTAAAAGTAAGATAAAACGAAGTAAAAGTGGGGATGCGAATCTCGACAGGGATGCATTTCTCGGATAACACCGGGCTGTAGAAATCATAACCGCTCAAGACACAGTCCAGTGAAGATCAAGATTTCAAGCTATGGCATCATTTTTATTTTATTATCTTGAAAAGAAATGTCAAGAAATAAAAATGGATTAAGACGAGGTCACTACGCTGACGGGGATCCATGTTCACCCCCTTGACGTCTCGAGCACAACTGACGTGTGCTCGGCAAATCGCGCTGTATATACGCGGAGAAAGGCGTTTGACTGTCACACGCGTAACACGCTAATTTCACGTAGTAACACCGCGATACAGGCGCAGAACATGCTATTACCATGCTCCACCCACGATTACCCGCTGAAATTTCCCGTCCTACCCATGTGTAACCACGCCCTGGCCGCGGCCAGAGCACGTCGTTCCGCGTCATTACCTCGTGTTGACCACGTGCGCGGCACGCGGTTTAACACGTGCTCAAACTTTTGAGCAGCTGAAAAGTTTTGCGCGCGGCCAACCCCCTGTGAATTTCCGACCGCGAGTAAAGCACTGCTGTATCTCGTCTATATGGCGGTCTCTAAACGTCCAACAGCGCCCAACAGCATCTGCTTCACGGCCAGAAATTTCTGGCCGTGGTTCAACCTTGATACGCTCGTGAAAGGCTGTGTACCCGCGCTCTGAAGAATTGAGCAGCGCAAAACTTTTTCGCGCTGCCACCCGCGCGCGAATTTCCGACCTCGTGTTAAGCACTGCTGTATCTCGTCTGAATGGCGATCTCAAAGCGTCCAACTCAAAGGCAGAAATTTCTGGCCGTGATTTAGCCGCAAATGTCTGTGTGACCGGCGCCTAAGCTGCCTCCAAGTCCCCACAATAATACAATAGTTGGAAATAAAGCGCTTATGAAAATATCAAAATCGTGCTAAAACAATTATCGGTAAATGACAATCTGGTGGTTTGGTTGAACGAGGCACAAAGAGCAAGACGGCGACATGACAAAACACCCAAACTATGACTTCTTGGCGGCAGCGATGGCTGCACGTTGGGCGACATCCAAGGCGGCCATGTTTTGAGAGGCAGTCACCAGGTGGATCAAGCTGATGCCCGACTTGAGCACGCACACCACACCGGTCACGACTAGGGCAAAGTACACCAGCACTGAAACACATGACAAAACTTACAGACATTGCTCATATACGGAAGACTAAAACCGACGGGAAAAAAAGGAACTGCTGGGAAAGGAAAAGTGAAAGGAAGTGAGAGAGTAAGACAGAAAGAAAAAGACAAAGGGAGAAAGAAAGAAGGACCATATGTTGCCTACCATGTGAAAGAGAAAGTTTTCTTTTACATTAAATTATTGCAATATCATAGTTGTTTGGCTAACATTAATGATCACATTTCTAACAGGTAACAAATGTATTGGATAACATTTTTGAAAAGACCCTCCCAACACAGTGTAAAATTACATACAAACTCAGATTTTGAAGAAGGGTGGAAAAAAATGCATGTGAAAGTTACCGCTTGGTTGTTCCATGTGATGCAAGAGGTAGAGGAGGCAGAAGAACAGTTCATTGCCCATACACATCAAGAAGAGAACCACCTAGAAACACACAATTTGTCATCACTCAAAGCGTACACTAGGCTGCTTTGGGAAGAAAAGAAAGAAAAACAGGAATCTTTTAAATATCCATTCTTAGCATTCGCAGTACATGAAAAACATGAAAAGGGCAAAGTGGACAAAAAGTTGAAAGTGTCACCTTGTTAGTGTAATAAACACGCAACAGCGGGTTTCCCGAAAGATCGATACTCTTGTGACTGGCGGAGCCCTTGACCATGGAGCTGCACACACAAAGACGCGCGCCAGGTTACCGAGTGGGGCAGAGAGCTTGGAGGCAGGTGAGCCTAAAAAGAAACTTCATGACCTGTGTAGGTGCAGCCAGTGGCTTGCAATATCCAAGCACATGCTGAGCTGGAAGAGGAATACAAATTGTGGGTAGAGTAGCGCCAAGTTCACCAGCAGGCACATGGTGGCGCAGCGGTCCGTCAGCATGTCAAGCATGGCTCCGAACTGGGTTGCTGCCGACATGTCGAGGATCAATACGTCAATATCGTCACCATTATTAGTATTATCATTATCTTCAACATCATCAGTCATAGTTCTGTTGATAATACAAGTTAATTGATTATTACATCTTTAATCGTTTAGGCATTGGTGATGATGACAATGACAGCACATCAATCATTAACAAGACCACATATGTCAATGTCTACTGTAGGGATTTTTTTGCTTTAATATATTTAGGATTGAAAATAGTCATTCTTTAGTGTAATTGTTTAACAAATTTGCCTCTAGATGTCTAGCGCTTCACCATCTAGTTTAGAGATTCCTCTATTTTGTCTAAAGGAGCAAAACTCGCGACAAATTAAATTAATTTTAAATTAAGTAATTAATTTCTTTGAGAGCTTGGAATTCTAAAGTGAATTAATAATCCAGAAAGAGATGGAACCAAAAACCCAGGTAGAGTAATATAAAACAAATAATTGTTGTGTTCAAATACTTATTTTCTTCACTGTATATATATATATATATATATATATATATATATATATATGAAGTAACACATTTCAATATTCCAACACTATATAGGAAAGAGGTTGGATTAATGTGGGAAACACAGCCTCACTTGTACCACATGGTTTCATAGGCAAAATGTAAAATATGTTGCTAAACACTACATCTGTTCAGCAATTCAATATAAAAAGTAATTTGGCCATCTACAGCACTTTGAGTGTCAATTCATTGCCTTAAAAGTGCGTTACAAATACATTTTCATTTGACTTTGTTGTGTTTGTTCTGGGTGGTGTTATATTTGGAAAAAGTGTTCAATCAGTTTTTTTCTCTTTTTTTTATTACTGAAAACTAAATAAATGACTCCTGCATTTGGCCAAATTATGCCCTGTTCATATTCATCTGTATGGATTAGGGCTGCAACTAACAAATATTTTAATAGTCGACTAGTCACTGACTATTGAAACTATTAGTCGAATAATCTAACTTTTTCTTAATTGAGCATTACGTAGGTTTAAGTATGTGAAAATTGAAATGAAATGAAATGATCTGCATTTTATATAGCGCTTTTCAAGTCAATGACTTCTCAAAGCGCTTTACAATGTGCTCCACATTTCCCAATAGTGGCCTTGCAGCCATGTAAGGCGCTAACCTGCTTATTGGGGGTAGTAGGGGTTCAGTGTCTTACCCAAAGACACTTCGACATGTAACACGGAGGAGCCGGGATTCGAACGGGGATCCCTTGATCCCAAGACGAGCGCTCTACCTCCTGAGCTACTGCCGCCCCCGAGCTACTGATTATAGACACGAGAAAATGGCCTGCATGCATTAATTTTCAAATACGTTTGTCAGGCACAGTCTGGCATAAAGCCCATGCTCTCTTTTAAAGTGAAATATACGCAGATAAAATTTAAAATCATGTCATCAAAACCGTATGGGCTTGGACGTTAACCTAAACCTTACTGAGGCAAGTCAGACCCCGTTTTGTTAAATTGTCCAACGCTCCTTAAATGTTCGTGGGTCAAAGAGCTGACTATGCAAGGCTTGATTCGCAAACTTTCAAGTAGTCTTTTTATTCGCCACGTCCAGTCTAAAAGCCTCCCAAACTTGAGAAGTTTTGGTATGGGCACCTAATGTTGACGCCGCCAATCTGTGGGTTTGTGTTACCGCTCTAAACAGAGACACGATTGCGCATGTGCGGCTCTCAGCAGAGGTTATATTCATCTAGCGATGTCTCAGTCTCTTGGAAAAGTGTTTTTTACTATTTTTTTTTAATCCTGAATACGTTACAGTCTTTGTAGCGATACCGCCTGACTAAAAGGGAAAACTGCAGCACATTTTCAGTTCGACACATGGGTCTCTGGCGGAGTATGATAGGAAATCGCGTACGTTCGTTGCCCCAGCAAGTCGACTCCGAAGATTTTACCCGTAATCGATTAACAGAAATAGATTTGATTGTACATACATTGGTTTAGCGCCCGTGCAGCGTGGCCGTCGAAGGCGTCCAGCAGGGCACTGAGCGTGTAGCAAAAAAAGGCAGGAAACGGGCAGCATGGCATTAACAGGAAGGACACCAGAGCCAGCACAATGCGGGCGTAACCTGCATGCAAACAAGCATTTTAGCCACGACTGTCAATGAAATGCATGGATGCCCTTTCTCAAATCAGAAGCACTGGTGCCTGTTGTGCACAGAATGACCCAACCTGGTATTAATTATTTTAATTAAAACATTTTTATATATATTAATAACAATATATACAAATATAAGAATATTTTGTCCTTTATAATTAAAATTTATTTTGTATTGGAATAGCAGATGTGTACTTATTTTCTATAATCTGAGTGTAATATTTTATTTTTTTTTCAAATGTAGGTCATCTAGAGCAGTGATTTTCAACCACTGTGCCGCGACACACTAGTGTGCCGTGAGAGATCGTCAGGTGTGCTGAGAGAAATTATCCAATGTCACTTTTAAAAATGTAAAATTTTATAAAACATTTATGAATCATTTTCTGCAAACATTATGCCATTGTCGAGTGTCTGTGCTGTAAAAACTGGGGTTATTATAAATTATATTGTAATCAAACATACTGTTCAGTGTCATTTTATAACATTTTTGGTTAGTGGTGTGCTGCGATTTTTTTCTAATGTAAAAACCATGCCTCGGCTCAAAAAAGCTTGAAAAACACTGATCTAGAGCAGCAGCACGAGAAATTAATCAGTATTCAACCGCATAGTTTATATTCATAGCAGTAACAATAATAATAAAAATATTGCATTCAGTTTGTAACGACCTTGACTTTTCAAAAAATCTGCAAAGGAGGTTTAAACATGTCTCGATAGGTACTAAATAATGTAAAAACAAGAGGTTAAGAATGAAGTTACAAATAAATCAGAATTATAAAATGTACGTAGGAAAAAGCATTTAGATGTAATTAAAATTAAAAATCATTGCAAAGGCAAATTAAGTCAAGTCATGTTTATTTGTATAGCCCTTTATCACAAAGAGTCTTAAAGGGCTACACAGATCAAAGACTATTGCAAACTACAGACTATTATGACACCATTCCCTCGTCTAAAACCTACATGAGGGCAAATATTACACATATTATCAACATAAAATATAGGTTATTCATATGCTATCGAGTAGAAGTGGGATTTAAGCATAGATTTAAACATTTCCACTATGGCAATTAAACGATAGAAGTGTCAGAAGAGATAAAGCATAAGCTTAAAATGAAAACTTCTTCAAAGAAAAAACAGACAAAAAACTAATGTTTTAGGAAAAGAACATTGCTTCCTACTGAGACACATACACACTGAACTTTGGACGACTGATCCTGCCATATGTAGAAATGAATGTATGAATAGATAAGTACTTACAAATGTATGCCGTCTAAATAAACAGACTCATAAATACATAATGTAATTCAGGAGAGATTTTAGGTTCAGAGCTTTGGGAGTGCTGAGCACCAAGTGTCTGGCTGGTTAAAGAAATAAATATCTTCACTTAACAATCCGGTAAAATTAAACTAAAATCCCAATCCAAGATATACCCAAAGTAAATGAAATGCTGTTGTTGAACCGTTTGGAGAATCTGGATGGGTTTTGGTCTTTTTTTAAGGTATCAACTGCAATTACTACTAACATTGAGTCATCTGGAAAACACAGAAATAGAGGGTTTTTATTCTGGCCTGTTTTTGTTTTGCAATCACAAGCCTGCAGATGAGTGTAGAATGGACATCTTAGCTGGAAAAACAGCTAGCACAATAGCATAAAGCCCTACCTGGTCATGGGTCAAAGTTGATCACAATCTGTAAAACTCAACAATACGACCCTACACCTTTTATAAGGTAGGTCTTACACTAGGCGCTTCTTAAAGTGGTTATTTGGAGACATCAAAATGACTAGTGACATCATACAAACACGTATTTGCTTCTCAACATTCCGATGTTAAGGGGTTAATAAAGATTGACTGAGCTATCTGACTGTTTTGTTGACATTCCTACTGTAGCACCTTATAGTCCGGTGCTTCTTATGTATGGAAAATATAAGACAAAAGACTATTTTGGGGAGTGCGATTTATAATCTGGTGCGCCTTATAGTACAGAAAATACAGCCATTTCTAAATATACGACAAACATGCAATTTGTTAGTGAATTTTGTCATTCATTTATGTTGGAATGTATTTTCTCATAACGATGTCCGTACCTTAATATTCGAGTAAAATTGAGAAGTTCCCACCAAGAAACAGGAGTGCGCCTATTTATTTAGCAGGGTTCTTCAGAAAGTAGACAGGGGGAGGCGGGGCAGGTACCCACGAGCCCGATTCACGGCAAAAGCACCTTACGCATCACCCTAAAAAGTAATATCATTAAACCTGCTGAAATTGTAGCCAACTAAAAACCGTAATTCACTGCAAAATAGCTTCATTTAATTACCAATTTATCCATTATTTCTAAGTGCGCGAGTAAACGACGGTTGGCACCAGGGCAAAGTCCTTTTGCGCAATTGTCGCTAAGAGTAAAGAATAAATATACAATTTTCCATGCATGTCGTAACAATTGTTTGCAATTTAAAAGCATCAGTCACCGACTATCCCAACAGCTACCCGGCCGAGAACACGTTGCAAACATACCGATTAAATTTGGAACGAAGAGGAAAATGTTTTCTTGCGTCATCTTTGCGTTTGGAGGTCGTTGAGGGAATATTTGATTTTGTTGTGGAAAAACCGTGGAAATGATCTTAACGAGGACTTCCGCAAGTAAGAGCGTTCCGTCAAGTTGCCGCTGAAACTTTGGTTCAAAATGTCTATTTCCGGTATATTGTGTTTTCATCAACTTAACTTAAACCGAAGGAAGTGCTGAACCAACCACTCTTTTTTTCATGACTGTACATGACAACATCAATATTCAGTCGTTAAAAGATACAGGAGAATTGTTAGTGGATTTGTTTCAGGTAAGAATTTACAATTTGTGTCTATAGATTTCCGTGTTTCCGGTATTAATACATGTGACTTCACGGGGTGGGTGTTGTGAACCTGTGACGTCACCGCATACTATTTTTAGTTTCCCTGTCTCCAGTTTAAACCAGATATGACGCTGGTCACTATTATGAAATTGGCATTTTATTAAATAATTATCACAAAGTTGTTATTCAAGGCGCTATTCAAGACGCACGTTGTTCATTTTCATTAAATGGTCATTTATATATTTATAGCTATATTTACACACACGCACGCACACACACACTCTATGACAACGTCGTTGCAAATTTCTAATATTGTCGCAGTGTTTTACATAGTCTGTGTTGCAGTGAGTAAAAAGGGGCTTCGTTTTATCTGTGATGTTGATTAATACTTGTGTGGTTTCCCTCCAGGTACTCCGGTTTCCTCCCACATTCTAAAAACAGGCATGTCAGGTTAATTGGCCGGTCCAAATTGTCCCTAGGTGTGAATGAGCGAGTGAGTTTTCTGTCTCCATGTGTCCTGCGACTGGTTGGCAACCAGTTCAGGGTGTCTTCTGCTCACTGCCGGAAGATAGCTGGGATGAGCTCCAGCACTCCAGCGACCCTACCGAGGATAAACGGTGCAGATCATGGCTAGATAATGGATGTTTTGCTGTGAGTAGAAAAGGGGCTGCGTCATGTTTGTGGTTCGTCTTCCTTTTGCATTATATGACTCGTTTCTGGTCGCACTATACGAAAGTATGACACCTAGCGATCAAATATTACATAATATGTTGGCCTGGGCTGTACTTGCCCAATACGCACCAGAAAATTCCACTTTTGTTACCACAAAAGCCTGCAACTTTGATTAGGGTTCAGAACAATACAATTACTGTAGAATAAATCAGATTTACCATTCTCATAGAATTCAGCATTTGATAACCAAATTAGTTTAAATTACAGTACTTCACACAATTTTAACGAAAGTAACTGCCTTTGCTTAGTAGACAAAATGAACACAACTATTTGGGTTGACTTTCCCTAAAAAATTAAAGGACAACCCCTAAAACCCACTCATATTGGGAAATGTTAGCTGGCACTTTAGAGGAAATTGTGAAAGAAAAACCACCACAAAACAATATGTCATTTGTTTATTTTTCCAAAAGTATTTTGTTACGCAACGTTTCTGTACAACAGTTTTACCACTCTAATACTTCATATATTTGCTTTTATTGTTAAAGCCGGCCCAATGTGTGATAATAAAATGAAAGCTTCCTGAAACATGTTTATGATTTAACTCTTTCAGACCAAAGAACTAGAAAAATAATCTTTAAATCATCCACCCGCTGGGGAAGGTGAGAGCCACATAGTCTCTTTTCAGCAATCATTGCCTTTTCTTCAACAGGCCCCAAGAAGACAAACGTGTGCTTCAGGTTTCCTATACTCTGTGCCTCTTTAAGTTTCCACTTGTTCAAATGTTACAAAAACAATATCCCAAAAAGTCAAAATGCAGCTATTTACTCAAGTCATCCAGCGGTGCCCAGCGCATGTAATGAGAGCCACACATTCTTTGACCATCAGTGCAAATGAGGTAGACGTGACAACCAAAAATGGCTGTCGCGGCCATATGCTTCTGCAACCTCTCCCAATGAGCACACGCTCAGACAGGTGCAACAAAAACAAAATCAAGTCAAGTTAAAAATGGCACCAAAGGATTGTGGACAGTCCACATGCTAATACTGACACAAGAAAAAGGAATGCTGGGAAATTGACTTAATATGCCTTTCCATCACAGAAACATCTCACTGCACTTATTTCCACCGATTGGTAATTATTGACAGTCACATGTAGGAACCAAAAATAAACTTAGCTTCGGAAAATGGCTTTCAATATAAATATGACAGCAGAGACGGTCACATTGGGCAAAAAACAAGATTCTTATGATTACACAGTTGCCGTTTGAGTTAATACGGCTATGTACATGACCTGTCAACGGGCGCCCGCTTGTTCACATTGAGATTCAACAGACGCTTGTGTCGGATATCTGCACTCAATAAATCCTTTTTTTTTTTTGAGAAAACCTGACTTTAACATGGGAGGGGGGATTTTGCTGGGATGGAGTGGTAGCGATTAGGTGGAGGTAAAGTTCTTGCAGAGTGTTCTACAACTGTAAACGAACAATCCAGACACACTCACTCACACAATAACACTTCTCTCATGCACAGTATCCGGCTAAAAACAAGCCTATTGTTCATACAGTTATCCAACATGGGTAACATCCCCCTCGTTTTACTCCGTAACGTGGTATGCTATAACCAAGTGATGCTATCAGCAACAGGATTTGACATGTTATGTGTTGTTATGTGTTGCCATGTTATGTGCATCAGCATATTGTGTCGAAGTACTGTGACTGGCTGAATCGCAACACAAGCCCCAACGAAAGAGGTTCTAAAATAACATGTCATAACGAAATGTGCTGTAGCATTTTATAACACAATTGAAACCTAAGGGCTCATCATAGCATAACAACCTTTTGTAGAGTCATGGGATGCAATTGGAAAATAGCCTACTTATTGAAAAGACATTTTCCCACTCTTCGTAGTTAAAAGTCTGTTATAAAAATAATTTTAAACAAGAAAAACCCAGCAACTCCAAATACACCCGCAATTGAGTTTACGTTGGGCGGCGTACACGAAAGGCTACACTAACCTAACTACAATGGGGAGCAACGGAGATGTTCATTATTTTTTCCCAAACACAGCAATTGAATATAGCTGCTGTGTTCAGCTAGGCTAAGCTAACTACGTCGGAGCGAGTGCTGAGCGCTGGCTGTGCTAACTCATGTTGGAGCTCGCCGACGTGGCGGTGAGGGGAAGACTGGCACATGGAGTTTTTTTAGGATACTATGTACACAATCTCTGCTGAACAGCATCAAACACCAAATAGAGGAAAGGGTATGTATATATATACACAGAGTGGTTTTGTAAAGCACCGCTTGCTGAGAGGAAGCGCCATACTACGTCTGAGAGCATAATCTCCAACTTTGTCTTGTGCAACAGAGAATGCAAATGACACATTAAAAAAATCCCAAATAAAATGAAACATGGTCTCTCTCCGGTATCTTCACGAGTAAGAAAGGTGCGAGCCATTGGAAATGTGCGACGTGACTGAAGTGCTCCGACTCAAGCCCCCATCACTGCCCCCACCGCCTGGTCCCCCCGAGGCTGTCCTCCGTAGAGGCTGAGGGCTGTTCCTGAGGGCCATCAGGCTGGGGCCGCGCACACTGAGGCCACCACTGCCACTGTAGCCTCCCTGTGAGGATGAGGAAGAGGAGGCCGAGGACGGAGGAGAGGAGGAGAGGGAGACAGGCGGGGGTACGGGTGGGGGAGGCAGGAGAGCCAGTGACTGGGAGGAGGAATGCGACGACAGGTGGTGGTGGTGGTGGTGGTGCCCCCCCTGGGAATGATGGGAATAGTGGCCGCCACCCCCCACCCATTCTCTGGCACGCTCCCTCTCATCCCGGTAGAGGTGTGGCGTGCTCTGGTGGTGCTGGTAATGTTGGGAGTAGTGAGACTGTGGCGGCGGCTGCTGGTGATGGCGGTGATGGGAAGAGGAGGATGACGATGTGGAGGACGACGATGACGCCCTGCCTCCCTTCAATGGCTCACAGTCTCTGCCAAAGCCGTGCGAAGGTACCACCGATGATTCAGTCCGGACGAAGTTTCCACTGCCGTGGTTCTGACCACGCCAGGAAGGTGTGGCCACGGAGTTCTGCACGCTGTGGCTCCAGTGGCTGCCTGAGCGGGGTACAGGACGAGAAGGCCAGCCCCCTGAGCCTGAGGAAGGGCTTGGGGCGGGGTAGCCTTGGTTGTAAGCTTCAGCCGGGATGCCACTCAGTGCCATGTTGCTGAAGCCAAGGCGCATGCTCTCTGAGTCGAAGGCTTCGATCTCATGGGCTTGACGCTCCAGGAGCGTGCGGATGCGCTCGGAACGCTCGTTTTGAAGGGATAGCATCTCCTCCTCAATCTGAAAACCAAAAGAGATGATTGTTACAGGTGGAACATTTTTTCTTTAACAAAATCACCTTTTTTTGGGTAATATTTATTTAGTCTCTTCATACAAACACTTCATTTTTAGGACCATTTTAAATATAACTTTGAATTTCTGTGGGAGTAGTATCACACTGACAACATTTCCGAGAGTACTTAAGTATAATACATAAGACCTAAGCAGAAAATAAATAATCTAAGCTACAGCTATAGTAGTAACCACAGCAAAAATAAATCCCCTTAAACAATAACAGAGTTAACTGATATAATATATATATGTACATATATTATATAATAATATTGTGTTTGCAGTATGAATAAGTTATATGGACAAAAAGTAATGTTTCAATAAATTTGGTGCATATCGATATACTTTGTAACTTTACAAAGTTATAGCACATGTTTACTTAAAGCCAATCATTAGAGTTGGAACAAAAGTATGCAGAGTAATTGGGAGAGCTCCCAATCAGGAGGACAGAAAATTTTAAACAATATTGCGGAAAAAAAAATCACGAACCATTTAATAATCTATCAATATTGTTTTTATGACGGCATACCACCCATCTTCTAGTTTTTGAAATATGAGTGAAGCAGCAAAGCCCAAGAAAACAAACCTAAAAACGGAATGTGAATTTGCAGATATAAAATCTCAAATAAGTGTAAATGGGTGATGAGATGATGAGACAAGACCCCAACAGTGGTTCCCAGAGTGGGCAGTGCTGCCCACCTGGGGGATGAAAAGATCTGGGGGGGAAGAGACGGTGGTTCAAAGTCAGAACGTTTGACAATTTGTACACAACATGTTAGGGCTGCACGATTAAACGAAATTGAATCGACATCGAAATGTGACGTGTGATGTGCACTGCGTTTTTTTTTAAGGTTTTGTTGCGAGTAATGGAGTTTTGGCCAACCGCAATTGTTACTGTTCGAGTATTTAAAGCGCCGACCATTAAGAGGCAAGTTTTAATAGTAGCACAAGCCAATAAATGTGATTCAAAGTTTGTAAGCACATACACTATGCCACACCCACCGTGGGAGCTCATTGAGTGTCATGGTGGCCTCCGTAAACATAGCACCTGAGTCAACAAACGAGAAAGAAACGAAGCTGGCACCGAAGAAAGGGGTACATCACTTGTTTGGACCTATTTTGGTTTTGACGAAGCGGACGTGGAACAGAAGAAAAGGTCTGTTGCAGAATTTGATTTTGCGTAGTCGCTAGGTCCAGAGGAACCACAAGTCATTTGTACCAGCACCTTAAAAATTATTGCGGCATGTAAAAAGGATTATAAGTAAAAGATGAAGAAGGTGCATCTACAAGTAGACTGAGAGCTAAACAAACGTCGATCAAAGCAACATTTGCGCCCTTCACGCCGTACGAAAAAAGTTTGCCAAGGCACAAAGAAATAACCAATGCTGTGACTAGCTAAAAATGTGTCCAACCCCAAAACTGTATTATCAATTTGAAGTAAAACTTTTTATCTATTTGCAAGTTAATAAGTGAAATATTATAAAAAGAGTAATAAATAGTTTTAGCAGTAGTGTTTATACATTAGCAGGAATGGTGGGTTTGAATTAATACTTGAATACATTTCTTGCACTGATGAACATGCTGCAGTAGCACATGGTCAATTTTATATTACACTAATTGCAGACTAGGGTGGTCCTTAACGGGGGTCGAAATTTTTTTGGGGGAAATATTGGGCTCTGACCCCCCGCATATGTTCTTATATCGATAAAAACACACTGTGTGCAAATTTGAACAATTTGGATAATATTTAGAGGTAGCTCAACGACTTTGAATTTTCCCAAAATGGTAAAATTTTGGCAATTTTCGAGAAAAAACGGAAATCTTAACCCTATGTGTACGGCGTTTTAGAACATCCAATTTCAGTCCATTGCTTATAATTGTAATACAAGAAAAGTTACAAGTAAATATAACAATATTGTATTTATTTTTACCTCAACAGCCACCACCCTTTCGAGGTTTCATTCACTGTGCGTGATCGGCATTTCCAAATAACATCCAAATTTGGGCGTCAATAAAATGAACTAAGGCAGCACGGCGGCGCAGTGGTTAGCACTTGTGCGGCACAGTTCATGTCATGGGAACCTGTCGTGGGTTCAAATCCAGCTCCAGACTTCCTGTGCGGAGTTTGTATGTTCTCCCCGTGCTTGCGTGGGTTTCCTCCGGGCACTCCGGTTTCCTCCCACGTTCCAAAAACATGCATTTCAGGTGAATTGGCCGGTCCAAATTGTCCCTAGGTGTGAATGAGCGAATGAATTGTCTGTCCCTGTGTGCCCTGCGATTGGCTGGCAACCAGTTCAGGGTGTCCCCTGCCCACTGCCCGGAGATGGCTGGGATGGGCTCCAGTCCCCCCGCGACCCTAATGAGGATAAGCGGTATGGCTAATGAGATGAAATGAGATGAAAATGAACTAAATTTGCAACTACACCAACACAGATCATGTGCATTATGCAAAACAGCGTGAAAACAAATCTTACAGTTTGATGTGCATACAGTACAAAAACAATATGATGAGTGAAAATAGAACCAAGCCAACACCAAACAGTCTACCGAGTAATAGTCGAATAATAATTTCCAAATCACCAGTTCAGAGTTCACATAAAACAGGCCGATTGTCTTTGGAAAAACAATGCGTTTGCTCTCAGTTCAGCAATTACCTCAACGAATCATTAAGTTTATCATTGTAACATAGCCTATCATCAAATGTTGTGTATGTTCACAAAGTGTTCATTTCTGTTTCACGATGGTCTGTTTTTGAGTATTCGGGAACCTTTTGCGATGTTCTGCAACCACCAGTAACAGGTACTGTAATTGTTCTTCATTGTGGGTGAGACGACCATTGAAGTTTTGAATCAGTGCGACGCCTCGCTCTGCGTGGTCATTGATGACAGACAATGCTTTCACCTTGTCACATGCCTCTCTATAATCAACGCGGCCATTCCATGTGGTCGGTTCTGCATCCAAGAAGCTGGTGGAGATCTCGAGAAGCTGCAGCAGCTTGATGGTATTAGTGGTTGCAAAATCTGCGAGTTTCTTGTCATTGACACACTTCAGATCCACCTGGCCTTTAACTTCTGGTTCTTCCGCTCCTGGGGTTGACTTCATGGCACTCGAGATGTCAGTTTTCGTTTCATGCGATACGTCGGGATCAAAAAGGGACAAGCCAACAAGGACTTCAGAAAGATACCAGAGATGAGTTGCAAACGTTTTGCTTGTCGCTTGAGAGATGGCTTTGTTGATGTTCCCATAGTTCACCAGGTCCTTTAGAAAAGCGAGATCATGGCGAGGAGCACTGGCTGCCACAGGACACAGGAACCAAGCCTTAACATATATCCTAGCATAGAAAAGACACACGTCACGAAGACCTTTTTCCTCACGGGCAGTCAGTCGGAACTGGTGTCGAAACATCCACACCTTGAATGAATATATCACCTTGGCCATCCATCTCGCCTGATGCATCGCCCCTGGTGCCATAAACTTCACTTCTCGCTCAGGTATGCCTCCGAGATAGACAAGGACAAGCTCGAGCAACTCCCGGTAGTCGTCTCTTGGTTGGTTCGCTTGAAGGGTTTCAGAAATGAAACCGTTGAGGCTGTCTCTAACATCTGCGATGTTCTGTCTGGTGTACTCATCACTGTTTGCATTCTGAAAGTCACTGGAGTCGATGAAGCTCCATTGCGTTTTAAATCGCTTGAAGATTTGGATTTCTGGACTAGAAGACGATCCCATGCACGTCCAAATAGTTTCTCAACTTTTTTCACCATGTCTTGTGTGTGACGTACAGGAATCCGTGCTCTGAGCCAGAAAGATGTCAATTTCTCTACAGTGGCTGTTGCTGCAACTCTGATAGTCTCTTTGCATTCGATGTGTCGATACAAAAAATAACCCAAAACTTGTTGAATCGAAGGTAGTTTACACCCTGTTATATCCTCTTCATGAGGCAGAAGATATTTTTTTGATCTCTTCGATGAAGCCATCTTGATTTTTGTGACACGTTTGACAATCAGAACTCAGTGTGGTGAATATCTGAAACCACTAAGGCACTGTGATACTAATCGATAATAGAAAGCCAGTCAAAACGAATGCCACAATAATCCCAATCCATTTTGTGACAATTGTTCTCCTTGAAATCCGAAAGACAGTCAAAATGATTTACTGGTGTGGTCAGATAAGTATTTCGTTGACATGTATTTATGCAGTTTTATTATTGAACAATTATTTATTGTGCCAGTAACTTTGTACACTAGGTCTGATATAATGTGCGAAAAATCCTTATTTTTCATACCAAAATTTCAGAGGCCTTGAGCAACCTCTAAATATCCTTTGATTTTGATGAAACTTTGCCTAATTACGTTTTGTATATATTGGAACATATTCAAGGGGTCAGAGCATGAAATTTTAAAAGTCGAAAAATAAGGACCACCCTATTGCAGACGTGTCAGAAATTCACCGGGGAGCCAAGGGGGCGCCAGCCTGCAAAAGTTTGGAAACCATTTCCCTAAAGAATAGCAACACTAGAATTACTGGAGCTCAAAAAGTTGGAGTTGATGTCGTTTCCATAAAACATGTTGGCATTACCCGTTGCTCGAGCAGAGCACGGCGTATGGAGACCCTCTGCTCCAACTCCTTGATCTCACGCTCATGCTGCGTGTCGGTGTGCATCTTGATCTTGCTCTGGTAGGCGTTAAGGAGCTCCAACTCCTGCTGTAGTTGCATGCGCAGCACCTGGTATTCTGCCTCCTGTGTCTCGTCCAGTCTAAGCTGCAGGTAATCAAAGGAGAGCGAGCCTCATTGTCAGAGGTGCAGGCGTGAAGCAGCCAAAGGATAACAGTGTCAAAGGTGCACGATGGGGTTGCTTGCCTTACTCACAGCCTGTGTGGACAGCATGTCATTGATGGAATGGTCATACTGCTCAGCAAGGATGGCCAGCTTTCGTGTTTGCTCTTCCTTGACACGCTTGAGCACGGCCTTGTGGTCCGACTTTGGTGTGCTCTCCAGGAGGTGGTTGCGCAAAGCTTTGTATTGGCGTGTCTGGATCTTACACGTCTCTTGGAACTGGCGCTTGATCTGCAACTCTTGGGACTGGAGAAAAAAAAAAACCCATAAAAGTCATTACTCCAATCACATAAATTGACTCAAGCAAAAAAGATATAGTTCGTTGTTTACCTAGTACCATTCCACAAGTTGTTACAATTTGGTAGTTCTAGTTATTCTAAGTCAACCAATACAAGCTGTTTTAAGAGTTGTTGTTTTTTTCCCAGAGAAGATTTTTTTAGTTTACCATAAATACAGGACTACAAAGCACACCTCAATTAAAAGCCAGACACTCAAATTTGTAAAAAAAAAAAAAAATTGTCCTTGTACAAGACACAAAGGATTTAAAGCCACAGGTATAAACAGACATAAAAATGGACTTGGTCATGTCCATTTCTTACATTTAAAGCCAACCGTGAGGAGAATTTGGCGTTGACGCCTTTGACTGCAGAATGCTAAAGGTGCCGTGCCCGCACACCGGACTGTCCTTTTCAGTTCTGCTTAGAGTTGTTTATGTCACATGTTTTTGGATCATGTGACCATAAATGATGGCTAATACAAACAGAAAAGTTATTTTAAGCTCAATAATGTATTTAAAATAACTGTCATAGAAAATCCTCATTGTTTTCTTTGCTTTTCAATATTTGATACAATAACAAAACATTTAATATATATATTTTTAAATATTTGTGCCCAGGCATACACCACCTTGTGTTAGCGAGTCCACCTCCTCTCCGATTCCCGGCTGCAATTCACTTTTGAGAACTATTATGCACTCTACCATAAAGCTTATTATACTGAAATAAGCTTTATGGTAGAGTGCATAACAGTTTCAATACGAGCGATTTGAGTAGAAAAAGGCATAATAAACATGTTACCTGCTCAAAAGCGATTTATATACGGTGTGCATTACCGTTCGATTACATTCACAACAAATACAAAAACCGAATGGTTTAAGTTGTATTACATTCCCAACAAATGCAAGACGAAGTGGTTTTGGTTATATGTTCGCCATTACATTCCCGAAAAGTGATATAAAAGTGAGATAAAACGATGTAAAAGTGTTTATAATAGCTAGGCAGGTCTCGGCAGGGGTGCATTTCCCGGCATAACACCGGCGCGAGAATTCTTCAGGGCAAGGAGTTGATTCTGGCAGCGCCAATACTTTTGTTTGAAATGGGACTTCGTCACCATCTTGCGGTGGAATGTTCTTACGATTTTATTTGTTAAGGGGAAACCCGTAGTTTTTGTGATCCAACTGTAACACCGTAGTGGGTTCAAGAAAACCGTACTCATTACGGCAAAACCGTAGTACTTGCCAGGTATGCTTTGATCATGTTTGGTAATATTTTATTAATATGAATGAAGTGTTTGTGAAGTTAAAAATAAACAAATACTACAAATATTTAAACTATTATTTAACCTCTGTACGTCCTTAATGGATTACTAAACATGTTTCAAAATTTAGTATCCCATTTTAGTTAATGAAAAAAATTGAGCAATAAAAAACATTTTAACGCCCTGTGTTACCATTTTTGTGTGGAGTGTACCAGTGTATTAAAGTGTCAACAAATGAAGATTAATCAACATACCATTTGAAGAATAACGCAGTATTGATCAGAACTGGCTTTGAAAAGCAAAGAAAACAATGAGGATTTTCTATGACAGTTATTTTAAATACATTATTGAGCTTAAAATAACTTTTCTGTTTGTATTAGCCATCATTTATGGTCACATGATCCAAAAACATGCGACATAAACAACTCTAAGCAGAACTGAACTAGAACCGCTTTCTTCCATCCTCGTAACATTGCTAAAATCCGTTCAATACTGTCTCAGTCTGATGCGGAAATTATAATTCATGCATTTGTTACCTCCCGTCTCGATTACTGTAATGCACTACTCTCTGGTCTCCCGAAGTCTAGAATCAAGTCTCTTCAGCTGGTACAAAATGCCGCAGCGAGGCTTTTAACTAGGACAAAAAAGTACGATCACATAACACCGATTTTGGCTAACCTGCATTGGCTCCCAGTTACCCATAGATGTGACTTCAAGGTTCTCTTAGTGTTGTACAAAATCATACATGGACTTGCTCCCTCTTATCTTTCAGATCTGATTTGCCCCTATGTCCCGGTCCGAAGCCTACGATCTGAGAGTGCCGGTCTTCTGGTGATCCCAAGAGCAAAGAAGTGTTCTGCTGGTTCGAGAGCGTTCTCCATCCGGGCACCGGTGCTGTGGAATGCCCTTCCCCATGAGATCCGATCTGCAACCTCAGTGGGAATGTTTAAATCTAAACTTAAAACTCACTTCTACTCCATAGCATATGAATAACCTACTCTTCTCGTCGGCTGAAAAATAGTCTGTGTAATATAGTGTAATAATCTGTGAAGCCCTTTGAGACTCTTCGTGATTTAGGGCTATACAAATAAAGATGACTTGACTTGACTTGACATCCCTAAAACTAATTTGTAAAGTTCTTTGATGTATTATTTCAAAGTCATCAATAAAAAAATGTGTCAATATGAAAAAAAAAAAACTCATCAGAAATGCTATCATAGTTAAAGCTTTCATTTTTTTTACCTCCAATGAAAGTTACTTTAGTGCATGATTTAAGCCCGTTAAAGCTTGAATGTAAAGTTAAATCTTTTATATTGCAGCATTAATCTGAAAGAATAGTTTGTTGGTTTAAATCATTCCAAAATAAATTGTCTAGCTTATGGAAGACTAGTGGAAACTGCTTATTCTTGTTTGTCCAGACTAATACATTCTAAAATCCATATTTTGAGATGCCTTAACAACTGCTTGAGCAAGTCATGATGTAGCAAATGTGCTACCGATTTTGAGGGAACTTGGTATGAATTTTGCTTAAGTACACTCTGTTGGAATTTGCTTGAATCTTAAATTTTGATACTTGAAGGTGACCTGCACCTTGTGACTCACCTTGAGGCTTTTTGGCTGCTGGCGCACCTCCATGGTGTGTTTCTGGCGGAGTTCTTGCTCTCGACGCTTGTTGTACTCCATTTGATTCGTCAGCTCAGTCTGATGCTGTGTTCGGATCAGGTCGGCGCGAGTCCGCTGCACAGAGCCCAGCTGCCGAAACTCCAGATCTTGAGTGGACTCGTGGTGGCGAAGCAGCATGGCACATTCTAGATCTTTTTGAGTCTGCTTCTTGTTCAGGTCCTTAAGTTGACAAGCATTAATTGAATTATTAGAATAAGTTGGTATTGATAGGCTGTGCTATTGGTACACTTGCTGGCAAAGGACATTGACCAGATGCGACCAGTGATGCAATCATTATGCAAATCATCCATGCTCTCAGGTCGTACCTCTCTTAGCAGATCCTGCTCGAGGTTGTGTCGAGCCAGCAGCATTTTCCTCTTGTACTGCCGACACTGCAACTCGTAGTACTGTCTCTGCCTCCGGAGAAGACTGGCCTCCTCTTCTGCCTGCATCTGCTGGAGACACTCTTTCTGACGGATGAGCCACTCCTGCTTCTCCCGCTTGGGTGTAGACTGGTTCTCGTTCAGTTCCTGTTCAAAATTTCAAGAGGGCAACGTCAGAAAGTAAACCACAAAAAGTGGTTAATTGAGCTGGCCAAGTTTTCATGCCTCTTTCAGCTGGTCCTTGCGTTGACGATACTGCCGCTTCTGTGACTCCAGCAGGCTGGTCAGCTCTTTTTTCTGCTGTCCCAAGATGTGTTGCTGAAACTTCTTCTCTTCTGCCAAAGCAGCTTTGGTCTGCAAAGAAAAAGAAACGCAAGGTCCAGAGGCTAAATTTATACAAATCATGTATTTTCTTTGTTAATCCTGGAAGTTACCTCCTTCTCCAAGATGGCTTGGTGTTTCTTGATCAACTTGTCAGCCTCAGAGGAGAAGCTGTTCCGCTGGTTTTCCAGCTCTTTGTCAAGTTTAAGCTGATGCTCGTCCATCTCCGCCTTTAGCTTGTTTTCCAGCCCCATGAGCTGCTTTTGGTGCTGCCTCCGCATGCGCTTGTATCCCGACATCTGCTCCCGCAGCGCAGAGCCCTGCTCATGCTCCTGGATCTGCCGAGTCACCTGCAAATGGGATAAGACGCGGACACCTTGTGACGTACTGTTCCTGCTCCTGTCTTCATACTTTGCTTAAAAGCAAACGAGTAATTCACAGGATTGGCTAAACATCTCAGGGATTGACCAATGGCCTTGGCCATAACAAAATCTGCGGGTTACTATACCTTCAATTTATCCTTTACCTAACAGTTTCCAACCGTTAAATGACAGTTATGTTTACTGTGTAATGAATACACAGTAGCCTATTCGTCACAGTTACTAGCTGTAGTTTTTTTTATGTTGAGATAATGGTTGTAGCCGGAGTTGTGATTAATATGTGGTTTGCAACCATGGCTCAGGACACAGAAATGGTTGTCCTGGGAACCAGAGGATCACCACATAAATTAAGTTTATCTACTATAAACCTACAAATTGCAGTCTTTCTGGGATTTTTGGTTCTTTCAGGTTTTAGAGTACCGTGTTTGGTTTAAGATTTTTGTTTTCCAATTTATAAGTTAAAACCCGGTTTGAAACTCCCAATAAAGGAGTATTTTATTTGGACAATAAATTTTGCAATTTTTGCACCAAATGATAAATTAATTTTCTTGCTTCAAGAATGTTACGCAAGCAACTAGTTTCATGGTGGCAGGATATAGGACTCAGCGGGACAAAATATTCCTTGTAAACATTTAATTTTATCTCCAAGAATACAAAAAGGTTTTTACCATGAGAACAGGAGTTGCCGGTGGTGTTATTGGTTTATAAGAGGGGCAAAATGACCCTGACATACCAAGGAGGCGGTTCTGATGGTGGCAAAGTGGTCTCTATTGCGGTAGTGAGCTCTGCGGCGGCCAGCAGAAGGGGCTTGGGGCTGCTCCAGCTCCGGCTGGTAAGGGTCATCATAGATGTTGTCCTGGGCCTGAACAAATGACATGGGTTTTTACTACCAATATCACTCGTGGACTGTGAATAATAAAATAAGATATCCTAAATCAAAATTCCAATGCCCATAATAAATCGAGACAGAATTTTTAGTTTACATAATGCAGTTTACATAGTTAAAATACAAAATCTAAATTCAATGTAATTAAGTGTTCATATGTTCCAGATTATTATCTACCAACTCAACTAAGTGTGTTTAGAAATCAGGCAAAATATGTTCAAACACAGATGTTAATCCACTACAAGTTAAGACTCCATCGGGTCCATCACATGGCACAGGTTACATGCTTACCGGGGGTCGGTGTATGATGGAGCTGTTGGAAGTGACAGTGTGCTCCCCTTCTTGCATCATAGCCATCTCGCCACTACTGTCGTCGGAGGCATCGGCCAAGCTGTTGACAGAGCTGCTCTGGGAGCTGGCTGAGATGGACATGCTGGGCACAGACTGTGAGCTCTCCATGCTGTTAATCGTGCCCGTTCGCAAAAGGTATTGCTCAACCTCCTGACGCACAAGAACAAACAATTAGCATTAACTCAGCTGTCTTTCAAGCTGAATGTTGGTAATAGTTTTCTAGGGTAAGGTAGGTACAGGTGTCTCATCTCTCTTTACATTTTTGATCAGTCACGCTTTTTACAAGCATACCCACAACCCTTTATCATATGTTTTTGAAATTATTTTAATTTATAGGGCAGTGTTGAATGTAATTTTGTTAAATGCCATTTACATCAATTGGTTAGGAGTGCTGTACAAATCCCCATTTTTGTTCTCCTTCAGCTCACCTCCTCATCCTCAGCACCTTCCAACACAGGGCCGTTCTGCTGAGTCTCCTGGAAGAGGATCTTCTTCATCTTCCGGTACTGCAGGTTGTCCAGCTCACGCACAGCATCCTTGGTGCGGGCGATCAGGTCCATGACAACAGTCAAGGGACGCTCTCGGCACAGGAAGCGATGCTAGACACACAAGGCCCATTTATAGTTGTGGCGCCCCAAGTTGGACGGTGTCGCTAAAATCGGTTATGACTGGGACGTCCTAGGTGCATTTTTTTTTTTATGTATGTTTGTTCTTATGTGCCAAGAAAAGGTTCAAAAGTAGCTTCGGCAGTAAATTATGTCCTTAAGATATTTGAAATTCTTTAATTGCTTTACTTTACACTTAAAAAAAACAAAGGATTACTCTAATCAATACATAATAGAGTTACTGTATTTTTTTGTGTGTGTGGTCTGATTCGTTTGTTTAAAGTAAAAAAAGTCACTCTTTATTAGGTGTAATTCTGTTTCTCACATTGAGTAGCACATTCGAGGTGGGTCGGTCCTGTGGAATCTTCTGCAGACAAGAGTCCACAAAGTTGCGGAAGGAATCAGACCTAACAAAAAATGTAGAGTTAACAAAGCCATGTGCCAGGATGTTAGGAGGAAACAAACGGTCTTACCAGTGATTGGACTGTAAGATGGGGCTTTCATTCTGGGCGATGTGATATAAGGCACTCATGGCATTCATGTTAAACAGGGGGGGCTTCCTTTCCGCTGTGACAAAACAATTTTACATATTTGTGAGAACAGTGAATTATAACCAAGTAAACATTCAAAATTTTAAACATATATGAAATCCTAACAGAGTTAAAAGTTGTTTTCTGTGTTACTTGTTGCTCGTGCAATTGTTAATGTTGATGCTTTAGATATTATAGTACAGGTTATACCCAGTTCAATGCAGGTGATGCCTAGCGACCACACGTCCACTTTGCCGTCATACTGGCCCTCATCCATGGCTAGAATCACCTCTGGAGCCATCCTGCCGGGATGGCAAAGAAAAAGCCTCAATAATGACAACAGTGATTTTTCAATAGCACTGACTCACCAGTAGGGCGTCCCAACAAAAGAATTGGCTGGGGCAACAATGGAAGCAGAGCCAAAGTCACCCAGTTTGACTTGACCTGGCTCTGTCAGCAGGATGTTGCCCGCTTTCACATCCCTGTGGGAACACAGGTATGGCACACCAGTAAAGGAACTTATCTCAACAATTCTATTCTGTTTGTTTTTCAATAACACATGTAAGTAGGTTTCAGTATAGACATATTTAAAGCAGATATATCTTAATGTATACATTATGGATATTTTTAAAATATATTCAGTCTGTATAATAGGACAAATGGTAGTCAGATAGTTATGTGCAAACATCTCAAAATATCAAAGAATAGATAAGATACAATTGAGTGCCTTCATGAAGCGACTTGGGTCAAATTCAATTGTTTGATCTTAAATGCTACATATAGTAACAAATGGTCTTTCCCACTGCTAAAAAAAAAGTCCTGTTCTACGAACTCCCACCACCTTAATTCAATCCTCCCCATCAAATATGGGCCCAAACTTGCCTTGAGTATGTGTTTCACTATCAGCTTTGGCAAAATAAAACAACGCAGGAGCTGTGCACACCAGAACTCTTGAAAGTATGCTTGTTGGCTCACCCGCTCACATGTTGTCTGCGGCCAGACACGGATATTCTACTGCTGAGTAACTACAATCAGCAACATTGGTCCAACATTGATCGTTCATATAAATGGCGGCGCCCGGTTCGGCGCCTGCTACATCGGCTTGCTACAGTTTTGGACATTTTGGTCATAATGCTCAGTCTTCGACTCAGTTTTTGACGGCAGACACAGTCAAAACAAACCGCAGATTAGTATATGATCGCAGGTTTTTGCTGGATATCCGATCATCCAGAAATCAAGTGCCCGTTGCTACGACCACTCTGGAGTGTTTACATAGCCTCGGAGTGCTACGCCAACAAGACCCAGCGGCCTATGGAGCAGCGGAGCAGAGAGGCAAGAGACGGCGATGTGACCGGAGGAGGAAGAGAGGTTATCGGGCTGGCCTAACAGCTAGGCTAAAGGCTAAACCCTTCAAAACGCCTCTCCCATCCATTTTCCTCTCCAACGTTCGCTCTCTGGACAATAAACTGGAACATCTACAACTGGAACTAACATCGAACCGTGAGATGACGAACTGCTGCGCTATAATTCTGACGGAGACATGGTTAAACTCATCTATAACGGCTAAAGCTGTTAGCATTGAGGGGCTAATTGCAATCCGTGCTGATAGGAGCTGCGAACTCACAAGAACAGGGGAAGCGAACTATGCACTTATACCAACAACAACTGGTGTAAAAATGCTAGGATAATCTTGAATCACTGCTCACGGGACATTGAACTTTTGACGGTGATTTGCAGACCCTTCTACCTCCCCAGGGAGTTTACCACTACTATCATTACTGCTGTGTACGTTGCCCCCAGCGCTAATACAAAGGAGGCAATGGACGCTCTTTACCGAACTGTAGCATGCCTACACCGGAGGCATTTTCATTGTTGCTGGGGACTTTAACCAGGCCAACACGAAAACAGTTCTACCACATTTCCACCAGCATGTTGACTTTGCTACAAGAGGTAAGAACACATTGGACTTGGCCTGTACAAATATCAAAGGAGCATACAGAGCAGCCCCCCGCCCCTACCTTGGCTCATCAGAACACCTTTCTGTTATGCCAATTCCTGCATACAAGCCCCTGCTGACCAGAGAAAAATCTACAGTGAAGCAGGTGAGGGTGTGGACTGAGGGGGAAATGGAGGCACTACAAGACTGCTTTGAATGCACGGATTGGGACATGTTTAAATCGTCTGCCACCTGTAACAACAAAATAAACAGATGAGTACCCCATGTCTGTGTCAGCCTACATCAGCAAATGCGCAGAGGACGTCAGCAACACCAAAACCATCTGCACCCGTGCCAATCAGAAGCCCTGGATGACTGTTGAGATACGCAAATTGCTAAAGGCACGGAACCTTGCCTTTAAATCTGGTGATGAGGAGGCACTGAGATAAGCGAGGACCAACCTGATCTAGCAAAGCGATCTCACAGTCAAAAAATCCAGGACTTTTTCCTCAGCACAACCAACACCAGGGATATGTGGAAAGGCATTCAGGCCATCACCAGCTACAAGCCAACTACCCCCCAGTGGGGGACACTGGCATGGACTTCCTGAATGACCTCAACAACATTTTTGGGAAGTTTGAAGCACAAATTGGCACCCCTGCAGTGAAAGCGGTTCCACATCAGGACGAAAGAGCACTCCTCCTGGACTCAACTGACGTGAGGAAGACCCTGAAAAGGGTCAACACACGGAAGGCTCCAGGCCCTGACAACATTCAAGGGTGGGTCCGTAGGGAGTGCGCCGATCAGCTGGCTGGTGTCCCAACAGACATTTTCAACACCTCTCTACACCAAGCCACGGTACCATCGTGCCTCAAGATTGCCACCATCATCCCAGTGCCAAAGAATCCCCAGATCTCACCACTGAACGACTACCGGCCCGTTGCACTGACTCCTATCATAATGAAGTGCTTTGAGAGACTGGTTAAAGAGCACATCACCTCCAGTCTCCCCTCCTCACTTGACCCACTTCCGTTTGCCTACCGGACAAACCGCTCCACTGGGGATGAAGTCTCCTCTGCTCTTTACCCGAGTCTGACACACCTTGAGGAGAAGAACACCCATGTGCGGCTGCTGTTCCTGGACTTCAGTTCAGCATTCAACTCCATCATCCCACAACACCTGGTAGACATACAGACTTCTGGGCTTCAACACCCCCTTGCAGAACTGGCTGCTGGACTTCCTCACTGACAAACCCGTCAGAACATCTCCAATGTCATCACCCTCAACACGGGCTCCCCCAAGGCTGTGTCCTGAGCCCCTGCTGTTCACCCTGATGACACAGGACTGCGTCCCTAGGTCAGCCACAAACCACATCGTGAAGTTTGCGGACGACACAACAGTGGTGGGCCTCATCAGGGACGACAACGACCTGGCCTACAGAAAGGAGGTGGATGCAGTTGGTGGGCTGGTGGAGAGTCAAGAGCCTGGTCGTGAACGTTGACAAAACTAAAGAGATCATTGTCGACTTCAGGAAAAACCAGCCCAACCATGCCCCGCTTCTCATCAACAACAAGGCTGAGGAGGTTGTCAGCAGTACCAAGTTCCTGGGGGTGCACATCACAGACAAACTCACGTGGTCTGTGAACACTGCATCACTGGTGAAGGCACAGCAGCGCCTGTACTTCCTGCGGAGGATGAGGAGAGCCCAGCGGCCCCCACCCACCCTCATCACATTCTACAGGGGCACCATAGAGAGCATCCTGACTAGCTGTATCTCTGTGTGGTGTGGAGGCTGTAGTGCCTCCGACTGGAGTAGTGTGAGGAGGGCGGTGAGGACAGCAGAGAAAAAATCATTGGGACTTCTCTCACCTCCATTCAGGACATTGGCCAGAAGCGCCGCCTATCCCGGGCCAAAAACATCATTAGGGACCCCTCTCACCCCCATCATGGACTGTTCACTCTGCTAGCCTCTGGGAAGAGGTACTGCAGTGTGCGGTGCAGGACCACCAGGTTCTGCAATAGCTTTGTCGCCCTGGCCATTAGACTGTTAAACGGTAAATCACACACATAGCAAGCCTACCCAGCTGCTAATCTGTACATCTGTTTGTTTGTTTTTTTTGTCCTTGCACTATTGGCGGTTCGCTTATACCTAGCCACTCCTTTGCACATCTGTTCTCCTCTGCACTATCGTACTTCATTGTTATTGTATAGTGACTTGTTTACCTGACTGCCTATTTTGCACATCTGTTCAGCTGCTCCTCTTGCACTACTGTACAGTACTCATAGCTATAATATTTTACCTACCATTGCACATCCATATTTTTTTTGTACATTATATGACCCCCCACTTGCGTGTTTCACTCTACAATTTTTTTATTTTTTGGCACTGTTGTACGTAAAACCTCTTTTCAATACTCCAACTCAATACTACATATTTATATCTGTATATTTACGGAAAACTGTGCGGGTCAGATGTATTGACATTTCGTTCTGTATACATGTGTACAAGAATGACTAAGTATATCTGTATTTGTAAGTGTGGCCTTTGCGCATACTGTAGCTTATGTTTGTAAAGCACGCAACTTGCTATCCCAATTGGCACTTCCAAAATGGAAAGTGGCTCCTTTCCTTTTCACTTGACTTGCCGGCATGTCTACTAAAAAGCTGGTGCGGTGGCATCTAACAGTTTGTGTGAGGGAAATGAATTGTCTCTCCTCAGAAGATTATCGATGCAGTAGTGTTTGTATTACTATTGAAAAATATCTATGCATCAATTTTAAATCCACCCTAAATCTTTAGTACGCAGTCATACGCTGTTTTTTTCTGTCATAAAAAAAAAAAAAAAAAAAAAGAGTGCTTGGACGACAACAAAAATGTGATTATGAATGTGTATGTTCAGGCGGAAAAAGAACAGATTTTCCAGAATACGTGTTGCAGTAACATAAAAATCACATTAAACTTTTCTGACTTTCCCCACACTTTCCCCAGGTTCGCAATCTATCAACTAGAAACCATAGTCTGTCACCTGTGGATCATGTTGTGAGAGTGAAGGTACGCCAACCCTAGCAGTGCACCATGCGTAATAGCAGCAATCTCCACCTCTTGCAGAGGCTTTTTATGAACTGCAACGAACAAATAGAAGGTTCAATGACAATAACAAAAAATGACAGTCTGAGGCTATCAGGTTTCCTTTCAATGCCAGACTCACCTTCAAGAAGGTCAGAGGCAGAGCCAAGGCAGTACTCCATCACCAGCTATAGATAAATGATGTTTAAAAAATATGAGAAATATGGAATGAGTCCCTGAACAATGGTCCACTTTTAGAAAAAGCATATGAAAGTGGCATTTTTCAAAGTATACTTCGGTATAGGAATCTTTCTTTTCTTGGTTTTGTCAAGGTAAAATCTTGGGCCGAACCCTGCCAAAAATTTGGGTGAGGCCGGGCCTAAAATTTCAATCCTTAAGTTCGGGTTTGGGCCGGGCTTCCTCCTCAACAACTTTTTTCAAAGATTAACCTGTCAATGTTCTTTGTTTATTTTTATTTGTGGAGGATCCCTGCAGCCCAGCATACAGGCTCGTCGGCACACTGGTCAGCGAGCTCACTTGGCGGCACTGTTGAACCAAGAGAAGCCGTTGCGCGGCAGTGGGGCAGAGTCGGACAAAATTAAAGCTTCCTCCTCTCGAGTCTTCACAAATAAAATATAAAAATTCAGGTTTTCTCTGGGCTCAGACCATTAAATAAAGTTAAATGATCGGGTTCAGGTTTTAATACCCGAGGGCAGGGCCGGGTCAAACTGGATTTTTTTTAGGCCCGATCTTACCCGAAATTTGTCTAAACACAGAAACATTGTCTGTCAAATACATTTTGACAACTGTTTTTCCATTAGAGATAGATTTAAAAGATTAATGACATCATACCCATGCTGTGTGTTCCTTCAGGTAACACCCACGATACTCAATGGTGTTTGGATGGCGAAGTTTCTGCAGGAACTTCACCTCTTTAATGATATCCTGCCACTTCTGCACATCAAAATAAGACAGCATGTTTGTGTATAGGGCATACATTTTATTGGCACTGTTGTATGTTCACCTCGTTTGTCTGCTTGCCGCTATATGACATCTTCTTAATGGCCACCACTTCATTGTTGCGCACATCTCGGGCCTGAAAATGGAGACAAGAGTCTTGAAACTATAGAGTATTTTACCATTAAACATTTTTTAGTTACATCTACCAATTCAAGTTATAGCACAGGTTTATGCCAACAATGTGCCCCTTTGGTTGTTTTATGTGTCATGTGACATAGTTTAAAAATTGCTGCTTGGAAATTAATGCAAGAGTATGCATTGAAAATAATAGCAAAAGGAGTTAGGAACCCTTCAAAATAGTAGTGTGAATAGAATTAAAAAAATAAATACAGTATGTTAAATGTGACCCCAAAGTAACCAAACTTTTATGTGGGGATTGTAAAAACGTAAAATGAACATTAAACATTGGCTTGAGATATCAAACGTATATTCAAGTACCAAAGTGATTTTACCTGCCAATAAAAACCTGGATGTTTCAGCACTTATCTCACAGATTAGTGGAAATGTCCTATTTCTGAATGTTTTGCAATTCTGACAAAAAATGGTCAGAATCTATTCATAAATGTCCTAATTTTTATTATTTTATGCCAAACAACAAAAAACTAAGAAGAGGGAACAGTTACCACACAGGACACTTAAAACAGGCAAGCGCACTGGCACTTGTTGAAGGCATAATACAAAACAAAAGAAAAAACACCTGCTCATTCATGTTCTGAATCAGTTTGCCTTCTGCGATATCAACTGTGCAACACACCTTGACAAAAGTGACATGATGTGCTAGGTGTGCCGTAATAAATTCACCCACAAAGGCAATCGAATGGACTGTATTCGCTGCCTTGCTAGCTACCATTAATCAATTAGGGACCTACCAGCAACATGAGAAAGTGGATGTGTGAGCACCAGGTCAGCAATACCACCTGCAGTGTTTCCCATACAATTGAAAGTCCCTGACGGGCCGCCAGGATTTAATTGGTCACTGCAAGAGCCTCAAACTTGTGTTATCAAAACACGAACACACGAGAAGTGAATAAAAACCATCTTAAGAAATCTTATTATATGAAAGACCACAAATGACAAAAATACTTTTTTTGTCCTCTCATTTGCTTTTGGGTTATATTGGTTGTTTGGTTAATATGCGTGTTTATGTTCCCTGAGCAGAGAATGGAGGGGTTGGAAGGCAGGGTACGCTGCAGCAGGAGATATAGATGGCAAAACAGAAGACAAAAAGGAAATGAAATAAAAAAAAAATTAACCAAAGCAGGAAAGTAACCCTTATTTGGACTCATTTTAATTATATAATGGCTCCAAAACACTGCATTGTCTATCAACAACAGAAGAATCCGAATCGGTTTCACAAAGCTTAGCACTTTGTGTGAGGAACCAGCATTATGTCATAGCAGCAGTCACAAAAGTAGCAGTACTGATATTTAATACTGTAACTTATTCAAATCACCAATATGAGTATTAAATCCAATTTAAAATTCATATAGGTGACTTGGTCTGTTTAGTCACCGATACAAGATCTCAAAATAGTTCAGTATCGGAACACTAGTTATTTTTAGCGTAATTAGATGACGAGCTGATTTTTTTTTTGCATAAACACGTTTACAATGCTTTGCGGGTGTGACTTGTATGCAGTATCACTGAATTTCATAACTAATAGATTTATGTATACATAATTTACAAGGGCACAAATTCATCATAGATCTAGCTTCTTGATTTTGCTTGAACAAAAAAATCCAGTTAATTGATGAGTTTAAAAATGAACCACATTTTATTCCAGGGGCGGGAGGAAACAGGGCAGGGAGCACTCCTCTGGACTCTGTTAGACTATCCACCCACATGGGTCTTACAAAATTCTACGAGAAACACTGACCTGCAGTTATCTTACTTAACATAGTGAAAGATCTGATCGCATTCAATGAGATGAAGTCTTAACCAAATATTACTCTTCCCACAATCGTTATCACCAGAGACTGGAAACTGATGGTTTGCAACCGAATTAAAAAGTAGCACCCAAGTGTGTTGGCAAAAATTTGAACAAACTTCAGCTTCATTCTGATTTATCCAAAATCTAAATGAGAAATTCCTAAATACAGGAAAATATTCTCATAATAAATGAAAAAATAAATAAAAATTGAGCTTCAGGTACTTTGGACTTAAATTTGTGTTTGGGTGCCATTTTTCTTTCCACTTTTGTCCTCCCAATCAGGTCTTATGCGGTTTAAGAATTTCTGAAGAGAGGGGAATAATCCAAAAGGGTTGGATCCAACATGGCGGCGCGCATGGATGCTGCGGCTAGTTGCTCTCCAGCTAATCTTCTATTTATTACCGTTCTCTTGTCTTTTATGCTCTCTTTTCTGGACACATGCGTGGCCAATAATGCTTATAGTCGGGAGGAACTTATTCAATTGGGTGGGCGTCGAAATTTGAACTTTTCTGGCACTTTTTTATACCACCTTTGATATCCCGAACGAGCTACAAAGAGATCCGGGATTTCCGTGGGAGGCAACCCCATGTACGAAGCGACGGAGACGGCATAGAGACCGAAAACAGAAGCGGTGTGTGAAGCTAAAGAAGCTACATCGGCGAAACGACAGAGAAGGACACGAAGATGTGCCTAAGTCCACCATTATTTATTCATTAATCTTGCCGGACAACCGACGCCTGAGACTCAACACGCCCGAACGGCGACATCTTGTGACGATCTCTACAAAGACTTCAGCTAAGTTAAACGATTCAGCAAAGCTAAAATTTGGTCAGTTAAATATTAGATCGCTTGCTCCTAAAGCTTTACTTGTTGATAATATTACTCGTGATTACAGACTTAACTTGATTGGTCTATGTGAAACTTGGTTGAGACCGGATGAGTTTTTACCGTTAAATGAGGCTTCTCCTCAAGACTACGTGAGCAGTCATGTAGCACGCTCTTTGAAGAAGGGTGGCGGTGTCGCGCTAATTTCTGAAAAAATACTCAAACTTACTCCTCGTACCTCTAATAATCATAAGGCGTTTGAGGCTCTTGTTATGCGATCCTTCCTATTGTCAAATTATGTAGTAACTATTTACCACGCACCAGGACCCTACTCAGTTTTCTTGGATGAATTCTTTGAACTGTTGTCTGACCTAGTAAGCTATGCAGACAAAATAATAATTATGGGGGACTTTAACATTCATATGAACTCCCCACTCAGTTCACTTACTGTTGCGTTTCGGTCTCTAATTGATACATTTGGTTTTACTCAACTGGTTGATTTGCCAACTCAAAAATGGAAACACGCTAGACTTGGTTCACACTCGAGGAGTTTCAACCTCAAACATGACGGTGTTACCGTGTACTACCGTTATTTCTGATCATTATTTAGTTACATTTGAGGTGCTAGCTAAATGTAGTATTAAAAAAGCTGAAGGATTCAGCTGACGCAATATAAGCACTGGCACAGTTTCTGAGTTCTCTGATCTTCGTTCAGGAGCAGTTGCGTTGTTTCCTTTATATAAAGGCTCTATCAACTCACTCATGAATGAGTTTAATGCTACCCTGGCTAGTGTCCTGGATTCAGTCGCGCCCATACGGCGTAAATCACGACCTAAAAGACGCACGCATTGGTTTACTGAAGAAACTAGATCCCTTAAACAAGAATGCAGGAAATCTGAAAGAAAATGGCGCGCTATTAAGCTTGAGGTTGTCATTCAAACCTGGAACAACTGCTTGTTAAAGTCAAGTCAAGTCATTTTTATTTGTAGAGCCCTAAATCACGAAGAGTCTCAAAGGGCTTCACAGATTATTTTTCAGCCGACGAGAAGAGTAGGTTATTCATATGCTATGGAGTAGAAGTGAGTTTTAAGCTTAGATTTAAACATTTCCACTGAGGTTGCAGATCGGATCTCAGGGGGAAGAGCGTACTTTAGAAAGGAAAGGTAGGTTTGACACAGGTCTACATAAGATTTCTGGATCAAGGTTGGGTCGTTTCAGTGTGGGTTTAATAACGGCGGACTTAAAAACTGCTGGAACTACACCTGAGGAGAGTGATATGTTTATAATATTTAGAACTGAAGGTCCAAGGACGCCAAAAAGACCTTTAATAAGTGAACCTGGGAGCGGGTCGAACTGGCAAGTTGTCGGTTTGGCCGCATTCACCACCTGTTTGAGATCATTAAGTGACAGTTCACTAAAACTGGACAAATTCCCTGGACAGCCACCCTGTCGTGCATCTGTAGATTTCAGCCCTTTAATATGCGTGGTATTAATAATATCTTTAGCAATTTCTTCCTGTATGCATTGAATCTTCTAAAGTAAAGAAGACTATTAAGTCATGAGCAGAGTGGGTCGAACTATCTGCGACAGTCTGTTGCCTTGTAAGCGATGCTACAGTGTCAAAAAGGACTTTGGGATTGTTCTTTTGTGACACAATCACCTTCGAAAGGTAGGCCGATTTTGCAGAGGCAAGGGCCGCTTTATACTTTAACAAGCTGTCAGACCAGGTTTGATGGAAAACCTCAAGCTTGGTAGCGCACCATTTTCTTTCCAATTTCCTGCATTCTTGTTTAAGGGTTCTAGTTTCATCAGTAAACCAAGGCGTGCGTCTTTTAGGACGTGATTTAAGCTTTATGGGCGCTATTGAATCCAGGACACTAGCCAGGGTAGTATTGAACTTATTCATGAGTGAGTCAATCGAGCCATTGTATGAAGGAAAGGACGCAACTGCTCCAGGAAGGAGTTCAAAGAGCTCAGAAACTGTGCCAGTGCTTATATTGCGTCCGCTAAATAATAATAATAATAATAATAATTTCCTTGTATTGTCATTCTGTGTAACAATGTACACAGAACGAAATGTCGATTGCACCTGACCCGTTGTAGCGAGCCGATGCAGCCGCAGCCAACAGAGGGCGCCGCCGACCACTTTTTAAGTCTTAGGAATGACTCGGCCGGGGCGCGAACCACCGACCTCCTTCAGCTTTTTTAGTACTACATTTAGCTAGCACCTCATATGTAACTAAGTAATGATCCAAGATAACAGTAGAAACACCATAATGTTTGAGGTTAAAACTCCTCGAGTAAGAACCAAGTCGAGCGTGTTTCCATCTTTATGGGTTGGTAAATCAACCAGTTGATTAAAACCAAATGCATCAATTAGAGACCGAAACGCAACAGTAAGTGAACTGAGTGGGGAGTTCATATGAATGTTAAAGTCCCCTATAATTATAATTTTGTCTGCATAGGTTACTGGTTCAGACAAAAGTTCAGCAAATTCGTCTAAGAAAGTTGTGTATGGCCCAGGTGCGCGATAGATAGTTATCACATAAATTGACAATAGAGAGGACCGCATCACAAGAGCCTCAAACGCCTTTTAATTATTAGAGGTACGAGGATTAAATTTGAGCGATTTTTCAGAAATGAGCGCGACACCGACACCCTTTTTCAACGTGCGTGCTACATGGCTATTCACGTAGTCTGGGGGAGAAGCATAATTTAGCGCTAAATACTCATCCGGGCGTAACCAAGTTTCACAAAGACCCATACAGTTAAGTTTATAATCACGAATAATGTTATCAACAAGTAAAGCTTTAGGAGCAAGCGATCTAATATTTAAAAAGACCAAATTTTAGCTTTGCTGAATCATTTGACTTAGCTGAAGTCTTTGTAGTCTTTGTAAAGATCGTCAAAAGATGTCGCCGTTGGGGCCGTTCGTGAGTGTTGAGTGTAAAGCGTCGGTTGTCCGGCGAGGAATGAATGGTGGAATTAGTCACATCCTCGCGTCCTTCTTGCTCCTTCGACCTCGCACGCTTCACACATTTACCCGCACGGCAACCACGCTTCTGTTTTCTGTCTTTACGGCGCCGTTGTCCTCGTTTAGTAGGAGGAATAGTTGTCCACAAGGATGCCGGATCTCTTTGAAGCTCGTTCAGTATATCATAGGCGGTGTAAAAAGTGCCAGTAAAGTCTAAATTTAGACGCCCACCCAACCGAATAAGTTCGTCCCTACTTTAAGTATTTTTGGCCACGCATGTGTCCAAAAAAGAAAGCAAAAAAGACAAGAGAACGGTAATAAATAGAAGATTAGCTGGAGAGCAACTAGCCGCAGCATCCATGCGCGCCGCCATGTTTACTCTACTATAAAGCAGTCCTTGCCTCTGCAAAATCAGCCTACCTTTCTAAGGTGATTGCGTCACAAAAGAATAACCCCAAAATCCTTTTCGACACCGTAGCATCGCTAACAAGGCAACAGATTATCCCAGATAGTTCTACCCATTCAGCCCATGACTTTATGGTCTTCTTTAATAAGAAGATTCAATGCATAAAGGAAGAAATTTCTAAAGCCTCTGTTAATACAACACATACTAAAGGGCTGAAATCTATAGATGCACGACATGGTGGCTGTCCAGGGAATTTGTCCAGATTTAGTGATCTGTCACTCAATCTTAAGCAGGTGGTGAATACAGGGATCAGAATGGAGATTTTCATTTTCAGCTGAAATAGCCAGGGTCCAGGGGCCGCAGGCCCCGGCCAGGGCGGAGCCCGGTGGGGGGGCTCAACAGCATTTATCTTATTTGCTATGTGAAAATTGCACTAGAATGAATTAAATCCAACAAAACAGAAACCATGTATTATATATATATATATATATATATATATATATAAATTAAAAATATATATTGACATTAAAAGCATTTGTAATATTGAACATGATCATGATGATACAAAATAATTTATTTTAATCATGTTTATAACAAATTTTAAATTTTGTTTATCCTGTTCTAAATATTGTATAAACACAAAAGATAAAATCATTTCATAAATAAATAGATTTATAAATACCTCAGATTGGGATTTTCTGTCACACAGGGGAACCAGTGGTTGACTGCTGCTAGTATTTGAAGTGGAAGGATTTGGAACGGCCAATAATGTTGAACTGGTGGTGTTACTGTTAGTTTCACTGCCGATTTTAAATGCGGATCCGAGTGCATAATTTGATCGCCGGCAAGCTATTTTTGCTTTGTGCTTGTTCATTTTAGCATGATCGATCAGTGCCACACAACCTCGCGTACCATAATTGATCAGATCGACACAGTATAGACACTTTGCTTTCCCTGGAACATCACACTTTGCGATGAACTGGCTCAAAGTTTCTGTAACTTCGTCGATCTTTGCGCCGATTTTAACGTTTACTGTGACAGCCTTCTCCAGCCATGACCACTTAAATTTATTCTTGATTCCTTTATCAATCTCGGAGACAAAAAGCTTCATCTTCTTTTCTTAGTATTTTCATATTTACTTTTTCAAACACTCATTTCACCGTTTGAAAAGACCGGAGGAGCGCCATGTTTGAGAAAGCCAATGCTCTGAACAAAAGCTCCGCTGATTGGTTATCAGCGAACCTATCGACCAATGGTCTAAATTCTAACTTGGGGTGATGAAACAGTCACGTATCATACCTCACCCCCCCAAAATATTTTCTCATCGAATTTAGACGATTTGAGGGAATGACCTTTGGGGTTCAAAAACAGCGGAAATCCGCGGGAAATTCTGATCTCTGTGAATACGGCCAAACCGACGACTTGCCTGTTCGACCCGCTTCCAGCTTCGCTTATTAAAGGTCTTTTTGGGGTCCTTGGACCTTCCGTTCTAAATATTATAAAAATATCACTCTCCTCAGGTGTAGTTCCAGCGGCTTTTAAGTCTGCTGTTAATAAACCTACACTGAAACGACCCAACCTTGATTCAGAAAGCTTATGTACTTATAGACCTGTGTCAAACCTACCGTTTCTTTCTAAAGTACTTGGAAAAGTAGTGGCACAGCAGCTGAATGATTTTATATCCGAGAACAGTCTTTTTGAATCAATGCAATCAGGATTCAGGGCTAACCACTCTACTAAGATAGCCCTGATTAAGGTAACCAATGATCTTCTACTGGCAATGGACTCTGGTGCTCCATCACTTTTGCTGCTGCTGGACCTTAGTGCTACTTATGACACAGTGGACCATAATATCCTACTAGAACGGCTGGAAAAATGGATTGGTCTCTCAGGAACCGTCCTCTCATGGTTCAGATCCTACCTCTCAGATAGGACGCACTGTGTTAAATATGGCGATACGACATCTGAGCCCTTTAGTGTTACCTGTGGTGTTCTGCAGGGTTCAGTACTTGGCCCCATTCTTCTCAGCATATACATGCTTCCATTAGGTGATATTATTCGCAATTATAATATCAGTTTCCATTACTATGCAGATGACACTCAACTATATCTTCCATTGGAGGAATCTGCCACACTAAATTGTGGAAATTTGGAGGCTTGCCTCACTGAGATAAAAGAGTGGATGTCGATCAATTTCTTGCGTCTTAACTCTGAAAAGTAAACTGCTGTGAACATTGAAAAATGTCACATCACACAGAGTGACTCCGTTAAAAATGTAAGTGTCAAATTTGACCCCGATCTGTCCTTTCAAACATGCGTGAAGAAAATTACTAGAACCGCTTTCTTTCATCTTCGCAACATTGCTAAAATTCGTCCTATGCTGTCTCAGTCGGATGCAGAGATTATAATTCACGCGTTTGTTACCTCCCGTCTCGATTACTGTAATGCACTACTCTCTGGTCTCCCGAAATCCAGAATCAAGAGTCTTCAGCTGGTACAAAATGCTGCAGCGAGGCTTTTAACTAGGACAAGAAAGTCCGATCACATTACGCCGATTTTAGCTAACCTACATTGGCTCCCTGTTAGCCTAAAATGTGTTTTCAAGGTTCTCTTGGTATTTTACAAAATCATACATGGACTTGCTCCCCCATATCTTTCAGATTTGATTCCCCCCTTCGTTCTAAAAGCACTGGTCTACTGGTGATCCCAAGAACCAAGAAGTGTTGCGCAGGATCGAGAGCGTTCTCCATCCGGGCACCGGTGCTGTGGAATGCTCTTCCCCCTGAGATCCGATCTGCAACCTCAGTGGAAATGTTCAAATCTAAGCTTAAAACACACTTCTACTCTATAGCATATGAATAACCTATACATTTTGTTTGTTGACAATATCTCTGTACTATTTGTAATTGCAACATCCATTGCAGCCTGGTCATCCTGAAAGGGGGATTACCACATGTGCGGTCCCTTCTCAAGGTTTCTTCATTCTCCTCATGTTGAGGTTTTTGAGTTTTTCCTTGCCCTCATGTTGGTTTCAGATCAGGGGATGGTGTAATAATAGTCTGAAATAATAGTCTGTGCAATAGTCTGTGCAGCCCTTTGAGACTGTGATTCAGGGCTATACAAATAAAAATGATTTGACTAACTTGTAATAAAGTAGAAAAAAAAAAAGATTTTTGTAAAAGGTTAAAAAAAATAAGCAGATGCTGACCTGGGAGACTTCCTTATGTTTTAACAAAAACTTTACAATTTGTTGTCCAGGTGCTGTCTGACGGTCTTTTTTCTTCATTTGACGTGCCTTCCGGGAGATTTGAGAATACCGTTTGGTGAGATTTATGTTGATGCACTACTCTCTGGTCTCCCAAAGTCTAGAATCAAGTCTCTTCAGATGGTACAAAATGCCGCAGCAAGGCTTTTAACTAGGACAAAAAAGTATGATCACATAACACCGATTATGGCTAACCTGCATTGGCTCCCTAATAGCCTAAGATGTGATTTCAAGGTTCTCTTAGTATTATACAAAATCATACATGGACTTGCTCCCTCATATCTTTCAGATCTGATTTCCCCCTATGTCCCGGTCCGAAGCCCAAGTTCTGAGAGTGCCGGTCTTCTGGTGATCCCAAGAGCAAAGAAGTGTTCTGCTGATTCGAGGGCGTTCTCCATCCGGGCACCGGTGCTGTGGAATGCTCTTCCCCCGGAGATCCGATCTGCAACCTCAGTGGAAATGTTTAAATCTAAGCTTAAAACTCACTTCTACTCTATAGCATATAATAACCTACTCTTCTCGTCAGCTCCAGAGCAGGGCAATGTATAATAATATTCTGAAAAATAGTCTGTGTAATATAGTGTAATAATCTGTGAAGCCCTTTGAGACTCTTCGTGATTTAGGGCTATACAAATAAAAATGACTTGACTTGATGTAGACTTTTTGCCACTTTAATTCAGGACCTTGCTTTTCCAATGGATTGGAAATCAATCAAAAACATGGTGGTGTTTTCCCTCTCAGGGTAATTTGATAACAGAGCTCAACAAGGTCTTCATTTACTGCTATGTTGAAATTTCTGAGTTTGGAAATCACCTGTTTAACCACTGTCTACATGTTTTGGTTTGGGCTGGGTTTGTATTACTTGCGCGCTGCTCAACTTTTAGTCCTGTAATGATTAAATCATTGAGACGAGCACATTGTTCAAAACCATCTGCCTTTTATAGTTTTTTAATCTTCTCTTCCAGTTCTTTATTTAGTTGTTGATTTTCTTTGACACACTCAATATTTTCCTTCTTAATTTGATACTGCGTTGCCATTTCGGTATTTTGACCTAGCTAATCACATTTGCTGTTTTAAGACCCAAATTTTCATGTTGGTGCATCGCTGGAAAAATTACTTTTGAAATTGTTTCATTATCGGAATTGTACCCAAACATTTTTGTACCCTAAAGTGGTCGTCTGTTTATAGCAACAAAACAAATATCTGGGAAGGATACCATTTCTTAAAAAAACTCACAAAGTACACAGCTCCAAAGCTCCCATGGCCAATTTCTCTGAGGTCTGCAAAGAGCTTCTCAGGGTCATCCCTGCAGAAGAGGTCAGCCACGTCCGGATCCTTCAGATTGCCCGCTCGTGCGCTGGAGGGCATGGCCAGGGCCTGGATGGAACATTGGCAACACCATGAAGATCCAGATTATGAATGAATGGAAAATCACCACAACATATTATTGTTGCATAATCATCATGCTGACCAGCATCCTCCTAAGTGTACAGCTGTACACTTTTCAAGATGGTCCCCGATGTAATTGGGCCATGTTACGTTGTAAGTGGAAAAACAAGAGCAGCAAAATTACATTATGGTAACCAATACTAAAGACACCTTTTTAGTTTAATGGAAAACCTGCCACCAATTCTTTACTTGCACATTTTACGGAAAAAAAACAAAAACAAAAAAAAAGCAGTACATAACCTTGTACAATGCTTTTCAGCTGTTGTTGTGTAAAACTGACTCGTACAATAAAACAACAAAAACGTTGCCATAAAGTGCGAGGACATCAGCAGGCAAGCGTGAATGATTCAATGAGCTAAAAAAAATATTCAAATAAAATAAAATAAATAAATGAATTTAAAAAAAACACCTATGAGCCCACTTGCGTCCCAACTCAAACCTTCCTCCTACCACAAGAATGTATTCTGTTAAAAAATGGTCAAACAATTTCCATTTATACATGTTAGTAGCCTTCAATAATAAGTAAGGAAGCCGATGGTGCATCTTGACAATGCTGGGAAAGACTGCAAGTCAAATACATACTGTAGTGTCTTGATTTTTGCCAGAGTTCTATCACACATGTGCTTAGTGGTCCCTAACAAGATTCATCGTGTGACTGTGCTGCACATTTAGATTACTTGACACATCAGCCGTGTACTCCTCAGTTTAAGACTCAAAAGCAGCAACAATTCGTCAGACTGTGGCTGCACGATTTTGGGGAAAAAACTACCGTATTTTCCGCACTATAAGACGCACTGGGTTATAAGGCGCACCCCCAAAAAATAGTTTTTGGTCCTATATCTTCCATAGATAAGGCGCACCGGATTATAAGGCGCTACAATGGGAACGTCGACAAAACAGTCAGATGATTCAGTCCAACTCATTACCCCCTTAACATTCCCAAAGCTTGCAAAGAAGAAAATACGTGTCGTAGACACGTGCGGATGCGGTGTCCGTACGATGTCACTTAAATGCGTCATTTCAAATATCATTCGGAAGGTTGAAGTCTTGGGATTCAAGAAATGCCAAACATTTCTATGTTTCTATTTTCTTTTTCGCTCACAACTTTACTGTGCATATGACAATAAACACTTGGAATTGAGATTAATTCACTCAACTCATCACAGCAACATCAAGATCGTTCTAAAACAAGATACCGGGAAAATATAAAGCCGCATAACTCACCTAAGTTCTCACGTTCAATAATGATACGCTATCATGGTCTTCTTACAACCGTGAGTGAAGTAAATCCAGGAGAGTAGAATATTTACAAATACAGACTAATGAAACATGTTTCTTTATGGCATACTTTAGCAAGCTTGCTACGCCATTGCTAAACTCGGCCGATTGCAGGGTTTGTTTTGGCCATCTAGCCAATCCGAGGCTCCGAATAACTTCAGCCAATAGCGATCGATTTAACGGATGATTGACACATCTTCTTCGGCCAATTGCAGGGTTTGTTTTGGCCCTCTAGCCAATCCGAGGCTCCGAATAACTTCAGCCAATAGCGATCGATTTAACGGATGATTGACACATTGGTTAGCCAATGAAACGCCGGTATATAAATCCTAGCATACACCGCGGACTTGCTACGCCATTGCTAAACTCGGCCGATTGCAGGGTTTGTTTTGGCCATCTAGCCAATCCGAGAGTCCGAATAACTTCAGCCAATAGTGATCGATTCAAATGATGATTGACACATTGGTTAGCCAATGAAACGCCGGTATATAAATCCCAGCATACACCGCGGACTACTCCACGTTCGGGGTAAAATCGAGTCGGCGGCTGTTGAGTAAGTTGCGAGACCTTGCGAATTTAATATTGAGCCATATATAAGGCGCACTGTGTTATAAGGGGCATGGTCAGCTTTTGAAAAAAATTAAGACTTTTAGGTGCGCCTTATAGTGCGGAAAGTACGGTAATTGCAATTTAACAGACCAGTATAGCAATTTTGATGCAATTTGAAGAATAGCAACCAATGGTGTCATTTTTGATCCCACTTATGCATCCAAGGGTTAATACTAGTGACACGCTTTAACCTGCCTGCGAGCTGTTAGACTGTTGAGGTGTCAGTATGATGTCACAAGTCAAAGGTCTTTATGGAGTCTCCAAATGGCCACTTTTGGAAACGACTAGACGGACACTTAGAAAGATTAAAAAACACTAATACTATGTTTAGTCAAGTTTATTTGTATAGCCCTTAATCACAAAGAGTCTCAAAGGGCTGCACAGATCAAAGACTATTGCAAACTACAGACTATTATGACACCATCGCCTCATCTAAAACCCACATGAGGGCCAAAAACACACGTTTAGTTTTTCCAGATTGTGATCAAATTTGACCCGAGACTAGGTAAGGCTTCGTGTGTTTGTTCAGTTGTTTTCAAGCTATGATACCCATGCTACACTCATCTTGCATGTGATTGCAAAAAAAAAAAACAATTATAATCTCCGCATCCGACTGAGACAGCATAGGACGAATTTTAGCAATGTTGCGAAGATGGAAGAAAGCGGTTCTAGCTTCTGTTTTAAGGCGAAAACAAAAGCCTACTATATCTTTGTGTTCGAATTTAGATTGCTCATGTTGGTAGCGCCTTTGAAATTATTTCAGGTTGGGGAAAAAAACCTTCAGAGTGTTAACTTTTAATTGGTTGAACAGAGCGGGGGGGGAGGGTTGTGGTGCTTGTGTTGTCATACGAATGATCGCAATGTGTTGCTTTTTGTCCTCTTACGTGCTTGTTTCTGTTTATTGGTTGATAAACATGCTTTTTTCTCACCACTGCGCTCCTACGTTTCCTGGAAGGGTTGAGAGGGGGGGGCGTATTAGAATTAATAATAATAATAATAATAATTTCCTTGTATTGTCATTCTGTGTAACAATGTACACAGAACGAAATGTCGATTAAACCTGACCCGTTGTAGCGAGCCGATGCAGCCGCAGCCAACAGAGGGCGCCGCCGACCACTTTTTAAGTCTTAGGAATGACTCGGCCGGGGCGCGAACCACCGACCTCCCAGTCTCAAAGCGGGCGCCTTACCATCTAGGCTACTGAGCTGGTAAGCGATCCCCATGTCGTTATCTTTCAATCTGCAGTGAATTTTTACACATGGACATAACCAGCCTGTTTTGGGGGGGTGCTCATTCACCGCCAAACTCCACCCAAGCACCCCTTTCATTATAGCATTTTATAAATTCCCTTTTTAAAGCTCTAAATATGATGTAAAACTCTAGATAAAAACTAAAAAAAAAAATTCCTGGCACTGCTCTGGAACTAGGGTCTAGGGAAAACTGGACCAAATCAGGTTTTCTACAAGATAAGCTCAGAGTGTTCTCAAATAGCTTTTTTTAACTTGCAACCCAAAGAAAGATTTAAAGAAATAAACATGTCAGAACGAAATTGTGAATATACTTAATTGCTGTTAAAATTGTCGAGAAAAATTGTTCAAACCTCACATTGTTTATTTGCTGTTAATAGTGTCAATAAAATTGTTCAAACCAAAAATTAAGAATTAAGGTGAAACAATAAATTTATCAATGTAAAAAAGTATGAATTAATCCGTAATTTGGATGGGCTTTTCTTCCATTAAGACACAACCTGTATTATTGGACTACTAGATATTGCTGTATTGTGTAGTGCAACAAAAAAACAATTGCAAGGAAGACTGCTAACTTTGGAGAATCAAAATATATGCAAATTTCTCGAATTTTCTCGAATTTTTAAAAAGTCAAGTCAAGTTAATCACAAAAATCAAAGGCCTGCAAAGACCACAGATTATTGCAAACCACAGACTATTACATCATCTCCTAATCTAAAACCTTCATGACGGCAAGGAAAAACTCGAAAACTGCACGTTTGTATCAAAATTTGTGTATTTTGGATCGCTTTTTTTAAATCAATATTATTCTTTTTAATAAATCATTTAGGAGGTGCTAAAGACTCAAACTGTTCCTTAAAACGTTCATGTTACAAATGGTAAATGGTCTGCATTTACATAGCGCTTTTCAAGTCAATGAAGACCTCCCAAAGCGCTTTACAATGTGCTTCACACACGCACACTCACACGCCAAGGGAGTCAGTCATGCAAGGCGCCTACCTGCTGATTGGGAGTATTAGGGATTCAGTGCCCAAGGACACCTCGACATGTAACACGGAGGAACCAGGAAACGAACCTGTGACCTCTTGATCACAAGACGAGCGCTCTAACTCCTGAGCTAATGCGTTACGGCATCAAACAATTCCCCCGCGGGCCGAATGTTTGAGACCCCTGCCCTAAACTGTTCACCCACCAGGGTCTCACAAATTCTATGGGAAACACTTGTCACTATGAATAAGTACTCACAAAAAAACTAGCAAAGGAAAATAAAGTCACATCGAGATTTCAATTGTGCTCTAAAAAAAAAAAAAAAAAAAATCGCAGATAGGTTTCTTTCCCAAATAGTGCAGACATAGTTCCTAGCCTGTGACAACCTATGGCGCCTGTATTGGAAAGAAAAAAAAAAAATCAACATAACCTACTTTAGCTTCAATTATATTTAGCGGGAAGGAAATTATGATTGAAACATTGATCAGCCAATAAAATCTGAAAAGGACACTACGCAGATATAAACCTAGTAATCAAATTAAATCCCCCCAAAAACATATGTAACACATTTCTTGATTAACTGTTATGCACCTTTGTTAAGCGCAAGTGTGTACATTCATTTTTTTGACTTCTGGAAAGAGAATATTTGCAAATAGGGCTCCATGATTAACCAAAATCTAATCAATATTGCGATATGACGTAGTGCGATAATGTAACCGCAAGGATTTATAGTTAAAGTTTGTTAATTGAGTGATAGAGAGTTTGGCCAACAAGAATTATCATATTTTGTGGTTAACAGCCCCGGCCAATCAGAAGCAGGTTTTAATGCCACCAACCAATAAAGGTAGGACAGTCGGCAAGATGTGTGTGCATGACTTTAATAGGCCGGAGTAAGCTTTCAGTAAAACAGCCAGGGGCACAACTGACTACCAAAATAAATGCGACAGCTCATAGCTTTAGAGAATCGTTACATTGAAAATTAATTCATCAATTAAAAGTCAGAAGACCATGGGTGCTGGCTGGATTTTTATCATGTCCAGGAATTGACTGAGGCGCAGTCGGAAGGGAAAGCTAACACCAAGGTTAACAACTCAAACCACCACTGCCGAACGTGGCTAGTCAACAACGACAGATCCTCTATCCATGAAACGGACGACTTGGACTTACTACTGGTGGGAAAAAAAAAAAAAAAAAAAAAAAAAAAAAAATCGCTGTAACTCTTGTATTTTAATCAAAACAAAGACTTTGCAGAAGTCACGGTTACCTGCGCCAGCATGTACCTAGCTTTCTTACACTGAAAGATGTCGCCCTCTAATTTCGTTGTACTTTTGTATAATGACAATAAAGACCCTTTATTGAACTGTGATTCAGGTTTTATTTGTAGAGTTATAGCCATTTTGTTACAGTTACGCTCAGTCCCTAAGGACATAACTCCGAAGAAGTTTGAATGTCATCAACCATCCATTATCTGCACCGCTTATCATCAGAAGGGTCGCAGGGGTGCTGGAGCCCATCCCAGCTGTCTTCGGGCAGTGGGCAAGACACCATGAACGGTCGCCAGCCAGTTGCAGGGCACACAGACATACAACTCAATCACTCACACCTAGGGACAATTTAGCCCAACCAATTAACCTGACATGCATGTTTTTGGAATGTGAGAAGAAACTAGTGCCCTGAAGAAACCCACGCAAACTCCACACATGAAGGCTGGTAGCTGGATTGGATCCCATAACTCTGAACTGTGGCACGGACGCATTAACCACTCACCCACCATGCCGCACAAGTCACCAGGTTTAATTTATTTTACTTAGCGTACATTTTAGATTGGGATTGTAGGCGAATTTTACAGAATCGTTAAGGGGAAAATAAACAACATATTTTTCAACAGTCAATATAGTTAGACACAATTAACTATTTGCAATGGGACATGATGAAACCAATGAAATAATCATGGACCAATAAATCAATCAATAAAATAAAACTTTATTCACATAGCAAACTTCATACATATTTATGTAACAGTGTTTAAGCAGTGTGTGGAATAAAGCTTTTGGATATCTTCAGTGCAGCAAAGATACTTTGCATGCAACGAAAAAGACCCACTTGAGCAACAAAAGAAAGCCCGATACTAGAAGTGCAAAATAACCATTGACACCGCAATCAATTATAACAAACCGTGACGTCACATCATCACAGCTAATGCGCTAATTAGCATGACAGCTCTTGTTAAAACAAGAAAAATTCGTATTAAAGCAGCCTCGAGAAGTATGGTGCTCAGCACAAATGGACAATTGTTCACAGGCAGACGGAGCCACTTTGTCCTAGTTAACATTCCGCTTTGTGCACTTTGTCCAAAAGTGGGTCAGCCGGAATAAGCGTTGCCGAAGAGCGGAGAAGCGTGACAAGAGAGCGCTTTAACGTCCCTGTCACCAATTGCGCCATTTTTTTTTTATATAAAAAAATACAAGATAACCATCATTTTATCATCTTTTTACTCACCACGGCGTACTGCAGTCCCGATGTGGAACAAAAAATAAGCGCTTAGCAATTCAGCTAAAGAGCTTGCATCCTCATAACGGCAGCGGCGGGACATCCACGGGACCTTCGTTCATTCCCTCGAAGCGCACAAGCACACAGAAACCACTCGCACGAAAATAACTAACTAACTCAAATTAATCCCAATGTGGCCAGTGAAAACTTTGAACTCTTGTTTTATGTTAGCTTCGCTGTCTAGCTAAGAAGGAAGCTAACGTTAGCTTGACTGCTCAGCCGGGTGTGGCTGCAATTTGTGCAGGAAGCTCTACTTCCGGTGCACACCGTGTGCTTTAAAAGAAAGCACACGGATGGCTTTTAAAAGCTCTCTTGGAAACAATTGTTTCGCCCTTATCTCGACCCAATCCACCCGCAGTTTTTGTTCAAGATGGCACATTCAGATGGGGGCGGGACTTCTCATGCCAGTCCGGAAACCCTTTTCTTTCTACTTCCTTTCGCTCCCAAAATACATGACGCTCTTCAACACTGGTTCTCATCTGGTCAGAATCCAGGATCGACCATCCGACATTAATAACAACCTGGCACCCAAATCAAGAAAATGTTTGTTTTTACAAATAAATCCAATGAAAGGATTGTGCAGTTTAAAGCTGAAAAAGATGAATACATTCATCTTGAACACAACAACAGCAACAAAAAGACCAGCAAACTCAAAACGAGGTCAAGTACTTACATGTCAGCAACCACTTTAACTCCTTCAAAATAACCATTCCATAAAAGAAATTCAAAGTATTGACAAAGCATGTACCTAGACATCCATACTCATTTAATTATGGAAATAATAAAGATTCATATACTGGTGAAAATCTAAAAACAAAGTTTTTAATCCATTTACTGTACTTTACAGAAACGCTTGAATGGCAGAATCTCCTACATCGTTTTCGAATTTCCCCATCGTTTCCTTCTTCGTCTCGATGATTGCTGTCACTGTTTTCCACGTTTACCTTCCCTTATCACTAGCTTTCTTGGGATATATATATCATCTCATTAGCTACACCGCTTATCCTCAGTAGGGTCGCGGGGGTGCTGGAGCCCATCCCAGCAATCATCGTGCAGTGGGCAGGGGACACCCTCAACTGGTTGCCAGCCAATCGCAGGGCACACGGGGACAGACAACTCACTCGCTCATTCACACCTAGGGACAATTTGGACCGGCCAATCCACCTGAAAGGCATGTTTTTGGAATGTGGGAGGAAACCGGAGTGCCCGGAGGAAACCTACGCAAGCACGGGGAGAACATACAAACTCCGCATATATATATATATATATATATATATATATATAAAAATTTAAAAAAATAATCATCTACTTTGGTGGTATTATTCTCAGACTTGGGTAGTTTAAGGGTTCTGAGCAGTATCTTAGCTGCTCCTAGGACTGCCCTCTTCAAGACCAAGGTCCCAGATGTTGTTCCATAGATCTGGTGAAGCCACTCTTCCAGTTTGGGGGTTACTGCCTTTGGTGCCCCCACTACTATTGGGCCTTGACCTTCCATATCTCTTCCAGCTGCCCGTTCAACCCTTGGTACTTCTGCAGTTTCTTATGTTCCTTTTTCGTTTATGTTAGCGTCAGCTGGGACCGCCGCATCTATTATCACGACCCTCTTCTGCTCTTTGTCCACCCCCACTATGCCATGTTGGTGAGCCAGGAGCTGCTTGTCAGTCTGGAAGTTGAAGTCCCACCGCATCTTGGCCCTGTTGTTCGCAGGGACCTTTTGTGCTCCGGCCCATCGGCTAAAATAAGAATAAAATGAATGTAAGGATAAATTGGTACATATTTGCAAGATAGTGCTTGTTGAATGACCTGAGTTGTAAGTGCATCATAACAATAGTGCAACAGAATTAGCAGCAACATATGTCAAAATCAGAGATATTAAGTAATATATGAATATACATTTTTCTATACATAACCTAGATAGATTTCTCCTTTTTCAGTCTTATGTGCTTGTTTAAGGTGGTAATGGCCTTAGGGAAGAAACTGTCTCTGACCCTGTCTGTAATTGTTTCAAGGGATCTCTAGCATCTGCTGGAGGGCAGCATGTGAAAGAGATAGTGTCCAGGGTGAGATTAATCCATTATGTGGTTGACTCTGTTGAGGTATTACAAACTGCCAATGTCCTTAAAACTAGGCAGAAAATAGTTGATGATTTTCAGGGCTGCATTGATAACTCTGTAAATGTTCCTGTCTGCAGCCTTGCTCCGAGCATACCACACTGCCGTTTGCCAGTATGTTATTTACTGTGGCTCTATAGAAGTGTATTTCAGGTTGCTTTTCCTGAATCCAAGCACTCTCGGGAAGTTAAGCTCCTGCTGTGCTTTCACTACTACTGAAGTGAACAGACCAGCAGAGTAGAATTTTTGGGTGGTGTCTTAGATCATTACTAACCTAATTTGAATTGCACCACGTATTCCAATTAAAATTAAATCGTGCGGCCAAACAGAAAATAATTCTCCATATAAACCCCTCAATCAAAATGAAAAGGCTAAAACTGAATCAAATTTCATTTCAAATCAAAGGTGTGGTATATTACTTTTGGAAAAATACCAACAATATATATATATATATATATATATATATATATTCTATATATGTTGTAATTGCTATTGTGTATTACTACAGTTCCTAATGTAAAATGTTAACTTATCATGTGCCAAGGCTTTAAAATGTTTTATGAGTAGCACTGAATTGAAATGACGTCTTTTAGAATCTGTCATACAATAAGGTTAAAAACCGTCATCTTTTTGGCTACTTAATACATTCTTATTAAAGACATTGTGATATGTTGGACGCTGAAACTGTGGCTTATGTGTATAAATCTATTACGTTTAAAAAATTACCAATAGTGTACAAGAATGAGTTACCAGTAATAATAAAATAAAAGCTATAATCATTATTCCAGGAAAATGCTGTTATTGCAATCCATTATTATTTGGAACACATGGATAAAGTAGCCATAACAAGATCATGTAACCCAAGTCATTATTTCATTGATAACGTGACCTGACAGGTTAACCTAAGAACCCTCAAACTAAAGGTTGACATAGAATGGGAAACAGTTCAAAAGTTAGTGGGGGCAATTTGAAAGTGTAAAAAACGTAGTAGATGCCTTGATCATCATAATGATTCGTTTCGACAAGCAAGTAACATTTTTTCGTGAGAAACGTTGTATAAAAGGGTTTACAATGGTATATTTGTTAGGCCTGACTGGCACACATAGCCAAATGTGCCAGACATCCAAGGAACAGAATCACAGACCAGTGTCACAGGACAGGATTTATTAAAATGATTAAATAAAGGGTACGTGTAGGTTAGGGACACCAGAGGACGAAGGGGGGTTGGCTAATGTGGGGCGAACGTGAAGCTGGTGGCAGCTTTTGGCAGGGAAGGAGTCCAGGTGCAAAAAGGAGAGGCACTGGTTTAACAGGAGGCATAGGCAACAATACAAATAGGAATTAAAAAATATAGAAGTTCAAAACATGAGTAAAAACATTGATCGGCTTTTACGAACCACAATGGTCAACATTAAAGCACCAGTTGCTTGTCTGTAGAAGCTTTTGAAAGCTGCTGCATTGATTGAAGGTGGCTGCAGCTGAGCTGATTGTGATCCTCCCCACCTTTTTCATTAAGAACAAAACCCTTATACATTTTAAAACAAAAATTGCATTGCCACGTCCTGTAACCTAATAACCAATTGTACAGCGAAGAAAATACAGAGAAATAATTGAAATAAATAAACAAACATGCCAGGGGAGAAAACACAATTTGCATAAAAATACCAGAATGTTTACAAATATTACACATTTTAATGGCCTTCTGGCTGTAGGATAGCTTGATGGAAAATATATGTTGTTTTCTTTCCCGTTGACACCTGATGAAATATTTTATTCTGCCCATGAATTTGCACTTATGAAGGTAAAATTTAGTTTAAATGATAATAAGATTGACAATAAAGTTTTTTTGGGCATTGGTTTAAATTCCTCTGGGTCATGTATTCCAAACACAACATCTTCCCAAAATTATTCAAAATGTATCTTATCAGCAATAAAATTACAAATTTCAGACCAGATTTTTTTCACCAATGGGCAGTGCCATAATAAACGTGTTACAGTTTCAAGGTCCATCCATCATCTGCACCGCTTATCCTCAGTAGGGTCACGGGGGTGCTAGAGCCAATCCCAGCCATCTTCGGGCAGTGGGCAGAGGACACCCGGAACCGGTTCCCAGCCAGTCGTAAGTCACACAGAGACAGACAACTCATTCGCATATTCACACCTAGGGACAATTTGGGCCCAAATTACCAGACATGCATGTTTTTAGAATGTGGTAGGAAGTAAACCCACGCAAGCACGGGGAGAACATACAAACTCCACACAGGAAGGTTCGATCTCATGACCTCAGAACTGTCCCGCGAAGACGCTAACAACTCAGCCGCTGTGCTGCCCATAATTTCAGGGTCAGCAGAACAAATTGTACATGTAACATCAACATTTTTCTACACCTCTTTACAATTTGCACTCTGGAGGGGTAAATCCTGTGAATTATTTTAAAGGAAATTTCTCGCATTTTGCTTGTTAACAAATTGAGGCTGGGGAACAACAAGACTCTTTTCCAGTCACTTATTTGAACCCATTTCTTCCAGAAAGACATCACATATAGAACAGTTTTTCCCTTTTAATCAGTGATTAGATAAGACCTTTGATTTTATAATGATTGCCGGCTAAGGATATGTTCCCAATCATAGTGCTATCCACAGATGGACTACAACTGTGTTGGGATTCCTTACTAATCTCACTAGCATGCAGATACTGGGCGAGTTTGCTCTAAGGAAAGTCACCAAGTGACACAGGAACCTTTTATTGTGCAATGAAGTCTTTGTAGGAGTAAAGATTCCTTTTAAATAACTGGAAAACCATTATGATATTGTTGTCAAACCACTGTTGAATAAAAAGGGATTTATGTTTAAATAAAATGTCTTGATTGTTCCATATACAGTAGTTATGAGGAGAGAAATTTTGTTTGGAAATGAGAGAAAGGAAGCCCCGGCGGTGAATTTTTTTTTTTTTTTTATCAGGATTATATCAATACTGTAATTCCAAGACAAGAAGAATGGTATGCCCCCCAGTTTGGACCAAAATAGGAGGGGATGATGTTCCAGTTAGATTCAGGATTTTGGATGATTTGTAAAACCCAAATGATTTTAGATGACACATTTAAACTTCCCAAATCTGGGGAATTGTTAACCTCCCTCTGTGTAGTCATTAGCAATAATGGACTTATTGATGTTATGAGTCCAATTTTTCCTCACAAAATTGCAAAGCATCTTTTCATTATACGCCAGCGATTTAAGTCCAATAACAGAAATTGAGAGGCGTACGTTGACCGAGAAGTCCCTTCTGCCTTAGACAGGAGAACTCTACCTCTGAGATAGAGGTCTCGCAAGAGCCATTGGTTTAATTTTTTTCTTAGTTTTTGTAAATGATGAGATTGATGATCAAATCAGTTATTTTCTGTTGTTCCTTTTGTTATTTTAACCTCTAGGTTAGAGGTAAGTTCAGGCCTAAAACATCCAGCCAGACCCCCCCTCGCCCGCGGGGATAAAAGCTCGAACCAGCCCAAGCCCGACCAAAGTTAACTCGAAGCTGCACTTCGGCCGCGCATACTTTGGCCCCGAAGTACGCACTTTGGCTCCGACGTAAACATTCGGGCCTCGAAGTACGCACTTCAGCCCCGAAGTATCTACCGCACCAAGGTTCAGCGCTGAAGTGTGTTACTAAGTAAAAGTACTGTTACTTGAGAATAATTCTACTCAAGTAGAACTAAGAAGTAGTCACCCAAATAATTAATTGAGTAAAAGTAAGTGTGCTTGCTTTCACCACCACAAAGTTCCAGGTTTGAATACCGTTTTGATACTTCTCAACACGTTTATGAACGACATTCCTTAGTTTGGGCTGAGAAAAACGTGGAACAAAATTAAAAACAGATTTCTCACTAAAAATCAGGGGTGCTAAATGACTACGGTAATTGTTTTGGGACTACGATGGTCTTAAAATCCCTTCCCCAGAGATATTGTTGGATTTTTGCATTGTTACAATAAAAGAAGCTAATTAATCATTGACTATTTATTTTTTCTGCTTCTATTAACTTGTGATAAATGCAGTTTATTAAATTCAATTGTCTTCATTGTCCTTGATATCAAAGTTGAGAAACATTGGATGCAACGAGATTAGACATGGCACTCCAGGGTAGAAATGTAATAGACTTCAAAGAGAAAAAAAGATAAAAGACTGTCAGGATAAATACTGTAGGTAAAATATTTACAACTAAGTCCATAGAAATTGGCCTCAGTTGAATTAATAGTGCAATGAAAAATAATAGTGCATCGAAACAATAGTGCAATTAAAAAAGCAATAACATGCAATATATGCGACAAAAATCCCCAAACAAGTCATATGGTATATATTTTTCAGTTTTGTGCAATAACATTTAGCAGCAAAAAATACAAATGAAAAAAGTCGCAAGATATGTTTTCTCTGTTTTTTTCAAGTCAAGAAACATCTATTTGTATAGTCCTGAATCAGAAAATGTCTTAAAGGACTGTACATTCCGCAATTATACCATCCCTTGGTCTCGATCTCATTTCGCCACCTGCCAGGCAACCTGAAAGGAGAGGAAAAGAACAGTATCGTGTTGGCATCAGTCATACACTAGAAGTGTGTCTTAGGTCTAGATTTAAACACTTCCACTAAGGTTGCAGATCTTATCTCAGGGGACATGGCATTCCAGGGCCCAAATGGAGAATTTTCTCAAGCCTGCAAATTTCCTCTTGGCACCAAGACACAAGTCCACCAGCATTTTCCAAGCAGAGGCTCCAAGCAGGAACATAGGGGTACCATATAGGAGAGATAAGAGGGGGCAAGTCGTTGCAACTTTGCATGTTCGTAACAGAACATTGAAGTCACATCCTAAACGAAAAAGGAGCCAGTCCAAGTTGGCTCAAATTGGAGTTATATGGTCAAACTTTCTTGTCCTAGTCAAAAGTCTCGCTACCAGATTGTTGACCAGCTGCAAACTTTTGACGCCAGACATAAGAGCATGCCAGTACATTAACACTCCACTTATTGAAACATAAATATTTTGTTTGTTTGTTTGTACATGATTCAATTGTTTGTTTGTACATGATTCAAATTGAATCGTTTCTTGTACATGATTCAATTGTTTGTTTGTTTGTACATGATTCAAATTGAATCGTTTCTCCGGCGCCGTCACGAATGGCAGCCACTCCAGCAGCTCCCGTGTTATTTTCGATTGTTCTCAGCTCAGGGATGCTGCTGGAAAAGTGAATTTCCCTTCGGGGATGAATAAAGTATCTATCTATCTATCTATCTATCTATCTATAAGGAGACCAGAGAGAACGACATTACAGTAATCAAGCCGTTTGTGTGGTTGTTTCGGTCGGTGAAAGCCCTGGGAAAGAAGTCAAGTCATGTTTATTTGTATAGCCCTTGATCACAAAGAGTCTCCAAGGGCTGCACAGACCACAGGATATTGCACACCACAGACTATTATTACACCTGTTTCTGAGCCTTTTTGACATTGTTTAAGGGGCCTGTAGCGCCTCTATTGTCAGATATCACCAGGACTACACATTATTAAAGTTTTAAAGTGGAAAAAGATGTGAAAATGTTTGTTATGTATCGATAAACACTGGAAAATGTATGTCCGTCTGTCTGCTTTTAGAGCTCCGGGACACAGGGTGGCAGTATATCTGAAAATGACTTGCAATGCCACACATCCGAAAAAAGAAGGCAAGAAGAAAACTACTCGAGGCGACCGTAAGCCATTTTGTAATGAGCGTACGCGCTGGAGAAAGGAGAATTAGCTTGAGCTAAACACTTTCGAAAAGTATCACATCTTCTCACCTTCTGAAAGATTCGACTTCCTTTAAAAAAGCCACGCCTGCGCTTGGCGTGATTCGGTTGTGTTTTCCAGTAAGAAGGCAACAACAGCATTCAGCAGGCCATCATGAGTTACGGAAGGCCTCCGCCCGACGTCGACGGCATGACTTCCCTTAAAGTAGATAACCTCACGTACCGCACTACTCCGGAGACTCTGCGGCATGTCTTCGAGAGGTACGGCCACGTCGGGGACGTGTACATCCCGCGAGACCGCTACTCAAAAGACAGCCGCGGTTTCGCCTTTGTTCGCTTCCTCGACAAGCGGGACGCCGAGGATGCAATGGACGCCATGGACGGCGCGCTCCTAGACGGACGAGAACTGCGCGTGCAGATGGCCCGCTACGGCAGACCTCCGGATTCCCATTACAGCGGTGGACGTCGAGGAAGCAGCGGCCCTCCTCCTCGGAGGTATGGGAGCTCTAGTCGCCGAAGCAGAAGGTAAGAAGAACACAAATCGGATGCAGAGGCGCCTTGTCGACGGAGCATCGCGGCTAATCAATTGTTATCCGACATAATGTTTTAGTGATAATCGAAGCTCCGATTAAACCTCCCCAAATCTTGAGGATTTTAAAACATCAGGATACGCAATACCTCATTTGTTCCTTGTACCTAAGCCGTTTCGCCCCCTTCCTCGTTTATTTTAAACACGTGTGATTTTTTTTTTAATGCAACTCAATGGCTCTTGGTTATTAGCACCACCAAATTGTTAAAATTTACTCCATTTATTATTTTTTTAAATTTGAATTAAAAAGCAAAAAATTATTAAATGTAGTTGTCTGCAACTTTTAATTTTGATACTTTTTTCCCAACATCTCCTGTCTCGAAGTCATGATCGCAGCCGTAGTTTTTTTCATCAAATCCTAATAAACTCTTACATTTTCATCTTTTGGGGGTTTTAGGTTAACATTTGGACTGTAATTGAAATAATCATGAAACCATGTGCTTTGCAGTTTGTTTTTTTTTGGGGGGTGGTGGACTTGTGCGTCCACCCACCCTATCTGCTTGACTGACACTATAAACCAGCCTATTACAGTTCTGCACGTAGTCACGCCCACCCAACACCAAAAGCCCTCCCTAACTCACACGTTGACGATTCTTAGAAAATATTTTCAGTTTTTAAGCGGTAAGTTTAAAGCCCAAAGTGTGGCAATATGACAAAAAGTTCTTGGCATACAATATCTGTGTATTATTTGTTGTTGGTCATCCTGGAAGGGGGATTACATCATGTGCGGTCCCTTCTCATGGTTTCTTCATTGTCCTCATGTTGAGGTTTTTGAGTTTTCCCTTGTCCTCATGTAGGTTTTAGTTCAGGGGATGGTGTAATGATAGTCTCTGGTCTATGCAGCCCCTTTGAGATTCCTTGTGATTAAGGGCGATACAAATATACATGACTTGACTAACCTGACCCCGTAGTACCATATGCTTTGTGCTGTCTGCTGCAGACCACAATGCACAATACTTAATCAATGAAAATAAAATCAGTCAACCAGCAATAAACAAAGTGCGAAGTAGCAAGGTGACTCTATATCCAACTGGAATACATAGTCTGTGAATCACAGCCTATGAATTTCGATATAGTATCTTTCATTGCAGAAATTTCAGACCCATGTGTTTTATGACAAAATGTGTTCCCTTCTCACAATTTTATCACAATTCAACTTATGTAAAAAGTTGTTAAATGATACAGCTTTTAGTAATGTGTATGTTCCTACAGCCCTCGACCAAGAAGACGCAGCAGGTCCCGTTCTCGCTCCCGAAGCCGATCCCGGTATAGCCGTTCCCGCTCCAGATCCTACTCCAGATCCAAGTCTCGCTCTCCAAGGAACAAAAAAGCAAGCGCCAAGTCTCGGTCTAGGTCCCGCTCGAGGTCCGCCAGCCGTTCTGTCTCCCCTCCGAAAAGAGGCTCCCGGTCCAGGTCTAAAAGCCCACCCAAGTCCCCTGCTGAAAACGGGGGAGAATCGCCCTAATTGGCGACGCACCGGGTGAGGAATTAATTTAGCATGCCTACATTGAATACAGCTTTTATGAAATGAAAGTGGGTGACATGTGTGGGTTAACCGCAACGCAAATGGCTTTGTTTCATACACATTCCTAAAATCATAAATTTACTAATTTTACTCGGCCAAAAACATCATGTGATTGTACCCGGCTGCTAAGTTGTTTTGAGATATGCATCACTGAAATAAACTATTGAAATATTCTTAACTAATGTAAATTGATCTGTGTACAGAATGTTAAAATAAGAATTAAGACAAACATAATTAAGCTGCACCTCGGATGTTAGCGGCACAATGTTATATTATCGGTTTACCGATCCCTTAAACGAATGGGTCGTCTAAGCACCAAAGAAGAGGCAACTCTAAACAGCCTTCTCCACCGTTGACAGCCCCTGTCCTGTTTAAGGGTCGTGGCAAAGTTGGCACCAGTCTATTCCTTAAGGAATGCGCTGTTATTTTATCACAGAGAAAAAAAAAGCTATTGTGCTTTCTGCTGAATGTTACCGAGTGCTTACAGCTATTATATTGATGCCTCCTGTGCGACCAAATGTTTTCCCTTTCAGTTGGTTAACAATGGAAGGTGTAAAAATTGCCAGACAACTCCCAAACTGCGAGACACTATGTGATGAGAATTGGAAATAAATCCTTGACTGTGTGGTGTACCACCACATCTCACAATACAGACATCACACAGGAATCGGTGCACACGTTAACTTTCCTAAGTCAGTGGGGAAGTGAAGGAAATATGTTACTAGCCCACTGGGACATCCCCCCACAGGGCCACTTTCTGGCGTTTGACTGATGGGCTAAAAGATAATGTGCTCTGACTTTTTAAGTCACACAGTTGTAATGATGAAGTGTGTTTTTTTAAATCATTCACCTGACTTTTCTTCTCAAATGTAATTTTCATGTAAACTGCACGCATTGTCGTGAAAGACTCCTGTTCTAGAAGCGGGTCCCGTCTCTCTCCCACAACAGAAGGTCCTTCAAACCAAACAACCTTAAATATTACCAAAATTGAATCAACCTCAGAAATCGACTAGAAATTGTATCGGAGTGGAGACGAGTCCAAATGCCACAGCTCACGTATATTTAGTGATGAGTTCTTGTATTATTTATAGCCAGTGTTGATTGTGGAACTGTGAACTTGAATTGTCCTCTTATTTTCTTGATGTTTTTATTTTTGTATATTCTCAGGTGGTGGAAGGATGGCGACATTCCAGGACAAGAAGCCGCTTGATCCTGGAGAAGGTTGTCCTCATGGTCTCTGCATCATAGTTTGGTTTCTTTTGGTTACGTTTTAAATTTTGTTTTCAAGTGAGCAGGCTGGTGTTGCAAGGAACGTTTTACTGTATTGAGATTTCGATCAGGCGGGTCCACTTCCTGTCCTCGCTGGACGCTGAAGCGGCCCTTCAAAGATTCGGTGTGACTTCTTACATTTAAATCTGAATCTGTTATAGTCGATTATGATCACGTTTATTTTTATTTCAAACATTTTGTCTTTGTGCACTAGGCGCAGTTGTGTAGCAGTTGTTGCTAAGATGTTGCTGTGTGTTGCTGGTGTCCTCAGCGCTGCAGTTTTCCTTCCTCAGCGGTATGCTCGCAACGCACCTCTTGTACAATCAGCTTTTTGTTAATTTCTTGCAATCCCTTTCCCACTTGACATTCAATAAAGATTTTCTCAACTTTGTCTTTTTAATGACTTTTCATGTGGCGACTGGAACTGCATTTGGAACCTTCTGGAAGCACTGCAGATCAATGTTGGTCATCTTTTAACAATCAACTATTTCAAATGATAAATTTCAATTACCTCGGGCTTAAGATGACAATGCTGTCATCTGGAAATTAAGGTTAGCAAATTGCCACTGTTGGGTAAAATCCTAATAGATTAATTTCAGTAAAGGCATGTTATGCCAACGCTCACTGTTCTGGTGCTTTGAAAAATATTTTCCTGACTGCATCTGAAATGGATAAAATTAATCATTGCATATTCATTGAGGATTGTCAGCTTAAGGCTATCATCAGTTTGTGAAACATTTAGCTGATGGTCAACAACCAACATTCACAACTTTGACTTGCTGTCGTCTGAAGATATACCTTTGCTGCTGTGGCAGAGGGTGAACGTTGGAGATCATACTTGAATTCTCACAGATCCCATGTGAGCACCGAGGCAGATGAACACAGTCCATATAAATCACTTTGGCACATGTTTTTCTGTAAAACAAATGTACGTTTACAGTCATGTCAAATTTTGCCACTGAAAAGAAAATTAAGCATGAGGGGTTTTGGAGTGAATGTCAATTTATTTTATTTTAAAAGACGTTTCTTGCTAACATTTTGGAATTTTGAACCAAGAAGCAATCAAAATACCTATATCCATGATTTTTAACGTTAGCCTATTTAATGCTGATCTTCACTGAGTGCAGAAGTAGTTAACAGTGTTCACGTCGGTGCTTGAAATCCTCAAAATGCTTGAATTTTAATGTGTCTTCAAAGATCAAAAAGTGCTTGTGTGAAGTGTTCTTTATGCTTACGTTTTTTGCCATCTTTCTCAAGTCTGCTTTAAAATGATGCCGACACTTCTCTCTGGTGGCTTGGTGTTGCCATTTCATTTTTTTCTTCCCTCATACTAACAGCAGCTGCCATTAGTTTGTACTGCATGTCCGATGAAGCTCATCACCCCTTACGGGTTGTGTCCAAGAGGTCAGATGTATGCTACACCTAAACAGGGCACTATGAAATGTGTATTAGTGCAATGATAAGGCATCTATTATGGGAGATGCAAAAAGATGTCATTTTACCCAGCACCTGTATGTGGAGAGATTTGTCTCAAAATGTTTACACCTGTGTTGTTCAGATCCACAAATTAACAATTCACTCAATATCTATAAAGCATATGTCTTGATAAATGCACACGCATATAAATTTGTGGATTAATTTTTTAATGCTACTGGAGAATTTGGAAAATTGGCGTTGAAAGTCCTTAAAAAGTGCTTTAATTTGGCTCTTTAAAACGTGTACAAACACAGTTTAAAATCTATAGTATTATTTTTGCAGGCAGAAAAACGAAGCCGTTTTGGATCATATGTGAACAGGGCTGTTGCTGAGGCAGAATGAGCCCGTTTATTTGATGTCATTGCCAGCAAATTATGATAGCAAGGAACTCTGTATAGAGTATGTGCTAAGTGTATTGCTGTGTTCTACTGTACTCCATTCGAAGCAGGATGACGTCACTGAAATGTCGCAATGAGGCGGATTAAAAAAAGTTCTACGGCTTCAAGTTCACTTCGAACTTAACTTCAGCTTTAGAATATTTACTGTACTATCGTTGTGATTTCAGCCACAGGACTGCCGTTAATTTTGGTAATCAAAATGTTGTTATTTGAGTAACGTCAGCCTGTGCCTGAATCGTAATTCGAGAGGATTTGTTTCTCTGATTCGTCAGAATTTCTGAGACGTCAAGGCCCGATGACGTTTCGTGGGCGGGGCTATAAAACCTTGTTTTTTTGCGGTTCCCCATCTCCGGACTCCATTTTGAGACAGCTTCTGTGGCAGTCTAGTGTAGGAAAAGAAGTAGCCGATCGGTGTGCTTTTTAGGCTCAAACGCTATTATCACGATCCAAACTCACTGTGCCGACAAAGCAACGCTCGCGAACCAAGTTACCATACGAAAGGAAAGCAAATCTTATCGTATGTCCGCTATCCAGAACCTCCAAACTTTTGGTGAGTAATATTGAGCGAGGGTGTGGGGGAAGGGCGTGATATGTCATTTTCCTAGTCGCGTGTGTTCAAATAATCTTGAGTTGTTTGCTTAGCCCCCCCTCGAGGACTATTAAGGTTTTATGTCAATGTATGAAACTATTTTCATGCTGAGAAAGGATATGCGACAGCAATGAACGCCGATTAGCATTTAGCTTGATTCAGCTATCTGCGAACGCGGCCGCCATTTGGCCTACGGGATGCTAATAGCTTGTTAGCCTGTTTAGCTTGTTTTTTTTGTTGTTGTTTTTTGGAAACTCATCTTTCATGATGCAGTCATTTGGAAAAGCCTAGCCAGTCGTTCATTTCATTCAAAAATATCTGATTTTTCTTAAATGGCTACAACTTGACCGTTAATTGAGTTACTGTGAGTGGCGCATTGCTCTTACCTAATAACAAAGCAGATGTCACTGCTGTCTATTACCGTCCTTTTAAAGTGAAAGTAAAATTAAGTAATCTGTACTTTTGCGCAGGCGCAGTCACAAGTTTCCAGAGAAGTTGAATTACAAGGATCAAATGTATTTGTTAAGCACATTTCAGGCTATACGTTACCACTCAGTACTGTACAATATGACAAGATCCCCTCTTTAACCCCACCCAACGACCCGAAACACAGATATTGTTGTAATGAACAGTGTGTAAAATTATTATGTTTATACCCCAGACCCCTTTGCTGATGCAACTAAGGGTGATGACTGCCTCCCAACTGGGAAAGAAGACTACATCCACATAAGAATTCAACAGCGGAACGGCAGAAAGACCCTCACAACTGTCCAGGGCATTTCTGCTGAGTATGATAAGAAGAAGCTAGTCAAGGCTTTCAAAAAGGTCTGTCTTTACCATCTGCTCCGCACACTTTATTTTGGGGAATTTTTAATTTTACTCAGTTGGTTGGCCTTCAAAGCATCTTGCTAAAGCTGCATTTACATGAGGTGGCAGTGTGGTTGTCAAATGTTAATATCTAAAAGAAGACAGAGGGTTCGTTTTCTATGGTAACATTAAGGTTTAATTCCTTAACTGGGGAAATGTGTTTTTGGTGTATAGTGCACATAGTTGTTAACAAAAATTATGTGGTTCTCTTAAAGTTAAATCGAACTGAGTTTGATTTGACCCGGCCAATAGTCATCATTTGCCCCTGGCAGACTAAAAAAACATGAGTTTAAAAAAAATATTGAAATTACTAATGCATATGTAAATTTAAAATTGTGTTGATCATTGTTTACTGCTTGGCCCAACAGAAGTTTGCTTGCAATGGGACAGTGATTGAGCACCCGGAGTATGGAGAAGTGATCCAACTTCAGGGAGATCAGCGCAAGAATATCTGCCAGTTCCTCATTGAAGTAAGAAAATGTTTCCCAGTCTCAGTAGCTTAACGGTTCTTGGCTCACTTACCGTTCTCTGCAGATTGACCTGGCTAAGGAGGAACAGCTCAAAGTTCACGGCTTCTAGACACGACTAGCAGCTCCCTCTCACCTGGAAGACCATCGCCCCCTTTCCTTACTCCTTCCCCATGTGCTGCTGTCAACCCTCGTCCCTCTCTGAGCCTCTACTAGCTAAGTTGAATAAGCTGTTCTAACATGGGACTGTGTACCATCACTGCCTCCCTTTGCCACCTGGGAGCAGACTCGCTGCTGCAGTGTAGACTCGCCAAGACGCCACACAACATCCGAGATGAATGGTGATGACGTCTGTGCCCATAATTCCTTGGGTTATTCCCTCTACCTTGACCCCCCACCATTTTAGGTCTTTGTGCCGTAACGAAGAGGCACTGTTCATGTAACTTTTTTTGTTTTGTACTTAAAGCTGTTTCAATAAAATGATGCGTCTCCATATGTTGTTGGGTGGATATGAGTATTCCCCAACAAACTGTGATGGTGGTGATGTAGTTATAAGGAATGAAGGTTTTCTTGAGAGTTAGTAGTCTTATGCCCTCAGGCCAAACTTCTGTAGATAACTATTCCCTGCAGTACTTGTGACTTGCTGAGCTATGCGGGATAAATGGGAAGCAGTTGAGGCAAATACATATTAAACCAGTGATGTGACCTTTGTCATCTGCGTGGGATGAGCTAATGTTGTAGTATATTCAAAGTTCAATTCTGTAGGGCTCATTTAAAGTTATTTATGAATTGTATGCCTTTTATAAAATAATGCTATTTATTTGACCTATGTTGTCATTCCCAATTTCAAATAGTTTGACCCTGTTGGTGCACAATAAACCATTCGCCTACACCAGAAGTAATCAATACACAAAGGCATTGACTTCTATCCCATAATGGAAAGCTTTTTTTGTATGCATTATACTACTGTGGGGAAGCCCTAGTTTTTATTTCTATAGAACAGTGCTGCGCTAGAGTGGTTTGTGCGACCATATTAAGGTCAAGTATGTAACAAAAAAAATATTGACAAAAATTAACCTTTTTTATTTATCTACTTCAAACATTGGAAACAAGATTTAAGCTTTATAAATAAAAATACTTTGGACGGTCTGTGGCTTTAAGTTTTTGAAATGAAAAAAGGACCTTGGCTCAAAAAAGGTCAACCACTGCTCTAGAAACAAATGACAGGTTGTGCCCAAATCAAGCAAAAAATACCACTTCTCAAATTATATTATTTGGACCTTTTTCCCATCCAAAACTAAGGTACCATCAAAACAAAAAATATTTGCATATAAGTGACCCCCTAAAAAAACACTAAAAAATGCACCCAAAAATCTTATACCTAAACAATAATTGTTTAGATAGGTGTAGCGACCCTCGTTCATGCACGACACAAGGTTTCACAATCTCTGGTTTATTGCCTGCATTCAGTAAATAAAACAATACAAAAGTCAGGGGTCTCTGTTCTCGACTGCAATTATCTTCAACGCTTACAAAAATCACTTAAGCTACGGCAAGCGCTGAAGCCCATAAAGTGCCAAACGAAAAAAACAGTCGCAGACGCCCATGACTTAACTGAATGAGGTACCGGAATATTAACAGTAATACAACAAAAACACAGATTTTGTGAGAATTCAAAAAAACATTCAAAACAATCAAATTTCAACTCTGTTACACCCACCCCCACCGAATTCTGGACAAAATCTCACACTTGGTTATAAAATCAAAATCAATATATAACAGTAGTCATTGGGTCACACATATTAGGACCGACTTGAGAAGTATCCTTTAAGGATGCAGTGGCCAGAGAAAATTCTCTGAACCAGCCACCGGCTATAGAATGCCTTACACATTCCACATTCACCCAAGACATATACAAGACATAAATGAGCACAAAACATTCTCTCCAAAACCAAGTTATTTCAGAAGAATTTTAAAGGGAAAAAATGTCATGCCCCAAGAGCTCGAACTACTGTGTTACGCATAGTCTAAACATTACACTGTAGGTGTCTGGTGACATCTTGTCTAGCCATAGTGTGAAGAAGCCTGTTGACTGGTCGTATAACACGACCCAGGCGTGTAGTGCGGTGTGGTGCAGACTCTGGTTGATCAGTGTGGCTAACGTTACCTCCAGAGACAGCAGCCACTACAGATTGAACATGGTCATGCTCACTAAGAGTCGAATTGTCATCCCTAACAGCAGTGTCGTGAGTATGAGTGGTCAAGGAATGACCAGAGTGATCAGAACTTTCAGAGTTCAGCCCATGCACCCACTCTCTGGTTCTCTCCCCAGATGCAGGTGTGAGATCTGTGTAGTTATCAGAGCCTGAGATGCTTACAAGACTCTGCGCATCATCTGCCGCACATCCAGACCGGTTTAGCTGAGCAGGCACTCGAGCATGAGACTCTTCGGAGACAGTGGGACTGGTCATTGAAGAACAAACAGAGGCAGATGATTGTGCAGAGGACAAAGACAAATCAGACTGGGGAGAGGGCTGGTCTTGAACTGGGAGAAAGTTAACCAACATCAGCAGGTTACGGTGAACAACCTTCTCATTCCCTGTGATGGTGTCTTGAATTCTGAATGTGTGCGTTTGAGGGTTCATCTCAATAACAGTGTAGATGATAGACTCCCACCTATCAGCCAATTTTCGCTTGCCCCTCTCATTTTTGTTCGCCACAAGGACTCTATCTCCAACTCCAATTGACGGCCCTTTTGCTGCCCTGTTATAGAGTCGAGTCTGTCTGCCCTGTTCCTTTTTTGCATGTTCCTGAGCAATTGACATAGCCTCCCTCAGGTCTTCAGACAGTTTTGCAACATATCTGCCGTAGGTGGTAATGTCAGGGTAAGACAAAATGTTCCCAAACAGAGTGTCGACTGGGAGGCGAGGAACTCTCCCAAACATCAAGTAAAATGGTGCATATCCAGTAGTTTCATGAGCAGTGCAATTGTACATGAATGTGAGTGTTTGTAAACGTCTTGGCCAGTCCTGCTTTGATTCAGGGGGCAGAGCTCTGATCATATTGCCCAAAGTACGATTAAAACGCTCAACACTTCCATTTCCCATCGGATGGTACGGGGTAGTATGTGACTTACGCACCCCAGATAATTGTAAAAGTTCTGCGACCAAATTGCTCTCAAAGCTTGGGCCTTGATCACTGTGGATCCTCTCCGGAAAGCCATAAACACAAAAATACTTTTCCCATAGAACTTTAGCCACTTGCCTGGCTGACTGGTCTCTACATGGAAAAGCTTGTGCCAATCTGGTGAAATGGTCTGTTATGACTAGTACGTCAACAGATTTGTTGTGTGAATCTTCAGCGGACCAGAAATCAATACAAACAAGTTGCAATGGGCGGGAAGTGGCAATGCTTTCCAGAGGGGCCCTCCCTGCAGGCTCAGTGACTTTGCTGACTATGCAACGCTGACATTGACGAACATGCATCCTCACATCTCTGTCCATATGCAACCAAAAGAATCTCTGTCTGGCGATGCTCAGGGTTCTTGACTGGCCTTGATGGCCCGCACTGTCATGCACCCCTTTTAAAACTTCGGCCTTCAGGCAATCAGGGACCACTAACTGATGGCGTTTTGCATTTGAAATCTGATTGCGGGATACTCTGTACAAAACATCATCACTCAGAACAAACTTCTCCCAGTGCTTCAGGAGGCCCAGAACTTGACTTGTCTCGTGTGCCCTTTCACGTCTAGACGGTCTTCGAGACCGTTCCACATAAAACCGAAGACGAGACAAAACTCTGTCCCTGGACTGAGCCTCCCGCAGGTCATCCATGGAGAAAGCAGGCAGACTGGGTAGTGTATCTGGGATAAGGTGGGGCATGTGGCTTATCAGTTGAGCTGCACGAGTTCTCGCACCGGAGGCCCATTCAGTGTGTGACTGGACAACAGCAGCAACTTCTTGATTGGATACAGTCTGGGCCGACACGAGTAATGACTGGACATTTGTAGCTAAAGAATGGGACAGCTTCTCTGCCATGACAGGCTGATCGGTAGAGTCTCTGAAAGTCTGTTGGACGGCTGTATCAGACAAAACCGCAGCTTCCGCAGTGAGATCATGAAGAGGTTCACTGACTAGTCTGTGGCCAACATTCTGACAAAAAGGGACACGGCTGAGAGCGTCAGCAACCGTGTTTTTGGGACCAGGCACATATTTGATTTCAAAATTGTAACTGGCCAGCTTTGACACCCATCTTTGCTCACAACAGTCCAATTTGGGTTTAGTCATAATGTGTGTAAGTGGATTATTGTCAGTCCAGACGGTAAACTCATGGCCTTTCAACCAATGGCTAAACTTCTCACACACAGCCCACTTCAGTGCAAGAAATTCCAAACGGTGAGCTGGGTAGTTCTTCTGTGACCGGGTCAAAGACTTGCTAGCGAACGCAATTGGCCTAGCCACTGTGTCACCTTCACGTACCTGGGACAAAACGGCTCCAAGGCCATCCAGTGAGGCGTCAGTCGACAGCAAAAATGGACGACTAAAGTCTGGATGAGCCAAAACCACAGAATGGATAAGGGCCTTTTTGAGGTCTGTAAATGCCTGGTCGTGGTCAGCAGTCCAGTCACCTGATTTCAGTTTGCGGCCCACTACAGTGCATTTGGGCTTTCTGCCTTTCTTCTGTTTCTGGCCAGCCAGCAGATAAAACAAGGGCTTTGCGAGTGTTGAATACCTCGGAATGAAGTGTTGATAAAAATTTAACATGCCCAAGAAAGACCGTACACGTTTCACAGAAGGTGTCGCTCCATCCGACTCCATCAAGTCCGCCACAGTCATTTTGCTTATACTTTCAACTTTTTCTGGATCGGTTGACACTCCATGTTCATCAATAATGTGCCCCAAGAATTTTACAGATTTCCTTAAAAAGTGACATTTCCTGGGAGCCAGTTTCAGATTGTGGGCACGGAGTTTGCTGAACACCATTTCAAGACGTCTGAGTGCAGAACTTTCATCAGGGGCAAAAACTAAAATGTCGTCCAAGTAGCATAGCAGACTTAAATAGTTTTGGTCCCCGAAAATGGATGTCATCATCCTCATGAAACTCCCTGGGCTATTACAGAGCCCCTATGGCAACCTGTTGTACTCATAAAGCCCCATAGGCGTAGTGAACGCTGAGTACTTCCTATCATCTTCGTGTAAAGGCATGTTGTAAAACCCAGACGTCAAGTCCATTGTACTGAAGAAGGAGTTGCCACCAAGTGCTGCTAAGCAATCAGCCTGATGTGGCAGAGGATGAGCGTCTTTCAGAGTCCTCTTGTTCAACCACCTAAAGTCAGTGCACACACGCATATCACCATTCTTCTTCCAGATGAGAACTAAAGGTGAAGCATATTCACTTGTCGACTTTCGAATGATCTCTTTCTCTTCCATTTCATTCAAAACTTGGCGTAATTTTTTATACTGACTCGGTGGCACACGTCTAAAAGGGAGTCTGAACGGCTTTTGGTCAACCAGATGGATTCTGTGAACAAAGTCCTTCGCCTTTCCGCAGTCAAGGTGATTACGCGAGAAGATGTCTTGGTAGTGAATGATCAGCTCTGACAACTTGTCTTTACACTCAGACGATGCATCACAACAGCCAACATCTAGTTCACCCAGGCCAATAGACTGTAGCTTCTCCTCAGCATTACTTACATCAGAGCAGACAGGGGGCAATTGCACAACGGAAGTACTCTGATGGCCACTGACCAGGTCTAGATCCTCAAAAGCAACACAAGGCACCAAGTCAGCCAGCTTTGCATTGCGTCTCAAAAACAGCGGATATTCTGTGACATTCATGACTTTCAGTGGAACCCATCCATCTGCCCACAGAGGTGTGACGATTCTGGCGACCATTAGACCCTTGGGGGCAGATCGTGCCGACGTAGGTTCTGTCATCGCTGCGCTCCCAGGAGATACTCGTGCAGTTTTTGACAGCTTCCCCCACAAGAGGTACTCACGGCCAGGCTCAAGGCATGTGGCTGAATTGCAGAGCACTGTGCCTATCTTCTCGGGCATTTCACCACCACTCCATCTATGCAAGCCAGCTAGCAATGAAAGAAATTGCTCAGTTTCAGCATTAGTGGATGATGGAGCAGAGATTGCTGTCCAGTACGCACCAAACTTCTTTGACTCATGCAATATGTTTCTGATAACATTAGTTCCAATGATTAGGTCATCAGGTTGCCCCTCAACAACAATTGTTGGCACAATCATTTTACAATTATTGATTTCCATTTCGATGTTGAAAGCTGACTTTGGGCACACTCGTCGACCCCCAACACCAATGAGTGTCACGTTGATGGAAAATTCGTCTTCTGTACGTACTGCTCTAACAGAGAGCATCTTACGCAGAGCAGTCTCACTCACGGTACAGGCCATGGAGCCACTATCCAACATCCCCCCCAAAGTCATACTGCTCCCCACTCTAACTGGTACATAAAACAAACTATCGCGGCCCCCTACAGTATGTGTGTTTTGATAAACAATATTAGGCAACTGAGATTGTGTGAACGTGTCAGAATTAAAAACTGAATTGAAATTGAGATCAAATGGGTGGGAGAACTCATTTTGACCTGTACGGCCTCCCTCTGAATACAGGTCAGCTAGTTTCCCGAAACTGAACTGATTTGGGGAGAAACTTTGTCGGGGCAATGCTGCTTAGAGTGACCAGGGGCTAGGCACTTGAAACACAGATTATTCAATTTGCAATGATATAAAGTGGAGTGATCAGCGCCACCACACACCTTACATGGAGGAGAGTTGAAAGGACTTAGGCGCCTCTGAATACGCTCAGGATTCCGTGGCTCCACTCTAGACAAAACTCTCTCTAGCATGCTCATCATTCGGCCAAGGACATCACTGTCATCTTTCTGAGCAGGCTGTGGGACATACTGTGGTGGGACATGCTGTGGTGGGACATGCTGTGATGGAACACGGACAGGCGGTGAGACATGCTGCGGGCGCTGGGCATGCTGTCGAACACACGAAAAATGTGTATATGGATCGGGGTTAACATGGGTGGGACAAATGGACTGGAGACCCGTCTCTATAGAGCCAGAGTAGGAACAACAAGGAGATTCACTGTCAAGCACTGCAGTCGGGTAATTCTTCAGTGGAGGGACACTGCAAGACCTAGTTGACGCCCCTGATTCCCTTTGATACTCATCTATCCTGAGTTGAACGTCCTTAGAGGTCCACTCATTAACAGGCTTGCATCTGAAAATGTTTGATAGCTGTGGATCAGGACAGTACTTTGCAAACATTTGTGCCACTTCCCCGCCAAGGTTTTCCATTTTTCTGCCCAAGCGACGCAAACCCTCATCAGCAGTGTCTGCTGCTTTGTTTAGTCTGATCCAGTAGTCAACTGGATTTTCCTTTGGCGTGGGTAGCGTGGTGTAAAAATCTTGCAACGGGAGAGTTGACGAGGAATGACTAAAGTATCGTATTAGAATGTCATAAATGATATCTGGGTCTTGCCTCACATCAAGTGCCTCATCACTCCTGAGAGCTACTCTGACAACATCTCTTGCCCTCCCTAAAAGCCTGCTTAGTATCTCATCTGCTTTCTCAGCTGTTGTATATGACTGTTTCCGAAGCTGGGCTTTAGTCATGGTGATCCATTCTTGAATTGAACACTTGTCAGAACCATTTCCCCTGAAAGTCATAATTTCACGTTCAGTCTTGACATGGACAATTACCGGTGTAGTGTTTTCCTGCGTTGTGTTATGTGGTCTAGGGTCGTCTTTAGTCATAACAGTCGCTGCTTTTCCAGTCATTGGTGTGTCATGTGCATGTGTGCGATCAATGAAACCAGAAGAGAGCAGACTAGCCAATACTGAGTTGCCTATCTGTTCTCCAATTCGGCCTACCATGTCAGTCAAGTGTTGCAGGGCAATATTATCACTCATTTGGGTTGAAGTCTGTGCATTCTCCCTCAAGAACTGTTCACTTGGAGACCAGTTTGGGCTCCTACCACGCCCCCTGTCCCTCCCATCACTAACATGTTCTTGGAGACCACCTACACCTTTACTTCCATACCCACTAGTAAGTGTGTTTGCATTCAAACCATTAAAATGGACACCCCTGCCAATAGAAAAGCCCTGAAAATCGTCATTTTGACTACTATATCCTTCAGCCATTATACTTTCGATAATACAAAGAATAGAAAATAAAACAGGAAAAATAAAAACCAGAAATTAACTAATAATTAACGTATTGATAGCAAATGCACAGTGGCACAAATACATAAAACAAAATCAAAGCGCCAATGCAGTACAACAGTACCCTCTAGTGGACACAAGAAGAATGTGCAGCAACGCCGGGATCTGCTCAGAGGCTGATCGAAATGATCCAGTTGCGTAGTCACGGCACCAGTGTAGCGACCCTCGTTCATGCACGACACAAGGTTTCACAATCTCTGGTTTATTGCCTGCATTCAGTAAATAAAACAATACAAAAGTCAGGGGTCTCTGTTCTCGACTGCAATTATCTTCAACGCTTACAAAAATCACTTAAGCTACGGCAAGCGCTGAAGCCCATAAAGTGCCAAACGAAAAAAACAGTCGCAGACGCCCATGACTTAACAACTGAATGAGGTACCGGAATATTAATAGTAATACAACAAAAACACAGATTTTGTGAGAATTCAAAAAAACATTCAAAACAATCAAATTTCAACTCTGTTACATAGGCCTGGTAAAAAGCTAGAAATATAACTAAACCATTTATTGTACTTTCAAGCGGTGCTTTCATGGCAGACACTCGTACACTTTTTTCGTATTTCTCAATAATTTCCTTTGACTAGGTCACTTTTACCACTGTATTCCACTTTTCCTTCCCCTTATCAATAACTTGGAAAATATAGTGAGCAGAAAACAGTAAATAAAATCACAATAAAATGAGATGAGGTCCCTCTAAAACACAATTGGGACAGCACAGATTGACTGAATAGTAAGAAGAGATCGAGCAGGATATTATCACTGTAATTGATCCTCATTTTCTTTTAGCATTATTTTGTCAGGACTACCCCTGACTGACTGAAAACAGGTCCGCGACCCACTAGCTGAGAAACAATGCTCTGGAAAGTGTGTTGCGTTAAAATGGAGTGGTATCGGGATAGTGAATGAATAGAACAGCAATCATTCAGAGTGCCGAGAAAGGTCCTAATGGAAACCCTACATGTCAATCAAGCAATGTACCATATATACCATTTTTTTCAGATTAAAAAGTGGAAAATATTTTTACTTTTCTGCACGGAGCACAATCCGTCGACATAATACAGTAATTAAAAAACGTGTCTGGTTAAAACCAAAAGTGGCAAACATACCCAAACGGAAATCTAATACGATTGTTGGAGGTGTTGTTCGCTCACAAAGATTTAGGCTCACTTCAAAATAAAGCAGCTCCAGACACAATACGAGTTGTTATTTGAATTTAATAAAGGAATAGATTTTTTTATAAATCGTTTTTAACGGGGGAAACAATGTAGTGTAGCGCGTTAAGCGGTAGTATTCGGTATTATGAATTACGACAAAAGTGTGACGTAATTTTTTGATTTTTAGTTGTTTTGAGCCTTTTCGGGAGCCATTGATCTCCATGGCAACGCAGTTGCCGCCATTGTTGTTGTTCTCCGAGGAGAATCAGATCAATCGAGACAATTCTGCCATTTCTGTTATTTCTGCTTCCGTTTATGGTAAAAATCCACGCAAAACGGTCAATCCTGCATTTGGAATTGTTGGAAGAGAAACTCAAGTGCCTTCTTCATCACATTTGAAAGGTAAATGCCACCAAAAAATTTATTTTGGCACCCGTATGCGTCAAAGAATGAAAACAATACCACTAAGTATTAATGAGTTGTTCAGATATTCAAGTATTTATTTTTATACCCGCTTATGACAATCAGTCCCAAAGGACTGTAAACAATAGAAAAAGAAAGAAAATAGAAAAGAAAAGAAGAAAAAGAAAGCCAAAGAAATAGAGAAATAAGAAGCAAGAGAAAGACAAAGCGAGATAAAGAAATTGAGGGATAGAGAAAATAATCATAGAAGAGAAAGAGAAAAGATAGAGATATAGTTTGGTGTGTGTCAGTGTGCGTGCAAGTGGCCGTGCCCGCGTGCGTATGCTCGTGCGATTGGTTTTAATTTTTGGACACAGACAAATAATGTACCAACTAGTCGCTTCATTGGACAGGTACAGCGTTTTTTATTTTTTGGAGGTAATGTTGGGCATTTGAGCAAGGAGGCATCATGCAATTTCAAAACGAGCCAAAGCCCGGGTCTCACATTTGAACTTGAGAAAATGAGAAAATGTGTTTAGTAGTTGCGCAAGATGAGTAACTTGCTCTGGCGAGCATCACAACCCAGGATCTTAAGAGTTCTCCCTAAATTTCAGTCGACATAAGAAAAGACTCAAGAAATTATGTGAATTAAGGAGAGGAACAATATGTATTCATTCTTTTTTTATTTTCTTTTTGCTGCCCCCAATTACAGGAAACCTCGACATGTGATCTGGATGAGAATGAATGTAAGAAAAAACATGATTACGTGTATGTGTTTTTCCTACTTACAGACTTTAAAATGGCTATTAAACAAGAATTAGATTTAGAATATCGTTTTCAAAAAAGAATATTTTAATTGATTGTCAGCTATGTCCCAAAACCAGACTCGATTTACACTGTATCATTTAATATACAACTACTTGATTAACAACAACAAAAAAACAGCACATTTTAGGAATCGGTTAGGTGTCTTTAACATTTTCTTTTTTTCAACATTCTTCACTTTACTGTGCTCGAAGCGTTGTACAATTCACTCATTCTTGAAAATTTCGTTTCTGTTTGAAATGATCCTACTTCATGAATTCAACCCACAGTGGATATTTTCAAATGTATGTGCTTGATGAAAATGAAAATAAAAAATATTTAGTCAAGTCATGCTTATCTGTTTAGGCCTTAATCACAAGGAGTCTCAACGGGCTGCACAGACCACAAATGATTGCAAACTGTTTAGGAATTTCTTATGGAAAACAATGGTTAACATAATATTACAATATAAACAAATTATTGACCAATTTAAGCCTGACCTAGGTTTTTATAAAATAAAACAAAAACAACAGACAATCAAAACAAGATTAGACGAACCGATGTCAAGCCACAGGGTGGCCTCAAATATTGTTCTGCCGTCCCACTCAGATTGTTCCTGTTTTGGGTGTGTCTATTCCTATGCCTGCCATCATCTTGGCCGGCGTTACGCTCTATATGCTCATCCTGGCTCTTGTCTTCTGGATCAGATTCTGCCTCAAGGTTTGTTGTGCACACAGACACACACACACACACACACACACACACACACACACACACACACACACACACACACACACACACACACACACACACACACACACACACACAGACAAAAAAAAAAAGGACATTGTGGCCTGTGTTAAAGGAGCGCTGTCAGCTGTCGTGTGATCCGTGCTGTTCGAACTTCTCTCTGTGGGATTGCTGCTTCCAAATGGCACAAAATTGCGACTGTCGCCCTCCTACGCTGCGCTCTTGTCTGACGGATGTCAGTTCGCCATCCTCGGTAAGAACCTGCACAAAATACAATACGTGCACAAAGATGTAGGGCACACAGGATGGGGCTTTAAGTGGTGCTGGTATCAGGAACCACCTGAGAAACGGTGGGGTGGGGTTGGCGCATCCATAGAATTGTATTCCATTTAGTTGATCTAGCAATGTCTTTGGGATTATTGATTTTTTTGGTCTGTGTGAGCATTCTGATTCAAATTAGAAAAGCTTTCAAACCCTCCACAATTTCCCTATTCTGCAATTTTCCAATTTCACGCATTTTTGAATTCAAAGCGGTTTTGCAATTTAAACTGGTCACTGCACCTTTCAAGTTTGTTTATTTCTAGCGATGAAGTAGTAGCCTTCTACACAATATATTTATTCATACCCAATCGATATTTATTCTACTTTTTGCTTGGCAAATTTAACCAGACATATTTGTTGTCTGTGCAGGTGAAAAGGGATATGTTTCCATGAGTTGAACAACGGCTTACTGTGCTGTGATTCCTACGAAATAATTGATCAGTGCCACCATTAAATCCAATGGTGGCACTGATCATTTTTTTTCGATTTAAATATATACAAAGTAATACATTGATGTCAGTTCATGGGCGTAGTTTTTGGCTTGGACGGAAGGGAAGTGTCCCTACCAATATATAACAACGATTGTTAAGTCCCCACCAATATGTGATCACGTAAAAATTTGCTGTGTCCCGACTAACGCCAAGACCAAACCTACGCCCTTGCGTCAGTTAGTTTATTTTTTGTAACTTTTAACTCGACACAAAATCACTCCGTAATCGAACTGTGTGTAATTCTTAGTGCCTCCTAGTGGTACAAAAAACTTTAATTCAGTCAAAAAACATTGATTTGAATACTAGGCAAAATACATGAACTATAGCACCAATGTTAATTTGTGTTAAAACATCATACATTGTTAAATTTGCATTTCTTCTACTTAGTGGAATCCCTATTTAGTTCGGCACCATGTTATTCTGCTGTCTTGTTGCATGCTGTGGCACGGGATTTCGTTCGCATTAGTCAACAGTGTCTTGGTCAAATCTTACACACAGGGCTTTAACCATGGTGACTTTCAAGTTTATAATTTAGTAGACAGTCAAATTAAGGAGAGAATAAATTAATGGGTTTTGAACTTGCCAGTAAAACAGGGGAGAACTCAAATCTCGGATAATAAATTCTAACCTGTTCTAGAAGGCCTTTCCTGAGCCCTGAGTGGGAGTGAAAGAACAGTAATCAACATGACTGGCTGATAATGACAATGATGTCAAGTTTATTAACAGTGCATAATAGTAAAAACAAAGAACAACAGTGAGGCATTGCAGTCAAAATAAAGAAATTACCTCATATGACCTCCTTTGCTGGTGTCCAATATAAAAAACAGAATAAAGTTATCTATTACTCAGCACTTATGGTCTCTACCAAATGGCGAGTTAATTCATCTGTCATTCAATGATATAACACAAGTTTATGGAGTTAGCAACCGTATTCTAACAGAAACGTAAATATTCAATTTGTCAAGATGCAGGATAGTTCGATTAAGATCAGAATTTTGCAGATATCCGGGATTTTGTCAGGCCATGTTGATGTGAATACAAAAAGTTTGATTAGCCCCGTTGGGTTAGTTCTTTCGTATTCAGATTACATGTTTGTGTAAACCACTTTGATTGTATTTGATGTCTTTGTCTGTATGCTATATTTCTTGTTCGGATGCTTTTTTCAGCAAAAAGCATTTTCATTTTGTTTTCTGCCACTACGGCAGAAATGCCTCAAATGTATCCGTACATATGTTGTGGACCTCCATGCTTCTGGTAGGAAATGTACATTTGAGTACAACATGTAAACATACACAATTTAGTAGCGACGAGGAAATAACCACGGTACTCATTTTTTTGTGGTGACGTGATGACGTCATTTTGGTTTCGCTGCTTCCAATTGGGTTATTCCCAAACGTCAAGTATTCGTGGTTAACTCTTGGTACTTCTCATCTAAGTGGACCATACAAAATGGTCCAAAAGCTTGAATTCTGATCTCAATCCAACTACTCCAAGCATTTAGACGTTACATCTGTAGACCCTGAGTGACAAAAATGTTTATTGGCCAAGCGAAACAACCAGGTCTTTACCCTGAAAATCGGACATGTTGTAGAACAGCACTGATGGTGTTGAAAACTCCTTTACATGACTTGACTCATTATTGCAATCTAGAGGATCCTTCTTTTAGTTCCATGATTTATGACAAAAATATGTAACAGGGCTACGTGGGGCCTGCCACACTCTGTCATTTTGATGACTCGATTATGCGCTTGTATTTATCTCTTCATTTCTCAAGATACTTTCTAGTTTTGCAATGTAGATCTACTAGTTTTCTTTTTAGCTGTAGACTGTCATGTTTAGATCGTACCATGGTGTCCAAATTCAGGGCCAGTAATCACAGAAGCAAACCAATCCCTACACACATGCAAATCTTGCGTGATTTCAGAGATTTTGTAAACAAAGGCTAAAAAAAAAATGGCATTTAATGAAATGAAATATCCATCCATCCATCCATTGTCTTCCGCTTATCCGAGGTCGGGTCGCAGGGGCAGCAGCGTTAAAAGGGAAGCCCAGACGTCCCTATCGCTGGCCACCTCCTCCAGCTCATCCGACAGGACCCCGAGGCGTTCCCAAGCCAGCCGAGAGACATAGTCTCTCCAACGTGTCCTGGGCCGCCCCCGGGGCCTCCTGCCGGTGGGACATGCCCGGAACACCTCCCGAGGGAGGCGTCCAGGAGGCATCCTTATTAGATGCCCGAGCCACCTTAACTGGCTCCTCTCAACACGGAGGAGCAGTGGCTCTACACTGAGTCCCTCCCGGATGACTGAGCTTTTCACCTTATCTCTAAGGGAGAACCCAGCCACCCTGCGGAGGAAACTCATTTCGGCCACTTGTATCCGGGATCGTGTTCTTTCGGTCATGACCCAAAGTTCATGACCATAGGTGAGGGCAGGAACGTAGATCGACCGGTAGATCGAGAGCTTTGCCTTTCGGATCAGCTCCCTCTTCACCACGACGGACCGGTACAGGGTCCGAATGACGGCAGACGCTGCACCGACCCGTCTGTCGATCTCCCATTCCATCCGACCCTCACTCGTGAACAAGACCCCAAGATACTTGAACTCCTCCACTTGGGGCAAGACTTCCTCCCCGACCTGGAGGGAGCATACCACCCTTTTCCGACTGAGTACCATGGCCTCGGACTTGGAGGTGCTGATCTTCATCCCGGCCGCTTCACACTCGGCTGCGAATCGCTCCAGCGAGAGCTGAAGATCACGGCCCGAGGAAGCCAACAGCACCACGTCATTTGCAAAAAGCAGTGACGCAATGCTGAGGCCCCCAAACCGGACTCCATCCCCGCCAAGGCTGCGCCTAGAAATTCTGTCCATAAAAGTTATGAACAGAATCGGTGACAAAGGGCAGCCCTGGCGGAGCCCAACCCTCACCGGGAACGAATCCCACTTACTGCCGGCAATGCGGACCAGATTCTGGCACCGGGCATACAGGGACCGCACAGCCCGGATACGACCGTGCGGTACCCCATACTCCCGAAGCACCCCCCACAGGGCCTCCCGAGGAACACAGGCAAACTCCCATGCACCCTCAAAGACCCTGCAGAGTGTATAGAGCTGGTCCATGGTTCCACGGCCAGGACGAAAACCACACTTTTCCTCCTGAATCCGAGATCTGACTTCCTGGCGGACCCTCCTCTCCAATACCCCTGAATAGACCTTACCAGGGAGGATGAGAGGTGTGATTCCCGTGTAGTTGGAACACACTCTCCGGTCCCCCTTCTTAAAGACGGGAACCACCACACCAGTCTGCCAGTCCAGAGGCACTGTCCCCAATGTCCACGCGATGTTGCAGAGGCGTGTCAACCATGACACGCCCACAACATCCAGAGCCCTAATGAACTCTGGGCGGATCTCATCGACCCCCGGGGCCCTGCCACCGAGGAGTTTTTTGACCACCTCGGTGACTTCAACCCCAGTGATACGAGAGCCCAACCCAGAGTCCCCAGGCTCTGCTTCCCCAGAGGAAGACGTGTCGGTGGGATTGAGGAGGTCTTCGAAGTACTCCGCCCACCGATTCACAACGTCCCGGGTCGAGGTCAGCAGCGCCCCATCGGCACTATACACAGTGTCGATGGGGCGCTGCTGACATAATCAAATGCAGAATTATGCATACTTTGTGTCGCCAAAACAAAAATATAATTGCCCTGTTTAATATTTCTACATTTAATAACGTTGTACTATTAAAATACATTTTTATGTCCTTGACTTTTGTTTTTCTTTAAATCACATTGTTGGTGAAAGGAATGAGTGGAGAGGTGTTGTAAAAGGATAGTGGGATGTTTAGACGTGTTCTAAGGGATGGGCAGGGCACCTGTAAGATGCTGCTTGGGTAGACCAGTGAAAGCTGTCGGGCTCTGCAGAAGAGTGTGTTGGGTCACCCTGACCTGAGTGACATGGCCGCTTTCTTGTGTCCCTTTTCATCTGGAGGGACGAAAGCATGACCAACTTGGGTGCCGAGGTGCTTAACTTGTTTGGGTCCTTTAGAAAATTGTGTGTGTTTTTTGCTACTTTCTCCCTTTTTTAATTTTCTTAGTTTTTGTGTGTTTTTGTCTTGCTGTCCGTGCCTCTCGAGGGATATGAGCAGCGTAGATAGATAGATAGATAGAACACTTTGCAATGTTATTCTCCTCTCAAAATTTTCTACAAGTGACATCTAGACTATTTCTTAATGAGACACTGCCTAATATTTGACCACTAGGTGTTGCTGTATTGTGTTGTGCAACAGAGCTCAAGGAAAAATGGAAACTTCTGAGACTCAAAGTGACAAAACTGCACCATTTTTCTTATCATTTTTCACACGTTTGTTTTTGGTGTGCCCAAATAAGCAAAATGGTGGACAATCATGTCAGCTCTCTCTAGAGGAGACTCATCTTATGTAAAAAAAATTAAAAAACATACAAATTTCTTAGAGTATTCAAAAACATGTACGTTAATATTATAGTTTAATCAATATTGTTTTTTTTTAATGGACCTTTTCATGCCCGGATAAAAATATAACAAGTATTCCTAGATTGTAAGTTTCAGACACTCAGTGACGGTGACTGCTGTTTGTGTTTGCAGTGTTCCAAGTGGGATTGCGCTTGTACGTGTCAGCCACCGGAGTGTGAGTCCTGCAACTGTTTGTGCTTCGAGATCCGCATCAAGTAGTCATGCATCACATTTCAACGCAACAACCAATTTCCAAGAGCATTACTGAATGCTGTTGGACTCCACACAACATGACAAGAACATTTACAGCTCACAAGTGCAAAGGACGTTTTTGATGAAGGGACAAAATGCAACGCATAACTCAAAGTGCCATTTTTGTCTTTATTTACAGTTGATCTTTTTTTTTCAAATTACAGATATTTTTTTTAAAATTTGTACTTAACAAACATTAAAACCTTGAAATATTTAAAAACATACTTATTTTTTGCTTGATCCTATTCAAGTTTATATAATCACAAAACAATCTGAAAAGGTTCTGAGGCCCACAGTTGACAACAATCTCCCATTTGGTCATGGCAGGCTTGCAATTTTCGGTCGCTATTTTTGCATGTGGAACAGTTTTCAAACTCAAGAAAGTATTTTTGCCGTTGCTGCAAGCATATTCAGCCTGTATGATTAAATCCACAACAACACAAGCCTTCCCTCCTAAAGAACTTCATGAACTGACATAATCCATGTGTATCATTAAGTTATGAGTGAATGTGTATTTATAAATACAAAATTAAGCCCAAAACAATCAGAAGGAATAAGTCAATTTCACCTTGTCCAGAAATTTCCACCTTCCATCGTGTCTGTGGAACTTGATTCAAGTTCATACCTGGCTGGAAGATTAAATCCAAAGGTTTTATTGGCATTGTGAGAAATAGTCAAATAGTAAAACAATACAAATCACATTGACGTTGAGATACTTGGCAGGCACCACTGTGTATTTCATTCAGTGAATCAGAATCATTAGTATAGCATGTATGCCCACGCCGACTATGAGACTCTGGCTGAGGAAGGGCAGCAGTGCTGAATCACAGGCATCAGGTGACAAATACTCTCCCACGATTTGTGTTAGGAAACCGTTGAAGCGTCCGAGTTTAGGGAAGACCGTTATTTGCCCGTCTGCTCGTGTAGCGTTTCTGCTGCTGCCGGTACCCAGGACCGCTACCTGGTACCAGACGCTGCCAAGCTGACACATCAAAGGCCCTCCGTCGTCATCCTTTTTGGACACAATTTACAAGGCAGGAAATCAGTCTTTCCCATTAGGGGGTTGTATCTTTATAGTCAAAGTGTCTGATTGTGGGATTAATTTGCAAGGTGAATGGAACAGAAGCGCTCAACGTCACCTGGTCTAGTGTCAGAAGATTAGTACAAATCTCAGTGGACACAACATTGCCGCAGTCCACCAGTGACGTCTGGACCTCCTGAAAGGCCTGCTCCACTACAACGTTAAACAGGAAGAAGAAAACGGCGGATTACTACAACGGGAGTCATATCACAAGGATGAATAATAATATTATGATGCATGATACAGTAATATTTATGATACATGATGAATGCAGATACCTCCTTCTCCACCTACACGCCACCCGATGGCCCAGCAGTTGGAACCGGGGGTGAAAGTCTGTCCGCTCTCAATACAGATGGGTTGGGCGAAGTCAGACATAGTCAGTTGAGATTCCAGTTCCAGAATCGCCACATTTTCACCTGATAGTGAGCTGGATGCCATACCGATAACTCTCACTTCTGTATCAAAAGTGATTGAACCATCCTGCTGCACATGAGGCAGGAAGATGGTCCACTCTGATGCTGTGCTGGACCTGCAAATACCAAAGTTATTCAAGCATTCAAAATGGCTTTACAAGAAGTTGCCATTTCAGCCTTATAAAATACAATTGGGTCTGCTGGATTGGCACAGATTCCTCTCACTATCAGAGACACCCAATCAGACCTTTGACTCCAAATTACATGGCAATGACCAAAGTTGTTGTAGCTCAGGGTGTGTGGTTCATACTGTATATTTATTTTTACAGGCGATTTATGACTAACTCCGATGTCTAATAAGAGAACATTGCTTGGTTTCTGGTTCAGGCAGAACAATGCAACTCTTCTCAGTAAGTTAGGCCCAGTTTTCGCTGTCATGCCCACAGGGGCATTTTTGTCCTTGAGCAGAATGAGGAGACTCCTAAAAGATACAACAATTATTCTTTTCTACTGGGTTGGCAAAGAAGGTCAATGCTACTTGTGCCAGAACCAGTACTGGTAAGATCTTAAGCTATGTGTCAAAGCTGATGACATAAAATCCGACCTATTTTACAGCCTTATTTATATTTTCGTGCTTGTCACTAATAAAAACAGCTGACTTGCCTGTACTCTCCTGGCTGACTCGCTAAATATATTACACCAAGAACCTCGACCCACAATTAGGCAGTAGATAGAAATGTTTTTCTTGATTGATTCATAATTTATTCTTGGTTGGTTGGTTGGTTGGTTGGTTAGATCCCTTGAGCAGACGGGTCATAGGGGCACCATTTCCTGTGGTGTGTCTTAGGTAAGTACAGCCTGGTAGCACCCATCCCTCTCCAGGCCAACATGTTTCCACCCGGTCTCAAACTAGAGAACTTTTGCATGTTAGGCGAATGTGCCAACCACTACTCTACAGAACTCTACACATGGATAAAAATCTCTGAATTTTTAAACTTTCAAATTCAACCATAGTATAACTAACTTGATATAACTAAGAGTTGTGAAGATTAAAGCCTTTATTAAAAAAGTTTAGTTTTTAGATTTTGAATGAAAATGTCAGATCTGGTTCAACTCTTGAGTTCAATTTTAAAGGTGCTCTCACTGTAGAGTTAAAAAAGTGCGTCAACAGTTGAGATAAAGCTTTAAAGCATTTATTTATAGTTTGGACTTTTTATAACACCAATCCCTCCTCAAAAACACAGTGGATGTGGTGTTTTGTTCCGATCACTTGTCTGTGGCAATGCCATTTCTAATCTTGTTGCATAACATGTTACACAACATTGATATCAATGCCAAAACAGAAATACAAATACAGTTCAAATAAATTCCAACACAATGCTGTGCTCCAAGCATTGCCTTATGCCATCTTGCAAAAACGTCTGTATACATAATTTTGTAAGTACAACTGTCTGTAGAGTGAGCATTTCCTTACCCATCTATGCTCACAGTTATCAATTTGTTTTTATAGAGTGAAGCTCATTTAAATAATTTTTCAAGTTACATGAGATGTTTGTTTTTTGTGAACAAGTTTCCTGCTTACTGGTAAGAATCCATCCATCCATTATCTGCACCGCTTATCCTCAGTAGGATTGCGGGGGTGCTAGAGCCCAGCAGCCAGCCATCTTCGGGCAGTGGGCAGGGGACACCGTGAACTGGTTGCCAGCCAGTCGCAGGGCACGCAGGGACAGACAATTCGCTCGCTCATTCACACCTAGGGACAATTTGGACCGGCCAATCAACCTAACATGCATGTGTTTGGAATGTGGGAGGAAACCGGAGTGCCCGGAGGAAACCCATGCAAGCACGGGGAGAACATGCAAACTCCACACAGGAGGTACGATCTCATGACCTGAGAACTGTGCCGCACACGCCCTAACCACTGTGCCGCTGTGCTGCCCCTGGTGAGAATCATCTCTACTAAAATAACTTGTAAGAAAACCCTTCCTGTTGTATGAAAAGCAATTTATTATTTCATGCCCTTCTGATCAGTAACCTGATGTCGCTGTATTGTGTAGTGCAACCTAAACAGGGCTTTTCAACTGGTGGGTCGGGACCAAAAAGTGGGTTACGGACCCGTTTTCACTGGGTCGTGGGCCTTTGCCTTGAGGAGAATGATGCTATCAAAAGGAAAAAAACTGAGGATCATTTAAACTTCTTAACAGTATATAGCGATAATTCCCAGCAAATGTGAGACACCTGCCATTTCACACCACAGAAAAAGACTGATAGTTTATTTACATATGTTAAGCATGGCCAAACGAAGATATAGGGGGCACCAAAAAGGATATGGATTTTATTGTCTTGAAGATAAAGTTAGTAAATTGAAGTGTTTTGGATTTCAATAAAAATGCAGCTAATTGGTCCTTAAATCGAAGTCATTTTTGTGCTGCTGGTAATTTTGTTTTTTAATTGAGAATCTACCCCTCGCTACTTTGTGCTTTAGTTATCACCGGTTCACTCTTTTGTGGAGGAAAAAAATGGGATTTAAAAAAAAAACACCATTGAGGAACGCTTCGGGCAGCCAAGATCAAGCCAATTTAGATACCTTCAGATCCGCAATTTTGCCCGTAATTTTTACACTACTTTCCCCACTGTTCCTGCATTTGAAAAGTTCCTTTCTTCCTTCGCTTGTAGGCAGCCTGTCCGTTATCCATGCAGATATGCGGCCTGACTAAAACCCTGCTGACCAGTACTAAAACAACATGGGATCAGGAAATCGTCCGAGAAGATCTACTTTGGGAGGACGTACTTAAGAGAACACATACATCTTCAATATGAGCGCGACATGGCCTTACTCAGACCAAAATTATTCACAGATTGCATTGGACAAAACAAAGAATGTCCCAAATTTGTGAGTATTAATTCAAACTGTGCACACTGCCATCAATCCCCAGCGAATCACATATGTTCTGGTCATGTTCCTCTCTGCACAACTTCTGGGAGGAGTTTTTCAAACCATTTCAAAAATATGCGGCTCTGCTATCAAACGGGATCATATGATAGCTCTATTTAATACTTCCTCAATTACATGAAAATTACCTTAAGGCCACACAAGACATCATCGCCTTCATAATATTACTAGCACGGCGCTTGATCCGAATAAAATGGAAATCCAAAGTCCCTCCACCTCACACAATCCAGTGGATCCAGTCTACCTTACAGTACTTGCATTTAGATGAAACTAGATATACACTTGAGCGCTCTGTTAATATGTTCTGATCAATATGGTCTGGCTTCCTTAACATTGTAAGGGAAAATAACTTCGCTGACATCCCAGAATTACTATCCTCATCTCATCTCATTAGCCGTACCGTTTATCCTCATTAGGGTCACGGGGGGGGCTGGAGCCCATCTCAGCCATCTCCGGGCAGGGGGCAGGGGACACCCTGAACTGGTTGCCAGCCAATCGCAGGGCACACAGGGACAGACAACTCATTCGCTCATTCACACCTAGGGACAATTTGGACCGGCCAATTCACCTGAAATGCATGTTTTTACATGTCGTCTGTCCCACCCACCTCACCGGACTCTTAACTTTGTCTCATGTATAATTTACTGTGCATGGTTATTTATCTATGTACATATTTTTCTTTTTTTGCAATAATGTTCAGGTGTTTAACGTGTGGGGAACCAACCTCTGCAGCGGGACCGATTTACTTAACTTGTTTTGTTTGTTTTTGTAGGTTTTTGTTTCGTTTCATGCTGTTGTGCGTATACTGGGTTGATTTGTTTTGTTATACTGTCACCTTGGATGCTGTAAAATTATTGTACAAACTGAAATAGTGTTATGTTTGTATCCCTGGTGACAAAAAATCCAATTGAAAAAAAGATTTAAGGCAATTGGCCATTAAATTAAAAAAAAAAGAAGAAGAATACACCACTGAATGCTTCCCACACCGAGACAGCACTGCTCTCGCGAAATCACGCTGTGTCTGCCTGCTAGCATGACTCCTCGGAAGGAGGGAAGCCGGCAGCCAAGATTCATGCCGATCGGCCAGCACCCTTTGACTTGAGATCTCCAATGCCAGTCCATTTCATAGCGACTTTCATACTGTATTGTGACTGAAAACCTGCTCTGCCTTTTTTCCCCTGAATTTTTCTGAGAATGTTTTGTCCTGCGCCTTCGTTGTGCGGCCAAACTCTGAAGGTATGCATCTCTCTCTCTCTTTCTCTCTCTCTGGCTCGCTCTCACCCACAGTTGGCAGAGCTTTGATTAATAAATCGGAGTGGAGTTGTTTTTCTCTATTTAGGTCGCATGTTGTAATTAGGTTGGGATTGGTGGGCCCCAAAGTTGGACCAGTTGATAACCACTGGTTTAAAATAACCGGATATGTATCTTTTAGTAAGCTGACATGTCTCCCTACCGTAAAACACATTCTGCATCGGTAAGGACAACATCTTCGCCAACCAGCGTGCCGCTGCATACATGATTTCCATTCCAATGCAAATTGACCAACCAAGGCCACATGCCCGTCTCGGCCAACGCTGACCCAGAACCTGATAGGTGTACATTTAAAGGAGCACGCCCACATGAACCTGCAGAACACAAACATAATACATGGACATTGATTTTTGGGCAAGAAGAGAGCTAATTTCTTTCCAATAATTAAAGACAATTGATTCAGAACTAGCTTACTTGTAATGTTACAAGTAAGAGTGTGTGGAGATGCTCACGCTTGGACATGCCAGTAGTGGTGGGCTGATTGGTCGTACTGGTTGCTGGTGGGTCTTCACATTTAACCTGCAGATCTAGGTCGGTGCCCAAGGACAAGAAGGTAACGAAGCCTGGCAAGATGTCTTCGGCAGTGTGGTTGCTGATCCACTCCTGGTACTGTGACACCCGAGCGTACACACCAGGCTTTTCTGGCGCAGCGCAACCCATTCCAAAGCTCACCACTCCGCTCTGGATCCACTTAGAGACCTGCTTGCTTACCATTGGGCCACCAGAATCACCCTGCAGTGTCAACATGACTTCCTTGATATTTTTGTAACTTCATTGTCAGGCAGAAATAAAGCCATACATCCCCTTACTAAAAAAACCCCACATTCATTTAAAGTTACCTGACAGGCATCCTTTCCTCCCTCTCTCAGGCCAGCACAAATCATGTTTTCTGTGATGACTGTCGGATTTAGGTCACAATTGCACTGTTTATTTCCAACCACTGGAATCTCAACCTCCATCAGGTTCTGGGGGCTCGGTAGAGGGACTGCACATACCAAAAAACATCAACAAGATTTGCTTTCTTCTGAGATCTGAGATCACAGAGACAACCTGGTGTTCTTAACCTTTTACTAGTTTTCAAGAAATGTATGATAAATTCTGATGTATAGTGGTCATAGGAGGGCAGAGTCAGCCAAAATCACCCTTCCTTCCTCCTCCCGAGAGCTTACTAATAAAATATAAAAAATAGTGTGTTCTTCGGAATCGGTCCCTCACAACAAGTTAATAATTCGGTCTCGGGCTTGTTCGGGCTTTTATACTTGCGGCCCGGGTTGGATCGGGCTGGATTTTTAAGGGCCGATCTTACCTCTAAACCTTATTTACATTGATAGTACAATGAAAATATAAGAATATTTTGAGGGACAATGTGTAATATTCGAATACTAGATATCGCTGTGCAACAGAAAACGTGCGCACAAAAAAGAATACAAATGCAGAATACAGACTATGGAGACTCAAATCGACCAAACTGCACCATTTTGCTTCTCATTTACTTGCCAGGGCTACAGACTATTACAGTCTGTGTATTTTTGGCTGATTACCTCATGTGGGTCCATTTTTTTGAGGAAAATAAGTTCAAATTGAAATCGGATTTAAATGTTTAATAGATGAAATAAAAAAAAATCTCTTTGAATAGGTACCCGTAGCAGCAAGATGGCGGACAATACGTCAGCGCCCTTCAAGTGAGGTTCACGTTATGTCAAGAAAAAAGCAAATTTCTCAACATAAGTAATTTTTTTTTTACCACTAGAAGGTGCTAAATAATACACAATGTCCCTTTGAAAACAAAATGGTTGGACAAAACAAATTAAAAAATATATTTGGTACTAGATACATTTCTAGAGGTAATTATCAAAATATCTGTAAAGAGCAAGTTCCACAAACGTATCTGCTTTTTTGAATTGAATGCAAATAGTTGCATTTTCAACCCAACACATATTAATGTCAAGTGAATTATTTGTCCTCTGAATATGAACAATAACATTTGGAATGTTCTGTTTTCACAAAATCGTCGAGGCTGAGCTGACAAACCTCCCGAGCCGATGTTTCCCCATCCGGTGACCCAGCTGTCGGTTCCAGTGAAGAATTTGCTATCTCGGGCCGCCAGGCAGACAGGCCTGATGTAGTTGTTGAAGTTCACGGGCGAGGAAAGCTTCAGCAAGGCCACGTCATTGTCGAAGGTTGCTGGATCGTAATTGGGATGTCGGATGATCCTTATGATGTCTCGCCTTACTTCGTTTGGATTTAGACCCTCCTGACTCTGACGGCCCAAAATTGCCGTGACAGGCCTGGAACTGAACATGCATGCATGTAAACAAATGCAAGCACGCACACACTCATACGCACACAGACCGTGAGACATTTATAAGCCTGCAATTAGATTGATGAACTCCTCCAGTGACTCCCATAGTTTTGTTTTATCTGTACATTTGAAATGTTGCACCAAAGTTTCACTTTAAAGGTGGGGTGTGCTTTTGAAGTGTCCTTAAAAGGTCCAATATTTTCTTTATTAAGTATGTGTTAACAAAGCCCAACTAAGTTCAATTATTGAAAGTTAAAAAAGGGCATGCTTCTAGTAAAGTCCAAACAACAACCCAAATCTTAAGAAAGATGAAAAAAAGAAGAGTTCATCATGAATGAGCTGACTAACGCTGCAATCATGAATCTAAGCCAGGAGATGGCAGAAGAGAGAAACACATTCCAAATTCCGTGCAGCTCCTTTAAATTGGGAGAGTGCATTATTTGACTGCTAGATGTCGCTGTATTGTGTAGTGCAGCTGAAAACCAGTGCTAAAAAGCATAAGGAAGAAAACATACTATAGAGGCTCAAAATGACCAACAGACCCATTTTTTTTGCAGGTTTGATTATTTTGGGTACCCGTTACGGCAAAATGGTTATAGATATTATTCAATCTCCCTCTCTGTGGGGCTCATTTCATTTAAAAAAAAACAACTTATATTTCTATCTTGGAGTATTAAAAAAAGCCCATTTATATGATGGTTCATGTGTTTTTGTTTATTATTTGAATCAATAGTCTAAATAATACACATTTTGTCTTTAATATTACCTTGTAAACCAATCTCATTATTTAAATATTAGAAAGCACGGAAATGATCAGTGTAATCATATTGCGTAATGTATTTTATCATAGTATACTTTGCTGTTTTTCACGTTTTTATGAAATTCTAAACATATTAGTTTTAGTGTTTTTTAGTTTAGGTGTACATATATTTTCAACAGAGCTTGATAAGGTTTAGATGCTTACAGTGGCGAGTACACATACGTCCTGGGTGGCGCTTGAGGCCCTACCCTTTTGGAATGTTCTCACCATTTAAGAATAACATCCATCCATCCATCCATCCATTATCTGGACCGCTTATCCTCAGTAGGGTCGCGGGGATGCTGGAGCCCATCCCAGTTATCTTCGGGCAGTGGGCAGGGGACACCCTGAACTGGTTGGCCGCCAGTCGAAGGGCACGCAGAGACAGCCAACTCACTCGCTCATTCACAGCAAGGACAATTTGGACCGGCCAATTAGCCTAACATACATGCATGTTTTTAGAATGTGGGAGGAAACCGGAGAAACAAACCCACACAAGCACGGGGAGAACATGCAAACTCCACACAGGAGATTTGATCTCATGACCTCAGAACTGTGCCACACACGCACTAACCACTGCGCTGCCGTGCTGCCCTAAGAATAACATATTATTAAAATATTGAGGTACATAATGACTGAGTTTTTTGGAAGAACGTGTACAGCTCTTATTTGTACTATTAAAGAGATAACATTTGAAAGATTACCTCCTACATTCCCATTGATCCCTCAGTGTAAAGCACGTGTGGCCAAAATTTTTGACTCGCGAGCCGCATGGGGTTGAAAAAAATTCGCTTAGAGCCCGAGCTGGAGAAGAACAAATGCCTAATAGATTTATTTAATTTTTCTGATATGCCGTCTTGAATCTGGTACCTCGGCAATACAAAAAAAAAAAACATAATCCAGTAGATTTTTTTTTCGTTTTCGAGCACGAGTTATATCTCATTGTCTATTCGGTTACAAAGGGAACATTTCATATAATCATTTTGAAACACTCAAAATATACAAATAAATATATCCATTTACGGATAAAAACTTTAATTAAAACTAATAGCAAAGTAATATCTCAATTTTTTAAGCTCTAAATATTACCAATTTGCCTTGAAAAACTCAATGCAATAGGGCTACTTCAGTCATGTTTTATTGCATTAAATTTAATATATTGATAAAATTGATATTAAAAAAAGCAAGTGGAGAATGATATAGCGACATAATTGAATGTTAGTTATGAGTGCAATGAAAGATATAGTTTTTATAAGTGAAAAAGTGAAATCGTATTTCTCTAAACAGCGACGTTAAATAGAATAACATCGGGATGGGCGTTTCTTCAAATCTTCTCTGGTTGCTAAATGGTAGTCAGAATAGACTGACGTGAGAAAGACCCTGAGAGGGGTCAACACAAGGAAGGCTCCAGGCCCGGACAACATTCCGGGGCGGATACTTAGGGAGTGCGCCGATCAGCTGGCTTGTGTACTAACAGACATTTTCAACACCTCGCTAGACCAAGCCAAAGTACCATCATGCTTCAAAATTGCCAACATCCCAGTGCCAAGGAAACCCCAGATCTTATAATTCAACGATTACCGGCCCGTTGCACTGACTCCTATCATAATGAAGTGCTTTGAGAGACTGGTTAAAGAGCACATCACCTCCAGTCTCCCCTCCTCATTCGACCCCTTTCAGTTTGCCTACCGGACAAACCGCTCCACCAGGGATGCCATCTCCTCTGCGCTTCACCTGAGCCTGACACACCTAGAGGAGAAGAACACCCATGTGCGGATGCTGTTCCTGGACTTCAGTTCAGCATTCAACACCATCATCCCACAACATCTGGTAGACAAAATGAGACTCCTGGGTTTCAACACCCCCCTGCGGAACTGGCTGCTGGACTTCCTCAGTGACAGACCCCAATCAGTGCGGATAGGTCAGAACATCTCAGATGTCATCTACCTCAGCACGGGCTCCCCCCAAGGCTGTGTCCTGAGCCCCTTGCTGTTCACCTTGATGACACACGACTGCGTCCCTAGGTCCACCACAAACCACATCGTGAAGTATGCTGACGACACAACAGTGGTGGGCCTCATCAGGGACGACAACGACCTGGCCTACAGAGAGGAGGTGGAGCAGTTGGTGGGCTGGTGCAGGGACAACAGCCTGGTCCTGAATGTTGACAAAACTAAAGAGATAATTGTCGACTTTAGGAAAAAACAGCCCAACCATGCCCCACTTTGCATCAACAACAAGGCTGTGGAGGTTGTCAGCAGTATCAAGTTCCTAGGGGTGCACATTACAAACAAACTCACCTGGTCCGTGAACACTGCATCACTGGTTAAGAGGGCACAGCAGCGCCTGTACTTCCTGCGGAGGATGAGGAGAGCCCACCTGCCCCGACCTTCCCTCATCGCATTCTACAGGGGCACCATAGAGAGTATCCTGACCAGCTGTATCTCTGTGTGGTGTGGAGGCTGCAGCGCTACCGACTGGGGTAGTGTGAGGAGGGTAACGAGGACAGCAGAGAAAATAATCGGGACTACACTTCCCTCCATTCAGGACATTGGCCAGAAGCGCTGCCTATCCCATGCTAAGAACATTATCGGGGACCCCTCTCACCCCCATCATGGACTGTTCACTCTGCTAGCCTCTGGGAAGAGGTACTGCAGTGTGCGGTGCAAGACCACCAGGTTCCGCAGTAGTCTAGTCCCCCTGGCCATTAGACTGTTAAATGGTCAATCTAACATATAGTTAACCTAAATCTAAACGGCTGCTAATCTGACTTTTTGCACTACTGGCAGTTCTTTATAGCTAGCCACTCCTTGCACATCTGTTTCTCTGCACTATTGTACTTACAGCGTTATTGTTACAGTGTTAATGTTACTGTTTACCTGACTTGTTAACCTGACTGCCCATTTTGCACATCTGGTTAGCTACTCCTCTTGCACTATCGGCACTATGGTAAAATACTATACGTAGCCATAATACAATACAACTTTTACTTATATCTGTACATTCAAGGAAACTGTGCGGGTCAGATGTATCGACATTTCGTTCTGTATACACGTGTACTAGAATGACAATAAAGTAGATCTGAATCTGAATCTGAATCTGAATCTAAAAGTAGGTAGTTTGGAGTGGTGCGAGGCTTCGGCGACATCTAGTGGATATATTTTAAACTACGGGTCATTGTTTGACCAGAGGCGGTTCATTTTTTTCTTCTCAGTTTAGTCTCGCGGGCCGGATTAAATCAGTTGACGGACCTGATCCGGCCTGCGGGCAGAAGCATGCTGAACCCTAAATTAAACCAGAAGTGAGTGACGTAAGACCCCGACAGGTGCAGAAGCCTTGCAAGAATGAGATTTGACCTTCATACCTGGACAAGCAATGCGCAGCTGATAGCAGCCACTGTCTGTTGATGAGCGATGCCCCGCAGAAGTGAGTGTTGGAAGAAGTGAGGTGCAGGCTGACCTGCCAGGGCCAAACACCTTCTGCAGCCGGTTGACCACCAACAATACGGCTGTTGACAGAGACCTTACCGCACTCTGAAAGACCACACCCAGAATTGGTTTGCTTGTTTAAACCAGGGGTGTCAAACACATTTCTACCAAGACCCAGATTTGCATAATGGCTGTACTCAAAGGGCCGGATGTAAATTATAAATATAACGAAATGTTATTGGTAATGACCCCCTGCACACTCGTGACATAACCACATGACGGCACCATGACAGACAGTAGTAACTCATTGTGAACAGTGGACAAGGCCAGTAAACAGCAAAAAACAGCAATAATATTCATCACTATTGGCAATGACATGTCGAACGAATATTATGCAACTGTTGGAAGAGGTGGTTCACCTTGACGGAAAGCACTAAGAGTGCTATTTAAAGACACTGAGGATAGCATTAGCAATGCTGGCTACCGACCTATTGTCTTTCTTCTGACATAGTCACACATATAGACAAGTAGTCCAGTCTGTCTGACTTCAGTCTACACAATCTCTACTACTATATTGTAAATGGAGTATCCCCATTCACCAATGCTGATCTAAAAGCTTATGAAAGTCTGGATGCTTACCAGTTCTTCTTGGCTGGTACGCGTTGTTGCACTTTGTCCAAATGAACCCCTGACATGAGATGTCCCCCTCGCGCAAACGTTACTAAAACGACTTTGTACCAAATTATTTGGTGAACGTCGTAGAACAGTGAAGTACGAGGGGCATTTTATCCCTGTATAGAAATCACTTTTGAGCATGTTGAAAATATTTATTTTGGAGAAACATTTGTCTCACATTTTATCCGTTGGTTGTCTGGCAGTTCATTTAGGCGTAATAAGCTTTCTGGTAGAGCACGTAACAGTTTTTAATACGCCTGATATTCGGGGGATTACCGTTTTGAATCCCTGGTTAATTACAATAAATGTAGCTCGTTTTCCGTAGTAAGAATCGGCAACGCTAAGCCACTAACGTAGCTAGTTAGCCATAGCTACTTACTACATGAGTGTCTTTGACGTGACTTGTATCCACTTAACATTAAGTTGTTCGGAAACATATCAAACGTACCTTGTAAAAAATGTTCGCTACAAATCCTGGAATACTCGAGGGCAGCCAGCCTACTAGTATTGTGCCTCGACACAACACCAGTCTCTCCGTTTGACTGCAGATAAACATTGCCGTTTCATGTCATCTCCAAAAGGGATACAATTCCAAATCAGTCTTGCACATGATTAAATCACCATGGCAAAAAGTGGTGGTTCTATTCTTCTGCTGTTTTTTATTGGTATTTGTTTCAACTCAACTGCCTATTCAACTGCCATGCGTTCGAGTGCTTCTTGCCGTCTGTCATGGTTCTCATTTTCCAGGGAAGGCAACGTGACGTCACATGCGAAACGTCAATAGAAAACAAATGTAACTACTCATCCATGCAAACTCAGAATGTATTCATTATTCATGTCATGAACAGTCACTACGCATATATTTTATAAAATAAAATATACAATTTTCTTGAATATGTTTCATATCGTTTATAAATTATTTCTCAAGTCCACCCATTCCTTTTGATGAGTTGTGGTGCTGAGCTGACATTTGCACATTACTGCATTATGGGAAATGTAGTTTTTGAGCAAACCACACTTTTGATATTTTTTTTTCTAGATTTTTTTGGTTTGAACAATTTTATTGACACTATTAACAGCAAATAAACAATGTGAGGTTTGAACAATTTAGATGCTCTGACATTTTAAGCTTTCGCGGGCCACGTAAAATAACGTGACGGGCGTCATTTCACCTCAGGGCAATGAGTGTGACACGTGGTTTAAACAGAGGAATGGGTTAGCCGTGCATGGTTTTCTTTTCCATATTTAGGCACATTGGCTAACTACAGTGGAATACAATTTGATATTTACTCTTTTAATTAAACCCTTTCATAAGTTTATTTTGTTTTAATAATTGGACACCTGCATAGGAGATGTCAGTTTGTTATTTTGACTATTATACCTCATTGCTGTTTGTTATTTTGACCATTATGCATTGTTTACATCATTGTCACTATAGGCCAATATGTCGCTTTTCTTTGATTTCAATAACTTTTAAGGTGGATCTTCTTTATGTAAAAAAAAAGGGGGGGCTCAGGGTAGGGGTTTATGAACAGATTTGACATTTGGCATTGCATTGGTTTTTTGTACAGTTCACTCCTGTTCTCCTTGCAAGTTCAACATTAATGGTAAATGGTAAATGGTCTGCATTTATATAGCGCTTTTCAAGTCAATGAAGACTTCCCAAAGCGCTTTACAATGTGCTTCACACTTACCCATTCACACACACTCACACACACTCTCACACACCAATTGCGGCAGTGCAGCCATGCAAGGCGCCAACCTGCTTATTGGGGGCATTGATGTCTTCTGTTCTTAATTTGGACTGACTACTAAACTAAAAACTTATCAGCCTTGTTGTTGTCAGGCCCTCCAAGAACTTGTGTTTTGGTAGTCAATGTGGGTATTTGAAGTCTGATTTTTGTTTTGTTTTAGGGTCCCACAACCTCTGATTTTTTTTTTAAATAAATTACTTTTAAGTTCTTAAACTATGTTTTCTCAATATTTTAATTTAGCACTTTGTTTGCAGCAGTAGTTGTTTTTAAGTTCTTAGAAACCCAAGCTGAGCAATAAAAGGTGAATCATTTGGGGAAAAGTGAATGAATAAACACAACAAAGTGATCTGTACTTTATCCATGTTTTGGCTACACAATGTTACATTGCGCAAAATGGATCATACATATAAAACAAAGAATAAAAACTCACCATCTAATTGGGCTCCACACTCTAAAGACAAAAAGGACAAAATTATACAAGTCAATCCAACTTGTTTTTCATTCACAGATCCAATCATGATGTCATCGTATGTCAAAGTTAATAGGGCTACAAACATTAAGATGACATATATAGTTTTGATATTTCAAGCAATAATGACACATCCTATTAAAAAAAGTTTTTAGGTCAGGCCCTTAATTCAAGGTTTGTAACCTTGAAATGTTTTTTTCCTCACTGTTTAATGTTTGATTTGCTTTCCTCCCTTCACAAGTCTTCTTACTTACTTACTTCTTACTAGAAAATTATTTCCTCTAACAGTTCAGCTTCATTTAAAACAAGCTAAGCTGTTGTAATCAAGGAAAAGAAAATTCCCCATGATATCCTGTCATGCTCATCTCTGAAATTATAGTGATTAGTAAAGACAGCACATCTAAAAGATGCTTCCCAACAGGGTTGAAGGCCTTGAAACGAAGCCTTCAGACGAACCTTGCACGTCACTGCTTTTGTGACGATTCGTCATCGCACTTGCCCCAGCTTCATTTTTTTAAAGCTCATTTCGAAAACAAATAATAGCGATTTTGAACGAGTGATAAGATTTCTTCAGATGTTTTTGAACAGATTGCACATTGTTGGATCATGTAACACAAAGGTTTGAAAACCACGCTAAGAATGTTGACAATGAAGAAGAGATTAAAATAAAAGATAATTTGCTAGGAGGAAGTAAAAGGTGAAAAGAACAACAGGTCAAGTTGAAATCCCCTATTATCTCAGCTTCCCTTTGCCGTCTGACTGGTTTTGATGGCGACGTTTTTTGCATTTTTCTTCTTGTCAAATTCTTGACAGTGATAACAAGTGTTTGTCATGTAGGCACAGTTAACCTTGGCAAGGTCAGACATCTTGTTGACAACAGGAAGCCTGAAAAATAATTCTCTATAAAATGATCAAGTATGACTGTAATTATTTCAACCCTTGCTTACTGCTGTGTTGTCTCCAATGAAATTTGTCTTAGCGAGAAGAATGAGTTAATGGTTTTAAGCATGTGTCAGTCACGGATTCCTAACTCTTGATTACCAACAACAGTATGAAAGCGTCATTGAATCAAAAACTTGAATTGGAAAACAATTTATAAGAGTTTGTATAAGCTACATTAAAATGGGTGGTTATCGCAATAACTGCTGAGGCCTGAGCCTTTATCCTAATTTGATCAGGAAGGCCTTTTCTCTCTGTAAACCCCTTGGAAAGTTAAAGCGGTCTCTCACCTTTTTCGATCTGAGAGCTACTTCATGTTACTTATTGCAAAAGGCACCCAGTTTTATTTGCATTGCCAAAATAACTTATTACTTTGTTTTTACTATACTACTGCCAGGTTAATTGTTGAAAGTATGGTAATATGAACTCAGTTAACCACTAAACAAATCCTTTTACTAGAATAATCTCAATGACCCAGCACTGGTGAGCTATTTTAAAAACAGGGCACCTAAGCTGTCCACAAGGGGCACCCCGTTGAAGACTCCTGGTCTAAATGTAGAATGTGTGTCATTGAAGAAATTGCCCCAGCCAATTTAGGCAAAATTCATTCAGCAGCAGGATTGGATTAACTTTTGCAAATGTAGAATAAAAATTAATAAAATTCAGGCAGATGGCACCTTTTGAGCTTAACCAAATAATTTGTCAACATTTGGGTTTGTAGAACATCCTAACTTCTTTCAGACCCAAAGGCTCAGAACTGTGTGGCAGATGTGCTGACATTTATTACATTATGTCACCTGTTCCTTATAATCATGGTCTTAATGTTTATCTGGTAATCATCGTAAGTTGAGAACTAAATCAGCATTGAACAATTACTGAACTATCATTGACCATACAAATCCAAACATTTCAATACATCCATTGAAAAAAGGCAAAATGCACAAAAGGAATACTGAAACTACTGCTCTGAGTAGTTTATTTTTCAGACCCCACACCCCAAAAAGTAATTGATGCTCACCTGTGAGAAGAAGCAGCATAGGCAAAATCCACTTGTCCATGACTAAGAAGTATGAAGATGGCTTTGCAACCACACAACAAATAAGTAGTTGTGTAAGACACACCCACACACACGTCCCTTTACCCAACGCATCTATGCACGAGCATGCAATCCTTGCAGTAATTGATCTTTTCCATCGTCCCTACCATGCAAGTTTGAAACAAAATAAAAAAATACTTGCATGTAATTGCTGATCTCCTTTAGAAAGCAGTTGCGTTCACGTCATCACGGACCTGCCTGACATGGCATGCAACACGAGACAATCACATAGGTCTTCCTTCTTGTCAATGATGAGTACCAATTCATCACTCTTTGTTTTATGTTACTTGTGTCAAACTGTGGTAACTTTCCTAACACTTTTTGACAACCATGCAAAACATCCAGACATCCTTTTCAACGGGTTCCGGGATTACTCGTTTAGCAGGGTGAGTATGTCGGTGATTGCCTCTGTTAGGTTTGAGAACTTTGGCTTGTGGCTCTGGTATCAATTTGTTTTAAGAAGTATATTGACCACTATCATATTGCATCCTTTCTGTCTGCGATATATTGCGTTCCTATTAGCAAAGTAAAGCAGCCGAGTCCTGCCATGGCCGGGCATTATGCCGGCGGGCGGAAACATAACTGCGTGCTATTCCTGTTCAAAGATTTGGAAGCTGATTCCGAGAAAATGTCAATGCTGGATTTTTCGAACAGGTTTGTTCAAAAGTGTCTGATGTTTAAACCGGAGGAGATATGTTGCATTATAACCTTGACTTTTGCCAATGGCTTTGATGTAAGTTTTGTAACGGCGGCTCTTTTGCAAGAGTTTTGGGATTGCTTTGAGGGGGTGAGGCCCCAGTTTTCTGGATTTATGGTGGAGAAGCTGACTGATAATGCTAGCAAGATAGTCATTGTCAGAATGTTTAATGAAGTGGTGAATGCAGATGACATCTGTTTTTGGTTGAGCAGATACTGCTCGATAAAAGGCCAGGCTATGAAGGTAAAGGATGAGAACGGCATTTGGAATTGTACCTGGAGGATACCCATCCAACAATGGCAAGACCCTCAGGGCTCTCAGGGACTGAAACCCCCCCCCCATCGATGATAGTCCTGGGGGAAAACCGTGGCTTTATCCACTATCAAGGACAACCCAAACTCTGCCGCAAATGTGGTGAGCATGGGCATCTGGCTGAGGTATGTGATTGAATTATTTGTGGAAAAGCAGGACAATTAGACATTCTTTTGAGGAGTGTACCAATAGCAGAAAATGCAACTTCTGTGGAGAAACGGACCAAAGGAACTGCCCGAAATCGTTTGTTAACAAGTTGAAAGCTAGGAAGGAAGGTAACAAAGACAATAAAGACAATGAAATGAATACAGACAACATAGGCAATGAAATGAATAAATGTAACAAAGACAATAAAATGAATAAAGATAACAAAGACAATGAAATGAATAAAGTTATGGAAATACCCCAAAAAAATGAACAAGAAAATGGACAAGACAAACAAATTGAAAATACAGATGTCCCTCCCAAAACCCCTAGTCGGGGAGGACCTAGAGGAGAGGCCAAAGAATTAAATTTGAGTCAGGAAGGACCTGGAGGAGAGGCCAAAAATTCAAATTTGAACTTTCATACAATACCTGAATTTATACAAGACAAACAAAAAGAAAAGGCAACTGTCCCTCCCCCTCCCAAAACCCATATTAATCAGGAAGGGCCTGGAAGAGAGGCCAAAATTGTTCAAAGCAAAAAAAAAACCTTTGGCAGTTGATCTGGCATACCAAACTGGCGCAACATACCAAAACCCACAACAATAATTCAACTTGCAACCGATTGTCTTCATTAAGGTCTAGGGCAGGGGTCGGGAACCTTTTTGACTCAAAGAGCCATAAAAGCAAAAAATATTAATTTTATTTTGGGAAAGAGCCACACCATATATTATGAGACAAATTTACAAAATTGCTAAACCCGCACCCCAGACAAAAGCTTAGTCTTCAGCACATTTATTTTTGATGATTTGATAAAAATTATGAAAAGAGAATAATGCCAGAGCCCGTGTCCCAAAATCAACAAACAGACCACTTTAAACTTGTCTCTTTCTTGCAATTACTCAAGATCGGTTAAACTCCTTTTGACCCTTTTTTTCATACATATTGGTTTCAAAACCAGATGCAAGCTGTTATTGTGTAAAAACGTCACAACATTCTGCAAATAGGGAGCCTGATGAGCTCACTTTTGGCGCAGATGGCGTAGGGCGAGAGATGGGAGGCAGTGCTTGCGCTTTTTGCATGGCTCCACCCATCCCTCCCACTCACCCAATCAAAAGACTAAGTTCTCCTCCGGTGTTTTGGCGTATTTACAGTGTGTTCTGTGGATTCATCATAAGGTATCTGAACACTGAACACAGATTATATAGTGAACTTTTATATAAATGATTCTTTAGCGTTGTAATTATAATACTATTTAGCTTACTCTGTAAATAGAACCTAAATGTTAATAACTTGTAGACCTTGTTAACCATTAGATTTAGTCATAGACTACTGGAGCCAGTTGCATGTATCTGAATTTATATATCATTTACTTTTTGAGACTCTTTATGATTAAGGGCTATACAAATAAAAATGACTTAAATGACTTGACTTTAGTAACCTGTGTATTATAAGTTTATTTTGGTTATGTTGGACAAATGCAAAGGAAATTGCATAGGATGCCAGTTCCTTATTTTGACTCCCCCCTCCCATTACATAATTGTCGCTATCTGCCAATTATGTCTCAGTTTCTTGATCCACGCCTCTTAGGGCTCATCTGATTTTTGTAACCTTTCAGATTTAATCAAAACAGGTGGATCGGAGGAGGCCTTTTATATATATATATATATATATATATATATAAATATTACATTAGTATATATACACACATACATATGTATACACACCCACACAAGATCATATAATTGCAACTTGAATAATTTGAAAAGGAAAAAGGGAATGTTGATTCGCTTTTTTTCACATTTCCGATTAAGAGCTGGATGAATTGGCACGGATGACAAAGTCTGGCATTTCTTGTCAATGTTGCTGCCACAGCAACCAGACCTCTATTGCACAAAAGAAAATGGATGTAAATGCAGGCAGCGCAATACAAGATGATTAAAGTCAACTTTACTCACATTGTAAGGAGTCAAAATAATCATGATAGCACACCAGAATGGGAGGGGGCTATTTACATGGTAGCAGCGGAAAGCCTGGGGCCCAGAATTGAGGTAGCAGCAGGCTGCTTTTCTTTTTTTAGTATTATTTGCATGTTTGCTGCTTACTATCAAGTTAACATGAAATAAGATAAAGATGAAGAGCTACAAGATCACACCAATGATGACAAAGATAAAAGAAGTGCGTGCTCAAAATAGTGAAGGTCAAGGAATCAGTAGTCAGTGTAGACTATGAGTGCGGGAACATGTATGCAGTTGAGTGCAATGTGTCGTTTGCGTTGTGATTCTATTCGTTCTTCTTCTCCTTGTTCTTGATCAGCTTGTTGATTTCTCTCTTGGCCATGGAGGCGTACTTGGAGAGGACGCCGTGCTGATTGAGACCTGGCAGCAGTAGCATCAAATTCACTGAGACAAAAGAAAAAAAAAAGGTTGTAGGTTGATTACCTTAGCCACTATAATCATGAGGACAACATCTCCTCTGGTGTGTCTTGGGCAAGTACAGCCTGGTGACGCCCATCCTTCTCCAGGCTAACAATTGTTTCTACCTGGTTTCAAACCAGGGAACTTTAGTGTGTTTGGCAAATGTGCTAACCACTGCACTACTATGCATACAGTGGGCAAAATTGAATCATTTACTGAAACATCAATGAAATAGCATTTTAGAACTTGCATACAAATTGTTGTTTGAAGGACATAGGACTTTTTTGTTTTTACGTCATGTCCCATAATCAAACATTGTGTCCAACATCAACCACAAAAACGTTTTAAAGTAGTAATTCAAGCACGATAAGTTTTCCTGACTTACTGAAATGTCTTTCAAATCTATGATCCTGCACTTAACTCACCAATCAGGTAGGTGAGCAAGAGATTGTGAACTTGCTGCCCGATCCAGGCCACCATCAACAGGCCGCTGACCACTGAAGCAAAGTACTAAAAGAGAGCGGCTATATGTTCAGTCGGGATTTTTTTTTAATTATTTGGATGGTTTGGATGAATGTGGATTTACCATCTTTGGCTTCTCCTCCTTGAGCGTGCACAGACGGTGACCCCAGCCCAGAAAGCGGCGCTGCGTTTTCACCAAGTTGCCACAGATCTCGTGGAAGCGCTGCTGCTGCTCAGTGGTCCTGATGTGCAAACACAGTCACAAGGTCAGAAGCACCAAAAATGAACACAAAGTGTTCTGTTGTAGACACAGTCTTTCTATTGCTCCCCATTTTAAAAAATGAAACACATGAATACAAGTAGTAAGGCACACAGACCAAAGATGCTATGACACAAAGGAAGAAGAGACTGCGGCATTCTTACCACTTGTTGGAGCCGAAGACTCTGGGTGCCAGTGTAGGGACTAAGTAGTCGGCAAGACAGAGCAGCATGACACCACTAGACACACCTGTCAGCACCGACGGGTCCAAATAGTATATCAGCCTAAAAAGGACGAAGAGTTGATGCAAGACTGACGCCGAAGGGACTCGTTATCATATCTCAAAAAGGCCTGGGCCAGTATGAGATTCGGACAATATAATTGTGTCCATGTATAAATGTTTTCCCTTGACAACAGAAATTTACTGTGACCATGTGAAATGTTTTATGAATATATTAATTTTATTTGTTATCATTTTATTTTTAAAGTTACATAGAGACCACAATATAATTGAATCCTGAAGATTGGTGAATCAACACAACAACATTAAAAACATGCAACAATGAGGACTGAGGTGAAATATCATATTTTTGATCCTACAAAATAGAGCACCAAAAACGTTCAGAATATTATCAATTTGCAAAATTTATGAAAAATCAGGAGGTAAATGCTACAAGTTGCCAGAGGAAAAAAAGGCATTTGTGGTTGGCACAGCTGAGCCAGAATTCAAAAAGGAAAAATAGTTATTGTATATTCTGCTGATTTAGAAATGTCAACATTAATTCAGATTCAGATTCAGATCTACTTTATTGTCATTCTAGTACACGTGTATACAGAACGAAATGTTGATCGTGTGGTCGTGTTGTGCACACCATAAAAACACTTTTATAGCATTAATTGTTATTCTAAATTAACTTTGGAAATAAAATATAAATGTATCTATACGTAGACTACACGTGTATTGCCTAAATGTTTTTATAAAAGGCATTTACTAATTATTGTTGAATTGTTATGAATACATTACATAGCATATAGCAAATGTTATGTTAAGTATTGTGTTTATTTTTATTGTTATTATCACTGGTGCCGCAGTGACATTATGCGCATTATGACGTTGAGGGATGGGATTGCGAAGATTTAGTGTATAAAATATGTGATTGTTGTAACTACTATAATATTTGATATCTGACCCATGTAATAAGTATATCCATGAGATTTTGTTGTATTGGACACAAGAGGAGCTATCTATAAAATGTATTTAATAGGGAAGATAAAGGGGTAGGAAAAATAAGCATCTGCTTCTGACTACCCCTTTTCCAACATGTTATGTGACATTATTCTGTTGTTGTACTCATTGTTTTTGTCCTGTTTTTGTTTTTATGTTCGAAATAAAAGTTTTCATTCATTCATATGTCCCATTTTTAGTGTAATAAGACTGTAAGTGGGTGTCAACATTTAATGCAAGTGTGTCAACATCCAATCAGATTGTGCATGGTTGACCTAGTTGGAAACAGGGGCCACACGTACCCTCAAAACAGCAGCATCACAATATGGGACACTATCCAGTGATTTGTAACAGACTCACAGGAAGAGCACAGTGGTGACAGCCATGAGCGCTCCAGGAAACCAGGGCTTCTCCCAGCGCAGGACACGGTCTCCTGCCAGGATCACCTCGCCCCACGCCTGAAGTTGCTCCTCCAACTGCGCAGTTTCCCGCGCCTGCGTTGCAACACATCAAATGAGAATCCCACAATATAACCGTTTTCATTTGCGTGCAGTCCACGGCAATGTCATGAGCAAAAAGCTGTTGCCAATAATGGCTTACTTTGGGAAAGAAGACTAATTAAACCCCAGACAAGGACAGAGTCTGTGAAATTAGTACACTTGGTGATGTAAATCGGATGATTTCTTTTAGGGAACTTTAGTTTTTTAGTTGATTATCTGAGGTTATTTACCGTTTATCCATTTGACTTTCAAAAAACTTTCATTGAATCCTTGGCCTTGACATCAGCAATAGACCCTGTATTGTGTTAGTTTTTCTAGTGTTGTACATTTATTTTTAAAAATTGTATCAATTTCTTCTCATTTATTACTCATGCTATTTGATGATTGTTATTTTTCTTTTTAAATTATTTTAAAATAGGTCATTTTGCCTACTGATTCTACTTTATTTTTACCCTTAGCTGTTCAATATCAAGCCTGAAATAAAATGGCAAACCAAATACCAAAAACTGTAAAGGGAGGCTGATGTCAAACAGACAAAGTTTTTGCGAATTCTTGACATTTTTGCATTAGACAATGCAGTGCCATCTATTGATCAAATACTAAACACTGGGGCTTTAATTGTCAAATTCGGAACATAGTATATGCTGATTACCTCAGGTTATGGTTTTTCCCCTGCCCCCGTGTAGGCTTTAGATCAGGGGATCCTTTAATAATAAGCTGTAGTCTTTGCAGCCCTTTGAGGTTATTTGTGATAAAGGAATATACAACCAAGCATTACTTAAATGGCAACCTTCAAGAATGATAAGGATGCAACTAAATTGTACACGATTCCTTTGGAAATTTGTTCTCAAAGTATTATAACTTGTTTAACAATGTTTATTGCTTTTGAACTTTTAAGAGTCTGAACCCCTAAATACGTTGTGCTACAAAATCTAGTCAGAATCCTTGTCCTTTGTTAGAGTCTTTCAAACATATGTAATAATCGCAGGCATGTGTTGACGGAGAAACCGCAAGTCACACGGTTAACTTCATGGAAAGACAGGCGGCTAACTAGTTAGCACGTTAGCAGCGAAGTCGGTCCAAGTCGAGTAGCAAACAGCAGCAACCAGACATGTGTTTAAATTAAACATGACCGAGGCATAATAGTTAAATTTGCTTGCTACCGGCATTTCAGCGCAAGGCTAGCTACCTGAAGCCAATAGGCAAGGCCCTTAAACAGGCATCAAAGATCAGGACTAACAAGAGCTAATCTCAAATTGGAAACAACATCATCATCTTGGTACAAACCAGCATGTTGGCGCTTTTGTTGTCTCCTTCTGACATGGCTGCTAAAGCAGGTAGTGTTTGAGATCTCGGGTTTAAAAAGATCTGTAAACACTAAAAAAAATTAACAGACAAAACCAGTTTACTCAACGTCTCTAACGGTCGAAGTGAGACGAAAACTTGATAGGATGATTTTATCCGGAGCGCCTGCGTCAAACCTGACGCTAGGCTTTGTGGGAGATGTAGTTTCTCTAAAACTAAACGCACAAGAAAACAGTCGTACTGTATGTACGTTTTATCTTAAAAAAACTGTAAAAAGCAAGAAAGTAGCAAAATCACACTATTTTTTTCAGAAGTGTAGTTTTTAGTTTAACTGGGTGAATGCACTAGAAACAGGCTGTGTCATAGATGTGAGTGACCATAGTGAAAATAAAATGCTGGGAATAAAAAAGGGCTGGATACTGCTCATCTAATAAGTACATTTAGCTACTTGATGAGTTAAGAATATTAAGACTTTGTGTGGGTGTATATAGATGGAGTTAAACCTGTGGCCATCGGCTGCCATTACTATCAGCGTGCATAAGCCTTTCTTCACATAGTTAGACTGTGCCTTTCCATTATTGGATTTTCTATATTATTATTTATTTCATTTTCTATCTTATTTTAAACATTTTGTGAGGCTTTGTATTAGGTGTTTCGGTTTATTAGGTGGGGATAAAGGAGGGGATTTTATTGTCTTATTGTACGGTTCACGGATCCCCTCACTGCATGGGTCGTCGGGCACCAATGAAGACCCAACTCTGGACAGCCTTTTCTACTGTTGACAGTCCCTGGCCTGTTCTTGGGTTGGGGCAAAGTTGGCACCAGTACATTCCTTAATGTTGTCGGCCCCGTTCTTTTTCGGGTTTCCTCTCCTCCCGCCCCCTTGGACTGTTTCATGGAGAATTATTTTGGTAATTCCTGATGATGTTTTACTGTGACCATACAACTGAAGTTTCCGTCTGCGCTCAGATGACAACAGTTCTTCATAAGGTCCAATGGGGCCCTCTGATGGTGTTCTGCACCGTTTTGTTTTTCCCATGGGCTAAGTGGCTAATGCCAAGATGTTTCCTGTAGCATTGCATCTCCAATGCTTGGATTTTCTATTACAGTTTTGCTGTGAGAGTCCATGTCTTGCAAGTGTAAAGGATCTGAATATTCTATTCTATTCTATTCTATTTGATTTTCTTGTCCTTTAGGTACACTTAATGTTTTTAGAATTGCTTTACGAATACATTTGATTACACGGATGTAACAGGACTTTGGGAGGCAGTGCAAGGAAAAGGAGTGATGGGTTGTACACTGCAGGAATGGTAACAGTGTCGGTGGTACTAAATTGGATGTGGAAAAAAAAACATCACAGAAATTACGGTAATTTTTATTTAGATTCTGGAGCAGTTCTTGAAAGTATTTCTTCATTTCAGTCCAATGATAGGCGGGACATCTTATGTCAGGATCTTGACACAATCAAAAGGTCTTGCCTGATCTCAGGAAGCTAGGGTCGGGTCTGGTTAGTACTTAGATGGGAGACCGCCTGGGATTGCCAGGGGGTTTAAATGGGTAATTTTGCGCACGTTCTGCTGCAACAGCAGTGCCTGACAAGAATTGGACACGATGACTTTAGATAAAACGTTAAAACTGATCAGATTCAATAATAAAGTGCAGGTGGTGTTAAATAAAGAGGGGGTTTGGGAGAAAACGAAGAAGGGATTGATGGAAGGAACAGTAAGGAAATATTTCTCAACGATTGTTGGACATGAGTAACATGTTTTTAGAATGTTTGAGGGGTGCAGGGCTGTTTAATAGGATCTGAGGAGTCAGGTAGAGGAGGCAGTGTCAATTAAGTGAGGTTTAGTGGACTGAGGCTGAGAGTTGTAATCTGTAATGATAGAGGGCGGTAATGCACCAGACTGATGAATGCTAACCCCCGTTAATCTTGAAGAAGAAGAGGAAGAATTAAACAATATTTCAAAAATATACTCTGACTGCTGACTGAAGATGTTACATTTATTTGATGTCAGTGTTGTCTTTTTTTCTCAGGCCAGCACAGGCAAAAACAAACGGAAGTTGTTTCCAGCACTTCTGTGACGCGATACATCACGTGGTTTTGCTTCGTCCCTCCATCGTTTGCGTGTGGATTTGCTAACAAGACTCACGCGTCCATTTTCTTTGTTAGACATTTCCTAAATACTGTAATTCAACAGGTTGCAAACAGACACCAGAGGGAGATTGTTTCAAAAACACATCGACGACTTGTCTCTCCCTCAGAGGAGAAAAGAGTGGTATGTAATAACTTGAGATCACCTGCTAGGCTACCAGCTAGTCGCTAAATGATCCTTAGCTTGGCGCCCTCAATTGTTCGGGCCTGTCGCGGTGCTTTCCTTAAAATACACGTTTATAATAATAATAATTCTGTAGCATATGATACCGACAGGTCATGTACATGTATTCACGCGTTATGTATGTTATTTTCCCTAGTAATGATTACGTAATGAAAATGTTATCTAAAGAATATACTCATATGATATATTTTGACGAAATAGACGAAAGGGCCAAGAACAACATGAATTTGTATCAAACTTTTTTCTCGGGAAGTCACTCATTAAAAGAAGTATTTAAACAATTCGTATTTGACGCATTATTTCTTGTCACTCAAATGTTGACATGATTTAAACATGTTACGTCAAGAACGCTATTCTTAAGTTACGACAAACTGTCGATGGATTCAAAGCAAGTTGTATGTTAAATCATCTTGGAATAACGAAATAAACCATGTAATCCCAATTGCTTCTACAGAAGAGTCAACATGTACAATGGCATTGGCCTGACCACCCCCCGGGGCAGCGGTACCAATGGCTACGTTCAGCGCAACCTGTCGACATTACGAGCCAAGCGACCCCGTGATGACCGTGGCGGCGAGCGCGACGAGAAGGACCTTGAACGGCTGGAAAGTCAACTGAACCGCAAGCCCAACGCCGAAATTCTGGAGCATCAGAGGAAGCGGCAGCTGGAGCTTGAGTGTGCCAAGTTCCAGGACATGATGGAAGAGCAGGGGTAACATTGCATGTTTGGTATGGTTGATATTTCCCCAAGTCATACAAGCAATCTATTTTAACATTGCCGTGTGCTTGCTTCCTTAGATATTCGGCAGAAGAGATCGAGGAGAAGGTGAACAGCTTCCGAATGATGCTTCAGGAAAAGCATCAGCCACTGCCTTCTGCTGCTGGTGACAAAGCCAGGTATACACCTAAGATAATGTTCTTTTACGTTCTCATCTTAAGCACGTTTACCTACACTCTTCGTTGACTGAGGCAGACACTTAAAATTGGAAAGCAACAATGTCACAAAACACATTTGTACAGTGTGTTTGGTTTCTTCATTGCAAGGTATTTTTGTTTTAAGCATTTTGACCTTGCAAAGTTAAAAGAATTATAGAATATACTTGCCTCAAATGTGTTGTGAGATGGAAACAATACTGAAGCTTATTTGGCCTTCTGTGAATCGTCTTTCTTGCCTTCTCTCCTCTTTGAGCTAAAAAAAGGTAGTTAAGGGCAGTGTCTGAAATAACGTCTGCCCGGGGCATGCATCTTTTACGCCGTGCGTACAACTTACAAAACGTCTCCGCCTGGGTGGCCGACAACTTTTTCAAGAAAAACAAAAAATATCTTTTTTTTTTTTTCTAAATAAATGTCACTTGACTTGTTTGTCAATTTGCATACTCGGCAGCCAATCAGAAGCCTGCATCGAATAACTTCATGCTTCCGGAGTCTCCAGAGCGTTATAAGGTCGTGGATTTGCATATCATTTTCCAAAGTAGACGCACAGACAACAAAAGAAAAAATGGTAAAGTGGTTAGGAATCAAGCCAAAATCTCAGCCCCAGAAGAAAGATTCAAAAGAAGCTAACAAAATGTATGACCCTACAAAACGTAAACGTACATTAAAAGCATAGTGGAAAGAGGAGTTCATGTGGCTTGTAGCAGACGACGCAACGCAAACATTGCATGAATGAAGAGGAGTAAATACAGGTAGATACTGATGGCTGATGGAAAACAGCGATGTCATATACATAGATAGATAGATAAATAGATAGATACTTTATTCATCCCCGTAGGGAAATTCACACTTCCAGCAGTCTACCCCGTTGTTTATTAACAGATGAACATGATGCCCTAGGGGTGCTTGTAGCGAAGTGGATGACGTCACGCCAGTCCAAAAATTCGACATCCCTGCGGCAGATGGAAAACTTTTCTTTGTGAAAATCCAGGGATACACCACCTCGTGTTAGCAAGTCCGCCTCCTCTCTGATTCCCCCGGCTTTCGTGTCTCTGTTTAGCGGCGTTGAAGCCGGATTGCTCCGGGTAGCACCGGGTGGCTACACGTTAGCGTCCGGAATGCTAAACGTGAGCCACGTTTCCGCAAAACACAGCAACTGCGCTCCCTGTGCGCTTCGATGTTTTCCACCAGCACTCGATGATCTTATTTGGTCGTGAGTTCGCATTTACCATGATTACGGATGGTACCGAAGACTTATAACGCCGCTAGCCGCTTTGCTAGCTCCGGCTTTTCTTCCACGATAGGCCCCTTCATCACGCCGGCACGAGAATTTTTCAGGGCAAGGAGTTGAAATTCCTTGAATACACGCATTTCTTGTGCGTTAAAACCCATGTCCATAGGATAGAAGTAATCCATAGTGTAGTTGTCAAAACGGGAAGAAAAAACACCGAAGATAGGAGCAGACAATAAAACAATAGGGCAGCTGCTGGAAAAGGCAGCCGCTCGTGGCAGCGCCGCTTTGATGTAATGTTATAAGTAAATTTATCATAAACTTAATTTAGAAGTGTTGTTCTGTTATATATTCTAATTATCAATCTTTTAACACTTTGCAACAGTGTTTTTTTTTTTTTTTTGCGGTTAGTTGTCTTACTGTGTTTCAAGTTGTGAAAAATGGGGCAGGCAACTTCTCAGAGTTTTCTGCCCTGGTGTCCGCTAACTTTTTGCCATGAGTTTCAGACACTGTTATGGGAATTTAAAGTTCAGCATTTGCGATACTTGCATCCAAATTCTATTTTGTGTAGGTATTAGATGAACCTTGGTAACAGCACTCAGAACCTGCATATGTTCAGTTTTGCATTTCTTTTGCTACTCATTCAGATTTTATTGGCTGTTTTTTAAAAAAAATTGTTTATTTTGTTGTTCTGCCCAGTGTAAACGAAACACATGCCCTGGCAGCTGCTAACCAGCAGAAGAACGACCGGCTTCGTGCCGCCTTTGGTATCTCCAGCGACTACGTTGATGGCTCTTCCTTTCATGCTGATCGCAAGGAGAAAGAGAAGGAGAAACGCGAGCAAGAGCGTCTGGAAAGGGAAAAGCAGCAACAGAAATATACGTGAGTGGAACCTCTAAAATGTTCATTTGTAACAGAAAACCCAAATAATTTCTTGTCTGGGTACCAGGAGGAAAGAATAAATTTGATAAATTCTGGCCTAATGCCAAATTTCCAGTGCATATTGACCTTTGTACGGTGTTACGTTACTTTACAAAATGTAAACTATTATAACAACACTTGTTCCCTAATTCCAAATCATCCAGAGATTCTCCTCAATTTTAAAGCAGCTCACCCTCTCCCTAAAAAAATCCTTTGAAAAGTTACACTCGAAATGCTTAATCAAAATGATAATGCGCAATTCCACACAACCCGGTCAAGATATTGTTTTTGGTATTGTATTTTTACCTCTATGAGGTGCACTGTACTAAATGGCACATTATCTATTATGTGTGCCATTGCTGTATGTTACACATACACAAGCAGTACCAGATTAAAGGATGTATTCTTTGTGTACAATTTGCGCGCCCACACTTCACCTTTTGGTGTCCACTACTATGTCTGCCTTACAACAACACACATGCAAGTATATGAGTCCATATTTTTAAAAAAGAGCGGGAACAACACCACCACACCCAAGGTTACCAGCTTGGGTTTTCAAAAATATAGTGGGAGAATTTCAACGTCCATCTAACAACAACAACAATACACAGTCATGCACTACTTGGCAAAATAATAATGATTATATTTTTAAAATGCGCATTTTAACCTGAAATTTAGACAATTTCAGTTGCGCGCCGTGTTATTTAGAGGCTTTACGTTAGCGCCCCTCCTCCTCTGCTTCGTGTGTGAGTGTGTGTTTGTGCGGCACCTCGCAGAGAGATCCGTGTACGATAAATGACCAAATCATGACGGCTCCTCGAGCGAAAATATCTCGTTCTTTCCAGCCAGCGTAGACAGACGAATGAGGCTTTGTGCAAAAAAATGACCGTGATGTTTTGTGCATTATGCCTCGAGAGCGTTGTACCTCGCATATCAAGTGTTAAACGTCATTACGAGACGAAACATGAATTCAAGGATGAGTCTGACATAGCGGAGACATTAAAACACTGTGTCCAGGTACGGCAAACAAACACAGACGCTGAAAACCCTTGTCACTGCCCAAAACACCACCACTGAAGCAAGCCATCACATTGCTCACTGCATAGCAAAGCATAGAAAACCATTTACTGATGGCGAATATTTTAAAGGTGTGTGTGTGTGTCTGTGTGTGTGTGTGTCTGTGTGTGTGTGTGCGCGCGTGCGCGCGCGAATGGTTGATTCTGATTAATTCTTGTGGCAAAAAGTTGAAGTCATGGATGGCTACAAGCCTTTCCACTTGTTTTTCACATTCCTTTTTAGTTGATTGATGAACAAGAATAGTAGAAGATAAATTCGTCAGTTATACCATTAAAATGTTTATGCATGTTGTATATTTGTACTGGTGTAAAATTACAGGTCTGTTGGATATTAAAAAAATGTTGTGCGGGTCATTAATCTTGGTGTGGCACACTGTTTTACAAGGAAATCTGAAAGTGGCATTCCACACCAAAAAGGTTGCTAACCCCTGCCCTAGATATTTTTAAGAGGAGTCTCAAGACCCACTGTTTTAACGTGGCTTTTAATTGATCATTATTTATTTAGCTTTAATTTGTTCAACTTTTAACATTTTAATGTATAATACTTTACTTTTACTTCATATTTTTATGTTGTTCTGCGGTTGTTGTTATTTATATTTTTATATTTCAGTGTTTCCTCATTTTGGAGGCCCACACTTGTAGGGTGTGGTATAATGGCTGAAATCCTGATGCCATCTGCTGCCATCCCTATCAGTGTGGATAACCCTCCATCAGGTCACTTTCCTCACATGGTTAGTCTGTCATTAGTATGTTAGATGTCATTTGCGATAGTCCTAGCTGTGTGGCTCCTTGCAAATAAAGCCAGATTTTGAGAATGCTCGAACAGCAGTGCTGATGATGTTGTTGTTGAGTCACTCAAGGCGCCTAAGGTAATCCTTAGTAGCGCTAGACTCGCTCGAGGGAGGCTCCGTAGTTCTCCGAAGGAGAGGGGGCTGCGACTGTCCTGTGCCGCCAGGCCTGACTGGATGTGACCCAAGCATACAAAGCCTCTGAAGTCCTTAGTACGTTCGGACAGGACGGTGCATGATATATTCAACGCCGTGCTTCCCTCTTGAATGTGTTTATAGTGTCCTGCAATGTCCGCCGTACAACACACACACAAACCCACACAGAGAGACACTGGGCACCTTACATTATTAAACAAGCATTATAGTTGTGGAAATAAAGTACCTTGTTTTTTTTGCTTGATCTTGTATTGTCTTGATTCTTAAATATGTTACTGAAGTGTTAGCGGAAATATCACAGAATTTATAACATCAAATGACATGCTTTTCCACAGTTTGGTGGAGGACTCTGATGAATCGGATTCCCCACCCAAAAAACGCAGTCGCAAGAAGAAAAAAAGGAACAAGAAAAGAGTCAGGTATGCCTAATCTAAAGTAGAACTAATATTTTTAATTGATAGGCAAACAAATATATAAAGTAACAGACTCTTCCCTTCAACATGAGCTTTTCAGATTTTCTAAAATAAAGATGGGTAAGTGTCAATGTCAAACTGATCAAGTCCTTTTTAAAATTACGGATTTCACATGCAGACTGGTGATGCCAGCCATTGATACTTATGGCATACATTTCTGACGTCAAGTAAGAGTCTTACTTTCCAGCAATTAGAGTTTGACAAATTTGCGAGCTGTGCATCCAAACAAATTTCTTTACCATCAAATTACTTTTCCTGCTAATACTAGTTGTATCTTATAGTTTTGGTAGGTGTATATTCTCAAAATCTGTCAACTTACGATTTGAAAAAGTAATAACAACCAGTTGATGTTGGCATTACGTGAAATCATTTAACAGTTCGCAGAGTCCTTCTCCAACTTCACGCCAAGATAAAAAGTCCAGGAAGAAAAAGAAGAAACGGTACTTTACCTTAACTCAAAATGTCACATTATTTTACAGAGTCCTGCTCTAAACTAGCACCTTCTTATTTTTTTTTCCAGCGAGTCCTCCGAAGAAGAGGAAAAAAACAGGTTCGGAATTTGTATCTCATGACGTGCAGAAGTTCTCGCACCTTGCAATTCATCTGAAAAACTAGATACATGTGTAAAAGTAGTTGTAAAGATCGTACTTCCTTTGTGAAGCAACATTCATAAAAGCAAAATTAAGCAATGATGGTTTGGTCCTCAGCTCCTCGGACGAGCAGAAAAAGTCTTCAAAGAAGAAAAAGAAACGAGCAGGTAAAAGTCCTGCAAAGACAAAGGCAGCGCCACAGCGAAGCGTCTCAACCAGTTCATCTAACAGGTGTGACACTTAACCTTTAGTTTGCTTAGATTGTATTTGACGTCCATATTATTGACTTAACAAAGATGTTTTCTTGAATGTTAACAGTCACTCGCCTGAGCCATTACGATCGCGTCAGAGCAAGTTTCAAGAAGATAACAGCCGCCGGCCAAGATCCCCGGAGAAAAGACAAGCACGTGACGTGCAAAGTATGCGGCAACGGGGAGGTGATGAGGTGAGTCGGCATAAACTTTATCTTCTATTTGTCCACAGTGTTCAAGGAGTCTGACATCCAAGGTTGGTGAATTTACCAACAGCAAGTGAATGCAAGATTTAATCATGCTCACTCATTTATTGCCTATGTGAAGCGAGCGCATTAATTTGATACGTACCGTGGTTATCAAAATTATTCAACCTCCACAGTAGATACGCCTGTTGACAACTTAGACATTTGTTTTTCATCTTATTTAAAATCTCATTCAAATATTATGTTTCTAACAGACATCGACCCAAAATTACAACAAAAATGTTTCTTACGTACTGTACTCATTGACAGTTTTTATATAACTACCGTATTTTCTGCACTATAAGGCGCACATAAAATCTGATTTAAAAAAAAAAAGCTGACTATGCGCCTTATAATCCGGTGCGCCTTATATATGGGTCAATATTGAATTACAAGGTCTCGCAATTTACGGTAAGCAGCCACCGACTCCATTTTTTCGCGTAGAAGAAGTAGTGCGCTGTGCATACTGGGAAATATTAAACAACGATTCTCTTTTATTTGTGCGTTTGTATAAAGACCCTGAAATGGCTCCTATTAAGAGACACGCTTACAACGCAGAGTTTAAACTCAAGGCGATCAGTCACGCAGTAGAACACAGGAATAGAGCAGCAGCGAGAGAGTTCAACATTAATGAATCGAACACGAGAGTGGCTCGAGCCGGCAGAATTAAGAGTCCCCCTAGGAACTCGCTAACTGAACAATGGTTCCATGGGTGAATTATGTAAAACCCACTACAACGTTTTACATTTTACATTTATTATGTTATGGCTTTACTGTTATTGTTTTGCACTTGTTGTTTTTGCACATTACGAGTGTCACTATATTGCGATTGCACTAATGTTTAATTTACCATAACAGTATCAGACGTTTTTTTGCGTGTTGACTAAATGGAGGAAAAGTAAAATGTTATGCCTTGCTGTCGTTCAAAGATGTTAAAGATGTGTCACAAAAATGCTTTACCTCAGAGAAAATAATAGATGGCTGTTTATTCATTTTTGAGAGTGAATGGAGTTGTGGAAAGCTTGTTTGTTATCTATTAATAAAGTTCGACTGACCTATCTGACTGTTTTGTTGACATTCCCTTTAGCGCGGCACCATCTAACGGTTGCATAACGTAACTACATCCTCTACTGTAGCCAAGTCACATTTATTTATGACGCTCCTAATCACAAAAATGTCTCGAAGGACTGCACAGGATCACAGTTACAAAATTGCACAATTACCTGATCTTAAACCAGCATGCACTTATAGCGCCTTATAATGGGGTGCGCCTTATTTATGGAAAAAGTTTAAAAATATATCATTCATTGAAGGTGCGCCTTATAACACGGTGCGCCTTATAGTGCGGAAAATACGGTACTTGTTAGACGATTATTAAACCCTTTGGGCCCCGCAAGCACCGAGTGCCAACCGCGTGCGACGCCACTGGCAATACTCATTTTGCTGTGGTGTCAGGTGTATGCAGGACTTTGACCAAACAAGAGAAAAAATGGGTTTTGAAGGGAACCGGATCTTGATAAGTAGGTAGCCGGCTCCTGTCATCCACTTCCAAGAGCAGTCTTAGAGCCGTTTCGTCCGCAAACTACATTATTTTGCACGCAGCCCTCATTTGCCTTTTCTTTCAGCGCTTAGTAAATACTGTCATCTTAACAACTTCCAACTATATGTTAGTCACAATTTTTTATGGTAACATGATCCAAATATACGTGATGTAGACAAGTTGAAAGAAAGAGGACAACCACGGCTGAAAACTGCATAATGTACGCGAGGGCATATTGGCGTTGGTATTCTGCAGCCAAAGGGGTCAAAGTCAAATTCCCCACGCGGTTGGCCACAAGTTTGCGCGAGGCTTGTGTATGTATAACTTACTTTTGCAACAATAACACGTGTAGATGTGAAAGCATAGCTTGAGTCAAGTTTCTTGCCACAATCCATTGTTATTGTTACCTGATCTTCAAAAGCAAAATTCTACAGTTCATTAGGTTTTCGGTTTGCATGCGGCATTTGCCTTCAAGTCCCTTTAGAGATTTTCAAAGGGATTAAAGTGTGATGATTGATATTGCTACTCTAGAATCACCCTGCCCTTTTTTGGAAAACACTGTGGTAGATTTTGAAATATGCTCGTGATAATTGTATTGTTGATGATTCAACGTCTCCCAAGCCTCAGTTTTGTCACTCATGGCTTTATGGTATTCCGGTTATCTAAAGCCACGTAAACATGCAACATGGTCCAATTATTGTCTTGGTATGACTTCTAATAGTCCGGTTGGCTGAGTTCTTTCTTTTTCAGTTTACCCGTTAATCTACAGCGGTACCTCTACTTACGAATTTAATTGATTCTGGGAATAGCTTCGTAACCTGAAAACTTCGTATGTAGAAAGGCATTTTGATCGGTGCCTCCATCGTCGAGGCGGCTAATCGGAGTTGTGGCTGTAAGGTAGTCTGTGCCTGCCGCGGCGCCAACCCTCAGACCTGTCGGTGGTCACCGGTGGTGAGGGATGCTCTCCAACTGAAGGAGTCTTATCGGGCCTTCCTGGCGTGTGGGACTCTCTAAGCAGCTGGCAGGTATTGGCTGGCCAAGCGGAATGCGGCTTCAGTGGTTGCCGTGGCAAAAACGTTATGGGAGGAGTTTGGCGAGACCATGGAAGGCGACTTTCGAACGGCTTCGAGAAAATTCTGGTCAACCATTCGGCATCTTAGGGTGGGGAAGCGGTGTGCCATTGACACTGTGTATAGTAGTGATGGGGCACTGCTGACTGACCCGGGACGTTGTGAATCAGTGGGCAGAGTACTTCGAAGACCTCCACAAACCCCCCCGACATGTCTTCCTGTGAGGAAGCAGACCCGGGGGACTCTGAGGTGGGCTCTCATATCTCTGGGGTTGAAGTCGCTGAGTTTGTCAAAAAGCTCCTCAGTGGCAAGGCCCCAGGGGTCAATGAGATCCGCCCAGAGTTCATTAAGGCTCTGGGTGTCCTGGGCATATTATGGTTGACACGCCTCTGCAACATTGCATGGACATTGGGGCAATGTTCCCTCTAATATTCCATGGGTCTGAGCGTTCACACAAAGTCGGTGAGCAACGCTTGAAACAACAGTGAGCAACAGCAATCCCAACTCTGGCAACTAAGTCATTATCAAACATGGCCAAAACTTGACATATTACATTTTGCTGAGTTTCCGGCAATGCAAAAAAATGTTTTCACTTTTGAATTAATTGACTAATTTATTACTGCAACGGTTGTGCAGCCTACAAACGTCATTTGTTTTTACAACAATTCTTTCACAAGATTTCCATTTCCTTTTTTTTCCTGGTATCTTTTATCGCATAATACTAACATTTTTGGGGGCTTATTTAGTCGGTTGCAAGATACAGGACTGTATTTAATCACATTTTTTTGTGGAAGTACAATGTTGGCAACAAGATTCACTTGATATAATTGGAAATTATTTGAATGCAACACAAACTTCTTCTTTTTCCGTGTTTTTTTTTTCTACTTTTTAAAAATTCTTTTAAAAAAGTCTCATTGTGTTTATTTTTTCCGAGCTGTTACTTTTTTTTGTTCTCTATTTACTCTTTTCCTAAGTTTCTTTTTCTTTTTTTTCTGTTCTTTTTTCTAAATTTTTCCTTCTTTTTTTTCCTCAGCTTTTCACTACTTTTTCATTTTGGTATTTTTTTCTTTTTTGTTCTAATCCCCCCTTCTTTTAAGTCATTTTGTGCATAGTTTTACATCATATTTGGTCATGTTGGGATTAAAGAAGCAAAAACAACCTGAAGAGCCGTTTAGGACCCGAAAGAGCCGGTTCCTTTTAGTCAGCCGAGCCAAAGAATCCGGTTCTCGACAAACTCTACTCACTTTACTTTTCGACTTCGTTGACATTGACTTCAAAATACCGCATTTAGAAAACAGCGTCAGGGGAACCCGTGTATTTTTACCTTCATGCATTGTAACTTTGACTTAAGTCGCTTCTTATTTAGTAATTTTGAGCCCTCATTTTTGTGCGCTGGCTAGATTTTCTTGTGCGCTGAGAATGTGCGAGCATTGCGCAATTGAGCACGCGCGCAGCTCAGAGGGAACACTGCATTGGGGACAGTGCCTCTGGACTGGCAGACATGGGTGGTGTTTCCCCTTTTCAAGAAGGGGGACTGGCGAGTGTGTTCTAACTTCAGGGGAATCACACTTCTCAGCCACCCTGGTAAGGTCTATTCTTGCCCCAAGTGGAAGAGTTCAAGTATCTTGGGGTCTTGTTCACGAGTGAGGGTAGGATGGAACAAGAGATCGACAGACCGGTCGGTGCAGCGTCTGCCGTCATTCGGACCCAGTACCTGTCCGTCGTGGTGAAGAGGGGCTGAACCGAAAGGCAAAGCTCTCGATCCACCGGTCGATCTACGTTCCTACTTTCACCTATGGTCATGAACTGTGGGTTATGGCCGAAAGAACACGATCCCGGATACAAGAGGCTGAAGTGAGTTTCCTCCGCAGGTTGGCTGGGCTTTCCCTTAGACATAAGGTAAGAAGCTAAGTCACCCTGGAGGGACTCGATGTAGAGCTGCAGCTCCTCCGCTTTGAGAGGAGCCTGTTGAGGTGGCTCGGGCATCTGATAAGGATGCCACCTGGACGCCTCCCTCGGGAGGTGTTCTTGGCATATCCCACCGGCAGGAGGCCACGGGGCGACCCAGGACACTCTGGAGAGACTGTCCCCAAGCTGGCCTAGGATCGCCTTGGGATCCCGTCGGATGAACTGGAGGAAGTGGTGGGGATAGGGACGTCTGGTCTTCCCTGTTAAGGCTGCCGACCCCGCATAAGCGGAAGACATGCCATTATTTAATGTGATTAATATATACTATATTCGATATTATATATAAAATGATCATTGTAATATTAACAAAATAAAAGATGACTGTTTAGCTTCCAAAAACACATCTATTGTGGGGTTTGAACAATTTTTAACGGCACGGTAATGCTTGTAATCATGATTGAAAGTGCCCTCCTCTGTAAATGTTTGACAACTGGCACAGTGGGACTTCACTCATTTAGTGCCATAACTTATAAATGCATTTTCAAAATCACTGTCCTTAAGTGCCAAATTGTAAATATTTGTTTTTCGTTTTTTGTAGTTATAGCACTTCAGTTAGTATCAAGCCTCTGTGAATGTCAGTATGATAAATCACCACCTTGTCAACACTTACTGGCTAGTTTCGTTCATGTATCAATAGTGTTACACCGTACAGCAGTGTGTAGGGCAATAGGCGGAGTACACATATTAGTGATAAAAGCGAAGATATGAGTTCAAACTGTTAAGGCTTTAAAGATTTATTCTTTCTAAAAAAGGATGACAAATTGCCTTCGTAGTCGTCAGGACAGAGAGAGATGACGTTCAGTGCATGTTCGTTATTGCAATGCGACCCTAATCGTGACCACTTCACTGGAAACATCAAGGGCTGAAAAGTATATGTATAAGTTCAGTGTTCTTGCAAAAAATGTTATTTTGCCATCAAAGTGCCCGCATGTTTATGTAATTTTTTTTAGATGTTGTAGGTATCACTAATAAATATTTTTTGAAAAGCACTGAAGTGAAAGTTTTGCGTCAAATGCACTCTTTCCCCAAAAGCTGTTCTCTTGTAAACGTGCAATTTCTAGAGACTTGGCAATGTCAACTGTTGTTTACTACACAATTTTAAAAGCTAGTAGCATACTTTTTTTCTGATAAAAGATGAGGGTTCAATCTTCCTTTGGTGTGTCCTATGCCGATATAGCTAAGGAACTATGTTTTCTGTTGGCCTTCAGAAATGAGTCAAAATGGCAAAAATTGGTTGATACTGGTACTTTCCATTTGAGAGAAATATCACTGAATGAGTTAATTATTATTCAAGTTACTTGCTGCTGTGACTCCAACTTAAGATAAACTAATAATGCCATGGATTATTATATATAATACATTTGCCAAGTGACTTTCGCTTTTTTCTGATTACCACTAGAAAGAAAATGAAAGGACACTGAGCTCCCATTCCAGGAGGAGACAAGATTCCTCTCCATTCTCACCTCCACAGACAGACAGAAAGAAAGGGGTTGAGAGGATCAGTGAGCAACCAAGCAAAAGACGGCGCTCACGTAGTAAGGATACTGAAAATAGGAAGGACAATGAGAAGGACACCCGGAGCAAAGAAACAAACATACAGGGAGGTAGAAGATCAAAAAGTCCACAAAGTGGAAAAGACCGAGGGAAAGGGAGACATGCACAGAGAAGGGAACAGAAAGACAAAAACAAACAGTCTCCTCAGAAGAAAAGACATGACTCTTCATCCCCTTCACCTACTAAAGAGGCCAGATCTGGATGGAGTAGCAGAGCGGCTAGAGAGGAAGAGAGGAACATTGGAAAGCGGCACACAAGCAACCGACAAGACTCTTCTTCCCCTTCAGCTCGCAGGGTGGACAACAGGACTTCACGCAACAGAGAAGCTGAACGAGGGGAAGACAGGAGCACAGGGCAGCGGGAAACAAGGACCAGACATTACTCTTCCTCCTGTTCACCTGCCAGAGTGGAGTCCAGAATTAGTAGGAGTGGTTCTGAACAAGATGAGAGGAACACTACAAAGCGGGATACAAAAAACAAACATAATTCATCTTCTCCTTCACCTCCCAAAATGGGATCTGGGGCTATTCACAGCAGACAAGAACAACGAGAGGATGAAAGAAATACTGGAAAGCAGGATAGAAAGACCAAACATGACTCCTCTTCCCAGTCGCCATCTCCTGAGAGGAGGAAAAGGGAAGACACAACACATACATCCAAGAATAAAGAAACCACAAAGAGAACTGACACAGCTCTGCATGCTCCTCGTTCTCATTCGCCATCTTTCAATAGGCACAAGGAGAAAAACCTAGATGGATCTAAAAAGTCAGATGAGACAAAGGAAATCAAGCAGAAACCAGACACTAAGACCAGTAGTCCTTCAAAGCAGCAGGTACAAAAAGAATGCAGCAGTGGAAGTGATTCCTCCTCATCCACGTCGTCATCCTCATCATCGTCCTCATCTTCAGAAGATGAAGATGAATCAAAGACAAGAGAAAATACAAACTCTCCTATGGGTGCAGCTGCTCAAAGATTACTTACTAATGGACGTGCTGAAAGCTCACAAGAACCCCGAAGGTCCCCGACGCATCTTGAAAACAAGGAAGGAGCCATTCAAAGTACCTTTGCAGACGTCCCATTGGCAAAAAAACATAAAGAGCAACATAGTCCACAGGAAAGCTTCAACAAAAAGTCCCGCTCTCCACCAGCCCATCGTGTCACACCACCAAAACAGTATCAGGACCCTCTGCCTCAATACAGGAGAACCAGTCCTTCTGCTGCCCGGCCCAGAAACCGGGAGTGGGAAAGGGACCGTGGGCGGGAATGGAACGCCAGACGCAGCAGCTCCAAAAGCCCCAGAAGGCGGAGCCCCCTTGTCAGGTAACTCATTTATAACACATCTGATGGGAAGTATAAACATTTTTCCAGTTTTTAAGACTTGTCACTTCCCTAAAGTTTTAAACCTATTCTGTAGCTTACAACCACAAATTGTCTTGCCATGTACGAAAATTTAAAATCAGTTTATGGGGAAAACATATCAAACATGTTTTAACCACCTGATATAGTATATCCATGTCCGTGTCACATTCATTTCTCTTGTCTAATTCATGAAAAGAAGTTCTTTGATACAGTGGTTTACATAAAATGCTCCTGCATTCTAAATATATAATTATACACTTTGCGCATTTATGAAGGATTTTTTGGTTGAGACGTTTTACTGTCAATAGTAGTCTGTACCCTTGAGTGTGCAATAAACTGTCAGATTGTTAACCCCCCCCCCCCCCCCCAAACTCTACTGAACAGGAAATAAAAATATTCACAAATTAAAAGAATTATAACGTTTTGACTCTTCAGTTGAAGTCAGAAAAAAAAGTGTCAAGATTAATAGTTTTGAAGAAGTTAAACTAATTCAAATATGTTGAGACATTAGAATCTCTAATGTTGACAATTCTAGTAAGTTTTATTTATTTTTAAATCAATTTGAGATAAATTTGAACTCAGTATCTTGCATAACCTATGAAAAACAGGTTGACAATCTTGGATCCATTATCAAATATGTTTGTCTATTAGGGGTCGCCGCCACCCTTCGCCACCACACAGGAGACTGAATAGTCCCTCGCCATCCTCGCTGCAGAAAAGAAGGAACAGTCGCTCACCATCACCGTTGAGGAAGAGACCACCCAGTCGGTCTCTTTCCCCACCATTAAGGAAGAGGACCAGTCCCTCACCAGATAATAGACGGTCCAGTCGATCGCCAGTCAGGAAGAGGACCAGTCCCTCACCATATAAGAGGCGGTCCAGTCGATCGCCAGTTAGGAAGAGGACCAGTCCCTCACCAGATAAGAGGCGGTCCAGTCGATCGCCGGTCAGGAGGCGGGCCAGTCGGTCGCCGGTCAGGAGGCGGGCCAGTCGGTCGCCAGTCAGGAGGCGGGCCAGTCGGTCGCCAGTCAGGAGGCGGGCCAGTCGGTCGCCAGTCAGGAGGCGGGCCAGTCGGTCGCCAGTCAGGAGGCGGGCCAGTCGGTCGCCAGTCAGGAGGCGGGCCAGTCGGTCGCCAGTCAGGAGGCGGGCCAGTCGGTCGCCAGTCAGGAGGCGGGCCAGTCGGTCGCCATTTAGGAGGCGGGCCAGTCGGTCGCCAGTCAGGAGGCGGGCCAGTCGGTCGCCAGTCAGGAGGCGGGCCAGTCGGTCGCCAGTCAGGAGGCGGGCCAGTCGGTCGCCAGTCAGGAGGCGGGCCAGTCGGTCGCCAGTCAGGGGGCGGGCCAGTCGGTCGCCAGTCAGGGGGCGGGCCAGTCGGTCGCCAGTCAGGGGGCGGGCCAGTCGGTCGCCTGCCAGGGGGCGGGCCAGTCGGTCGCCTGCCAGGGGGCGGGCCAGTCGGTCGCCTGCCAGGGGGCGGGCCAGTCGGTCGCCTGCCAGGGGGCGGGCCAGTCGGTCGCCATCACCCCTCAGAGGAAGAGGGCTAGCCAATCTCTCACCAAAGACTGATCACTCGGCATCCTCAGAAGGTATTAGAAGACAAGAAAGCAAAGCAGAAAGGCTCCAACTGTTGCCCAAGAAGACTATACAAAACCCCAGCAGATCGTCGTCCTCATCTTCATCTTCGTCCTCGGACTCCTCCTCTTCCTCCTCTTCCTCCTCCTCATCTTCACCTTCACCGCCACCAATCCGGAAAGTGGCAAATGTTCCACAGCGGGAAAAGATGACCCAGCATGAAGACGAAAGAGGAGAACACAAGTTGAGGAAAAGCGGGTCTGTATTGTCAAGCTCTCGCATCGCTGCTGCGCCGTCGATGCGTGCCTCAGATGCCCAATCAGAAAACAGCGAGTCATCTCCATCCATGAAGAAATCGTTTCCGCAAGCGGCCACGCAGCAAAGGGTTGTCCAGCATGATGTGAATGGGAAGGAATCAAACAAGAACAGAAGCCGGAGCAGCAGTTCTTCATCTTCTTCCTCATCTTCGTCCTCATCTTCGTCCTCTTCCTCGTCCTCTTCAGACAGCTCTGACTCTGGGGCACGGTCAGAAAAAGGGTATGCATAAATTGGGAATTGGTTGTGGTAATATTTAATCTTGACACCTCATTGATATATCTTTACAGTAAAACTAATGCTTAGCATTCTCAAACTTTTCGCGCTTGACTTTTTATTATTTTACATACAGTAAATTATTTTGCAACTTTGTCCCGTATTGAATTCCAAGCTGCTTCCTCCTCTGCGTCTGCGCATTGCACAAGGCAGGAATACAAGGATAAGATTAGACTACATCAGATCAAACTACAGTACTAGGCTTGGCCTTAGTAGGCCCATCCATAGGCTAAGGGCAGTATGTTTGATATGGCTGCTTTAAAAATATGGCCCGCACTATGTGGTTTAAATGGAGAGGATTTGAGACTGGCTTTTTGAAGAGTGATCTTTAATAGTGAAATAATGCTCTCTAATATTTGCGTTGAAAAATTATAAATCAGTCGGGACTTATTTCAGAGTTTGTTAACATTGTGAAGTAGTGTAAATAATATTAAAATGTTAATCATGTAGGACGAGCATAATGGCCAGGCTTGGGGTCGCCAGGCATTCTACTTAAGCAAGGTTGTCGGGCTGTGGTTTGTTAAAAAAGCGCCAGGGAGCCACTAGAGCAGAGTTCTCTAACTCGCCCAATGGATGACAGCTTGAAGTCATTGCTTAATATGAAAGTTAAAGGGACAGTGTGTATTATTTGCCCAGTAGATGTTTCTGTATTCTGTTGTGCCACCGAAAACGAGTTCTAAAAGCACTATGGAGGAAGACAAAATAAGGCGATTCAAAATGCACCTGATTACTTTTAAAAGGGAAATAAGAAAAAAAAACGGGGGGAGAGGACAGGGGGAAAGGGGCGAGAAAGAATAAGACACAAAGTAAAACCTTAAGAATAAAAGGGGAAAATGAAAAGGAGAAAATTGCATTTTTTTCGTTTATTTTTTCCCTCTTTATCTTTTTGTATTTCTCCATTTTCCTTTTATGCTTTTCCGCCTACTTTTCTTTTAATTCCTGTTTCCTTTTTTGCCTCTTTTTTTCTTCCCTATGTTTTATTCCTCTTAAAATATATATTTTCCCTTTTGTCATTCCTTGAAAAAAGCTGGGTAAAAATTGAAAGAAAAAGGGTCATTTTTGCGCACTTTCCGTACACATAGTTTAGTCTTTTTCAACCTTTTTTGAGCCAGGGCATGTTTTTTACATTGGAAAAATGTTCGGCACACCACTAATCAAAAATGTTATAAAAGTACACTGAACAGTATGTTTAAATACAATATAATTTATAATACCCCTAGTTTTTACAGCACAAAAACTTGACAATGACATATTTGCAGAAAATTTATAAATGTTTTATTAAGTTTTAAAAAGTGACATTGGATAATTTTTCACGGCACACCCTACGATCTCTCACGGCACACTAGTTAAAAATCACTGCCATAGTTTGTAGTCTTCCTTGGATTCATTTTTAGTTGCACTACACATTACAGTGACATCTAGTGGACGAATATTAAACACTGCCCTTTAAAGAAAGCAGAATGTTTTTATCAGCGCCGTTGTTGTTGAAACTCCCATGCGGTCCAACCTCACCTGGACCCTCGTTTCAGTATCCCCAACTCAATTGAGTTTGAGACCCCTGCACTAGGGGGTGCCAAAGACCAAATGCACCTTCAGAGCAGTTTGTACACGAAAGCAGAAGTTTATCAATTTTGGGTATTTATTGGGGGTGCCCTGACAAAAAAACTACCTTAAGATACTCCCAGGGGCCTTCAGCTTTTGTGGATCTTATAAGCCACATTTGAACACCCGCGTGTAAATTCGGGATTTATATAATGGTTTAGATAACATCTATCCATTTTCTCTACCGCTTACCCCTCATTAGTGTCCCGGGGGTATATGAGCCCATCCTAGCCATCTATGGGCAGTGAACACAATGATCTGGTTGCCAGTATTGAATAACATTTATGATCTATTTATTTATGTTTTTGTAACAGTGGCAGTAACCCTCGCCGGCTTCCGGCTGACTCCCTGCGAGATTCTCGGTCTCTGAGTTATTCTCCTCCCCGACATATGCGAGGTGCTCCCAAGTCGCCGGGTCGCAGATCAAAAGGTCGCCCTCGCTGATCTTCGCTGCTGATTCGACACGTGAACTCTGACCTTTGGACAAGCTCCTTCCCTTCCTTTTAAGAGGAAGGGGCACAACCATAGCAGCAGGCAAAGAAACACCTGCTGCACAACGTAGATGTATCTCCCGAGCGTCATGTGATTTTTGGTGTTCTCAACGTATCCCTGCCCAACTTATGTGTCACATGTGAATTTGTTTTCTTTCTAAAGATGATAATAAAGTTAATTGTACCTTTTATTGCTGTGCTCTTTTCATCTCCGTTGATGATTTGAAAACAAATCATCTTAGTGTTTTTCCTGACTGATGCCTTTCAGTGAGAAATCAGCCTATAGGTCTAATATAAAAATGAATGTGTAGTACTTTTTTTTTTAAATACATTTGTTGGTTATTCGCTGAGCCAAGCTTGACAGTAAGAAGAGGAAACCAATGTCTCTTTCAGTTCCTCAAATTTGATCTCAATAATTGTCATATAAAATATTGATTTATTGGGCAGGGGCGCAAGTGTAAAGCAGAAAAAATTGTACAAAAATCCCAAGCATATTATTGTTGGCATTGTATGTAAACCTAAATAAAATTCTTAAACTGTAAATGCCTGTCTTCCGTGGAGTCTATATTGTCGCAGGCGCCGTGAATGCATCGTGAGATGGTGTGGTCGAGGCTCACATTGTGAAATGCCCTTCTGTCATTAGGAGATATGGACAAACCAGCCAAGTAGCCTTCAACGGACTTATATCACCCGACGCTTTACTAAAGTGAGTTCGGTACATTTGGGCCAGTCTATGCGACTGTGCGAACAAGTTTCTTTTTACGAGTCAGGCCTGCCGACATATTCGTTTCAATGTCCGATATGCAAACGATGTACTCCGTTGTGCCAAATCAACAATATTCACCCTGTTGATTTCACAACCGTGTTACGAACTTTTCATTGTTTTCACTATTGTGAGTGCAGCACACGCGGACGACCAAAACTTACGCCATGTTAAAATCGTGACCAAGAGTGAGTGTCCGAAAACCGCGCCGAATGACACTTATTCGTAAACGCTGACTCCCCGTTCGAATAATCGACGATAGATGGCTTCTTTCGTTGTTTTTATGTGAGTCGAGTTAGGAACTTCAAGCCGGAAGATGTGTTGCAGTTGACGTCACCCTAACGTTTTTCTAATCTTTCTTTGCACGCGCGCAACATTTTTCCACGTTCTAATGATTAAAACGGGGGGTTCAAAGGGAAATACATGGCTAGTTTTAAAAACATCTAATATTCAAGTTTTGAAGTTCTGTTTTTGCACGTGACTAAACTGACCAATGCTGCGTTCTTGTTCTATTGTAAATCAGAGAGTTCACTGAGCTTTTTAATAATGCGATGTTCGTTTTCGAAACATTTCATGCCCAGATGTAATACACAACATACACAAGATTAATAGGATAGGAGGTGTCAACATAAAGGTTTTAATTTGTTGAAATAAAGTAGAGCGTAATCGTTACAGTAGTATTTCGCGCGTGTCGCTGTCTTGATACCGAGTTAAAAATACATGTACATATTTTCCCCCCTTAATTGCACAGTGTTAGCGTTGTTTGCTCGAGATATTCTTGCATTCTTAGAAATGACACGCTTTCTATTCTTAATCAGCTACGTCAAGTCGGGGCGTAGGCATCCCTCATTTTACATGTGGAAAGTGGAAATTTTCTGATTTCGGTAGTTCCCTCGTAACCGCAGTCTAAAGTTCGTTTTTTAAAAGCAATCAAATCAATATATTGAAACGTCTGTCTTGCACTTCATGTTTCTTAAAGGGACGGTGTGTATTCTTATGCGCCTCCTAGTGGTAAAACAAACGTTGTTCATTAATTTATTCGTTGATTTGAATCAGGGATGTCAAACATAGTTTGTCCCTGGGGCCGGATATAGACTTTCTGTTTTGAGGCTGGACAAGTAAAATAATTCCAATTCTTAGCTTTGTTTTTCAGTATTATGTTGTCATCCAGCCTACAATAGTAATCTACCCTACATATTATAATCAAGATTTTTTGTAAGCATAACATATTTATTCACAACGATTAGGGGGGAGAAAATTCTTGTTTGGCATTGAATGCGTGAACTAGTTTATTTTTACAGCTGAGTGAATGCAATTTTTACGCCTGAACCAACTCGCGTCTCTATACAAACTCAACACTGTCCTCTAGTGGCAGGAGAGTGCATTTGGATTGCACGCATTTACAAAAAAAATCATAATTTTTGATAGAAAAACCTAGTGATTCTTCTTTTTTTTGACATACTCAGAAATGTATGGCCAAATCTAGCCCATACCTGGTTTAATAATAAGCAATAATCAATAATCAAATATACATAAACTATCATATAAACATGCATTCAAATACCCATTGGTCGAGAATTTAGCTTTTTTTTTTTTTCATAACCTGACCCTCACCTAAAAGGATCTGACATAATTGTCCACCATTTTGTGACTACGGGTACCCCAAAACCTCAAGAGTGGGCAAAAAAAATTGGATAAATTATTTGCTTCTGTCACTTTGAGTCTCCGTAGTTTGTATTTTTCCTTGTGCTTATTAGCACTCGTTTTTGGTCGCACGTTTACAATACAGCAGTGCTTGTCAAATATTTTCTGATGCCCCCGTGGCATACGCAACTCGCGCAAACGTTACTAAAATGAGTTTGTATCTAATTTTGGGGGGAATGTAATAGAACAGAATAACACAGTGAATTTGCACCTTGTATAGAAAAAAACCTTTTGAGGAAGTCGAATATATTAACTATGATCTCAGGAGTTTTTAAGCCGCCCCACTATTTGAGAACACTGCCACAGGTCAAATAACAAACACTGTGCATTAGATGGTTTTACATCTATCTACAAAAATAAATGAAGCGTTTAATTTTCCAGACTACGGGCTCTACATCTATGTTAAGTTCATGAACGTATTGGTGGATATCAAAGTGTAAAGCCGAATTGCAGAATGGTGAAAAATAATTGTGTGTATGTGAAATTCCCATTACTGTTAGAAACACCTAAAAACACCTTAACTTGTTTGTTTTTGTAAATGGAACACATCACTTGGGTCAACCGCTGTTGATTAGCTCTGGATTGGGTTTAAATGTGGAAAGTGAACAAGTTACTTCATCGCGCGCCGCTACCTTGGCGTTCCTGCCCTTTTGCGTGATTTATCGAGTTATTGAGTTGAACACGGATACTCGCAAACTTCTAAACAATTTCTCATTGGTTGTCATTATCTCGTTCTAATGAAAAATCTTATCTGTTTTTGTGTTTCGTTAAAAGCAGGCAATTTTTCAACTCAACTCCAGATAGTGTTGTTGCTTCAGTGATGGAACCTTTGCGCTGCAGCAACTTCTTGTAGCAATCCCTTCGCAGTTTTGTACACTGTTTCTATGCTTTTTTTGGTCTTCAGCAGCTGCAAAGTGCAGACTGGCAAAGAAACTGAAAGCTGGCGTGATGCCTGACACGGTAAGTCAATGAAGTGCATGTTTCCTGAACACGGAACCGCTTTAAACAAATCGAATCGCATTTATTGCAAAGCACTTTTCAGGCAGTAAATTACCGCTCACGCAGGGAAGGCTCACAGGGGTTTTCGCAGTTGGGTATTATGCTTGTAACAGAATCACTTGTCTTTGAGTCTTTTTAAGGTGGGGTTAAAAACATTTGCTTTTGGACAACAACAAAACAAACTCTTGTTTATTTTCTAAAATCGACCGAATCGTAGAGGATTCATACAAATGGAAATCGACCAAACAGTAAATTTTAGAGTGTGTGTGTTTAGTTTCCCCTTTGGTCCTCCATAGCCACAGTCTTGCAAGTTTTTGTTGTTTCTTTGCAATTTTTGGTCCTGGTCATTGAATTTCAAACAAAATCATGTAGGACTGTGGGCCCTTGAGGATCAAGGAGGCCTGCTGCTGTATTGAGTATGCACATGAAATTAATACACACTTTTTAAATTGGATTTATGATTGACAACATAATGGACAAATTGATTATCAGATTAATTAGCGGGAATGCTCTTCTAAAACACTCATTCGGAACAAAACTAGTCGGTGTAATCACCATTATTCAGTAACAATTCCACTGGTAATCTTGACACATCAAATGAAGGATTTGGTTCCTGATTCTTCAATGTTCAGTACAAGACACATGCTGATATTTTGACCATCCCTAAACGTTATTCTGTTTTTGAGTCAACCCTTGCAACTCTATTAGCCACTTGGTTGTTTTCTTTGCTGCCAACGATTTAGTAAACTTCCAGGTTTATATTGTTGTCATCTTTACCTTATATTGAAAAAAACGATCTGCTTTTGTTGCTAAGGAGGAAGTGCTCAACTATCAGTGGTGATCTTTAGCATAAGTGTGGCTGGTGAGGTCGCCTCCGAAGTCTTGACAGTGAATGTTGGAGAATGGCCGGGAAAGACTACAATCACCTCTTTAAGCTACTCATCATCGGCGATTCCAGTGCGTCTCATCTCTTTTTGTCATTGTTCAAAATTCTGTCACTTAACATTCCTTGCCGTTATTTTTTTCTTACAGATGTTGGTAAAAGCAGTCTGCTTCTCCGCTTTGCTGACAATTCCTTCTCTGGTCAGTGTGAAGTACTCGTACTTGCGTTGCATGATGATTGCCCTAAGTTTTTTTTTTCTATCTTTTGGAATATGTGTTTTTGTCACTGCATCATCAGTGATCAGGGCTGCCACTTAAGCAGAACACTATCCACTAGGTGTGTTTTTAGTGCTTTTTAGCATTATTTTATCAGTTTGTATATTGTGTACCTATTCAATAGCAATTTGGGTATTACACAACGCAATACATTCGAAAAATCTTTTTTTTTTTTTTTTTGAGCGACAAGTATAATTTTCAGTATATGCTGTGGGCCACTAACAAATGGTGAGCGAGCTTTAAATGACCCCTGGGCTGTGGTTTGGAAACGGCCAGACTCTGCCTTAATATATTATTGAAATAAATGGTGTCCACCACAGGAAGTTATATCACCACCATCGGCGTGGACTTCAAGATTAGGACAGTGGACGTGGACGGGGAGCGTGTCAAGCTGCAAATTTGGGACACGGCTGGACAGGAGAGATTTAGGACCATCACCTCAACGTAAGAGCAACAATCAACACTTGTGCACATAATGGCAAGATCAGATGTCTGTGTGTGAATATATACATATATGTGTGTGTGCAAACAGATACTACCGAAACACGCATGGCGTTATCATTGTGTACGACGTGACCAATCCCGAATCATTTGTCAACGTCAAGCGCTGGCTCAATGAAATCTCCCAGAACTGCGACAGCGTCTGCAAGATTCTCGGTCAGTCTGATCCCTTGAAAGCTGGACAGCATTGGTGCCCGACCACAGGTCTACGGACTGGGCCGTGGGTCATATGGTACCTTGCAGCACAGAAAGCAAGGTTCCTACGGTGCTTAAAATCCTTGAAAATGCTTGAATTTTAATATTGTGTTTTCAAGGATTGAAAAGTGCTCAAATTTTGGGTAAAGTTCTTGTAAATGCTTAACATTGTTGCCATGTCTCACAACAAGTCTGCTAAAAATGACATTAACACTGCTTTCTGGTTGCTTCGCTTTGCAACTAGATTTGTTCCCCTGTGATAAGAAGCAGCTGGCATTAGTTTGTATGTCATAGTTCCCTTCGGGTCTTGCTCAAGAGGACAGGTGCATGCTACACAAAAACAGAGCATTATTAAATGTGTGTTATTGTAAGGATTTTGTATTTATTTTGGACATTTATTATGGGTCATGCAAAAAATGAAGGTAGCGTTTCCCTGTGGTAAATTGTAATGGGAAGAGCTTCCTGCAACTGAAAATGTAAGCTACATATTATTGTTACTTTACCGAACACCTATATGGGAAGAGATTGGTCAAAAATATTTACACACGTATTAATCATATCTGATATATTCACTATTTACTCAAGATCTAAACATCATATATCTTGATGAATGCACACGCAAGATGAAAAATGATTTAGGTAAATGGTAAATATATTTGTGGATACATAATTCACATCGGATTACTTTTAATGTTAAAGTTAATAGAAATGGCTCTGAAATTCTTTAAAAAGTGATTGGATTTGGCCATGTAAAAAGCGTATGAACCCTGTGAGAGAAAAATAAGTTAGGTTATTCTTCGGTTCTCATTGTTTCATTGACACTGCTGGGGGTCACACTGAACGTGGAGCGTTAGCATTTAAGTCAGTGCTGTTCGGTCGGACTGGTTGCAGTTGTTTGTTCAGCGGTGCAACTGTCACGTTGATAGCGAGGAACTCCGCCGGCAGGAGATCCCGTAAGTGATAAATCAAACCAACTTTCTGCTCATACGGACAATCTGTGTGGAGAACGATTCCATGCACCCCACTATGGCACCGTACAAAGATAGTAAACTTACAGCCATGGAAAAACCTTTTTCAATGGGGTAAAAAGTGACTATTGCAGTTTGAGGATCTATGGAACACAAAAAAAAACCTTGCACGGAGACCACCCACCAATAGACTTTTTGCAAATGAGTTGCCTCATTGATGACCTGGCTTATGGCCCGACATAACATTTTGCGTTAAACGTTACGATAGCGACCAGAGCGTGTTGCAATGAGTTGGCACACCAAGGCCCATGTGATGTGGGTGCGAACTTATGACAACATGATTACACAGATGTTTTACGCTTGTTATTTTTCCTGGTTGTGTTATTAATATCGGTATTTGTAATAATGGTATCATTGTTGTTTGATTCTAATATTTGTATTTTATAGAAACTACAAACATGTTTAATGCCAACATTCATCCATTATCTGCACCGCTTATCCTCAGTAGGGTCGCAGGGGGGCTGGAGCCCATCCAAGCTTTCTTTGGGCAGGGGACACCCTGAACCGGTTGTCAGTCAGTTGCAGGGCACACAGGGACAGCCAAGTCACTCGCTCATTCAAAAATAGGGACAATTTGAACTGGCCAATTTACCTGAAAGGCATGTTTTTGGAACCTGGGAGGAAACCGGAGTGCCCGGAGGAAACCCACGCAAGCACGGGGAGAACATCCAAACTCCACACAGGAGGTTCGATCTCATGACCTCGGAACTGTGCCGCACATGCGCTAACCTCTGTGCCGCCGTGCTGCCCGCTAGGCCGACATATTGGCTGTAAAAATATTGTCTTACTCAAGCTGGTCTGTGGTTTCAGAAAAAGGTTGTGGACTACTTCTTTACAGTAGAGGGCAGCAGTCACCAACGTTTTTGAAGCTGATAGCTACTTTTTGTCACTAATTGGTGTGAAGGGCTACCATTTTAATATACATTTCTAAAATAATAACAATTTTTATTAATATGTTATTACCAGGCTGTAGTCCTTAGTAGTCGAATCAACCACCAAAACATGTCAGATATAAATCAAATTTAATAGATAATCCTGACAGCCCATCACTGGTTAGCTAGTTTCATAACCTGTCCACGGGCTACTTAGCGGGCTACCTGGTGCTCGCGGGCACCACGCTGGAGACTCCTGAAAGAGAGGTTGTTGCATAAAGAGCAACGTGGTTGACCAAATATTTATTTTCTCACTTTAGTGGGGAACAAGAACGACGACCCTTCAAGGAAGCGGGTGGAATCGCAGGACGCGATGCGCTTCGGAGAGTCGATGGGGGTGCGTGTGTTCGAGACCAGCGCCAAAGAGAATATTAACGTCGAAGAGGTCTGGTGCTACTTCCGATGTAACAAAACATGTTCGTGATGAGTTTGTCTTCCGGATTCAGCAAAGTGAGGACATTCCACAACAATTATAGTTTCCATTTTTAGCTACCTTATGTAATGCAAAGTCAAATTTTAAGGTGCAGTGTGTCGTATTTAGTGCCATCAAGTGGGGAAGTAATTGAAAGCTACACATTTTATATATGTGAGTACAATGAGTAAAACAGACCACACTTTGCAAGCCATCAAGGACTACCAGTACGGTGATCCTTCCTTTATTGCAAGGGTTATGTTCCTAAAATAACCGTGATAGGCAAAATCTATTCAGTAGGAACCTTTTTTTATTTTTTACAACGATTGTACAAATAAATACTCCATTATACACTGAAACCAAAGGACAAACTCTTTCAAAGGCTTAAGCATAAAATTACTTTACAAATGTTTTTCTACTCATTTATTTTACAGAAAACCACTACACCGTCAAAAAATAAATGTAATTACTTTTTGACGCGGGCAATGCATTTTTGTGTCTGTGTTGGAATCAACAGTGTTAGCTTAGGTCACGGTTCTCCAAAGTTTTGAAGTCGCAGGCCGCTCTGATTTGAATTACTTAAATTTAAACGGGCTGGAACAGTGGGGAAAAAATAGCTGATTGACGTATTTTATTTTTTTGAATATTTACATAGAGTCTTAAATGTGATACCTCAGTAAAAAAGATCATATTTTGCATTTACCTGCACAAGTTGTTTGTTTATAAAGGGATCATTTCTCCCAATTGGATTTGAAACACAATATTTTCGTTAACAAATCAAAACTTGAATTTAGAGTATGGTAATAGGAACATAATACCCTCTTTTTAAGCACTAAATGTGATAATTTTGCATTGAACAACTTAATGCAATAGGGCTACTTTATAGTATTTATTGCATGCTTTAGTGACATCCAGTGGGCATATTAAAAACTGCAGGTCATTGAGTAGAAGTGGCTGATTTTTTTCCCTCATGCATCATCTCGGGGCTGGATTAAATATCTTGGCGGGCCAGATACGGCCCGTGGGCCATAGTTTTGAGACCCACTAGTGAAGATGATTTCTTAAATTTGGGAGGTGATGTTTGCTGCAACACGATGAAAAAAATACTTTTGCCAGGCACTGTATAATTACTGTACACTATGTGGAACTAGTCACAATGCAACGTATTCCTGAAGTTTAAACATCTTTTGTTGCCGTGTGGCCGCAAAGTGCATCCATTAACATGTTGTTGCCGTTCTCCTGACCTGTAGATGTTCATGGCTTTTACTCACATGGTCCTCTGGGCCAAAAAGCAAAGTCAGAGTCGTGCTGAGCAGGAACGTGAACGCGAGAGGGACACGGTCAACATCAACTCGCATCGAGAGCGGGACCGTCGGAAGCGAGCCAAGAAATGCTGCTGAGATGGAAACTTTGTTTTGGGGGTTTGTTGTTGCTCATCTACCCTCAGCACTGACAACTTTGACTACTGTACTAGCGTGCTAATATAAATGAGTACTGGACTAAGAATAAACGGTGCTGGGGCCACACTCACAAAATATTCAACCATTACATTTTCAACGTTAGATTGGTGGGGATTTAAAAACAAGGCAATTTTAAGATTTTTGAGGGGCTGTGAGGTCTCTACCAGTAAGCCTGCATTGAAGTGTTTTGATTTTGCACATGTAACAGTACAAAATGTGTAATGTTCAACTCTTTCAACTGCAAAATGTCCTCCAAAATGCAGCATTTAAAAAAACAATACTGAAATAATGAATAAATGAAGGATTAAAAATATTGTAATTGGAGTGGAATTGGTTGGCTAAAAAGTACATGCAACTATCCAATTGCAATATCAAATTAAGTTGAATTCTTTTTTTTTAATCTGGATATTTCATTTTTCTCAAGTGTCTGGTAGAGTGCATTGTTTAGTATGGCCCTCGTACTTTTTTCTTTAACTTGAACCAAAGTGTTTGTCTTTCGAATTGCATTTATATCCAAATTCTGTGAAGTATCAAATTAACCTGAAGATGAAGCCAACATGTCTGAATCAGAAAACGAAAAATTACTGGAACACAGATGCATTTTATCTGGACTTACCGCGTGCCAGAATCTAACTGGAAACACGAAAATGTGTGCCATTTTTTTAATGTTCATTCCTTTGTCTAGCATGTTACTGTATGAATGATTCAATGATTTTTTGCAGACTTAGCATATTGACAAATGTGAATAAACTAAGGAAACATTTCTTACTGGATTTCTTTTTAAAGCAATACAAATGATTGTTTTGTCAATTTTGGGAGATTATTTTTACCTACTGAATCATTTTAGTATTGTCAAAATCGGAATGTATTTCTACCACACTGAGTGTTAATATTGTCTCAAGATGATGACAAAGACCTACACTGAACTCTTCACTCCCAAAGGTTAATTTGCACCAAACTTGCGATGTTATTTTGAATTAAAACCTGAAAAATATATTTACAGAAAACAAACTTGTACTAACTAGGTACCCAATTTTAAATGTCTTTATGGTATCAGAAGTCCCTAGCTGGCAACTTGTTTTTACACGCCACAGGGGTACACACATCCTCTCACATTTAGTGACCCTATAGGGTTTGCGAGACCTTTCGGTCTCCCGCCCCCCCTTTCTTTGCCTTGCTGTCTCTTAGGGAGTAGAGATGGAGAGGAGAGGATCCCCAGTCCCCTCGCTTCCTCCACTTTACAGCGGACCACGGTGGGAGAATTCTCACACCTCCCAGGGAGAGAGGGCCCCTAACTGGAGTAGTAGTGGAACTGAGCACGCGTGTGGATAAGAGTACTCTGTTGGTTTGGACACATGGAGAGGATCTACAAAGCATAAGTAAAAGGAAGGAGACCAAGAGGAAGGCCGCGAGTGACGTGGATGGACGGTGTTAAGAGTGCACTGCAGGAAAGAGGTCTAAATGTGGTGGAAGCTAGACTTCTTGTTGGTGATAGGAATGAGTAGAGAGGAGTTGTGAAAGGGTAGTGGGATGTTTGGGCCTGTTCTAAGGGATGGGCAGGGCACCTGTATGATGCGGCGGGGGTAAACCAGTGAAAGCTGTCGGGCCCTGCAGAAGAGTGTGTTGGGTCACCCTGACCCAAGTGACATGGGCCGCTTTCTCGTGTCCCGTTTCACCTTGAGGGACGAAAGCATGACCGACTTGGGTGCCGGGGTACCTAACTTGTTTGGATGTTTGGGCATTTGCGTTGGCCATGGTCCAAAAATGTTTGTGTTTTTTGCTGTTTCCCTTTTTTATTTTTGTATGTGTCTGTCTTGCTGTCGTTCACCCCTCTCGAGGGATATTACCAGGGTAGATGGATAGATAGACAAGGGTACCCAGTAGTGTGTCCTTTCTTTATTAACAATGGGCTAAGTTTTGTCTCCTGCTGCATGCCACGTTAGTCTGAGGACACTTAGAAGTTGTGATGTTTGCTTTTACCACCTTACTTACGTTGATAGTTTAACAGAGTGATGGCTCATATTTAGAAAACCAACAAGTCAGAGCGCATGTGCAACAGTTAAGCATTCGTCCAAGTCCCGACTGCAACCAAACAAAAGGACACAAGTCACTTAAAGTCTTTGGAAATCGCGGTCTTTTGGTCAGGTGGTCTCGGGCAGCCTGTAGGAACCAGCAGACTGGAGGAGCTGTTGATCGCGGACCTTGCGCTGCAGGAAAGCCTCCAACTCTGTCACATCCATCTCGGTCACCGCAGGCCCCGTGACCACAAACATCCGCAGCATGGAGTGGATGCGTTCAAGCGTCATGGTCTCCAGGTTGGTCAGCATCGTCTGGACATATGCCCAAAACAGCTGCCGCACACACAGCAATCCAAGTCATACATTTGGCAACACATATCAATTACACTTTAAACAACAGCTGATATTTTTCAGATTTTATTGCCAGTGTTAGGACTAATGTGTTACAAACTAGTGCATTCCTGGAACGCAAATACGAGTACTGTAACACGTTACGAGTAAGATATAACAACTGTTACAGTATGGTGCGTTACTCTGCTACTTGCATCGAGATGCTTAGTCACAGTCACCTTATTGCTAACTGTCACTCCTTTGCACACAATGTAACAACACATCAATCGTCATCAGGAAGTTTATATACACATTTAAAGTACACCTGATTATAGTTACTCAAGCATGGAATATAAGGACACTGAATTATTCATCATACACTTTTCCAAAGCTAGATACCCGTATCCAAGCCGTATTTACATCTATAAAACAAAATACTGAAACCGGGGGTCAGTTTATATGTGTATTTTTGGTTGTGTGTCTCCAGTACCGAATGGTAGGCAGTGTGTTGGGAGTGGGGGCGTGGCTAGTACAGGAACAACAAACCAACTCAATCGATGGGAAGAACGTGAGCACGGAATTGACAGTGTGCTAAATGTTTTTTTTTTTTAATTGAAAAATTTTTGCAATACACCATGCCTGGAGAAAAAAAAAACATCTTTGCGGGAGGTAAAAATGAAGAAGTTCATCTTTGAGTGGTCTGAAGCCAAAATAGATATGGAGTGTCTCAACCAAGTTTTCATTTGCAAGCTCTTAGGATTGCATAAGCCAGCCAAAGGAATATGATGGCTTCATAAGTTTTCTTCCATTTCTTTTATTGTGTGGGTATTTTAAAGAAGTGTTAGGGGGTCAGGTCAATGCGAGTATCTATGGTAATTTGTAACTAAATACTTATAGAATCACGTGCAACTTTTTCTTTTGTTTTGAGGAAATTTCTTTTTAAATGGAGTAACTACTAACTGCAACTCATTACATTTTTTAGTAACATGCCCAGTACTACCCATAGCTTGTAATTGCATTCCCCACCAAGCTTTTACTGTTCCAAAATGCATTCCCCGCGTCACCTGCATCTTTTCCTCCTTCTGCTGCCTCTGCGTGGTGGTGTTGGAGTCGTGCTCGTCGTCACTGTCGACCATCATGACGGCGCCGTGCTCCATCTTGTCTTTGGAGGAGGAAGCGGTCTCCAGCACGGTGTAGAGTCCGCTGCTTTCCTCACGCAAGACGCCATGCTGCTGCCACAGCGCTAACTTCCTGAGCACTGCCTCTTTGGGCACGCTTAGCCTGACGCTCAGCTCCTCAAGGCTCCAACTACCTGCAGGGAAATAAATACAGAAATTGGCAAGCAAAATACTGTCTAAAAAGTATAATGCGTTAAAAAAAAAGGACATTGGGGAATTACCAAACATTTTTAGCTAAAGTAGTTCCTAGTGTGTATGCTCATGTATTGAGTAAACTTGTGAATAAGTACAAACAATGTTTCAGTTTTTTGAAGGCATACAACAAAGTAAATCTTTTGCCGGACTACTTCAACGAGACATTGTCTATTATTTACGGTCTCCGAGTGGTTTAAAAAAAATAAATCAATTCATAAATCACCCTTTCAAACAATTGATTTTGAATCATAAATGCATTTACTCTCATATGAACATGCAATAATCATAGGTTGAGATATTTACATTTTAAGCAAATGCAGCCGCAATAACCAATTTCCATATTCAGCATTAAATTTTGTTTCAAATATACTGAATTTTAATCGTCGTTTATAAATTACCTAATCCTTGGTTAATTTTTCTGGCATTTGTTTGTTCAACTGCTTTACAGAGACATTGTGTATTACTTAGCACCTCTTATTAGTAAAAAAAATAACTTCATTCATAAAAAAAAAGAGAAAATTAAAAAAATATATTTTTGAATAATAAGCAAATATACACAAATTATCATATACATGTGCATTTTTAAAAATACCCTTAGGTATCAAATATTTGTATATGTTTTACATAATATGAGGTTGACCTTGAGGGAGCTGACATGATTGTCCGCCATCTTGCTGCTACAAGTACCCCCCAAAAACCCTGTAAAAAGCTGGGCAAAAGAATGAGAAGGAAAACGTTGCAGTTCGGTCACTGAGTCCCTGTAGTTTGTATTTTACCGTGTGCCCTAGTAGCATTCGTTTTCGGTTGCACTACTCGATACAACGACATCTATTGGCCATATTACACAGTGTCCCATCACACTTACACCATCATGCGATACTATTGCAGGGTTCCTACAGCTTAAGGCAAATTAAATTAAAGACTTAAGATTTTTTTAAATGCCTTTTGAAATTAAAATTTAGGAGCAAGTTGACAAAAAATCCCACAATTGAAAAAAAAACCCAAAACCATATATCGTGCCTTGACACAGCTTTAAGCCATGGCAAAACATTTGTCGTAAAGCCATTTCTCATTAAAGTGACATTTTCAGGACATGGTGAAAAGTAAACGTGTCTGTTTGAAGTTGCTCTGTTTTGTGGTTAGATCGAAGACGTGCATCCGTCCTGAAATGGCTGATGTTCCCACGAAAATACATCAGTGAATTATTAAAAATGACCATTGATAAATGTACTAAATCCTTTTAGTTCAAACAAATATAATCTTAACAATGTCTTCAAATTTTCAAGACTTGCAAACATTGATTTAAGACATTTTAATGCCAATTAAGGCCTTATTTTTAGAAGAATGAATCCAATGCCTTTGAAATCATTTCTAGGATCTGCGGGAACCCTGTGTTGGCATCATGTTCTTTTGGTCAAATGCTGTAGAATTTTGACGCCAGATGTAACAGAGCCTTCAATCTTCCAAAATACCAATCTTTTTTCCCCAAACTCCAGACCCACAGCTTGTTTCTTAGACAGGAATAAAGCAGCTAAATTTGAGGAAATGAGAGGGAAATAAAATTCAGACTTTTGTCCTGGAAGAGCAGGATGATGGCGGCGTGCAGCGGAGACACACTGATGTTGCTGATGGTTCGGTCCTCCAGCTCCACATCCAGCGTGACCGAGCCCAAGTGCGGCTTCCAGCTCAGAGTGCGCATGGCCTGATGCCAACATGGAATAAAATAAGCAGAGAAGACAGAAATGCCGACAAATGCATTAAACCCAAATAGCGAATCACTCATTTGAACTTGAAAATGAAGAAATACGAATGAATTGAGGAACTTTTGGAGGGCTGTTTTTCTAATTATTATATTTCAGTTAAAGTATGCAATTCTGGAAAAGCTAATGAAAACGATAGATGTTTTTAACATCGAATTTGCTTTAATTCAAATGTAAAATGATATTAAACCTTTTAAAGGATTCCTCGCACCTGTTGCCCTCCAGTCGGCGCTACAAGTCCCTTAAAACGACGACTAACAAGCTCAGAGTGGCCATCACCACCCTAAACAAGACTGAAGAATTTATTTCTGGCCAGATGTATTGAAAAATGGGCGTTGTAGAACAATAAGGTGATTCATATCTTATTTTTCCACTCATTTGACAATTCTGTTGCTGCCAAATGTAATTGCACTACTTTTCATTGCGCTATTATTACAATGTACTCACAAGTTAGGCCAGACTCCAAACACTACCTTGAAAATATGTTTGCCTATTTATCCTGACATTCTTTCATCTCATTCTTCTCTTTCAAGTCTTTATTATGTGTTATTCCAGAACCACCATGTCGAATCTTTTTGCAAGCATGTTCTATTTTATTCTAAAATAGCTTATTAAAGCAAAAAGCCCCATAGATTTGAGTTCACTAACCTGCAAAGGGACATTTTCATTTGCATGTTTGTAGAAAAATAGAGTTATCTATCAAATATTGCATCGATGCATGCTAATGGGCAACCCGTTCCTCCGCCTGCACCTTGAGCTTCTCGTATCGTCGCGTGTAGGCGTCGATTGCCTCCTGCACGAGGGAGGGCAGCTCCATCTTTTCCTCCTTCAGCTGCGGCCAAAATTCTGACGACAGGATAATGGCCGACAGCCACGGGGACGGCCGGGCCTCCTCCCCTTCTTCCTTGTCCTCCTCTTCGCAAATGTTGCTGTTGATCCGACGGGAGTCGGCCATGTCCTGTGCCAAATACAGCAGCAATTTAGCTGATCTCCACCGAACGACCCAAATTATCGTCTGCCTACCTTGAGCATGACCTCACAGTAGTGCATGTGCGACTCTCCAAAGCGAAGTTTCAGCAGCTCCACATTTCTGATTTCCCTGCAAACACAACAGTTATGTTACCGGGCTTGACACGAGCCCCCTGTGCAGGGTTTGTACACTTTTTTCATGGCCAAATTCAAGTACATTTTAAGGATTATCAAAGCCAATACCATTAAAATATGAAATCTGGTGTTTATTGTGCATTTTGCAGATCCTCAAATATATTTGCAGTTTACATATACAAATTTTAATCGTGCGTGTGCATTTATCAATACATACAGTACCGTGAAAAGTATTTGTCCCATTTCTGATTTTTTTTTTTGTGGGGGCATGTTTATCACGCACAAAGATTTCAGATCATCAAAACAATTATAATATCACACAGAGACAACCTAAATTCAATTTTGAAATTATGATTCAATTTGTTAAGGCACAAAAAAAAAAACAAAAAAAAAAAACCATGTAGCTCTGTGTGAAAAAGTAATTCCCCCTGAAACTAATAGCGAGTTGTGCCACCTTTGGCAGCTATAACATAATTCAAGCGTTTACAATTATTAGTAATGAGTGTATCGCAACGCTGTGTAGAAGTTTTGGCCCAAACTTTTCAAAACTGTTTAAAATCTGCCATGAACTGTCCGTTTAAGGTCCCACCACAGCATCTACATTGGATTGAAATCAAAACTCTGAATTGGGCACTCTAAAGCCTTCATTTTGTTTTGCATCCATGTCCTGTTGCATGATCCAAGAGCGCTCAAGTTTGAGGGCACAAACTAATGGCCGGACGTTCTCCTTCAGGACTTTTGGTAAAGAAGATAATTCATTAAATCGTCAACCACAGCAGGTTATCCTGATCTCGAATGGTTCTCCAAATCTTCTTTTGTCACAGCAGTGTTTTTTGCTTGGGAACTCTCCCAAGGATGCCATTTTTGGCCAGTGTCTTTCGTATAGTGAACACTGCCCCTAACTGGGCTGCTTTGCTGCCTCAGGACAAAAACAACTTCCTGTGGGTGACGGAATAAGAAAGGTTATGAAAATAATTACAGTGCTACCAAATACTACAAGTTTTCCGTAGTTCATGGCAAATTACGCGTTTTCTATGTAAACTTCGAAAATGAAATAAAAATAAAAATCAAGCATTGCTTCAAAAAAAAGTTGTCTCTTTTAGATCAGACTTGTTGAGAAACATGGCAACAATCTCAAGCATTTACAAGCACATTACCCCAAATTCGGCGACTTATCAATCCCTCAAAACACAACATTCAAATTTAAAATATTTTAAGGATCTCAAGGACCAATAGGAACCCTGCCTGTGGGTGTCACAAGGGCGTAGCAAAAGCATATACCTGGCAGTGTTGAAATTGAGCTGGTAGAGCAATCTGTCGGCCAGCACGGTGCGGTACTCGTCGATGAAAATTTCCTTGCTGCCGTAGATGCTCACAAGAAGGCTGATGATGTCCGATGACCTTCGTTTGGGGCCTGACTTGTCTAATATACCCCCCAGAAAAGAAAAGGATTACCGACTGACATGGCTAGAATTAGCTACTAGCATCACTGATGTAGTGACTAGCTGTTACGAGCGACTCCCTTGGGGGCACTCCCATATCTACACTAAAAGTACACAATTGTAAGACGATAAAATTGGATACTTTGAGACACATACATACTGTATAAATATACATAACGCCTTTGCTAACATAAGAATTTGATTGCTATTTCATTAAACATTTTTTCCTCAAACATATGAAGCAAATTGTCCCGTGACTATTTCATAAATAAAAAGAAGAGAAAATTCTTCAAAAGTGAAATGCATTGATGGACTAGCACCATTGCTACCATTAACATGCGCTTAATACTTAATTAAACACTGTTTTTATCAATCATATGGAACAAACTGTACTGGAAACGATTTCAGATTCACAATATAGAAAACATGTCTTCAAAAGTGAACTGCATTAATTAATTAATTAATACCTTTGCTAGCAATAACGTGTGGCTAATATTCAATACAATATTTTTCCTCAAACATTCATCCATTATCCGCACAGCTTATTCTCATTAGGGTTGCGGGGGTGCTGGAGCTCATTCCAGCCGTCTTCGGGCAGTGGGCAGGGGACACCCTGAACTGGTTGCCAGCCAATCGCAGGGGACACAGGGACAGACAACTCAATCGCTCATTCACACTTAGGGACAATTTGGACAAGCCAATTAACCGCACATTCATGTTTTTGGAATGTGGAAGGAAACCGGAGTGCCCAGAGGAAACGCATGCAAGCACGGGGAGAACATGCAAACTTTGCATGAAGAGGTCAGCAACTGGAATTTAACCCTGAAGCGCTAACCACTCAGCAGCTGTGCCTCTTTCCAAACATAATAAATTCTTCCCCAATCAAACAAGTTGAAACATTTTGGGGAAAGGTTATTTGCACCAATGAAAAAGCACTAGCATGTGGTTATTATTTTAAAAAGTTCACTGAGCTTTTAAAAACTGCAATTAAAAAAAAAGAAAAAGAAAAAAGAAAATTTGGTTATGTTGTTAAGCTCATGCCCCAAAATAATTTAGTGCAAGAATGGTATCTTCGTCTTTGGTTTGCTTCTTTTCATTGTTTAAAGCCATTTCAGTATTTTCACCATTTATTTTTGTTTTGATGTATTTTTTAAGTGAATAATAAGTAAGTGTCTCAAATCTTATTATAATATTTTTTAAAAAAAAGGTAAGTTTGTTTAGTTTTGTATTATTTTAAAAACTATTTATTTATTTAAAATGGTTTTATATATATATATATATATATATATATATATATATATATATATTAACCCCCCCCAAAACAAAATTACCAATGTTTTTTAGGTTGTCATAAACAAACAACACAATTCTGAAAACGTAAAAACAAATGCATACGATTTAATACATAATATAATTAGATGTGAACCCCAAAATCCCATTACATTCTATTAATTTCTGAGCCATAGTTTGATACTATCACTGACCAGCGAGGGCATCAGTGGGGTCAGGGGTCCACCCCTCCGGGTCGCCACCCTCCTCGTCACTGTCTTGCATCTCCAAAGTAACGGGGTCGCCTCGGCAGAGCTCTGACGCCAGATCGGTGCAACCTGTCACCGCATCGCCCGTCAGGCCGTCCACGATTTGGCGCACAGTGTCCTCCCGTGTCCTGAAAGTCAAAAGAGGCGCAAATTGGTTTCCAGGTTTAGCTAAAGTTGTTGGTGAACGCAACAAACACACCTGAGATACTTTCTGATTGGCTGACAGGCGACCTGAAGGACCACCATGGATGGGTCCAGTTCTCGGAGAGTCTTGATAGCCGAGATGTAAACTGTGAGAATGTCCGACGTGTGGACACCTGATGAGATGATGAATGAAATAACTATTTACTCTCCTGTTAAGACTGACCGCTAGAGGCAGGGGTGTCCAAACCTTTTCTTATGAAGGCCACATAATAAAAAAATAGGAATAAAAAGACCTCTTTGATTTTTTCTTTTTTTACTGGGGTGCATTGATATGTCGTTCTCAACGTAATGGCTCTATGGGCTCCCTTTGAAGAAAAGTGGACAAAATTGGACTGATTTTATTGCTATTGATGGCTCCAAAGTAGAGTTGTTGTCTGGTGCTAAAAGCAAAAGCCAAAACAGCCACTCAAACTTGACGCATTGTCTTTCATGGGTGAGGTATGGTGCTTCTGAACATCAATCTTCAGTCGAAACTGCTGATCGTCTTCTTTGAGTTTCACACATTTTAAATCACAGGTGTCAAACAGGCGGCCCGCGGCCAGATCAGGCCCGCTAAGAGATTGAATCCGGCCCGCGAGACAACACTCAGAGAAGTGCAAGAGAAAAACAAGCTGCAGGTTGAAATATGTCAACTTGATGTTGCCAAAGAAAGGTGCCTCAAACAAAGACACTGTACAGTGGAACCTCAGTTTTCGAACGCCTCTCAGTTCGAACAAATCGAAGTCTGACCAAAAATTTCCAGAAATACTTGCTTCGCTGTTCGGTCAAAAAATCGGAGTTCGAACGCCGGTAATGTGTGAGTGCGTACGCTAGGGTGCGATGCTGAGCGGCGTACGGGTGCTCTTTTCGTGACCAACTGTTATCGCTTGCGGACGTGCTTCGTTTTGCTTTCGCTTTTAATATAGGTGTACCAAGTGTTTTAGACCCTAATTTTGCCTCCGAAGAAAGTCAGTGCAAGCAGCAAAGTTGCTACGGGTGAAAAAGGAAAAGTAGTGCGTACAACTATTGCATTTAAGAAAGAAATGATAGCAAAATATGAAGGAGGTGTACGAGTGTCTGATCCTCTCCCCACCGTCCACCTGCGCCTTTTGCTGACCACCACAAAGGTAAGAAATCCTATTCATAATTATTTTCTTTATCCTTTTTTTTATTTATACACGTTCATGTTAGCGTAATCTTTCGTACGGAAGATTACGACAACGCGAACGTACGATTAGCCTGGGTTAGCATTATGTTTACGTTGAACATTCATGGTAAACATTCAGGGTGTTGGAACGGAGCCCAACTTTCAGGGTGTTGGAACGGAGCCCCCTTTCCAATGAACCGCTCACCACTTGTTGTGGAGACCCGGGTGCTAAATGACTTGTAAACGACCTGATTTTTTTTATTTTCACACGTTCATGTTAGCGTAATCTTTCGTACGGAAGATTACGATAACGCGGACGTACGATTAGCCTGGGCTAGCTTTATGTTTGTTTTATGTCTGCTGACCACCACAAAGGTAAGAAATCCTATTCATAATTATTTTCTTTATCCTTTTTTTTATTTATACACGTTCATGTTAGCGTAATCTTTCGTACGGAAGATTACGATAACGCGGACGTACGATTAGCCTGGGCTAGCTTTATGTTTACGCTAAACATTCAAGGTAAACATTCAGGGTGTTGGAACAGATTAAAACGATTTACATTATTTTTATAGGGAAAAATGATTTCAGTGATCGAACAAATCGGTTCTCGAACAGGGTTCTGGAACGGATTATGGTCGAGAACCGAGGTTCCACTGTACTTGTATTTCTTTTCTCTCTCACTCTTTCTATTTTCCACCCCTTTTCTCCCACTCTCTGTCTCTTTCACTCTGTGTCTCTCTTTTTCTCTTCCCTCTGTTGCTCTTTGTCTCTTTCTCTCTCTGTGTCTTTTTAACTTCTTTTGCTCTAACTTCCTTGTTTCCTTTTCTCTTTCTCTCTTCCTACCCTTCGTGCTTTCTTTTCTCTTCTCTCTCCTTCTGTCTTTCTATTTGTCTGGATTTCTTTCTTCCGCTCCCTTTCTTTCCCCCTCTCTCACGACTTCTCTCTTTATCTCTTTTGTTTCTCACGCTCTCTCCCTCTTTCTTTGTCCCGCCCTCTCTCCTTTTCCCTCCCTCTTTCTCTTATTTCTTTATCCCTCTTTTTCTTTCTCTTTAATCTAATAGTCCGGCCCCCGACACAATGTTTGTTCTATCGTGTGGCCCCCGAGTTAGAATGAGTTTGACACCCCCGTTTTAAATGATACGTTTTCACGTGTTTTTCAGGGGTTTTGTAGTGTTTCAGACTTAATTGGTGAAAAGTTAAATTTTTAAATGGTTAAAACTTCTTGCATTTTTGTTTATAGCACTGAGGAGTTACCATTTTTTATTTTGTTGTTTTGCATTTTTTCCACGGATTCAATGTTGTTCTTTGGCTGTAATTTTGTTGAGTGTATAAAAAACTAATATTGTTTTGTATTTCACAATTGATTTCTCTAGATCCGTAAATATTTTTGTATAAATTTTGTATCCCTTTCAGGGATCTTATGTTTCATTTTTAGCTTTTTTTATATGTCACAAATTTAAAATTAATTCTGTTATTTCATAGTTTGTTTGTTTCAATTCTTAGTATGAACTTTGGGCCCCAGACTGTAGTTTAGGCATGTCTGCTTTAAAGGAACAGTAAAGAACCAATTGAGTTCACAAGCCAATTAGAACTCACCTGGGTGAAGCAGACGATTCTCAAAAGTGGACTTGAGAGATGTGAGGAGCTGCTGCCGCTGGTTGGTTCTTTCCAAGCAAAACTTGAGATCTTCGATTGCAGCTTTGGACTCCGGGAATTCTAAATGAGATTATTAAAAAGCATTACTCCCATCTATCCATTATCTGCACCGCTTATACTAAGAAGGGTGGCGGGGGGGCTGAAACTCATCCCAGCTATCTTCTGGCAGTGAACTGGTTGCCAGCAAGTTGCACGACACACTGAGAAAGACAACTCACTCATTCACACCTAGGGACAATTTGGACCGGCCGATTAAGCTGAAATGTATGATTTGGAACGTGAGAGGTAACCGCAGTGCTCGGAGGAAACTTGTGCAACACGGAGAGAACATGCAAACTCCGAACAGGACGCATGGTAGCTGGATTTGAACCCATGACCTCATAACTGCCCGCTAACCACTAATCTGCCATGCATTTTTCCCAAACAGGCCCATTCTTTTTTAGCCTTGCTGGCATGATTACCTCTGATTATGCTGAACAGCTCCTCTATCCTCATGTTGACATAGATCCTGCAGAAAAACTGATGCATGTGACACCGCCACTGCTTCAATACTGAGCTGGCCAAAGCTGGAGAGCCCGAGACGCCAGGACTGGAGGGGCCGGTGCCGACCTCCTGGCTGGAGAACACTTGACCTAGCCAGCCAACCACCAACTCCAACCACTGCGGGATGCGATCAGGTTAATGCACTCATAGCGATCAAGTTCCACTGACAATGTATTCCTTAGTATGAGGATTGCCCTGATCTTCTCGGTTAAAATTCCAGCTTGTAAAACACTGTAGTGATAAGAAAGTATACAAAAATCTACCAAAGGACTCAAAAAATTTCATCCGCAAGTTGAAATCAACTTAAGAAAGGACTGATGGAAGCAGCAAGACGAGCGCACCTCTTGGAAGTCATCCAGAAAGGATCGGTCATACTCCCCACGGCAGTGCTGTTCCAGCCACTGCTCGATGAGACGGTGCAAGATGGAAGTGACGGCGTCACAGCTAACCCACTCCAGAAGCTCCACTCTGGACCTAGAAAACATGAGTGATAGAAAACAAGATTAAAATAACAACAAAAATATTGTTGATGTATTTTCTTTTTTTTTAAATTCAAAAAATCTATATTTGTACATAAAAAGCAGACAGCCAGACAGGTATAGACAAAGAGATAGAGACAGACAAGCAGGCAGTGTGGATTCGGAAAACATTTTATTTTGCTTCAGTGGCTCCGCCTCGGTTGCTAAGCCAATCAAAAGGCGAAGGGTGGGTAGAGAGGAGAGAAGTAGGAGCGACAGAGAGAGAGGCTCAGCTGTATTTGAGGTTTAATAATCAGCCCGTCGTATGAATAAAATTGACAATACCGATATCAGTCAAATTCTAAAATATGGTTGCCGATAAACAGTCGACCTCTGTTTTATGGCCAAATATTCTACCAGTGTAAATAAAGGATGGCCTTAAAATTTTCCTGCCAACCCTTAGAAAAAACCCATCGATTATGGAAAAGTGTCAGTTAATGCTACCTCTCCAGCCACAGAAATATAAAAGATGTAAATGTTTATACAATCCTATTTAACTTAGTTGCAAAAGACAATTTTTTTTTATCATTATTCAACTCTCGTCCTCCCAAATCCTCACAATTAAAATATGAAATTACGGGTTTGCATCGATTTTGAGCTTGATTTTTTGGGCCCAATCTAACCTCTGAAACAGCCAGACACAGACGACAGATAAAACAGCCAAGCCAAGAGAAGAGAAGACTTGGAGCTCAGGAGGTAGAGAGCTCGTCTTGGGATCAAGAGACCGCAGGTTCGAATCCCGGCTCCTCCTTGTTACATGTCGAAGTGTCATTGTGTAAGACACTGAACCCCTAATACCTCCAATGAGCAGGTTAGCGCCTAACATGGCTGCACGGCCGCTATTGGGAAATGTGAAGCGCACTTTGGGAAGTCTTGACTTGAAAAGCGCTATATAAATGCAGATCATTTCATTTCATTAAAAAAATACAGGTAAGTTCTTCTAAACTGGCACAGCTGAATTAAAAATGAAACATTATTTTACAATGTTCATATCCTTTAGTTATATTTTGTGTTCACACTCACAGGATCCGGCCGAGCTCCTGCAGATGTTCAAGAGCCTCCTGACACCAGCACTCAATTGCAGGGACTCCGCATCCGCCGCAAGCACACCCTTCCAGGTCTTCTGAATCTTGGTCCTCCACTTCCTTGTCCCCTTTCACGTGTCCCCTTCGTTTCATGTAAACAGAGAAAGTCCTGCTGTAGAAGTCCAGCACTCGCTCTTGCAGAAGCTGCGAGGGTGGGAAGAGGAGGAGGCCCCTGATGATGGTGAAGGCACGCTTCTGGAGCCCCCCAAGACCTTCTGGGGCTTCATCTTGACAAGTCCCCAAGCACTCCAGCCCCACTACAGAACAGAGGAGTGGATGACATACATTACAACAAATAGTGATAAATCACAGCAACAGAGGAGAATTTTGGATAACTTATCATTCCCTACTATTAAGTGTGCTCAACTTGCCTAAAAATGGCTGCAGTCGTTCAAGCAGTGTCCGGAAAGCAGTGAGGAGAACCAAAACACGACCCCTTTCATCAACTTCATTTTCCACCTGGTTGAGTCCACACCAGAACTCAGGAACCACCGAGGAGGACAAACGTATTTGCAGGGTCTCTAGAAGCCAACCAGCCAAAACCTGCGTAGCACCCTGACCACACAAAACCTTGAAACTTGTGGACAACTTTTGGTCCTCTAGTCCGCACCCTGGAGACATCTGAAACGTATAAGCCATTGCAGAGTTATTTCAAAATTTTACAAATCAAGATACAATCTGTCAAGGGGTCTGACGTGGAGCCAGCGTGGAGAGCTGAGGTGCCCACGGACCCGTTCTGAAAATATCTCACCAGTGCCGAGTCATTGTTATTTTCTAGTAAAACTATTTTTAAGTTGTTGACTGGGTCTATTTAACCCTACTTTCAATCATTAACCTGTTAATAACATGAAAATCAGTGATTTTAGAAATGCATACAAAACTGGATGACATTTACGTTAATTAGTAACAAAAAGTAGCTCTCAGCTTGAAAAAGGTTGAAGACCCCTGGTTTTAGTATTCTCTTTCTTTTCCCCCTTTCACCGATACTCCAAATTTGGTAGACGTGAAGAACTGCATTAGCACCTTATACGTAAGGAAAACTGCACCGGCTAACATTTGCAAAAGTAGCACAAAGATGTGAGCAAAGTGGATTTTTTTTTCTCAGGTAACAATACCGAATTACGAATATCTACATCCTTCTTTTACGCGGATCGAGCTTCCAACGTCGTCAATTGACAAAAGTATCGAGTATCGACAGCACAAAATGGAACCTATCGAATCTTTTGTAAATTTGAATCTGAAGACTAATAGATTTATGGGGAAAATGCACGCTTTGCAACCAAAGCCTCACCAATACTGTTGTGACAGTTTCCCAAGCTTCAGAGACACCGAGCTGAGCTTCACATCCGGAAAATTCAGCGGATTCCATCACTACTTCACACATTTTACACTAAACGGAAAAGCCACCGCTGCGGGAGCCAGCCTGGTAAAATTGTTCTAACAATCGCAATATTTATCTTTTTTAATTGCACCCGCCATCGCTTAGTTCGAAGAGTATTATTTTTTTCCGCTTCTTCTTCTTCTTCTTTTTCTTCTTCTTAGCGTTTAACGGTGGTTGGCATTCAACTCTTTGGGACATTACCGCCTCCCATTACCACATCCTCGTCACTGCTGCTTCTTCTTTGTCTACGTTTCTATCTTTGATCTCCAACCTTTTTCAAGCTGAGAGCTATTTTTGTTGATGGTCCCCGATTGAACGATGATGACTATCGGACATAATTGCACTTTAACATTTACTGATTTAATATGTAACTTAATATGTAATTCTATAAGAACAATTACCTCACTGTTCCATACCTGTCAACCTCCACGGCTCCATGCCCTTCACAAAATGTTGTATTTTCCCTGACAAAATACAAAAAAATCTTGCATCATATTTTTTCCCAAACGTGTTTATTCATGTAGTTTAACATGTTATATTGTACATGTTTTTCTTTATATCATAATATTGTTAATTAACATTTTGTTGTGATATACTGAATTGCTCGACCTGAATGAGGTTTATTATAAAAAAGGTTAAAAAATTAAATAGCTTGGACGTTCACCGTAGAAGGAAAAATACATGCAAATATAATTAAGTAGGATAATACATTTTCTTATTCAAATTATTAATTCATTTTCTGCATTAAATTATTGTTGGTTATATACTGATTAAAGGGATAACCACAAACTTGTCTTTTTTCATTTTCTCCTTTTATACTTCATTTTTTTAACTTCTTTATACAACAGTAATGATGCGTAATATAATGCATCAAAGCAAGTGAGCCGTTTGAGAGTCGGCTCTCTTTAATGAGTTGAGCCTAATAAGCTGGTTCTCTAAAAAGAGACAGACTTCCTTCCACTACACAACTCGAACTCGTTTGACTTGATTGATTTGCCGTTTCGGGATAGTCGGTGTGTACCGGATGGCACCCATAATTGACAAATTTGCATTTTTCCTTACAGATTTTCTTGTACTTAAAATGCATAATAAATGTACTTTGTACGGCAAAAACGTACAGGTTGACAGGTATATATTTTTGTTCATGTTCCCCGATTGAACGATGATGACTATCGGACACAATTGCACTTTAACATTTACTGATTTAATATGTAACTTACTATGTAATTCTATAATAACAATGTTCTCACTATTCGCAATGAGGAGGTAGAGGGGGTGAGAAGTTTTGGATTCCCTAAGGTAACAGTGGTGGGACCATACTGTTTCAGCAGTGGGAAAAGCACAGCAGTTGCTCTACTTCCCAGAATATCTGAGGAACAGTCACATTTCCAGAGCTCTAATGGCAAACTTCTACAACGGTGCCATCAGCAATGTACTGATGTACGGTTGCTTAGTGTGGTTTTCCAGCTGCACTAAGGCTTGACCAGCGGGTGCTCCAGCAGGGGGTGAAAGCAGCCAGGAAAATTATGGGATTAACTCTTCCCGAGATCAGCATCACCTCGCTGTCTGAGAAGAGTCCACAACATCCTGTGGAACCGGCACCATCCTGCTCACCACCTCTTCCACCTACTTACCAAAGGGAGAAGATACCAGTCAGTACAGGCCAAGTCAACTCAATCACAAGGAGTCTCAAAGGGCTGCACAGACGATTGCAAATTACAGACGATCATTACAAGGCAAAATTCAAAAACCTCAGCATTAGGAAAATTAAGAAACCTTAAAAAGGGACTGCACATGAGGTAAACCTCGTTTCAGGATGACCAGGCTGCAATAGATGTTGCATTAACAAACAACTATACTTGAAATAAAGAAAGTATGATATAAAATAAAACAAATAAAATAAAAAGTATGACCACGTATGCAATGGATGTAGCATTAACAAACAATGCACATACATCGTCAACATGAATATAGGTCATTCATAAGTTATATAATATACGTGTGTTTTAAGCCTATATTTAAACAGTTCCACTGAGGTTGCAGGTCAAATCTCAGAGGGCAGAGCATTCCACAGCACCGGGGCCTGAATGGAAAATGCTCTTGAACCTGCTGATTTCTTCTTGGCTCTTGGGATCACTAGTAGACCCGCATTTTCAGAGCAAAGGCTCGGGACAGGAACATAGGGGGAAATTAAATATGAAAGACATGATGGAATAAGTCCATGCATGATTTTGTATAATACCAACAGAACCTTAAAATCACATCTTAAGCTGACAGGAAGCCAATGCAGGTTAGCTAAAATGGTAAATGGTCTGCATTTATATAGCGCTTTTCAAGTCAATGAAGACCCCCAAAGCGCTTTACAATGTGCTTCACACTTACCCATTCACACACACACTCACATCGGGGCAAACTTTCGTGTATTAGTTAAAAGCCTCGCTGTGGCATTTTGTACTGGCTGCAGGATCTTGATTTTGGACTTTAGGAGACCGGAACATCTACAGGTAGATTGGACAACAGTATATCTGCAGGCTGTAAGGGTACTAAACTCTTGTTTATATTTATATTAGATATTTATTCTGTGGATATTTGCATTTCCTTTTAAAATGAATGGATGACTGGATGCTCCAAACAAACTTTTTTGTTGTTTGACAACAACAATAAATATTCTGAATCTGAATGAGTTTTTCTTTGCCCTCGTGTAGGTTTTGTGTAATCATAGTCTGTATTTTGCAATAATCTGTGGTCTGTGCAGCCCTTCGAGACTCCTTGTGATTAGGGGCTATACAAATAAACATGAATTGACCAGACCATAGGGTTATGACCATGGAAAGTCAGGTTATATAGACTCTGAAAGAAAAAATTATCCTCGAAGATGACAATGACCCAGGACTTCTAGCGATTTTCAGAAAAGGTCTGTGGGCCCCTCAGCTGTCCTTAGGGGGCACCCTGGTCCTGCGGGCAGCACGTTGGAGACCCCTGATTTAGACTTTGTGACGATACTGACGGCTTCCCCCAACAGGTAAAAAAACGACACTGCACCACGTACATCGACTAGTGTCATAATTTTTCACAGAACCTTCTTCAAATCAAATCAACCATTCAAGACCCCCATGGGGAAAAACACAATTGAATATTTTAATACTGAACTGCAAAACATGAACATGTTCGGTGGAGACATGGTGGGGGCGCTCCTGGCCCAACAACTTCACGCGTCCGTCGTTTAGCACACATAGAAGAAGTCATTATTGTCGCCTTGAGGCAAGCAATCATGGCTGCGACAGAGAGCGAGTAAGTTTTTGCAAACTTCTTTCGAGAAGAAAAAAATCAAGCTTTATGCTGTTCTCCTGTGATCTGGTGGTCAAATTGTGAGATCTGCATTCGCTTGTTTTTCGCTGCCAAGTGAGTGTTTGCAATCGTGAGTCACTCAACCCAGCTAACGCTAGCTGATTTTGACAGCAGCCCAATCTTGTCATTTAAACGTTAAAGGTGGGGTGCGTCGTTTGAGGTGTCCTTTAAAAATTGGAAATTTAAGTTAAATATTTTCTCTATTGAGTATGTGTTAACAAAACCCAACTGAGTTCAAAGAACCCTTGTGCTTTATTTTACACTGCACCTATCTGCTTTTATCTTACATTTATCTTAAATTTATTATAGCTTTTTGTGGCAGGACACATTAGGTTCGAGGAATTTGGGGAGTGCTGGAGAGTGACGTCATGCTTTTTTCTAAACTTTTTCCTTGCCCTCATGTATGTTTTAGATCAGGGGGTGGTGTAATAATAGTCTGGTTTGCAACCATCTGTGGTCTGTGCAGCCCTTTGAGACTCCTTGAGATTACGGGCTATAAAAATAAACATGACTTGACTTCTCTATTTGTCAGTGTAAATGATAAAAATGGTGTAAGCAAGAGAGGGCCTGCTTCTAGTAGTGTCCAAATGCCAACCCTAACCCCTAAAACATGGAAAAAAAGAATAGTTTATTCAAGCCCTTCTAAGAAATGCACGCACTTGCACATGCATCTTGAAAGAGTTGACTGTGGCTGCAATGAAGACACAAAGCAGGCGATGGGCAGCAGAGAGTTACAGAGCTCCAAATTCCCGATTTCTGTTAGTTACACATCATTTTGGTGTGGTTTCCCTTTTTTCTTTCTGTTCCCTTGATCATCTTGTTGTTCCAATTGCTCAGGGTTTTGTGTGAGATTGAAGTGCTGCAGTCCATCTATCTGGATGACCTGCGCGTCACCAGGACGCAGGACAGGCAAGCATCTTCATCATTATCTTGAAGATCAAGATACATACTCCAAATATGTTGTTTTCTTGCCCTCAGGGGGTGGCAGGTGAGTCTGGTTTTATACCCGTCCACAGCTGAAGATTCTGGATCACAGTTTGTACGACTCTGTCTGAAGCTGACCCTCGATGATCAGGTGGCACCACTATCATATTTTATAATTTTCCCCTAGACAGATAATGTTAACTCACATTTTATGCACTTGATGCTTGTTTGCACAGTACCCCTGCTCATCCCCGGACATCTCCATACACAACCCGCGGGGCCTATCTGATGACCAGCTAAACAGGTAAACCTTTTTAATCTTGTATAACAATATCAGACCCTCTAAAAGGCTATTGTGTGGGTATTGAACAATAAACATAAATTGATCTGAAATACCAGTTTTGATAGTAAATGTCCTATTGGATTGAACTAAATCAAGGTGTTTAGACCACGGCTCCCCAACATGGTGCTCTCTGAACCACAAAACACTTTGAAACGTTTGCACAACTTTTGGTCTTGTAGTTCGCTAGTCCACACCCTGGAGACATCTTAAACGCATAAGCCATTGCGCAGGGTATTATCGTCATTTTACATATAAAGATATAGTCTGTGTCACCGCTCTCTAACGTGGTGCCCACAAGCACCAGGGCACTCCCTAAGAACAGGTGTGGTACTCATGAACCTGTTCTGAAAATAGCTCACTAGTGCTGGGTTCATTGTGATTTTCTAATAAAATCGTTTTCCAATAATTAACATGGTAATAACATAGTAATAACATGTTTAGGGTCTGAAACTCATGACAAAAAGTTACCGGACACCAGGGCAGACAACTCTGAAAAAGTTGTGAACTCCTCTTTCCACGATACTTTTAATGTACGTTAACGTTTTGTAGCGTCATAAGTTTTGAACCGAAATTCCGAAATTTCCAAACCGAAGAAAGATTTCAAAATCGGAATAAAGCAAACGTTTGATTTGAAAAATAAATAAATCAATAAATAAATAATGTTCTTTCTTGAAAAAGTTGTCGGCCACCCGGGCAGAGACGTTATGTAAGTTGTATGCTTGACGTAAAAGATGCACGCCCCAGGCGTCCGGGCAGACGTTATTTCAGACACTGCATGATAGCTTTCTATTTTTAGAAATGCATTTAAAACTTGGTGTCCTTTGCGCTAATCAGTCATAAAAAGTAGCTATCAGCTTGAAAAAGGTTGGATACCTCTTCTTTAGACTTTTCAAAGACATGTACTGAATAATATTTTAATTGAGAGGAATCCTTGTGAAGGAACGTTTACTAACATTATGTTAGAACGTTGGATGAAAAAAATACTTGCAATATACCTTAATGTGCTGAGGACGAACTGCATCTGACTATTAATTGAATAGCAGTGAAAATAAATGGTATGTTTTCTTGGAGAGCAGGGCTACAATACAATAGGTATCCATGCACGTGTAATCCGAAATCAAAAGGACTAACCTGACCATTTTGATCAGAGTACTCAGACCATAATGCGATATATGTGTGTGTTCACATTGCTTTACATAACCGGAATACTGCCAAAAGTCCAATATCAGTCTGTTTACGTTTTGTCTTGAGATAGTGATGATGAAGTTGTTTTTTGTTCTAGCCTTCAGCAGAGCCTTGAGCTTGAAGCCAAGTCATCCGTTGGCTCCCCCATCTTGTATCAACTCATCGAGGTCACTTCCGTCACCCCTTTACCTGAATCAGGAAGTTTTACTTTGACCTTAAAAAAAAATCTGTCTTTTTTTCCAGAAAGCCAAAGAAACCCTGACAGACAGCAATATCCCCTACGGGAATTGTGTCATCTGCTTGTATGGATTCAAGGTGGCTCCCAATTTATTTTCTTTTGATCTACTTGTCTTGGATGTTGACATCACTTTTTGCTCGACTGTCCAGGAAGGGGAGTTATTCAGCAAGACGCATTGTTATCACTACTTCCACTCTCACTGTCTGGGTCGATATGCAAGCCACTCAGAAGAGGAGATACAACGCCGCCTGCAGGAGATGGCCAACGACAAGACAGACACGCAACATCAGGTTGGTCATCAACACGGAAGTCAGAAGTTCGAATGGTTGGAATCTATCAGGACATTTTATCCATCTGTTAATTTGTTGCTTTTGTTTTGTAAATGTATTTAAAGCAGCCGTGTATGTTATTTAGCGCTTCTAGTAAGAAAAACTTCACTCTAATTAAAGGTGGGGTGTGTCGTTTGAGGTGTCCTTTAAAAGTCGGAAGTAGAATATTTTTATTTATTTATCAAGTATGTGCTTACTACGCCCAACTGAGTTCAAAGAGCTTTTAGATATATTTTAACCGCTCCTATCTGCTTTTATCTTTTGTTATAAAACCGGAAGGGGAGGAGTGATTTCATGCTATCGCCTGCGATTTTCTGTTCGTGTAGCATGAAAATGGTAAAGAAAGAAAACGACTGTTTCAAATACAATCCTAACCCAAACTCCCAAAAAGGTGAAAACAAATGGTTTTTTGGAGCACGTCTAAGAAACGCATGTCCTTGCACCCGCCACACAAGCAGATTGACAGAGGCTGAAATGATGCTTTAAGGCAGAAGATAGATGGTGTTAGCAAGTAGAAAAAAAAAAATCCGACAGAGCTTTAACGTCCATCTTTTTTTATAAACACTCGTAGGTCAAGAAAGTTGTATTTATTTCACATAACATGAGGCTTGGTCCCCTAATTATTCCCAATAGCAGGTGTTGCGACACATCGGTTGGGTTGAGGAAGGGGGCTGGGAATCCCTTCCTCTATCAATCGCCCAGAGTCAAGAAGGTGAGTGTGTTCTTGACTCTAGCCACCTCCCACTCGGTGGGTATGGCTCTGATATATACATACATACAACATGAGGCTCACTAAGCGGTAGCTGACATGATTGTTTGCCATCTTGCTGCTATGGTAACACAAAAAGCTTGTTAAAAAAAAGGTTTGGTCACTTTAAGTCTTCATAGTTTTAACTCTTTTTTTGTTGTTGTTGCATTACACAATACAGTTTTAATTGCAATATTATTAAAACTCCAAGCACTACCTTGTAAATACTTTTGCCTGTTATCCTTACATTCTTTCATGATATTTCTCTTTTATGTCTTTATCACGTGTTTACCCCCAGTGCCACGTCTAATAGCCAACGATGTTCACTACGTTGAGATCAATAGCAACAAAGACAATTCAATACAGAGACATATAGTGGCCAAATATTACATTGTCCATTTAATGGAGTGTCGCTGAACAATTTACATTTTTAACAATGAATTAAACAATGCGGTGATTGTAGATAAAAAAAATTAAAAATGTTAGGCTTGGGATTTTTGTTTCGAAATCCATTTTGGTGCCCTTTTTTACACATAGGCGTCATGCAGGCAATATTTCATACAGACACTAAAATACATTTTCATTTGGGAGACTTTTTATTCAATCAATGTGCAAAATTATCTTACTGCTCAGGAACTGAAAGTGGTTTGTCCCGTTTGCCGCGAGCCTCTGACCTACGACCTGGACCAGCTGATGGCTAGCCCTGCGCCACAGCTGCCAGAGGTGAGGATGAAAGTAAGCGCTGGGCTGTACAAAGATGTGAGGAATAAAGTGGGTGCTTGTGTTCATGCTTACCCAGCTTGACGGCGCTGCCATTCGCTCTGATTTCCGGGAGAAATGGCAAGAACTTCAGAAGGTTCTGGACAGACAACGCTGCAGAGGAGGTGTCATCGATCCTGAAGAGGAGTCGAATCGCTTCCTCATACACATCAATCAGGTGACACCCACACCCTCATATCAGAGTTACACTCAACAACAGTCTTTAAAGGTATTCCCAAATTCCTAAACATCTAAAATGAGAGAAAATAATACAGGGTTTTTCTGTATAAAATATATATATTTCATGGGTATATTCAAATTATTTTCCATGATGATGCATTTAAGACAGCGTGTCTTGTGAGAAGCCAGGTTAACCGGAAGCAGACAAAAAAAGCAACAACAGCTGTAGCGATAAATGCAAAGCAGGCTGGGAATAAACCAAGGGACATGGTAAAACTGGCAATAGCAATTTGGCTAACGAAACAGGAAAGTCCTGGGCATCCCCAACGCTAACGAGGAGATAGCCAGACAAAATTATACCAACAGCGACACACGCGGTGGAAAAACCAAACTATCATGCCACAATCGCCTACCTCCAAGCAGAAATGAGCTGTATGCAATCGCTGTTTGCTATAACCGCTGTCTCTTTCAAATGTCGCCACACAGGTTGTGTTAATGAGATTCGCCATTTTGAAAGTGTGTGGTTCCTTCAATGACGTCTCAGCCCTACAGCAAACATGCCGGATGGCGTCAACTTTGAAACTAAATTCCTCAACTCCCATGGCGCATGGAATATTTGGCAACATATTTGCATAATTGTGAGGAGGAACACTTAAACAGTCTGTGCCTACTTGAGGCAAAGAAAATCTGTTTGGGAATACAAACGGCACACTTTGAAGATTGATGAACATTGCGAATCTTGACAATTTCAGCAAATGTTGGTATTCTTCTGCAGGCTGCTCCTCCTCTCGATGTCAGCAGTGAAGTTTTGGATCGTTCCATCGCATGTGAGCTTCCTATCCCAGCGCAGCACTCTAATCCGGCACCGCAATGCACACGCACTTATGGGCAGGCTCACAAGCGCCGCGGCAGGGGCCCCAGGAGGGGGAGCGGGCCTCGAACGCATCACATCAGAGGGGCTCCCCCCATCTCAGAACACCTAAACTCGCTCCGTCTATCATCGGACCCTGCTGAGGAACCGCGAGGCGCTGCACGTGGGGACGTCCATGCAGCTCACTTGACATTTCGCCAAACCGGAAGCCATTCTTTTTCCCTCACTGACAAACAACCAGTTGGAGGGCGAACTCAACAGGCTCACAGGAGGGCTCCACAGCACTCTGCCCAAAGAGGGGGGGCTCAACACCACCACTGGATCGCTCGGGATCCAAGGGGGGTGACGCCCCGCCAGCAGAGGGTGGGGGGTTCGGAGGAGGAGCTCTGACACACCCAGACACACACAGTTTAGTGTGGAAATATAAATAAAAGGTATTGAATTAAAAAAAATAATGCTTAGCTTTCTACATCTGCAACATATTTGCTTGTTCTTACTTTTCCATTTTTGTCAGTAATACCTGCCCAAGATACACCACAGGAAGTGATGCGCCAACAACCCTGGTGGTCAAGGGATCCATGAACCATGATGAATGTGTAGTCTCGATTAGCCTTTAAAGCTGTGCTGTTTTAAGGTTGCAGGTCCAAATCATAGCTCTGAATGAATAAGTGTGTATGTTTGTTTACATGCCCAGCAGGCGAGTCTCTCAGGCTGCCTCTTGCCCAGTGTTACAGACTGCGTATACTGCTTTATCATATAGTTTTGGTTCTTTTGAAGACGTATACTTAGCTCATGAAACTAAAGGTGCAGCTGCCCAAGATTCATTCATAGGCTTAGTCAATTTGAATCTTTGCTTCCTTTTAGGGACGTCATCAGGCGATACGTCAGTTCCATAGGTACGCTGGTGATACACATCTGTACATTTCAATGTCTAATGATGACACAGGACTTATCGATTGTCTTTTAAATAGTAATATTGACATTTTGTATAAGAAATGTATCCAATTGAACCAGGGAAAAAGGTTGGGGTATCTTCCCTGAAAACTGTAACATTTAGTAAAACTGGAATATACTTTAACCCTCCTAAATTATTTTAAATGTAACTGAGATGTATCAATCAGTGGTTGTACAGTGAATAAATTATGAACATTGAAAAACTCTTTTTTTTTTTTTTCAGCCTTATGGAAGTAGGTCTTACCCATCTGGCCAGGTGGCTCCCCCTTTTGATGTGGGCTACCATTACGCTAAGTATGGATGATGGTTCTTCATGTCCCCTTAATTTGACCATGGCCTGTTTTGTTTTGTAGACTGTGTGACCGTTGTATGGACAAAAATGCTTTTTGAGAAATCGAAGTAGAGAGCAAAAGTTGACGAGTTGCATTTTATATACTACAAAAAGTCATTAAAAAAAACACTTGGATTGCGGTAAAAAATGATACCGGCCCACATTGGGTTGGAGAAAATATGAAAAATTAGAAAAGAAAGCCAGTAAAAGGGAAAAAAGAAAAGAAAAAAAATTAGAAAGGGGGAAAAGAAATAAAAAAATAAAAGGTAAAAATTCAAAAGAGACAAAGGAAAAACAAAACAAAAGAATACTTAAAATGACCAAAAAATAACTTGCAGTGGAACCGTTTCTTCACGACGTTCTGTTTTTCTGTTTTCAATTTTGTGGAAAAAAAATTATTATGTTAAAAAACACAAAATGCCAGCCAATCATGTAAGGACGTCAAATAAATGCTAATTGCTCAACCACCTAGGATTTTAACAAATGCATGTTTACTTGACAGTTCATATATTTATGCGTATCTTTTAAAGAATATAAAATTGTTTTTTTTTTCCAAATGACTTTTTGTTTCAGCACCTGGAGACGCTAAACAATACACGCTGTCCTTAAGGGATTCGTGAACCATAAGCACTTAAATGGACAGTGTGTAATATTTAGTGCCTTTTAGTGGTGCAAAAAACTTTCAATAAAACCAAGTAGAAATTGATTTGAATACTAAAAATAAATGAACTATAATACCAATGTTAAGTTTAGGTCTTTTATACCGTGGAATCCCCTCTCAGGTCGGCGCTGTGCTGTGCGGTGAATCACTGTTCCACGCTCGTGCCTGACATCACAGTGCTATCTAGTGGTCAAATATTACACATTGGGGCCTTAAAGAAAGACAAAATCGAATTTACCGCGTGATAAGATCAGTTACGGGCATTCTTTATGTAAGCCTTCTCTTTGTGTTTTCTACAATTAAATAGACTATTTTTACTTATAAACATTATTGTTTATAACAGTCCGTCAGCTGGGCCCTGTGCGTGATGACGTCAGACGCAAACGAAGTGTCGGCCATGTTGTCACTTTGTTTTTGAGCGCGCTCGTTTCAAGCTGAAGACGCAGAGCACGCGAGTTAGTGCCGCTCAACCTAACCGGGAGGAAAGAGCGGCCATGGATGTCGATATGGACTCTTGCCCTGCAATGAGCGAGCGGGGAGACGCGAACGTCAGTCACCGAGCACCGTGCTCGTCGAACGGTAGCGGCGTAGAGGAAGACGAAGCCGAAACGGAGGCTCATGGCCGGGAGGCCGGAGACGGTGGCCGTCCTGGTAGCCAGCACGCACCCGAGAGGAGTGTCTTGCTCGCCGGGCGGGAGCAGGAAGTGTCCGTGGAGATTGGTGAAACATATTTGTGCCAACGAGCTGACAAAACATGGCGTGAGTTGTTAGCATGTTAGCTCGCTTGGGCTAACGTTTTCAGTTTGGCTTCACGTCGCGTCACATCGAGTCACGTCGTTGACTTCATCGGTAGTGATTTATTAATTAAATCAGGATATGTGAAACCGGTAAAACCAAACGAGCCATAAAACATAACGCTAATCTGACGTCATCGACGTTAAACGGGGCGTGTTTGTTTTCATTTTTAGCCAGGCATACTAATCGATTCTGTTGAATAGATTTTTTTTAAACCGAGTGTGTTCGTACTTGTTTACCATGCGAGCTACTTATAGCAAGTCTTGCTGCTCTGGGTACCTCCCGAAATTTTTTGAAAGGCTTGGCAGAAAAATGGTACGGTTTTGGCCACTTCGAGCCTCCGTGTTTGTACACTTCCTTGTGCTCTGCTACACTTACGGCGACATCTAGTGGCCGATTATTGCACACTACTTAACATTGTGAAGCGCACTGGTTAGTTCAATGGTTGAGCACCCACACCCAAGCTTATCGTTTGGGCTAGCCATGCAGGTTCAATTCCCTGGAGTTATGACATTTTGTCTTGACGTTGTGCCCCAACAATTTTCCAATTTCCTATCAAGGTTTTCACTTTCTTGTTTTTTTTTTGCTTGTTTAATAGTTTTTTGATGACCACACCCTTTGTAACATGGGCATAGGTGTAAATCATATCTACTTTTTTTTTTCAGATGCGGCCGAAGTGATTCAATCTCGACTAAACGAACAGGAAGGAAGGGAAGAGTTCTACGTGCACTATGTTGGCTGTAAGCATACATAACAAAGCATGTAGAGTACATAAGCATCAGGGTAAGTTTGTGTGTGCGTATGTTCAGTCAACAGGCGTCTAGATGAGTGGGTGGGCAAAGGTCGGCTGGCGCTTACGAAGACTGTGAAGGACGCAGTAAGGAAGAGCGTGGAGGTGGGCGGCGTTGGTGACATCTGCGAGCAGCCAGAGCGCAAAATCACACGCAACCAGAAACGCAAACATGACGAGATCAACCATGTGCAGAAGGTGATGATGCATCATGACAAAAAGTGTTCCAGTTACACTTCATTAGGACAGAAATGTTGCCTTATTCACTCACATACATTTCTTTGACTATTTTCATGTTTATTACCATGGTGAGGGCTGTAGTAACCATATTTGTGATCGCCAATGTGCCTTTTTTTGCAGACGTACGCCGAGATGGACCCAACCACGGCAGCTCTTGAGAAAGAACACGAGGCGGTATGAAGCTTCTTCCTTTGGATTAGGCTGGTGTTCCTTGCCCGTTAACTTATGTCAATGTTTCGTCTGCAGATAACCAAGGTGAAATACGTGGACAAAATACAGATAGGGAACTTTGAGATTGACGCGTGGTACTTCTCGCCGTTTCCTGAAGACTACGGCAAGCAGCCCAAACTTTGGATCTGTGAATACTGCCTCAAGTACATGAAGTATGAGAACACCTTCAGGCACCACTTGGTCAGTAGTCACGACAACGTCAGAAAGTCCTTTAAAATTTAAAGTGAAACAACTCAATGCTCATATAGTTGTAAAAAAATAACATAACATAAATGTTATAATACACTTTCAAAAGCATTGCCCCTGAGTGTCAAAATGTAAATATACATTTTTTGTTTTATTTAAAAGAAACATATAAAGGGTTTTATGCTGCACATCAATAGTATCTTACAGAGGGGAGTGTTAAGACGTGGGAAAGCATATAGTCGGGGGTGATATATGGTCGCTGTGATGTTTAAACAAGATTAAAATGCTGTACTGATCTGGACGCATTTTTTTTTTCAAGTTAAACACTGCAGTTCATTTTTTTAGTTGAGTGAATTAAACAAAAAAGATTGAAAAAGGAATGAACATTTTTTGTGCATGTTACGTCACACGTAGCACAGTTCAAAGTGATGGCATAATAAGCAGGAAGTATGTTCCCAATCCCTAGAAGTGGAATAAGGGGAAGATAAACAAGAAAAAGTGGGTGTGTAAAAGGGGATGTAATGGGATCAGGCCTTCGTTTGCTTGAAAATGGAATAAAGCAGATTCTTGTCTTGTCGTCTAAGATATTATGATATAATACGTTTGCAGTCAAATTGTCAGTGGAAGCAGCCACCAGGCAAGGAGATCTACCGCAGGAGCAACATATCTGTTTACGAAGTGGATGGACGAGACCATAAGGTGAGTGGACAGGAAGTGCGTGGCAGAAAAGTGTCCTCTGTGATGTCAACGCCATCTTCTGTGCTTGTTTCAGATCTACTCACAGAACTTGTGTCTGCTGGCTAAACTCTTCCTGGACCACAAAACGCTTTACTTTGATGTGGAGCCTTTCATCTTCTACATCCTCACTGAGGTCAACAAGCAGGGGGCCCACATTGTTGGATATTTCTCCAAGGTAAGGCCCTGCACTTATAAATTACTCTTCATAGGAAATTTGCATGAGATACTCTGACTATAGCTACTGAATCTGAAATGAGACTAAGGATAGAAAAATCATAACCTCTGTTAAAGCGTTACACTTATAACTGACAAAACAGCGTATGGTTATCTTGATTTGCAGTCATTATCGATAAAGTATTATCCTCATTATCTGCACCGCTTATCCTCAGTAGGGTCGCGGGGGGTGCTGGAGCCCATCCCAGCTATCTTCGGGCAGTGGGCAGGGGACACCCTGAACCGGTTGCCAGACAGTCGCAGGGCACACAGGGAGAGACAATTCGCTCGCTCATTAACACCTAGGGACAATTTGTACCAGCCAATTAACCTGACATGCATGTTTTTGGAATTTAGGAGGAAACCCACACAAGCACGGGGAGAACATGCAAACTCCACACAGGAGGTTCGACCTCATGACCTCAGAACTGTGCCGCACATGCGCTAACCACTGTGCCGCCGTGCTGCCCATCCTAATTATTCACAATTTAAAAAATTGAAAACTGATCAAAGTTCATTAGGAAGTGTTCTACCTAAATAATTAGTATTTGTTTGAGTTTTAAATTTAAAAGTTAACATATTAACAACATAGCAATAACAAAAGTTGTTATCTTAGAAATGCATCTCAAACTATGTGACCTTTGAGCTAATTAGGAACAAAAAATAGCTCTCAGCTTGAAAAATGTTGGACACCCCTGGTCTATATACCTGTAATGTATAATAAGCAATTTTAGACATGTGTAAAGTTTATGCATTTTAATTTCGTGAACTTATTGGTCTCTACTTTTGCAGTTTTAACCATCTGGTAATTAAAGTCTAAATATTACGTCCACTGTAGTCGTATTTTTCTATTTTCACAACTTTATTTCAGTACATTTTAAAGACAAAAAAAATTCAAATTCTCAATTATTATTTTTTTTTTTTTGCAAAACCCTATTAATATATATATATATATATATATATATATATATATATATATATATATATATATATTTGTACTTCAATAAAACCCTTTTTAATAAAACAAAAAAAAAAAACTACTTATTTATATTGTAGTTGAAACCTTTTTTACGTTTTTTTTCTTTCATTTTCACATTTTCATTTTGCTTCTATTTTCCCTTTTTCTGCCAAAATATCAATGTTAGTTTTATGGAGTTTGGAGTAGATGAATTATAAACTTTTTGAAACAATAGTTTTGTGAAAATATACAAAATGGCTTTCTTTTTAATGTATTTCCAGGAGAAAGAATCTCCAGACGGGAACAACGTGGCCTGCATCCTCACTTTGCCACCTTACCAACGTCGCGGCTATGGGAAGTTTCTCATTGCTTTCAGTGAGTCATCGCTGGCGTTTCAATTCCGTCACAACAACGTGGCACTCGATGTGAAAGTGTGCCTTTAGGTTACGAGCTGTCCAAATTGGAAAGCGCGGTGGGTTCGCCGGAAAAACCGCTGTCCGACCTCGGCAAGCTGAGTTACCGCAGTTACTGGTCTTGGGTTCTTTTGGAGATCCTCAGGGACTTCAGGGGGACGCTTTCCATTAAAGACCTTAGGTAAACATATACACAAACACACCAATACAGACTCTTAAGTTACCATGAAGTCACAATTAGGAAAGACGACTTAGAAATTAAGGTTTATTTAGATTGTATAAACCCTGTCAGTGTCATTACCTCTGTTGCTTTAACCCTTGAAATTAGAAGTGATGATCGACTCTCAAGGTATTTTGAGCATGGAATGTTCATGCCTATGCAGTGGTATTATTTTGTGATTTATTTTTTATTTATTTTTTTTATCTTCCAATCACTGGAAATGTTCAGGGCGACCTTAGCTACGCATAGGTTTTTTGAACATAATTTATTATATCCTCCGTCGAGTGTTCTTTTTGATGATAACTCATAAAAACCATCAAAATGACTAAATATGTAAAAAAAAATACCTCCCGAGGCTTGAATATATGCATGCATAACTGATAAAAGTTCTGTACGAACGCTTATTTATCTGTACCTTCAAATGATAATTACTGTTTAACCAATCAGAAAGCAGAACACAATGTGCGATGCAAATCTGTAAAGAAGCAAATCTTTTAAAAGTAAACAGCATTATAGCGAAGAATTACTGTACAGGAAACAAGCATTTTTTAATCTTTTTTTTTCTTTTGCCAACATTACATTGTATTGAATAATCGAGGTTAATGGAGTACACTCGAGTTTTCGAATTAAGTTGTGATGTCGCTTCACTGTAAATAACAGGCTTGGAAACAACCAATTTCATGCGTTTACATTTTGATTTGCAAGGCCACTGGAAAATTGGCTTTATTTTGAAAACCCTACCCGCTGATACTGAACATGTCGAAGTGTCCTTGGGTAAGACACTGAACCCCTAATGCCCCCAATAAGCAGCTTAGCGCCTTACATGGCTGCACGGCCGCTATTGGGAAATGTGAAGCACACTGTAAAGCGCTTTGGGAAGTCTTGACTTGAAAAGCGCTATATAAATGCAGATCATTTCATAAAAGAAATACGTGTGAAATACGGGTTAAAACGTTATAATGCTCAAAAATCACTGACAATGAATTGTGATTTTAACAATATCCCCCCAAAAAACTGGAAAAGTTTCGAGGTATTCTTAGATTCTTAAACATGCAAAAAGTGAGGAAATAGTCTGTGTTTTCTGCTTTAAATCTTTGTATTTTTCATCGGTATATTCCAATTATTTTTCAAGATAATGTATTTTGAAGACAATATGCCTTTGTCATTCTGAGCTGTGACATTGTCGGAGGAACACCTGCATCCTAGCAAGCCGGTCGCCTTATTGTTTTATGTCTTAATTAGCCCAAGAGTTTTTCTAGTGAAGTTTTGGTGTTTTTTTTTTTTTTTTTGCGTTGTGTCGCAGTTAAAGGCAGTAATGGTTTAACAAAGGGCAAGCAGCAAAAAAGAGGCATAACGGCAAAAATAACTTGCGGAGAGCTAATCGGGATCGATCAATGGCTGTGTGACAAATGCAAAGCTGGCCGGGACCAAACTAAGGGACACGGAACCTTCGGCGCTAACTCCTGGCTGGCTGGCCAGACAACTCACCGTGGGCAGCCAATGAGCGCACACAAGGAGCTAACATGAAAGCAGTTCTGATGCTTACAGGAATCCAGTCAGACAAAATGGTACCAACCGCAACGCACGAACTCAGAATAAAAAAACAAAAAGCCACAATCACCCACCTAAAAAGCGAAGGCGGACAAGGAAAGCGCGCAGTACCGGCAGCAGATAGACTTACACCACGCATCTTTTGAAGCACGCGACTTGGACAAAACAGTCTCAAGGCCCCCAACGACAAAATTTCTCTGGTTAGAAATGAGCGGTATTTAATCGCTGTTCACTCCAATCGCTGTCTTTTTGTGAGCTTGCCTCGTATGGTGTGTTAATTGTATCCGTCATTTTGAAAGGTATGTGTTCCTTCAATGATGTCACAGCTTTAGAGATATCAAATCAGATGGTCAACTTTGAGACAACATTTCTCAAGTTTTTTGGCGCCTGTAATGTTTTGCAACATATTTGCATAATTGTGGGGAGGAAAACTACATCCCTGCGTAATTGAATTAAAAAAAAATGAGCTTTGCAATACCTACAGGAAAAAAGAAAAACGGATTGGGGAAAAATCCCCAAAACACCAAAGTTGTAACCTTGAAAAGTTTTGAAATAATAAAAATATTTTCTCTTGTAGCCAGATGACGAGCATCACGCAAAGCGACATCATAAGCACTCTGCAGTCGCTCAACATGGTCAAGTATTGGAAAGGTCAACACGTCATTTGCGTCACACCCAAGCTGGTCGAGGAACACCTCAAAAGCGCACAGTACAAGAGGCCGCCCATCACTGGTAAGTCGCGCTTGTTGTATGTCGTGTCGCCCTTGGTTCAGTGCTAACCGGCGAGTGTTTCTGTTGCAGTGGACACGGTGTGCCTCAAGTGGGCGCCTCCCAAGAATAAACAAGCCAAGCTGTCCAAAAAGTGATCAGAAGAAGCTGCTTTCGACTTTGTAAATATGTGTTATACTGTGTATCTTGCTACTTTCTTAAAATAAAGTCAAAGAAAACACTACTTAACCAGTGTCAGTTTTATTTGATTTTTTTTTTGTCCTGCTGTAAATAACTTTTTGTTTTCAAACGAATATTCAAATGAAATACCCCTAACATGCAAGCTTAATTCGTCCCAGGATAGTACTTGTAGCTCCATTTGCTCGTGTAAGGAGCAAATTTTCTTCATATGAAATAATAATAAAATAATTAATTGGCTTATTCCCTACCCGAACCATAAATAACTCGAGAAAATCTTCCTGATCATTAAAAACGCTTGCAAACAGTAATTTAACGTAAAACATTTAGTAATAAAATATATAAGATTTTAATAAAAGAAAATTATGAGTCCCTGTAACAACAATATGTGTGAGTGGTGAAAAGGTGTGGGGAGTTTATGTAAGCACATATTGTATGCTGAAAATTATAGTTACTCTATCTTTAAATGTACGTGAACAACTTTAAAAAAAAAAAAAAGCTCATTCAATTTCATTCATCGCTTTCTTTTGTTCTTTTATTTGGACTCGCAACACTCAAACCTCTCTACAGGTCTTTTGGGGAAAAAAAATCCAAGATTTGTCTCTGCCTCCTCTTCAAACTGTTACAGAAATAAAGGCTCATGTCTTAAGTGTCTTTATTGTCATTTAGATAACGATCACGTTATCTAAATGAGAACCAGACAAATAGTCTCTCTAGTGTCATGAAAGAAAGCTGTCGCATGATCAGTTGCCACTTTTTTCGGATGTTTTTTCAACAGAAGCAGCAACTTCCTCCCACTTAGCCGCTCCTCTCTAATCTCCTTTGGAGACGACTGATACTCTGGTTCGTCCATCTCTTGGCTGGTTTTATTGCAAGATAACCTCTCTTAAAAATTATGCAGCAAGGTGCTGCGTAAATTATTACGCAGCTTTGTTATAGTCACTCGTTGCTTCCCAATAGTACTCCTTGGCTTGGTCACTCACACGAACACCACGCTTGGGTTTTTTTCCTTACTTTGTTCCAATTGTCATCTTTTTTACTCAAGACACCTTACCGTTCCCCTTTCAGAAACAAATTGCTAAGGTAAAATAAAGATGCTATCAAATGCGACTAGAGATGCCATCAAAACAAACTCGGAATCAGGTGTCTGATGATGGAAGGTGAATGTGTAAATTCGACCGAGCTGTTTGCGGTAGTGTTCACAAATCGTATCTCATGGTAATTTCATGGTAACCTGCTTTTGTACTGTTTTTTTCCTCGTAAAGCGGTCAAGATTTTCGTTCTAAAAAACGAATGTAATGGAATTTTCGCGTGTAGATGTGCTTTTTTAAAAAGGTACTATTGTACATGACTTGGGCTTGACTACCAACTATAAAAAAACGAAAGATGGAGTGCATGCATGTTGTGTTATCAGGCTGGCAGTTTGACTTAAAAATACAAAAGCAAAAAGGAGAAAATGATTTTTGTTTTACTTTACTTATTTATTTGATGAAAGTTGCTTGAAGGTGTCCATGTGGCATTTTCCAAGTGGAACCCAAAAGGCACCATCACAAGAGTTGACAAAAAGCAGCAACAAAACTTTTCAGGTCATGACAAATCTGCATCATACTTAAATAAACATCCATTTATATTAATTTTTCATCTTAAATAAAAAAGTAAAAATGTGAGGCAGCTTGAAATCTCAGTGTCCAGTTTGTTTTCGACACATTCAACTTTTGGGTTGCTTCTTTTAACCCTGTTTCATTGGCAACACTGAGGCACATTTTAACTCATGCTCCTCTCTTGCCAAGGCAATAGCAAATAAATACTTTTGTCAATACAAAACAAAAGAAATGAACACAAAATCAACACGTATTTTCTATGCTCCATATAACTGGGCACCGACTGTCCCTTAATGGGTAGCTAGACTGAAATGCCCCCATCACACCCAGCCCACTAACAATCACACTTAAGGCCCAATTATGTTCCCAAGTTGGCTATTGCGTCGCCCTTCGCCCATGGTCACCTAATCCTCGCCAGAGGCTCTGCACAATCTCATTACTTCCTCTTTCCCTTAATCTTTCTCCTTACCCTTGAAAAGCGTTATCACAATGAGAGACAGTTAGGGACACAAAGTCAGGGCAGGAGCGCCTTCTTCTACACAGCTACGCCCCTTTAGCATCCCTGACCAGCTGGAAACAAATAAAGGGAATTAAACAAATAGGAGCTTTTGTTGTGTTCTAAAATGTAAATCCTTAAAGAGGGCCCTGTGTAACGAGAAAAAGCACCGAGGCACAGGCGAGGTGGGTACAGAAAAGACTAGGAAGAATAAACAAGAGTGAAGTGCAGTGCTGATTTGAGGCCATGCTTATTCTAATGTTACTGATTTTAGGTGAGTGAAACAGAGAAAAAACTAATCAACAATTGTTGCAGATGTTATGTCACAACGAGCGCAGCTGGAAGTAATGACGTGGTTAGCAGAAAGTACAGTATGTTTCTTATTCCTAAGGATACCCAACCACCGGGACTTGGACTGGTTGTCTGTCAATTGGTACCTAGCCGAACGGAAATAAAAGAAAAAAGTCGGCTTACTTATTAATTATTATTGACATTGTTACAGTGACACAGAACGTGAAACGGTCCATTTGAATTAGTCGATGAGGTTCACATGGGCAGACGCAAATGTTTAACGCTGACCTTGGGCCGGGCCATGAAACTATTGTTAGATATTAAACCGGTACCAGTGGTACAAAAAAAGTTGGAGACCCCTGTCTAAGAGGAATGGTTCCATTTCCCTCACCGAAGAATTGGAAGGAGAAAGAAAACAAGACTCAGTGGGTAGGGGAAAGAGGAAGTAATGGGATTGGGCCTTTCTTCATTGCATATCTGGTGTACAACAAATCATTGAAATCACTACAAATAAAGCAAAATTAGGAAGTGAGTGAAAGTCAAAATGTTTCTTTTTTTCCAACATTCATAAAGCAGCAGCCAGTCGGAGGCGATGAAATGGTTCGGGCTTTTTGTTCTTTAAGTAAAAAAGGTTAAAATCGTGAAATATGTCATTCTACTGAAGTCAGTAAATTGTTTATCGTATGTTGTTTTTTTTAAATGTACAAAAAAACTTTATTCAGCTTATTTTATGATTAGATTTCACAATCAAATCAGTTAAAAAATGAATGAAGATTTATGATAATTCTTCAGTACATTTGGCTTCTAGACTAAATGAAATGGGAAACAGATAGGCTCTAATTATGTCAAAAGGTTTAAAAAATGTAAAATGATAATATTTGTATAATTAGAACAGTTATTTATTAAAATAACTTACCGCCATATGTTTATCTTCACTGGTAATCATTTATCTAATTGTTAATTTAAAAAATGAAATTGCTAAAAGACCTTATTTGTAACTCCTCAGTAAACCAATTGTAGTTACCTAAATAAATGTTTTGTATTAAATCATGTAAAAAAAATCATTAAGTTAGATACACAAATCAGAAATAGATAGCCCAATCTTTAACGTTGCAATAAATATCTAATGTGATAAAAATACATAGATAACAGGTCAACATTTTAATGAGATTTATAAAATAACTTAAACTTAAATATGACAATGTTTTTAAATGATAAAATAATAAATGTAAAAGACACAGGGACAAGGAAAATAATTGAAAAATTATTTAAATAAAACGATCCAGGTCTAGAATACCCCTCCTCCCTCCAACCCTTGTTGGAGAACATCTACAGTAAAGTTTAAACCCCAAAAAGTCCAAACCCGACCCGAATCTGCCCCGAAATTTGGGTCAACTATGACTTTATTTTTTAAATTTATCCTCATATCATTGTTCTTTGTTTCTTTTTCTTTGTGGAGAATCTGCACGATGGATTCTCTCCTGCTCTCGCTCAGTACAGCCCGCGGCAGTGCGCACTGAAACAGCAGGTGTGTGGCGGGGAGTTGGGGTGGGTGAGGCGTAGCTCGCAAAAATCCCCCCTCCTCCCGGGTCCTCCAAATAAAATATGAAAATTTGTGTTTGCTTCGGGTTCAGTTCATTCAAATAAAATTAATTGTTCGGGCTCACGTAGGGTCGGGCTTTAATACTCAGGCTGGATTTTTTAGGCCTGATCTTACCTCTTATCTACAGTGAAGGCGCACAAACTTTGAAAGTCGTTAAAAAGAGAGAGGTTTCCTGTGTGAAACTATGTCACCAGACGAATACAGAGGGTCCCCGGGCTACCTAATGCGTCCGTTGGGCTGCACGGGTCCTAAGTGGGATTTAGGGTCGGGGCTGTCTGAGCTCCAGGCGGTGCGGTGGCAGCGTGGCAGAACGGGACAGGCGGAGGTGGCTGGGCCGGCGCCGCACACGCCCACCGCCGACCAGAAACCGGACAATAAGCGGTCCAGCCAGCGATTCAGCGGCGCCCCTGTCAGGCTGGCGTTGGCCTCCGCTTCCTCTACTGCACTCAAGCTGAGGGGAAGGCGCAGCACCGGGTTTAGCCCGTGGAAGCTCTGCTCCATGTAAGACCTCCCGACTGGACCGCCGTGTATGCGACGTGCCTCCTCTGGTAAAAGAAAACCAAAAAATGTCAGGACAATTGTAACACTTACGGCTATACAAACTGAGAGCAAGAAAGGAACTTCTCAACCCTATTTCAAGCCTACATCATCACCGGATAGCCACAGGATGCGTGCGCATTGTTGACCCAAAACAGTGGGAGTGGCAGTAGGCGTTTGAATAGAGTGAGAGAAGATTTGTATGTTGAGTGGCGTTTGTACAGTCGTAGTTTACAAAAACAGTATGCCCAGCTGTTGTGTGTGCTTTGGTCAAGTCTCTGCTTCCTGACCTGGCGTGATGGGATGACGCTTGCGAAACTGCAGCGGGGCAACGACGAACCGCGTCTCTCCGAGCGGACTCCATCGGTTGAGGACCCTGAGGGTCCAGACACCGGGGCGCAGTGGCGTGGCCAGCGGGGGGCGGTAGTAAGTGACGTCAGCGGAGGCGTCCACGTGGATGTCGTAGGTAGCGGCGATCACGTTGGTGGGGTCGATCCACACCACCGTCGCCGTCAAGTTGGCCGAACCGCGGCTCCACCGTTGCGCCGCCGAAACCTCGTCCTCCGGCCCCAGCAGGCCCCCGCGACGGCGGAACAAGCGCTCCTTGGCATCCCAGCCTACCCCCACCTGGACGCACGGCAGACAAATGTGTGAGACACGGAGATTTTTGTTTTGTTCATAAAAAAGTAGCTGTGTTTGATGAGACCTATTTTCACACTGATACCAAAACTGACGCTAAAGCCTAGTCGTCAATACCGATATGACATACCAATACTGTATTTTCCGCATTTTAAGGTTCACCGGATTATCAGGCGCACCTCAAAAAAATGGTCTTTTGTCATGTAGTTTTCATACAAAAAGGCAAAAAAAGGCCAAAATCGAATCAGAGGATATGCATATACACTTTTTTCCCTTTAAAAATATATAAATGGGCAGATTATAGTCAAATTTCGGGTTTTAGTCCAGAAATTACGGTAATTGTTAATAACTTGCTTTTTTTATCCCAACAAATAAAAACAGCAATGCATGCAAATAATTTCACAACCCACTGTTAATGAATATTTTGTCTCTGACCATAAATTAGTGAAAGACTTGGCTGACCGACAAACGTACTCAAATCAAACTTGCAAAACAATTCTCGTCACTATCTTCAAGAAAAAAATCTCCGCCTCTCACTCTCTCTTTAGTCGCTCAGTCTGACCGTCCACTAAAAGCACGGGACCGATTCTGCTTGACAAAGTTGGCACAAAATGAAGCTTCGTTTTCAAAAAGGAAGCTTCGTCTTGGCTGTCATAGGCTTTCTGGACTAGTTTACATGTTGGGGGCGTCGTTGCTGTCATGCACTTTCCGGACAAATTTTCAACATGTTACCTAGTGTTTAATATGTTTGTGTACTGTAATGCTAAATCTATTTCACCCTGGTCATCCTGGAAGGGGGATTACCACTTGTGAGGCCCCTTCTCAAGGTGTCTTTTTTTCCTCACGCTGAGGTTTTGAGTTTTTCCTTGCCCGCATGTTGGTTTAAGATCAGGTATTTGTGTCATTGTAATCCTGTGCAGTCCTTTGAGACATTTTTGTGATTAAGGGCGTCATAAATAAATGTGACTTGACTTGACATGTGACACTGCGTCAGCGACACACACTTGGAAACAAGGCTTGATTTTCCACGTCCACTTTTACAAAAGCTTTGATGCCGGGGTTTGTTTTTCCCACCACTAAATGCCTCTTTTCCTTCTTTACTGCAAAATGCGGCACAGCAGTCTTTATTAGAACATTTTAGTGGTTGTAATGTCTCATGTCGATACCCCATACAGACTCTGTTTTAGATCTCAACGTTTGGGAATCAATTTTGATGGGTGAGTGTACGTGTCTAAAACTGCACTATGTGTGTGCGTGTGTGTGTGTGCATAAATGACCTGTATATGCTGCAGCCTGTTGGCAGGGTTGGGTGGGCTTGCCAGACTGAAGTGGTCCCTGGGGGTCACCCAGGTTTCCAGAGTCTCCATCTGGCTAGACACTTCATTGACTGCCGTGTGGCGCACCAGGTAGCCCTGGAACTGGTCCGAAACAAAGTACATGTGCACAGACACGGGGTGCCCGATCTCCTCATACCTAGAAACACACACGTGTACACAGACACTTACTGCTTTATAGACGTGAATAAATATGCAAACAATTTCTGTTTGCAGGTACGAAACAGACAAGTCTTTAGTTAGCACACACTCACATGCACACACACGTACATGCTTAAGGTGATGAACTCACAAAAATAAGCAATGACTTTTACAGTTCCGAAAACAGAACAGTCTTTATGTATCACGCACACATGTGTACAGGAGCAGCAGATCCCAACTGAACACTAACAAGGACTTCCTTGTGAGTTGTACGGGCGCCCTAAGTAAACACACACAGAAACTGAAGGTCGACTGTACAGCGATAAAAACTAACATTGGCGAACATAAGAAAGTGTTACTTTTAATTTTGGTGAGTTCAGTCTCCTGTCACTGCGCCAAGTTCGTAAAAAAAAAAAAAATATGTTGCTTTGTTTGAATTCAAATTGTCTTAAAATGGTCAACAACCACATTTAAGTAAAGAAATATTTTAGTATAAAACTCTCTTGTTTTATGTTCGTTAATATGTCGACAGTTTATCTGAGGTCAGTATTTAGTATTTGTACCAGGTTATTCTAATCTGTTATCTGTTGTAACCTGAAACTCACCTTTTTACGGATCAACCTTATAGTATTTTTTAATGGCACAAGATTGCTTAATTTTCCAGCAAAAGGCATAATGTATATTAGGACCAATCAATTATAAAATTGATGAGGCCAAATATTAAAACAGGTCATGTAGTCATCACCACCTTTAACAAGCACACATGACTAAAGAAAATACATCTTGTCTGTATATAGAAAAAAATTATATTCAGTTTTCATTTAATTACTCTTACTTTGGAAATTTGTTGCTGTCAATGCCTTTTCTCTTTTGTTCTGATGCACAACTTGACTGTGAACATTTGCCTATTCAGCATAGCATTTGTTTTATCTTTCTTTTCCAAGTTAAGTCTTTTATTACATGTTTATTCTGTAGTGTAAACATTGTTATAGATGACATTAACGTCAATCTCATTTTTAAAATTATCATTATTGTAATTATTCTTTATGTATTTTATATTTTGGGGGAAGAATTATGGCTCACAATAAACGTTCAAACAGTAATAAACTTAATATAGTTTGCTATGTATTCAAATCTAAGGAAAGTATGTTGGCTTTTTAAATTGATTGTTGTCAAACATTAATTTAAGTAAGTCTTGATTGGCGCATTCAATATATTTTTAAAGGAAATCATTTGTAAAATTCCATTTGATTTAGCTAAAACCAGCCTAAGGATAATGTGCCATGTGGTCTGGTATGGTTACTTCCATTATTACAATATGTGAGTAAACCCTGGCTCAACATCGGGAGAAATTAAATGTTTCACTCAAACACACAAAGGACTTCTAAATGCTTGAATTTTTGGCTTCGATTTTTAAATAAATTATTTAATTGGCACCTATAACAACGTGCTGTCTTACAAAAGTGCTTTTATTATTACCCGCTAGCAAAGCAAGGGTGGTGCTCATGTTTATGTTTGAGGTTTTAAGTATAGTACCGTTTGTGTGTCTGTCCACCTAAGAAAAAGGAATAAGGTGAGATAAGCTCACTATATTTTACAGGCAGTCAGGTAGGTTACCTTAGATGTGGAAAATGAAAAACAACCAAACAAAAAAACAACAACACAGACTCAGCACTTTTGGTTTTGTTGGCTCAGCATTTTTTCAGCAAAAAAGAGGATTTCAGCAAGAGGATGACTTGAAGTCTGCTTTTCAATTTCCAGTCTCCATTTTTTTTTCTTGGGTTCTTTACATCTTGAGGTTCTTTTCCAAACAATATACATGTAGACAATTATATTTGTATATTTGGGTTCTCCGTACCCCCATTACAGGATTTTAGTCTCCATCTGGACTCATTATTACTCTTTGGGTTTTCCATTCTCATGTGCCAATGATCCTGCCAAAAAGGGAAAGGCCACCCAAAAATGGTTTCGCGTCTCAATGCGGGTGATACTCTAACGGCACAGAGCCATTGTAGTTGTTTCTATATTTTCTTAGACAAAAAAGACATAGGCAATGAAACAGTACTTGTTACTGATCTCAACCACCCATGCAAACATACACAATTATCATTTCTATTTGACCAAAACATTTTAGCTTTATGGGTTGATGTCAAGCCCACAAACTGCGCCCTGCAGCCAATGTTGTTGCTTTAGGGAGGATTGATTTTTCTTGGCAGTAAAAACTTTGACATCCACTATTTAAAACAATTAGAAAAGGGTAATTAAAAACATTTTTAGCAAGGGTGTCAATTACGTTATGGTTTTTGACTCTCCATTACTTTATGGGATTACTACATAATCCACGTCATGTTTTACAGAAGGACATCGCTGCAATTGCTTACACTATTTCCAATATAATCCTTCAGCGGAAAATTCCCGCAATGCAAGTTTTGTTGAGCATAAGAACAACGTCCTTTCAAATGAGAGTCGCATGCAGGTGGGTACCTGCAACTGTTTTTGGCGGGACGTCCCAACAGGGAAGAGGCGATGCGTTCATGCCCGAAGCGTACAAAGGTGTGGTAGTGGCTAAGTGCGGCGTCCGTCAGCCCGTCAGCGCCGTCCGTCTCCTGCTCGTAGACGTTTTCCCAGTAATTGTGAAGGGCCGACAGGCCCGGCGTCGGCGCCCCGAACAAGTGCGCGTCCAGTTGGTTAACAACTTCCTGGCTGATGCTGGCTTCAAACTTCCTGGCGAAGAATGTGGGACGCGACATTTGCTGGCCACAAGAAAAACAAATAGGAATGTATTAGTATAAAAGTGGGAATAAAGTTTGAAGTTCTAACTAGAAATAGACTACTGTATCAGATACCCAAAGATGTAGGGCTGCAACAAGTAAAATTGATAATAAAAATCAATTCTAGACTATTTTCCAACAGAGTGAGACTTCTCTACACTAATATGATCTCTGCTAAGATTCGTAGATTCGCAATAGCGTATCTGTCTTAAGCGCTAACATAAACATGCAGAAATGGCGGCCTGAACATCAAGTACGTGTACCAAAACGTTTAATGTTTGACATATTTTAGCCTGGATACGGCCAATAAAATGACTACTTGCAACGCACAAATGTTTAAAAAGTAGGTTGGAGTCTGACTTGCCTTGGTAACATTTGAGTAATATTTAAGAAAACAACAAACAAAATACAAATCAAATAAACAATAAATGAGAAATACTATAACCAACTGGCAAAAACTGTCATTTTGAATTAATTGAATTGCGTCATTTTTCTAACAGTAATAACATTATGAATAATTATTATACAAATTAATATGTCATACATCAAATGTATAAAATATTTTTTTGTAATTTTAAGAACATATTCTTGGAATATAACATTTTACATTTAAATGCAAGACCTTGATTTATCAAACCTATTTCTATTATCACTAATATCATAATTGAAACAAAAATATATTTTTGTTATTGTCTAATTATAATTATTATCATTTTTATGTTTAACATTTTATCTTACAAGAGTTCCAAAATTTTCCCATATAGTGAGTAGGGAGGGATTGATTTCACGTCTTGAAAGAAAGTATTTCAGTGGCGCCCCCGATGGCAGGGAGAGGCGGCGCGGGCCGTGACTGTCCACAGACTTGTGATAATGATGGGGTTTGGAAGTCAGGAGGAATTTAAGAATACAGCAGCTGCTTCCTAGATCAGCTGCCACTTCCCGAACTCGAAGCTCGAACGCACTGCTAATTTGTCAAAGTTATTCCTGGTACAGCTGGAAAACTAGACAGGGTTACTAATGTTAGTCTTTGCTAGGACTTTTTTTGCAGGCCTAGAAATATCCACTGATGACAAATACTTCCCGCTGGGATACATCTAGTTTCTAATAACACACAGCACCGACTGATAATAATCATTTCAATGGCCACTTGAAAAGCATAAAAGGCTTCCTGCCGCCTTTCAGGAATGGTTTCTTGAGACTCTTTTGTAGGTCGACTGAAAATGGTCAAGTCAGCAACTTTACACGTTGCTATGCCTACTAACAACCAATCAGACCCTAGATGGCTCACATAAAAACCAAATGGCAGACTTCCAATCCCTTTTCTTCTTGAGACTTTATTTGTGGGTGGACTCATGACAGACTTATCCACCAAATTTCATGTTGCTTAGTATAACTGTCTTCAAAGGTTGTTTTTTACAACCACAAAGAAGTTGAGATTTAACTTTAAACCCACATCAAATGTAAAACTTCACCAAATATAAACATGCCTGCCAACTATGGAGGACTTTCAAATGAGATTGGCTAGAGGCACTAGGGGAAAGTTGTGTTTTGTTTGTGTGCGTGTCACTGTCAGACAGTAATTACCAGAAAGCGCGGCACGTCGGCAGGCTTGAAGTCGTTGGGCGAGCAGCCGCACCAATCCACAATGTGCTTGTACTGACATTTGCAGCCCAGTTTGCGGTTCCAGTTGGTCAACCTCAGGTTGTTGTCCACCATGCTGCCACAGAAGGCGCTGTTCTCCAAAGCAGTGTGGAAAAACGACTGCGAGGGGAAGAAGAGAGCACATTAGGGAAAATCTCCATCTCATTGAAATGTTAACCAAATACAAACAGTGTTAGGATTAACACGTTAAAAAGGAACGTGTTACTCGAAAACAGAAATACTGTAATGCGTTAATTAACAAATGCTTGTAATTCGTCTGTCATTCCAACACGGAGCATTGCATTGTATATCCGGTAATCTACAAATAGTTACCTTTGTAGTAAATCGCTACTCTTTGGTGTCAGTAATCTGGGGGGAGAATAACTGAGTTACTTTTTAAATAAAGTAACTAGTCACTGTAACTAATTACCATCTTTTGAGTAAGGCACCCAACACTGGTAGGATTTTCAACATGGCGGCGCGCATGGATGCTGCGGCTAGTTGCTCTCCAGCTAATCTTCTATTTATTGCCGTTCTCTTGTCTTTTTTGTTTTCATTTTTGGACACATGTGTGGCCAAAAATACTTACAGTAGGGACGAACTTATTCGGTTGGGTGGGCGTCTAAATTTCGACTTTTCGGGCACTTTTTACACCTTCAAAGAGATCCGGCATCCTTGTGGACAACTATTCCTCCTAATAAACGACGACAACGGCGCCGTAACGACAGAAAACCGAAGCGTGGTTGCCGTGCGGGTAGATGTGTGAAGCGTGCGAAGTCTAAGGAGCAAGAAGGACGCAAGCAAGAAGGACGCGAGGATGTGACTAATTCCACCATTCATTCCTCGCCGGACAACCGACGCTTTACACTCAACGCTCACGAACGGCCCCAACGGCGACAACTTTTGACGATCTCTACAAAGACTACAAAGACTTCAGCTAAGTCAAATGATTCAGCAAAGCTAAAATTTGGTCTTTTAAATGTTAGATCGCTTGCTCCTAAAGCTTTACTTGTTGATAACATTATTCGTGATTATAAACTTAACTGTATGGGTCTTTGTGAAACTTGGTTACGCCGGGATGAGTATTTAGCGCTAAATTATGCTTCACCCCCTGACTACGCGAGTAGCCATGTAGCACGCACGTTGAAAAAGGGTGGCGGTGTCGCGCTCATTTCTGAAAAATCGCTCAAATTTAATCCTCGTACCTCTAACAATTACAAGGCGTTTGAGGCTCTTGTGATGCGGTCCTCTCTATTGTCAATTTATGTAATAACTATCTATCGCGCACCTGGGCCAGACGAATTTGCTGAACTTTTGTCTGAACTAGTAACCTATGCAGACAAAATTATAATTATGGGGGACTTTAACATTCATATGAACTCCCCACTCAGTTCACTTACTATTGCGTTTAGGTCTCTAATTGATGCATTTGGTTTTAATCAACTGGTTGATTTGCCAACCCATAAAGATGGAAACACGCTAGACTTGGTTCTGACCCGAGGAGTTTTAACCTCAAACATTATGGTGTTACCGTGTACTACCGTTATCTCGGATCATTATTAAGTTACATTTGAGGTGCTAGCTAAATGTAGTGTTAAGAAAGCTGAAGGATTTAGCGGACGCAATATAAGCACTGGCACAGTTTCTGAGCTCTTTGAACTCCTTCCTGGAGCAGTTGCGTCCTTTCCTTCATACAATGGCTCGATTGACTCACTCATGAATGAGTTCAATACTACCCTGACTAGTGTCCTCGATTCAATAGCGCCCATAAAGCTAAAATCACGTCCTAAAAGACGCACGCCTTGGTTTACTGATGAAACTAGAACCCTTAAACAAGAATGCAGGAAATTGGAAAGAAAATGGCGCGCTACCAAGCTTGAGGTTTTCCATCAAACCTGGTGTGACAGCTTGTTAAAGTATAAAGCGGCCCTTGCCTCTGCAAAATCGGCCTATCTTTCGAAGGTGATTGCGTCTCAAAAGAACAATCCCAAAGTCCTTTTTGACACTGTAGCATCGCTTACAAGGCAACAGACTATCGCAGATAGTTCGACGCACTCTGCTCATGACTTAATGGTCTTCTTTACTAAAAAGATTCAATGCATACAGGAAGAAATTGCTAAAGACATTATTAATACCACACATATTAAAGGGCTGAAATCTACAGATGCACGACAGGGTGGCTGTCCAGGGAAATTGTCCAGTTTTAGTGAACTGTCACTTGATGATCTCAAACAGGTGGTGAATGCGGCCAAACCGACAACTTGCCAGTTCGACCCGCTCCCAGGTTCACTTATTAAAGTCTTTTTGGCGTCCTTGGACCTTCAGTTCTAAATATTATAAACATATCACTCTCCTCAGGTGTAGTTCCAGCAGCTTTTAAGTCCGCCGTTATTAAACCCACACTGAAACGACCCAACCTTGATCCATAAAGACCTGTGTCAAACCTACCTTTCCTTTCTAAAGTACTTGAAAAAGTAGTGGCACAGCAGCTGAATGATTTCATATCCGAGAATAACCTTTTTGAATCCATGCAATCAGGATTCAGGGCGAACAACTCTACTGAGACAGCTCTGATCAAGGTAACAAATGATCTCCTACTGGCAATGGATTCTGGCGCTTCATCACTTTTGCTGCTGCTGGATCTTAGTGCTGCTTTTGACACAGTGCACCACAATTTCCTACTAGAACGGTTGGAAAAATGGATTGGTCTCTCAGCAACCGTCCTCTCGTGGTTCAGATCCTACCTCTCAGATAGGACGCACTGTGTTAAATATGGTGAAATGACATCTGAGCCCTTTAATGTTACCTGCGGTGTTCCGCAGGGTTCAGTGCTTGGCCCCCTTCTTTTCAGCATTTACATGCTTCCATTAGGTGATATTATTCGCAAGTACAATATCAGCTTCCACTGCTACGCAGACGACACTCAGCTATATCTTCCGTTGGAGGAATCTCCCACACTAAACTGTGGAAATTTGGAGGCCTGCCTCATTGAGATAAAAGAGTGGATGTCACTCAATTTCTTGCGTCTTAACTCTGAAAAGACCGAAATGTTAGTCATTGGTCCATCTAAATGCCGTGACTTATTCTCAAAAACTGCTGTGAACATTGACAAATGTCACATCACACAGAGTGACTCAGTTAAAAATTTAGGTGTCATATTTGACCCCGATCTATCCTTTGAAATGCATGTAAAGAAAATTACTAGAACCGCTTTCTTCCATCTTCGTAACATTGCTAAAATCCGTTCAATACTGTCTCAGTCGGATGCGGAAATTATAATTCATGCGTTTGTTACCTCCCGTCTCGATTACTGTAATGCACTACTCTCTGGTCCCAAAGTCTAGAATCAAGTCTCTTCAGCTGGTACAAAATGCCGCAGCGAGGCTTTTAACTAGGACAAAAAAGTACGATCACATAACACCGATTTTGGCTAACCTGCATTGGCTCCCAGTTAGCCTTAGATGTGATTTCAAGGTTCTCTTAGTATTATACAAAATCATACATGGACTTGCTCCCTCTTATCTTTCAGATCTGATTTGCCCCTATGTCCCGGTCCGAATCCTACGATCTGAGAGTGCCGGTCTTCTGGTGATCCCAAGAGCAAAGAAGTGTTCTGCTGGTTCGAGAGCGTTCTCCATCCGGGCACCGGTGCTGTGGAATGCTCTTCCCCCTGAGATCCGATCTGCAACCTCAGTGGAAATATTTAAATCTAAGCTTAAAACTCACTTCTACTCCATAGCATATGAATAACCTACTCTTCTCGTCGGCTGAAAAATAGTCTATGTAATATAGTGTAATAATCTGTGAAGCCTTTTGAGACTCTTCGTGATTTAGGGCTATACAAATAAAAATGACTTGACTTGACTTGACGTCTTCCAGCTTGGATTGGGCAAATCAGCATTTAAAAGTAAGTGCAGCCTGTTGATTCAAAGGTACTGGGAACCAAAAACAACCAAATCTATTTTCGATCTGATGATTAGAATTGTTGAAAATATAAACTATTGGGCTATTCAGCAGTATTACCTCTGCAGGAAGTAGCGTGAAGGCGTAAAATCGTTTCAAGCCAGAGATCAGCTCATCATTGGACAACACCACGTAGTCCACAAAGGCCCGGTTGAGAAGGAACCAATCCGAACCGCCGTCCACTGCGATGCCTTCTGGGATTTTGCGGTCCCCAAGTCGCCACATGTGTGTATCGCACTCTAGGAAAAGGCGGTCCAGGCCCTGTTTGCGGATGAAACTGACAGCGGAGCCAATAAGACGACAGCCATGATTGTGTTGGAGGGTTACCGCCCGTGGCTCACCGAGTGTTATCACGGCCGTGAGATTTGATAAAGTTGAGATGGCGATGTTTGGACAAAAAAGACACCAGCTCATCGTTGGTCCTGCCAGGACAAAGCGAAGTTCATAAAGCACACCATAATAGATGTCAGGTTCAAAATGATGTCAGAGACTTTTGAGTAACAAACTTATTTATTAAAGAGAAGCGCGAAAGACACAAAAGACGAGGCAAAGACCCCCTTAGATTGACATGTGATGAATTTCCAAGTCTGAAACGCGAGCGCCCTTCTTATACTGTTTCATGGATTCTGATTGGAGGATAGAATAAAACACGTGCACATAAAAGGATTCTGATTGGACAATTTCTTTTGTTGCATGGTGTGATATACACTGCTGACCACTAAAGGGCACGCTAACCTAACAATAAACATGGAAAGAATTTAGTACACTGTTCCACTGGAGGGCAAGCTATCAACAATACACTTGAAGCCCGTACCTTTTTGAACAAGTTCGCTTGAATGATTCGTGTGATACATTACAGCAGTTCATTGTTAGAAAATAAATAGGAGTCTTGAGAAAATTGCCAGTGGCCTTCAAGTTGTAGATGGGTTAGCAAAACGAGTTCCGTGCACTTGTATATAAAGTATATATTTGGTGTAAAATATAGAATATAGTATAAAAGGCACACTAAGACCATAATTACCCTTACAATTGATATAAATTCTATAACATTTCTCGCCAAATTTTAGATTCCTAGGAGTACAACTACAAATATTTAATAGAAAACCAATCAAAGATAGAGTTTGATAAGAAACATTGTCATACAGTGGCCCCTCTTCATAAGAGCTAGTTTAATTACAAGATGTTTGAGTTAGAAGATAACTTTCGAGCTATAATCTTGCCTGACTCAGGGGCCGGTCACACAGCAGTTTGCGGCTGAATCACGGCCAGAAATTTCTGCCTGTGAGGCAGACGCTATTGGACGCTTTGAGATCGCCATACAGACGAGATACAGCAGTGCTTAACACACGGTCGGAAATTCGCGCGGGTGGCTGCGCGAAAAAGTTTTGCGCTGCTCAATTCTTTAGAGCGCGGGTACACAGCCTTTCACGGGCGTATCGAGGCTGAACCACGGCCAGAAACTTCTGGCCGTGAAGCAGACGCTGTTGGGCGATGTTGGACGCTTTGAGACCGCCATATAGACGAGATACAGCAGTGCTTTACTGGCGGTCGGAAATTCACACGCGGTTGGCCGCGCGAAAAAGTTTTGAGCTGCTCAAAACTTTGAGCACGTGTTAACCGCGGGCGGCACACGAGGTAATGACGCGGAAATGACGTGGAACGACGTGTTCTGGCCGCGGCCAGGGCGTGGTGACACATGGGTAGGACGGGAAATTTCAGCGGGTAATCGTGGGTGGAGGATGGTTATAGCATGTTCTGCGCCTGTATCGCGGTGTTATTACGTGAAATTAGCGTGTTACGCGTGTGACGGTCAAACGCCTTTCTCCGCGTATATACAGCGCGATTTGCCGAGCACACGTCAGTTGTGCTCGAGACGTCAAGGGGGTGAACATGGATCCCCGTCAGCGTAGTGACCTCGTCTTAATCCATTTTTATTTCTTGACATTTCTTTTCATTTCATAACAAGATAATAAAATAAAAATGAAAAACTATTACAATAATAACATATTGGCTTCTTCGGTGCTATAGCTTGAAATCTTGATCTTCAAGGGACTGTGTCTTGAACGGTTATGATTTCTACAGCCCGGTGTTATGCCGAGAAATACATCCCTGCCGAGATTTACTACAACCACTTTTACCTCGTTTTATCTCACTTTTATATCACTTTTAGGGAATGTAATGGCGAACATATAACCATAACCACTTCGTCTTGCATTTGTTGGGAATGTAATACAACTTAAACCATTCCATCTTTGTTTTTGTTGTGAACGTAATCGAACGGTAATGCACACCGTATATAAAACCCTCCCCCCCTCGCGTGAACGCGTAGGAGTCGGATTTGGGCACATCACCGGCTCGGGAGCTTTTATACCCGTGGTCCACACGAGAAAATGACGCGGAAATGACGCGATGAGGAAGCAGAACAGTCGCCGGCGTCTGTTTTGCGGGCATACCACCGATGAACAGTGGGTTGGCCAATTTTGCGCAGTTTACATCGCGGCAAAAAAACGCAAAATTTTAGCCGTGATTCAGCCGCAAACAGCTGTGTGACCGGCCCCTTAGGAGAGAAAATTCAAGAGAAGATCCAGACACTACCACTAGAGGAAATAATTCCTGAGACCGCTCACCACCAGCATCAGCTAGTCCCAGTAAGTAGTCCAGATCTCGTGCCCTTGTGTTGTGTTATTTTAAGCGTATTGCATCTAATTTTAGCGTCTTTTTTTACCCGATCCATGAGTCTGGAAAAGCAAATGGGAAGGTGTTTTCTGTCAATTGAAAAAAAAACAGGAAATAATAAGACAAACATGAGAGTGCTGATCGTGCGAGTGCTCTAGAATAGCTGTACGATTGGTCATCATGTACAATCTGTACAATATTGAAACAGAAAGATGCCATAATATCTATAAAACCAACCAAGGACATGACTATTCTTCTCACATTGAGAATCAGCATTCATGACAAGATAGAGAGACGTCTGTTTTTGTAGATATGCGACAAGGACCTGGTGGGCAATACAGTTGCGGAGAGCATCTCCAAGAAGGCACTGTCTATCTACGAGGACATCATTTTGACATCTCATTTTGCTTCCCCCATAATGTCTACATAATGGCGACAAAATATAATCTGAAGTAAGGATAGTATATGTAAATAATTTTTAACATGATAGTGCAGAACAGTATAGCAGCAAGATCATTTTTTGAATTATAATTTGACAGCACAGAAGATATTTGTAAAGCAAACATTGATAAAGCAAAGTTATTTTATTTGATGAACAATACTTGAGCCCGTCAATAGAGGTTATTCTTTGGTTTTAATTTATAATAGCGTATTTAATAGATAAATACATGTTTTTACATTGCTTTTACTTGGAAATACAGGTTCTATTTTTGCCAAATTTGTTTTCCAATATTTGACAAATCTAGGAAGTGAAATGGTATCATTGTGTTTGAAAGAATCTATTTGAAATGGTAAAGTTACTAATTGAAAATATATTTTAATCAATAATCATTCCAATTAGTTATCATTAATAAGGTGCTGCAGAAAAACAGAATTATTTTCAACTCTAAAAGCATGTCTAAAAATGTAGTCGTGATCAATTACCTTGAACAAATCAATCCAGTGGATTGATTGCTCATCTCTATCACTCACACATACACACGTACACACAAACATTCAAACACAAACACCCCCTTTCGCATTGACTCAGAGTCCACATGCTGTGACTTACGTCACAAATATTGATGGAGCTGTGACATCAATTTTAACTATGTGGTTTCCTTAGTGCCTAAACTCTGTCTATGTGTAGTTTCCCAATGTCAAGTGATGTATGTTAGCGTTGCATGTCGTTGCTGTGTGCATACTATGTCAAGTGTGGATACTCGGCTCCGTGTTAACTCTTGTTGTACATGTGCATGTTGCGTGACATCTCCAAGTACATTGGCATGTAACGTCTCATCTCATTAGCTGCACCGCTTATCCTCAGTAGGGTTGCGGGGGTACTGGAGCCCATCCCAGCAATCATCGGGCAGTGGGCAGGGGACACCCTGAACTGGTTGCCAGTCAATCGCAGGGCACACAGGGACAAACAACTCGCTCGCTCATTCACACCTAGGGACAATTTGGACCGGCCAATCCACCTAAAATGCATGTCTTTGGAATGTGAGAGGAAACCGGAGTGTCCGGAGGAAACCCAGGCAAGCACGGGGAGAACATACAAACTCCGCACAGTAAGTCCGGCAGCTGGATTTGAACCCACACAGGAGGTTCCCAAGACCTTAGAACTGTGCCACACACGCGCTAACCACTGCGCCGCCGTGCTGCCCGGCATGTAATGTGTGCAAACATAATATGAAAACACTGAAACAATCCAATTCCAAGTGCAATCCTTATAGCTCAGAAAAGTTTATTTTCCATTCAATTTGATAAATAAATACCTGTTAAAAATGGCAAGTGAAGGTAAATGTAGATAGTTTTTTTTATGACCTGCAGACATTTACAAGTCCATGTTATATATCTTTATTTTGTCGATAAATAGACAATTTAATCGGACTGATTTTGAACTAAAGCACAGAAATAAGTTATGTCCCATTTTTCAAAGGGGGAGTACGCAATTTGAAACCTTGTTAATCTCTGATGCCATCTCCGGGCTTAGAGTCATAATTACCACTCCTTCATCAAGTACGTGCCTCTTGCGCACAAATAAATGCTTTTTGTAATTTTTGGGGGGTTTGGGTTGTCATTTAGACTGTATTTAAAACAGTTATTTTCCTACTTTCAATATTTATGGGATACACTAACAGATAACCACGTGGAGGAGCATGAAATCACCCTCCAACCCAACCTCCCTTCTTTCCTGCTTCCTAATGTGTTTCAAGTCCTGAACACCTTCAAAGTAAGATAAAAGCAGATGGTAGAGGTGGAACAAATAAAAAAAGTCTCTTGGAACTCACATGTGCATTGTTAACACATACTTAATAGAGAACATATTCTGCTTTCAACTTTTTAAGAACACCTCAAACAACGCACCCCAACTTTAAGAACTAAATTTGAACATATGCATTGGGAAATTCCAAATGCAGGAGAACTATCTCAGAAGTGTTCTTTTTTCATTAAATTTGATAAACATACTGATAGATAAGCAAAAATATTTCAATAAAGAATACCAAGTAAAGGAAAATATAGCCAGCTCTTTGAATGTATTGACACTGGGAAAAATGACAGGCATCATATCCAGACATTTTCATTAGTAATACGTCTTTTTTACCATTCAATACATATTATCATTGCATTTTTAACATTATGGTTTGGTGGGCCTGATGGGCTGCATGAGACCTGCTGGTCATAGTTTGCCCAACTCTAACTTACAGAAAAAATATTTTTATGAAAATTCAACATTATCGGTTATCTATAATTCATGCTGGTTTAAGATCAGGTCATTGTGTAATTTTGTAACTGTAATCCTGTGCAGTCCTTTGAGACATTTTTGTGATTAAGGGCTATATAAATAAATTTGACTTGACTTGACTAGTTATTCTGAAATCAATGGGGTGTGAGAGCTAAAACCGTCACATTTATAAATGCACACATTTTTATCGATAGTGCCTTTTTTTAAAAAAAACATTTGATAAATATTATCATTATATTTTTAAAGGGCCGGAACAAAAAGCCAGAAAGTCGTACTTTACCCACCCCTGGTCCAAAGGAACAGTGCTTAGTGTGTGTTTCTGTATGTGTGTGCATGTGTGTGTGTGTGTGTGTGTGTGTGTGTGTGTGTGTGTGTGTGTGTGTGAGTATATATTTGTATATTTGCATTAAAAGTTGGTGCCAGCCAAAATATTTCTGTTTTAAAATCCTGCATTTTATAACAGTAACAAGGTAGACTGGTTGCCTGGCGACCAGTTAGCAGTTTGTCCTCCCTTTTTCGGAGTGCAAAATGGCTGGCCTCTATCGACATGCTAAGGATGTGACCAATCCGATGACCTGATTTTTATCTCCTACATGATGACAAAGAGGTCCCTACTGAACATTGAAACAGGTTCCGGCTGTTTTACATAATACATGGAAAGCTTAAGTTCATTTTTTCTTTTAAAAATGTGCTGATCCAAAAGAATTATCCAATCCTTGCCTTTAATCTGCAGACAGATCCCAACCATGAGTTTTCTGATCGGTTGCACCCTTATTTGCAACCGCATATTTAAATTCAGAATAACGAGAAGTAGGACATCTTCCTTCACTTTTATCAATGTTAATACCACATATCCTTTTTTTTTTGTTGTTATCATTTCACCTCCATGACAAGTGTTAAAGGCACACTAATTTTGGACCACTGGATGTTTTTGTTATGTGTAACCGAAAAGGAGTGCTACAAAGCACATGGAAGAATACAAATTATAGAGACTGAAAGTGATCAAACTGCACTCTTTTTTGTTTTCTTTTTTTTGCCCAACTTTTCAAAAGGTTTTTAGCTTTTGGGTGTACTTGTAGCAGCAAGATGGCGAACTATCATGTCAGCTCTCTCTACGTGAGCCTCATATTACGTAAAATAAGTACACATTTCTTGACCTACGAATATTTAAAGGTGGAGTGCGTTATTTGAGGTGTCCTGAAAAACAGTTGAGAGTAAATTACCTTGTGTTCACAATGTCTAACCGAATTCAAAAGGCCCTCACGCTTTATTTTCCACTGATCCTACCTGCTTTCTTCTTAAATTTAGCAAAGCTGTTCAGGGTGGAACACATTAGGTCGGAGAAATAGGGGGAGTGTCGGAGAGTGACGTCATGCTCATCGTTGTGTTTTTTTTTCTTTTCTCGTTATTAGTGTAGCATGAAAATGGTGAGAGTAAGAAAGGGTCTGCTTCGAGCAGAGACCAAACGCAACCCCCAAGAATGATAAAACAAAACAAAAAACGAAACGTTTATTCAAATGCGTATAAGAAATAAACGTACTTGCACGCGCGTCATGAACAAGCTGACAGTAGCTGCAATTATAACACAAGCCAGGAGATGGCAGCAGCACGTGAAAACGTTCCAAATTTCATATAGCTCGTTTAAATAATAATAGTTCATGCATTTTTACTTATTATTCAAATCAATATTGTTTTTTTAATGAACAAAGTTTTAGCAGCCACAAAATAATACGCAATTTACCATGAATAAAAACTAAAAATATGACTGATTTTGTGCTTCTTCATACCAACCATTACATACAAAAAAACATAATGCAGTGCTTATTAACACTACTGCTTGATGCATTAGATTAACGCTTTTCTTCACTTAAAAACACAATTTGAAAAAAAAATTCCAGCTTTCTAAATTGAAACACCAAAATGGTGACGGATTGTGTTTGTGGGTGTAATATTAGGAGGGGGGAAAAATTCTACCACTTTTTAATGTAAAAAGGTTGGCATGTACTGTATGTAATGCTTTAACAAGAACTTAAAATATAGTTTTCTATGGAAATGTCGCAGCCTCAGTCGTCAAAAAAAAAAAAAAGATAAAATATGATGGAAAAGTTTGTGAATGAGCACAAAAATAAGCCAATGCAGATAGATGCAATCGACGTTTCAGCAGGTGAGCTTACCTCACGGGGTAGTCGGCGGCGCTGAGGTTGACGAAGAAGTCCCAGGACCAATCGCGCATGTTGAGAAGGTCCTCCATGGCACGCAGGTACATGCCCAGGAGGCTGGCCCCGCCCCAGATGGTGGCCATCCTCCACGAAGTCACTCGCACGTTGGAGTACTGCTGAGCCAGCAGCATCACCTCACGATGCAGATAGTCGGACCTCTAAAGGAGAAGGGTTGCCACGGTTACATGTGGGTCAGCTCGGAATGTGTGCGCGATCGGGTCGTTGCACGTGACGATTTCACCCGACCTGGTCCACATGAATGTAGAAGAAGTGTGCCGTATGGTAGATGGCCTTGAAGAGTCGCTGGAACTGGCGTGAGGCGCGCCCGTGTACAACCAGCACGAAGGCCACACGCACCTGCGACGAGGTGGCCAAGTCGGACACGCCTTCCTCATCCCATTGGATGTTCACACTGACTTTCCCTGAAAAGGGGAAGAAGTCAAACAGTCATTTAATTTTTGTGTAGTTTTTCAATAAGTTTAGTACTGAATCAGATCTTAGTCTTTTGTGATATTTCTTTCATACATAAGGCACACCACACTATAAAGCACATAGAATTAAGTAGTTTGATAATGACATAGGACATTATGACTTCATGTGACATCTTTGTCGCTAGTGCCAAGTGGATCGGGATTCGAAACCTGTTTGCAATATTGAACGATCATCTATGTTCTTAGTGGCCTGGTGGTCAGGATTAATTGCTCTTACTATTGCTTTCTAGCTGATCCACATTGCTACTTCCCATCCATTATCTGCCTCACTCATCCTCAGTAGGGTTGCGGGGGTGCTGGAGCCCATCCCAGCTATCTTCGGGCAGTGAGCAAGAGACACAAAGACAGACAACTCACTTGCTCATTTACACTTAGGGACAATTTGGACCATCCAATTAACCTGACATGCATGTTTTTAGAATGTGGGAGAAAAACCGGAGTGCCCAGAGGAAACCCACGCAAGCACGGGGAGAACATGCAAAATCCAAACAGGAAGGCTGGTAGCTGGATTAGAACCCATGACCTCAGAACTTTGCCGCGCACGCGCCAAACGATCTGCTGTTGTGCCGCCCCACGATGCTTCTATTGTTATACAATTATGATGAGCAATAAAATTTATCGACTGATCAATGATTGCAGAAGCCAGGTAAGGCATTTCAATTTTGTTTGCATATGCAGTAAGGCGCACATAATTATAAGGCACACATTCAAATTTCTGGCCATGTTGAGGTTTTTGAGTGTACATTATAGTCCAGTGTCTTACCTTGCATAGTTGAACATTTATTCATTCATTTATTCATTCATTTATTTTCCAGATGCTTTTCCTCACTAGGGTTGCCTGGACGTTGGAGCCCATCCCAGCTGACCATAGGCAGAGGTCAATGTACATTTTTTTTTAGATTATTATTTATTATTTGGCTGACATATAAAATAAAAACAATTATGTCTGATGATGTCCCCAAATGTAGCTGCACTGGTGTGCTCATCCAAGATATTCCTATCATGTGTTGCCTGACTGTCGTGGGCTGCCAGGGCGTACACGGAGCTTGAGGTATTGCCACCACTAACTACAGGCCAGCTGAGCGCGATGAGGGTTTGCCAGTTGTCCATCAAAGCTTAGCCTCTCTTCCTGTTTGAGCAGGATAGGGGGCTGTGTGTGTAGGCAAGATGGGCGGGGGGTTAAGCCATGGGGTTAGTTTTGCCTTAGTGTGGGGCAAAAACACTCACTTGACATGGAAGTCATTAGTCAGCAGATCCCAGAAAAAAACGTGTGTGTTATGAGGGTGTAATTACACCCGACGATCTCACTCGTGCAAATTTTTCACTGGCCGTAGGACACAGTGACCAGTGTGTGAGGGACACATTCACAAAGGCTCAAAAGGACAGGCCGGCCAAGTTTTTCAAACGCTAAGTCAACTTGGTGGGTTCCACAATATTATCACCAGGGATCTATGTGTGGACTATTGATAGTTTTTGCATGACGTCAAGCGCAGCCACCGAATGTATGAAACGAGTCCACCAGAGGTGGTTTGATGTTGTCACGCGTCTACACTAATTTTCTCCGATTTTCAAAAGGAAGTGGAGCGTGCAAGGCGTTCCTTTTTGTGACTTTACAGTTTATTTCTAAGTACAGTTACCTCTCCATACGAGCTACTTTAATTTAATTTAAAAAGGAGGCAGGAACAAGAACCGCACTTAGTATGCACCCATCAGGTTCTCAGCGAAAACAAGCTCCATAGAAATACCCGAGTGTCCCTGAGAGCCTGGTCGAAAAGAGCTCACTGTTATCCGATGAGTGGAGATCAGAGATAGGCCCCGAAGTAACGCAATGCGACCCCAAGGGATGAACTGTTCGCCGACTGAAATGAATCCAAAAGATCGCCTTATTTGAACCGCATGCTTTTCGCTAGCATGTATGGTCTTGTTTGTACATCAATGAAAGTCGTTGTCTCAACTTAGTCCATAACGTTTAACGACAGCCTAAATAGAGCTCTGATCGCCACATTTCAAATGTCAATAAAAAAAATAATGAGGTCATATTATAGCCATCCAGTATGGCCGCCTTACTCGGGATCCCCGGGATGTAAATTACGTGAAAGTAACTATCAATAGCCGCAAGACAATTTGAGGGTACATTCAGATCCAATATAAAGGCTTGTTCACCAAAGGTCAAAATTTAGGGTGCATAAAGACAAAAAATGGAATACATTTCTGTTCAACAAAACCAAATTTGACCTGTGACCCATGTGTGTGCTCCTCTCACCCTGCAGGGGGCAGTAGGTGGGCAGTTTTGCTGGCATGAGAAGGTCATTCTTGTGGCGACAGTAGATGTCAGCAATCTGCTGACGACACTCTCGGCTTTTGGCCCGCGACAGCGCCGAAATCACTTCCTTGCTGCTCATCTCGCACTCAGATGCCGACACAGGCGACGGGGCAGCAGTCATCGTCTTAGGGCGTGTCCGAGCTGCGTGGGGGAGCGTAACCGCTCGCTGGTCTGCTTTTCCCGGGCCACTTTGAACTTTACTGAGCGGTGCCCCCTGCTGGCGTGGCGATCGCACTCTAGTGCGCCCGCTGTCCAGCTCGTCCAGGTCTTTGGGGACGGAGTTCTCATTGTTGTTGCTGTCGGAGGATACTCGTTGCTTCTCTTTGGGCCGATGTGATCGGTAAATGTCCTACAGGAGACAAAGAGTACTTAAAGTTTGACCCATAGGTGCATCTTTCTTTAATTAATTGATGAGATGGAATTTATTGCGTTGGTTCTTTTCACTTGTCCTCATTGGAGATGAAGTCAATCCTTCGGCCAGAATGTGAATGAATGCTAGCCAGAAATGGAATATGTTTATACCGGCCATAGTCCGACGCAGTTATGTAATTCTTTGTAAACGCACACATACATCCAATTATGGTCTTACTTAGACTTCAAATGGTCTGATTCATTGCTTGTTTGCATTACTGCGCATGAGCAGTTTTCAGGGTTTGTACACCTTTATTGTGGCCAAATTCAAGTACTTTTTGAAGACTTTTTCACAGCCAATTTTACAATTTCTGCAGTCCCATTAACGAAATACATCCGGTGTGAATCGTGTATTTTTTTTTTTTTTTTTGCAGAGCCACAAATATATCTGTGATTTACATATGCAATTTTTAATTTTGCAAGGGCATTTATCAATAATTTTTTTCGATCTGCTGACCGAATACTGCACCTCACTTGTTTAAGTGTTTATTATCATTTTCAAGATAAATAAATCATGTTCATGCTAGATTTAAAACAAAAACTACCGTAAAATCCGGACTATAGAGCGCACCTGATTATAAGCCGCACGCACCAGCATTTGCTGACATTATTGGTTTTGTTCTTACACAAGCCGCACCTGTATATAAGCCGCATGCGCCAACATATAAACATGTAACACCGTCACTAGTTCATCCCAAACCTGACTTTAGGTGTTGTGATTGTAGGGGGGGGTTGTCGAGGTTTATTGTTCTATAATCTTTATCAATTATCCATTGTCCGTTATCGGTCAAATCTTAATACACTACAAAGCCAATAGGCTGAGACACTTGCTCCCAGCCAAGAGGCTGAGTCAAGGTCCTAGCCAAAAAGCCAAGAAGCAATCAGTGCAAATAATAATAATAATAATAATAATAATAATAAATGCACCGTTCCCGGAGGTACTGCAATACCGGGCCGATGCGTGGAGTGGACAGAGCCAGCTCTTATTCGATCTCCCAATTGCAAGAATCAATAACCAATGGCAGTCCAAATGGGCCAAGAAGCTATCAGTGCAATTGCACTGTTCACGGAGGTGCTGCAATACCTGCGGGGGGGTTTTGTAGAGGTTTATTGTTCTATATTCTTTATCAATTATCCATTATCCGTTATCGGTCAAATCATAATACACTACAAAGCCAATAGGCCGAGACACTAGCTCCCAGCCAAGAGGCTGAGTCAAGGTCCTAGCCACAGGGCCAAGAAGCGATCAATGCGAATGCACCGTTCCCAGAGGTACTGCAATACCGGGCCGATGCGTGGAGTGGACAGAGCAAGCTCTTACAGTACACAATCCATACACCAAAGTCGGCAACATGAATGGAAAATGATACCGGTAGTTAGAATTTAATGCAAACCTTTAAAGTCCAGGTCCCGTTGAAAGTAATCCAGTGGGAAAAATATATATCCACTATTGTCCGCTGCAACAACAAAGAGATTTAACTCAGCTTTACCCCACTTCCCGTCAGCCCGCGTTTGCTCTGCCCCTCCTTTTCGATTCGCTCGTAGAAAACATATCACAATAAGTCTCTAAAATGAATAGATTACAAAAATATACAGTTGCAAATACATATTGTACATGGTTACACATATTTACAAAGAAAGACGGTACACCGAGAGAGTTTTCAGAGCTTTAATAATGATATTATAACTTTCATCCTAAACCGTGCCTGTGAAAGTTACCACCACGCTACTCCTAACACGCTCGCAACGCACTAAGCGTAGCTGTTAAATAAAGCCATAACGCAATTGTGAAATTCACGGTAAACTGTCCTCGTCTTTCTCATTATAACTATCGCTATCAAGGGCGTCTTCCTCATAATTGGAACAAACCTTTGTCATACGGACAATTGGAACGTAAACTAAGAGAATGCAGTGAAAACAAAGAGAATGCAGACTACCTCGGCGCACAATTCCACCGGTCTAAATCGTACCTTTTGTACTACAGTGCCTCTGGTGGCCGTTGGAACAATTACATAAATTGGCCGCTTCACTGAATAAGCCGCAGGGTTGAACATTTGGGAAAAAAGTAGCGGCTTATAGTCCGGAATTTACGGTAATCATAAAAAATAAAAAACTTATCATATCATATGATAAATCGTGGGCAGCAAGGCGGCGCAGTGGTTAGCGCGTGTGCGGCACAGTTCTAAGGTCGTGGGAACCTCCTGTGTGGGTTCAAATCCAGCTACCGGCCTTACTGTGCGGAGTTTGTATGTTCTCCCCGGGCTTGCGTGGGTTTCCTCCGGGCACTCCGGTTTCCTCCCACATTTCAAAGACATGCATTTCAGGTGAATTGGCCGGTCCAAATTGTCCCTAGGTGTGACTGAACGAGGGAGTTGTCTGTCCCCGTGTGCCCTGCGATTGGCTGGCAACCAGTTCAGGGTGTCCCCTGCCCACTGCCCAGAGATGGGCTCCAGCCTCCCCGCGACCCTAATAAGGATAAGTGGTACAGCTAATGAGATGAGATGAGATGAGATGATGAATCGTTTTAAAAGTCGGTGACCAGTCGAGTATTAAAATAGTCGTTAGGTTCAGCCCTAGAACAGAGACGAATTACACACGCTATCTCAGGCTAACTTGTTAAACAAGCCTGAGGTGTTTTGATTGATTTCCATTTTATTTTGCTCTCCCCACAGTGAAACTATGGCAGTTGTATTCATACATATAGAGTCAATGCTCCTGGTAAAATGCAGAAATGAAGCAACCAATGGAGCGAGGAAATAAAATCATCTTTTATTCATTCATTTTCGAGCCATTCATCCTCACGAGGGTGGCAGAAGTGCTGGAACTAATCCGAGATGATTTTGGGCAATGTGCAAAAGACACCCTGGACTGGTTGCCAGCCAATCGTGGCGCACAGTGACAAACAACAATTCAGTCACACACTCATTTCTTGGGGCAATTTTGATTCATCAATCGAACTTATGTTTTTGGTTTGTGGAAGGAAATATATATATATATATATATACCAGACATGATACTGAGGAGGGGATTCCCAGCCCGCTCGCTCAACCCAACTGATGTGTTGGGAGTCATTAGGTGGCCCCCAATTCCAACCCCTAATGACGAGCGCCAAGCAGGGAGGCAATGAGTACCAATGTTGTAAGTCTTAAGGCCCGTTCACACAGCCTTTCACGGGCGTATCGAGGCTGAATCACAGCCAGAAATTTCTGCCCGTGAAGCAGACGCGGTGGAAAATGTGCAAAATTGGCTAAACCCGCTGTTTACCTGTGGTATGCCCGCAAAACAGACGCCGGCGACTGTTCCGCGTCCTTATTGCGGGTAACCACGGCTGCATCGCGTTTGACCGTGCTTACACGCGGTACACACGCTAATGCACGTGATAACACCGCGATACAGGCGCAGAACAAACGTGCTATGACCGTGCTCCACCCGCGATTACCCGCTAAAATTTCGCGTCCTACCCGCATGTAACCACGTCTTGGCCGCGGCCGTAGCACGTCCTAGCATGTTCGTACCGCGTCTTTACCTCATGTGTACCACGTGTGCCGCCCGCGGTTACCCGTGGTCTAAAGTTTTGAGCAGCGCAAAACTTTTTCGTGCGGCCAACCGCGTGTGAATTTCTTACCGCGTGTAAAGCACGGCTGTATCTCGTCTGTATCGCGATCTCAAAGCGTCCAACAGCGTCTCCTGATTCAGCCTCGATACGCCCGTGAAAGGCTGTGTGACCGGGCCTTTAGGTATGACTCGGCCAAGGCTTGAACCAGCAACCTCCCAGTCTCGGAGCGGGTGCCCTAGCCCCAAGGCCACCGAGCTGGTATGTTTTTGGTTTGTGGAAGGAAACCGGAGTACTAGGAGAAAATCCACTAAGGCACAGAGAGAATATAAAATCTTCGTACCGAGAAAGAGGTGGCTGGAATTGGACCTTTAAACTCTGAGGCAGAAGAGTTAAAAAGTAATCCACAGTGCTGACAAGAAGAGTTTGATTATTCTGACGACTATGAGAGTGACTCTTTAGTTGTATTACACTGCGCTAACTACCACACCACCACCACCATCATCATCATCATTAGTTCCCATCTCCTGTTTTCTTTTCACCATTTGCTGTACTCTCAAATTTAAACTAAAATGCCCACAAAATATGCACACAAGAGTGGGAGAGGGGAGTGTTCAGTGCAGCTACATGTGATATAGATTTCAACACAACCAGCTGCTTTACGCAAAGTACTGAAGAAAAATGAGCTTGCTCTTGTTGTTTTCAACTCACTTCTCTCCGCAGTTTAACTTAATCTATTGCGTATTCATTTCCCAAAAATATATTTTTAAAGCACTTAAATTCCTTTATTTGTTTTATGAGAATTCAATACAAGTACTGTAAATTAGAAACTAGTAATATGCTAGTCAGTTATTTATCGTTTTCTATTATGCCATTTTAGAAAGTCTGTGCAAAATAAATCATAAAGCATTTTAAATTTTATTTATCAATATATTTTGGGGGGGAAGCATTTCTGTATTTATGCCAAACGTTTCACATTTTCGGTTTTCTGTTTAGGCTAAAAAAAAAAAAAAAAAAGGTTGTATGAATGTAATAGTCTCTGTGTTTAACAGTTATAATACACTCTTCATATGCTGTGTCCAACTTTTGGGACAGTTGACCCCTACATGTAATTTGCAACTTTTCCAACAATAATTGCTAGCGCCAAGCAGGATGTGCACAATAATAATAGACGACCTTATACTCTGGTTTTGCACGTGCGGCACAGAAGGCCACAGTGATCACCAACTTTCCTCTCACTGCAATGTGTGTGCGCGGCTATGTGAGCGCTAAACCACATGACTCAGGTTGCTATTTTCATCACCTGCATCATTCTATATCTGCCTTTAGTGTGAGTCTATGTGTTTGAGCAAAGGCACAGGCACCTGCTCTACACGCAAGTGTTCACTAACTCAAATGTAATGTCAGCTTGGAGGAATGGCAGCTAACCTTACAGGTTGGACACAATGAAGCAAAGTTGGAAAATGGAGTCAAAGCATTCCAGAATTCAATTTTTGATGTGATTGACTAATTCCTCAAAGTATAGACAAATGCAGGTAGAGTAAAAAAGGATGTTGTGATTTTCAAGGTTGCATCAGGTCAACGTTCACTGGTGGCACTATGTCACACGCTGCCCATAGTGGTCGGAGGCCAGCACATACACACACACACACACAGCATCTTAGGCAAGAGCACGCAGCACATTGATGTTGAGACGTTTGGTTAAGAAAAAAACATACACAGGTATTCGCAGTTGAGCTATGATGGACAATTTTATTTTCAACATCGACACGAGGGCCGTTTCATTTGAAGATGATAGTTTCATATGCAGATATTAAGGGTTGTTTCGCTGAACAGGGGTCATTACATTTTGTGACAACGGAAATCAATTGAAAAAAAAGCCTACTAAAATAAGGCTAAAACAAGAGTTAGAGGAGATCACTGGTTGATGCCGCACAGATTGCAGGACTCAACTGTTTGAGGCTTATGAATGAGACAACTGCTGGTAAGTTGACATTTCAGGAGCGAGCAGCAGCAAGTCAACTGCAGGAGAGAGAGTGGGAAAGGTGAGATGGCACAACATTCATTTGGACAGGTAACTTAAAATTAGTTTTACCTGGTTATATCAGTATCAGAAATTATTTTCCCCCCATTTTATTAACACTCCACTTATGGAAACATAAATATTTTGTTTGTTTGTTTGTACATGATTCAATTGTTTGTTTGTTTGTACATGATTCAAATTGAATCGTTTCTTGTACATGATTCAATTGTTTGTTTGTTTGTACATGATTCAAATTGAATCGTTTCTCCGGCGCCGTCACGAATGGCAGCCACTCCAGCAGCTCCCGTGTTATTTTCGATTGTTCTCAGCTCAGGGATGCTGCTGGAAAAGTGAATTTCCCTTCGGGGATGAATAAAGTATCTATCTATCTATCTATCTATCTATCTATCTATCTATTAATAATAGTCCCAATCAGTGCCATAAATGTTTATATTTGACTCTGAGCTGACACCATCAGATGGCACATCTTAGCATTTATGACCAGCATTGCTTGAAGGTGGCAGATGAAAAATGGGCAGTAATACTTGGCTTGTCACATCGATTTTAAGAGACACATGCCACGCAAGTTTAGGCACCTGGGAGTAGTGGAAGGATATATGTTGCAATCCGTCTCAAAAATGTGTTGCCATTCTGAGAAAGGATAAAGATAATCAAAGCCTGCATGTAAAAACAAAATAATGTTGAAATGGGGGAATGCAGTGACTCGACAAAAATCATTTAGGATTCTTATTTTTACTTCAACAACTTTCTCTTTAAACTGTCACGAAAAGCTGTGCTACAATTTTGGTTGGTTTCCACTGAAATACCACTTTCCGACAAAATAAAACAGAGAATATTAGAAATCTGTCAAGTAGTTATCAAAGTCCATGTTTAGCTTTGCCAGTTTCTTTTCACAAGTTCATGAGAGTTTGCTCATCCAGTCTACAGAACATTTGTTTTATGGACTTCAGCCATTCGAGTCTTTTTTCTATTAAGGACTACACAAATAGACATGACTGTCATGATTACTGATTCGGGCCACCTGCGGCTGCCCCGTTGGCGCAAACAGCCATGGTCGCTGATTGGCTCCCTGCCACTTTTTAAACCCCCCGGCTCCCTGTTACCAGAGTCAGACCGTCTCCGACCCTTTGCTTTCAGCTCGGCAAGCTCTGCACTATCCGACATTCTCCTGCCATGTTTTCTCCTGCCTGATACCTGTTGCTGACCTGTTTCTGCCTTGCTCCTCCGTCCCGACCATTGACCTGTTTTGCCCTGTTTCCTGCCTGATACCTGTTGCCGACCTCTTTTCTGGACTCGTTACCGCCCTTGCTCCTTCATCCTGGCTATCTACTAGCTTTCCCGCTGCCTACGACTACCCTCGCTCGACACGGAAGTGCCACTTCCGCGTTCCTGCCATCAGTTACCCGTGTCCGACGATCATCGGATCGTGGAAGCAAGCTCTGCTCTCTTTTTATCAATAAAACTGAGTTAAACGCTATTGGGTCCTGTCTCCGTTTCTGGCTCGTGACAATGACGACTTGGAGAAGGCATTCAACAGAATTTGAAGTAAATTTACTTGTCTTTTTTGTAATTGATATCAGCGTATGCAACGAGATTCGACATGGCACTCCAGGGTAAACATGTTATAAAGACCTTAAAGACGAAATAAGATAAAAGACTGTCAGGATAAATAGGCAGGATACATTTAGAATCCAGTGCTTAGAGGCTGGCCTATGTTATAATAATAGTGCAATGTTTATGAATGAAATGGAATGGTGCACCGTAAACCCCCACCTTTCTATTTCTCGCAAAGTGGGGGGTGTTCCATAAATATTATTTAAATAATTTATTTTAATGTTCGAAATAAAGTTTACATTCATTCATTCAACTATAAGGTACAGTCTGATACTGTGTTATTTCCCTCCTGAACGGACGCACTTGTGCACAAATCTTTTGACATCAACATAAAAAACAGAAAGCGGTATTATGATTTGTGAGGAGAATACAGGGATATATTATAATCCCTCTGTAATCCCATTTCATCCGTCGGGTGGCAAGGGTTCTCCTCCTTCATCCTCAATTTAGGCGTCCATTCAGCTCTCTGATCTCTCTCTGGCCATCTGGACAGTTTTTATTGTCTACACTAGGACTCACTTAATTGAGTTATTATTATATTACATTTCTCACAAAAACAACAAACGGTACAACACATTAGGTCAGGAGGAAGAAGAGCTAAAAACATTTTTAATTACAATGTAAAGTAAATACACCCCTTACATTTTTGCGGGGATTTTATTATAACGTTTAATAGAACATCACAGAAGAAACATCACTTTGACTGAATGAAAAGAAGAATGTAAACAAAGGCCATGGCTTACTGAAAATATATTCTCTGGTCTGATGAGACAAAGATTAATTTATTCGTCTAAGATGGTGTGACTCATGTGTGGCAGCAATCGAGTGAGGAGTACAAACATGTTTGTTTCGTGCCTAAATTCAAGCACGGTGTTGGTAATGTCATGGTTTGGGTTTGCATGAGTGCGACTGGAATTAGGGAGTGTCGTGATTACCTAAGTGGAGCCACCTAGGGTAATCATCTGGCGCGCTGGAATGCGCTTCCTGATTGGTTTATGTTCCCTTTTTAAGCACACTACGCCGAGACCTCTTCGTCTGAGGATTACTTCTGTACCCCGTATGACTCTCCTGATTACCTGTGCCTTCTTGACCTGTTTACCTGATTCTGCCTGCCTCCGATCCGACCTGCTTCCGTCCCACGCTACGATCTTCTCTCCAGTCCCGGTAAACTCGACCTGCTTCCGTCCCACGCTACGATTGGCTACGTGTTCCGAAGTTGTCTTCATGGCGTTGCTGCTGACGTTCGACGGTCATCGCGTCTCCCGCTAACCCTTTACGCTTCCCCAAATAAAGAATTGTACGAACGCTCTGGGGTCTCCTGCTCTGTTCTGGTAATCCTGACAGAATCCTCAGACCAGAATGGACCCCGCGTTCGTACATCTGCCCCCTGACGACTATGAAAACCAGAACCTGCAGCCCATTCCCCCTTTAGAATGTGCAGTTCGGCAGGTCATTTCCGACGTGGCGAAATTGGCTAAGCAAGTGAGTCAGTTACGGCTCGAGTGGGATCTGTTGGGTCGGGACTGGTCCTATCTCTCCAAAGTAATGACCCATCAAGCCACTTCATCGGTGCCCAACACTGACAGGGCTCCTTCGGCCTTTCCCAGTTCATTCAGCGCAGGATTCGCTGAGCCGCGAGTGGGCGCACCAGAGAAGTTTGGGGGAGATCCCGCTCCGATCCGCCCGTTCATAGTAAATTGTAGATTAATATTTGACCTCCAGCCCCGCAATTTTGCTACGGAAGCAGCTAAGGTAGCGCTTGCCATTAATCACCTCACGGGAAGAGCGCGTCTTTGGGGAACGGCCGCCTACGAGAATGGTGCTACGGCGTGCAAGTCATTCAACCTCTTGGCTCAAGAGCTGACTAAGGTATTTGACTATGGTTCCTCATCGGTCGACGCCGCCCGTTCGATCATGAACAACCACCAGGGGAGACGTTCCATTGCCGACTATGCTGTCGACTTTCGTACACTAGCAGCCCAAAGTCACTGGAATGAAGAGGCGCTGGTCGACGCCTACCTCCACAGTTTGTCTGGTTATCAGGTGATGTACCTGTCTGGTGATGTACGGTTAAGATGGCGGTTATCAGGCAGGTGAAGAGCAAGTTCATCCAGAGGTAGAGTCTTAGGGTCCGCCAGTCCATCAGGCCTCCCAGGCATGGATACATGCTTGCGGCTCGTAGCTCTCCAGCTAATCTTCTATTTATTGCCGTTCTCTTGTCTTTTTTGCTTTCACTTTTGGACACATGTGTGGCCAAAAACACTTACAGTAGGGACGAACTTATTCGGTTGGGTGGGCGTCTAAATTTCGATTTTTCGGGCACTTCTTATACCGCCTATGACATACCGAGCGAACTTCAAAGAGACCCGGCATCCTTGTCGACAGCTATTCCTCTTAATAAACGACGGCGGCGGCGCCGTAAAGAAAGGAAACAGAAGCGTGGTTGCCGTGCAGGTAGATGTGTGAAGCGTGTGAAGTCCAAGCAGCAAGATGGACGCGAGGATGGACGCGAGGATGTAACTAATTCCACCATTCATTCCTCGCCGGACAACCGACGCTTTAAACTCAGCGCTCACGAACGGCCACAACGCCGGGAGCTTTTGAAGATCTCGACAAAGACTACAAAGAGTTCAGCTAAGTCAAATGATTCAGCAAAGCTGAAATTTGGTCTGTTAAATATTAGATCGCTTGCTCCAAAAGCTTTACTTGTTGATAACATTATTCGTGATTATAAACTTAACTGTATGGGTCTTTGTGAAACGTGGTTACGCCCGGATGAGCACTTAGCGCTAAATTATGCCTCTCCCCCAGACTACGAGAGTAGTCATATAGCACGCACGCTGAAAAGGGGTGGTGGTGTTGCGCTAATCTCTGAAAAATCGCTCAAATTTAATACACGTACCTCTAATAATTACAAAACGTTTGAGGCTCTTGTGATGCGGTCCCCTCAATTGTCAATTGATGTAATAACTATCTATCGTGCACCTGGGCCATACACAACTTTCTTAGACGAATTTGCTGAACTTTTGTCTGAACTAGTAACCTATGCAGACAAAATTATAATTATGGGAGACTTTAACATTCATATGAACTCCCCACACAGTTCACTTACTATTGCGTTTAGTTCTCTAATTGATGCATTTGGTTTTACTCAACTGGTTGACTTGCCAACCCATAAAAATGGGAACACGCTAGACTTGATTCTGACTCGAGGAGTTTTAACCTCAAACATTATAGTGCTACCGTGTACTACTGTTATCTCTGATCATTATTTAGTGACATTTGAGGTGCTAACTAAATGTAGAGTTAATAAAGCTGAGGGATTTAGCGGACGCAATATAAGCACTGGCACAGTTTCTGAGCTCTTTGAACTCCTTCCTGGAGCAGTTGCGTCCTTTCCTAAATACAATGGCTCGATTGACTCACTCATGAATGAGTTCAATACCACCCTGACTAGTGTGCTGGATTCAATAGCGCCCATAAAACTAAAATCACGTCCTAAAAGACGCACACCTTGGTTTACTGATGAAACTAGAACCCTTAAAAAAGAATGCAGGAAATGGGAGAGAAAATGGCGCGCTACCAAGCTTGAGGTTTTCCATCAAACCTGGTGTGACAGCTTGTTAAAGTATAAAGCGGCCCTTGCCTCTGCAAAATCGGCCTACCTTTCGAAGGTGATTGCGTCTCAAAAGAACAACCCCAAAGCCCTTTTTGACACTGTAGCATCGCTTACAAGGCAACAGGCTATCGCAGACAGTTCGACACACTCTGCTCAGGACTTAATGGTCTTCTTCACTAAGAAGATTCAATGCATACAGGAAGAAATTGCAAAAGATATTGTTAGTACCACACGTATTAAAGGACTGAAATTTACAGATGCACGACAGGGTGGCTGCCCTGGGAAAATGGCCGGTTTTAGTGAACTGTCACTTGATGATCTCAAACAAGTGGTGAATGTGGCCAAACCGACAACTTGCCAGTTCGACCCGCTCCCAGGTTCACTTATTAAAAGTCTTTTTAGCGTCCTTGGGCCTTCAGTTCTAAATATTATAAATACATCACTCTCCTCAGGTGTAGTTCCAGCAGCTTTTAAGTCCGCCGTTATTAAACCCACACTGAAACGACCCAACCTTGATCCAGAAATATTAAGTAATTACAGACCTGTGTCAAACCTACCTTTCCTCTCTAAAGTACTCGAAAGAGTAGTGGCACAGCAGCTGAATGCTTTCATATCGGAGAATAACCTTTTTGAATCCATGCAATCAGGATTCAGGGCTAACCACTCTACTGAGACAGCTCTGATCAAGGTAACAAATGATCTCCTAATGTCAATGGATTCTGGCGCTTCATCACTTTTGCTGCTGCTGGATCTTAGTGCTGCTTTTGACACAGTGCGCCACAATATCCTACTAGAACGGTTGGAAAAATGGATTGGTCTCTCAGGAGCCGTCCTCTCGTGGTTCAAATCCTACCTCTCAGATAGGACGCACTGTGTTAAATATGGTGAAACGACATCTGAGCCCTTCAATGTTACCTGCGGTGTTCCGCAGGGTTCAGTGCTCGGCCCCCTACTTTTCAACATTTACATGCTTCCATTAGGTGATATTATTCGCAAGTACAATATCAGCTTCCACTGCTACGCAGACGACACTCAACTCTATCTTCCGTTGGAGGAATCTTCCACACTAAACTGTGGAAATTTGGAGGCCTGTCTCACTGAGATAAAAGAGTGGATGTCACTCAATTTCTTGCGTCTTAACTCTGAAAAGACCGAAATGTTAGTCATTGGTCCTTCTAAATGCCGGGACTTATTCTCAAAAACTGCTGTGAACATTGACAAATGTCACATCACACAGAGTGACTCAGTTAAAAATCTAGGTGTCATATTTGACCCTGATCTATCCTTTGAGATGCATGTAAAGCAAATTACTAGAACTGCCTTCTTCCATCTTCGCAACATTGCTAAAATCCGTTCAATACTGTCTCAGTTTGTTGCGGAAACAATAATTCATGCATTTGTTACCTCCCGTCTCGATTACTGCAATGCACTACTCTCCGGTCTCCCGAAGTCCAGAATCAAGTCTCTTCAGCTAGTACAAAATGCCGCAGCGAGGCTTTTAACTAGGACAAAAAAGTACGATCACATAACACCGATTTTGGCTAACCTGCATTGGCTCCCAGTTAGCCAAAGATGTGACTTCAAAGTTCTCTTAGTATTGTACAAAATCATACATGGACTTGCTCCCTCTTATCTTTCAGATCTGATCTGCCACTATGTCCCGGTCCGAAGCCTACGATCTGAGAGTGCTGGTCTTCTGATGATCCCGAGAGCAAAGAAGTCTTCTGCTGGTTCGAGAGCGTTCTCCATCCGGGCACCGGTGCTGTGGAATGCTCTTCCCCCTGAGATTCGATCTGCAACCTCAGTGGAAATGTTTAAATCTAAACTTAAAACTCACTTCTACTCCATTGCATACGAATAACCTACTCTTCTCGTCGGCTGAAAAATAGTCTGTGTAATATAGTGTAATAATCTGTGAAGCCCTTTGAGACTCTTCGTGATTTAGGGCTATACAAATAAAAATGACTTGACTTGACTTGACTTATCTCAAGGATGAATTAGTGTCCCACGCACCTCCGGCAACACTTGACGAAGCTATCGACTTGACCATCCGGATCGACCGTAGGGTTCAGGCGAGACGCCGAGAGAGGGAGGGTCCCAGCCAATTCGTCACCAGGCAAGTTCAAGAAGCTAATAATGTACCGAACCCCCGGGTTCCGGTCATCCCCATTGTAGAAAGGATGGAGGTGGACCAGGTCCCGGTCATCCCCATCGTAGAAAGGATGGAGGTGGACCAGGTCCCGGTCATCCCCATCGAAGAAAGGATGGAGGTGTACCGGGTCTCTCTTTCCCCCGAGGAACGCCAGCGAAGGTTTGTTAACCAATTATGTTTATACTGCGGTGGCAAGGGACATCGCGTGGCCACCTGTCCGGTAAAAGGCCAACGCTCGTCGGACATAAGGGGCGTCCGAATTGAACTCAGTCCTCGTATCTGCTCCCAAAAACGCTAGACCCGTTATCCAGGCTTCTCTCTTCCTCCCCGATTCTACTCAGACATTTCCGGCCCTGATTGACTCTGGCGCTGAGGTAAGTATCCTGGATCTGTCCCTCGCACGCAAAATGGGGATACCTGTCAAACCCCTTCCTAATCCGGTATCTGCTCGGGCTTTAGATGGTCACCTGTTAGGCACCATGTCTCAAATAACTGTACCCATAGAATTACAGTTGTCTGGAAATCACCGAGAGACGATCCGATTCCATTTACTTCACTCCCCGAGCCAACCCCTCGTTCTGGGTCATCCATGGTTGGTCCAACACAACCCCCATTTCGACTGGCGCACTGGGTCGAAACTAGAATGGGGCATGGACTGTCACCAAACCTGTCTGCGAGCCGCTCCTTACCCGGATCACTCTACTTCCACAAGGGCTCCACCCAATCTGTCCAAGGTCCCAGTTTGTTACCACCACCTACGGGAAGTCTTCAATAAAGCTAAGGCCTCTTCCCTGCCACCCCATCGGCCTTATGACTGCGCAATTACTCCCCTGCCTGCCAGTCCGACTCCGCGGCCTGCCAGTCCGACTCCCCTGCCTGCCAGTCCGACTTCGACTCTCCGCTATGCCTGTTCGACTCCGCTGCCTGCCAGTCCGACTCCGCTGCCGGCCCTGATTCTGCCTGTTCTGATTCTGTCCTGTTTGCCTGTACTGATTTTGCCTGTTCTGATTCTGCCTGTCCTGTTCTGATTCTGCCTGTCCTGTCTCCGCCTCTCCTGTCTTGCCTGATCTGATTCTACCGGTCCTGATTCTGCCTGTCCTGTCTGTATCGCCGGTCCTGATTCTGCCTGTCCTGTTTGCCCTCCGGACCCACCCTCTGCCGCCCCTTCGGATGCTGATGAGGGGGCTTCCGTCCATTCGGAGGAATTCTGAGAGGTACTGTGCTGTCACATAGTTCTCCGTTTACCTGTGGAATTTCTTTTTGTTTTTTCTGTTCTAACCGACGGATTGTTTACCCGATCCTGGGGATCGCCGGTGTGGTGTTTGTGGACCTTCTGTGGCTCGTCGGACGACTACTGGACGCACTATTTTGGATTATCGGTGACGTATTTTTTTTTCGGGGATTACTTTTGACTTGCCTATGACTTTTTGTTCCCTTGGATTACCTGTGTTTCCCTGTGACGTGTCTTGGATTATTTTTTTTTCCTGGGGGACTTCTGGAGCCGTCCCTTGAGGGGGGGGGTTCTGTCGTGATTACCTAAGTGGAGCCACCTGGGGTAATCATCTTGCGCGCTGGAATGTGCTTCCTGATTGGTTTATGTTCCCTTTTTAAGCACGCTACGCCGAGACCTCTTTGTCTGAGGATTACTTCTGTACCCCGTATGACTCTCCTGATTACCTGTGCCTTCTTGACCTGTTTACCTGATTCTGCCTGCCTCCGATCCGACCTGTTTCCGTCCCACGCTACGATCTTCTCTCCAGTCCCGGTGAACTCGACCTGCTTCCGTCCCACGCTACGATTGGCTACGTGTTCCGAAGTTGTCTTCACGGCGTTGCTGCTGACGTTCGACGGTCATCGCGTCTCCCGCTAACCCTTTACGCTTCCCCAAATAAAGAATTGTACGAACGCTCTGGGGTCTCCTGCTCAGTTCTGGTAATCCTGACAGGGAGTTGCATTTCAGTGAGGAAACAGGAACTCAAGCGTGTACTGTGAAATACTGGAGCAGGAAATTATCCCCTCCCTCCAAAACTGGGCCGCAGGGCAATGTTCCAGCCTGACAATGACCCCAAATAAACTTTTAAGATGACCATAGCTGTTCTAAAAGGGCTTAGGGTAAAGGGAATTGATTGGCCAAGCATGTCTCCAGATCTCAACCCAATAGAACATCTTTGGGGCATCCTCAAGCGGAAGGTGGAGAAGCACAAAATCTTGAATGTCCCCCAGCTCAGTAATGTTGTCATATAGGAGAGGAAGAAGATTCCAGTGGCAATTTAAGAGGCTCTGGTGAAATCCATGGCCAGGAGGATTAAAGTGGTTCTGTAAAATCATGGTGGGCGCACAAAATATTGAACTAATGGAACTTTTACTTTAGGGTGCACTCACTTATGTTACCATGGGTTTAGCAACTAATGGCTATATTTAGAGTTTTCTGAGGGGAAATTAATTCACACTATATAAGCTTTACACAGACTACCTATTATTGTGTCAAAGCTATGTTTCTTCAGTGTTGTTCAATTAAACATTATGATGAAATCTCTGCAGAAATGTTAGGGGTCTACTTACTTTTGTGACATTCAGTAGATAATAAACTAACAAACAAACAATTTCCACGAATAAGCAATGTGGACTGTTATATCCAGTGGGGGAGAAAAAAATACAACCATATTTATGAATGTGATGGTTTTAGCCCACTCACTCATTTGCATTAAACAATAGGTTGTCTAAGTCAAGGGTAGCAAACTATAGCTCGCAGGCCTCATGCAGTCCATCAGACTGTTTCACCTTGATCGCCAAAGTGTTGATTTGGTCTTGGCCTCAGTGTCGCCAACATTGGCTACATTTTTCTGTAAATGTTTTTCTATTATCTTCTTATTATTTATTGTTATCATTTATCAGACTCAGAGAAAGAAAATCCTTCTAATATAAGGATATCTCATTTTGAATTTCACTTTGTTACTTCACTTTCATTCTGAGTGTTTTGAATAAATGGTTTATTGATAGACAAAAAGGAGTATCTCGCTGCTGCTATTCTAAAATTAATCATTTCCATTTTTTGTTTTATTTTGCCGAAATGGAATGCCCAAAAAAAGCCAAAAAACAAACAAAAATGAGTTTTATCTTTTTAAAATGACTGCGATGATATGTCAAAAAATTTGAATAGGGCTAAAATTTTTCCCTTATGTATTGCCAAGGAATCAGATACAAGACTGTCGATTCAAAAATAAAATTAACATTTTTTTTCCTCAAAGCCCCCTTTCCAAACGTTTTTCCCAATGTGGCCCATGACTCTAAAGGTTTACCCACCCCTGCCCTAAGTAAAAGTGGAAAAATATTCGAACATAGATTTCTATTTGGAAAATAAACTCCCCAAATATTTTAATTGATAGTGTTTTCCATGAAAACCAAGCATGACATTTTCACATCTTGTTCGCTTCCAGTGATTTTTTTAAAGGCCAAGTATTGACACAGCCATCGAGCATCCACAGGAATGCGCAAATCCGCGCTCTATTCTTCTTGTCAATCAAACAAAAAAAAGAATTATCTTTCTATCTATCATCCTGGCTGTTATCACCCGCAAATAAAATGAGTGTTGGAAATGTTTTGTTTTGGACTTAAGAACATATACAGTTTGTCTATTTGTCTGTCTGACCACCCAAGAAAAGGTGGGAGGAGTTTAGATATGACCCCTACCTTCCACTGGCAATCACAATTTAAAAAATGCCAAAAACGTTGCTCAGCACTTTCGAATTTGTTGACTCAGCTTTGTATTTTTTTTGTTTTGTTTGTTTGTTCGTTTGTTTGTGTATTTGTCCACACGAGAAAGGGGGTAAGGAGTTTAGTTAGACATGCCCTCCATCATTTATAGGAATTTAGTTAGGTTACCCTAGATGTGAAAAATGCAAAACCAATGTTGGCTTAGCACTCTTGGTTTAGTTGCCTCAGAATTTTTACGAAAAAGACATTCCACTCTCCCAGGCCAGAACGGCACTGAATGTCAACTCCATCTTTTACAAGCAGCCGGGTAGGCTACCCCAGATGTGAAAATTACCAAAAAGGTGACTCAGTCCTTCTGATTTTACTGGCTTGGCAGTCTTTTTCCCAGAAATACATTTCCCTATTCCAGGCCAACATTCAATTTCAACACAATGTCTTGCAGACAGTTGTGTGAAAAAATGCCCAGAGTCGACTCAGCATTTTTGGTTTAGCTGACTGAGCATTTTTTCCAGAAAGACATTCCACTCTCCCAGACCAGAACGACATTAAGTATCAACCCCATATTTCCCAGGCAGTCAGGGAGGTTACCTTAGATATAAACGAAAAAGGCTTTCCTAGAAAGACATTCTACTCTCTCAGGTCAGAACAAGTTTGGCCAGGATCACAACTGCCTCCCAAAAACGGTTACGTGTCTTAACGTGGGTGATGCTCTCACGGTGCACAGCTATTTTAGTTTTGTAATGTTTTATTGCAAAAAGTCATCACAACCCAAATAAACCTGCCTAAGGACCGGTGCAGCGACTGCTCTGCTGTTACCGTGGCGACTCAAGCTCCCCAGCTTGACAGGTCGGTAGTGAAGCGGCGGGGGTCTTGAGTGTGCAAGACAAAAGTCGGTAGAAGAATGGTTGGTTTTCATAGTAGGTGAGCGCCAGCTTGGCTCTGTCACCGTGGCGACCAGTAGTGACCTTTCCTCCCGTCGCCATCACCTTCAAGTGAACTTTAATGATGCCATTTGTGCTAAAGGTGTTTTTAAATTTGGAATGAAGACTCAGTTTTGAAGGCCCCACCCTCATTGGGGCGGTGACATTTGAACTAGTTGCCAGCCAATTGGTGGCTGTATATTGTTAAAAAAAACGATTGTTTGCCAATGTGGACTAAAAATGGGTTTGGAGTTGTTGACAGGGCACGAAGAGGCCAGTCACTATTGAAGTAATATAGAATAGTGCTTCTTGAATGGAGGTCCTGAAACAAAACTTTAAAATAAGTGAAAAAGGTAGCATTAATATCAAAATAATTTTAAAGTGTTTATATACTTTGAATTAAATCAATATCAGAATATCAGCTCATAGGGAAGGAGTAATATTTCTGTAATATTAGTAGAATACAAGTTATCCAAATAGCTAAAAATTTTTTTTCATTGTAAGAATTAAAGACACTGTATTAGTTAACGCCCCCTTGTGTTAAAATGCCCTTAATTAAAAAATAAATAAATATTGAGATAAATAATGAGCAAAAATCTACTCACTAGTTTATAATTGTGATTTTTTTAAATTTTCATGGCTCTACAAATGTACATTTCTTCTACACAAAATGGGCCTCATTATGTCCTCACCTTATCAGTAAAGCTCATGAATGATACACACCTTTTCAGTACAGCCCTAGCATCCATCTATCCATCCATTATCTGTACTGCTTATCCTCAGTAGGGTCGTGGGGGTGCTGGAGCCCATCCTAGCTATCTTCGGGCAGTGGGCAGGGGACACCCTGAATTGGTTGACAGTTTTTTTTCTTTGAATCTCTGTAGTTTGTATTCTTTCTTTCGCTTTGTAGCACACATTTTCAGTTACATCACACTTGACTCTAGCAGGCTTTTTCTTAGTATTACCATTATCATACTACGCTGACGGAAAAAAAGTCTCTCTCTAGCCCTCCCCCAGCCCACTTTCCTCAAACATAATGTTTTCTGCCTAAACAGCTCTGATAATAGCAAGATTAAAGCAAAAAAGCGCAAATAAAGTATAAGGGCTCATTGAACTCAGTTGGGCATTCTTAACACATAGTTAATAGAGAAAATATTTAACTTTCAACTTTTTAAGGACACCTCAAACAACGCACTGTACCTTTAAAGAATACCACCAAATGAATGAAGCTCCAAAGTGAAATAATTCAGATCAAATAATGTATACATTTAAATTATTCTGGCCTAACTGTTTAAATCACCCCACCCCAATAATATTTGAGCCGGTTTGTGAAAATGATAAAATACTTCACACCGTGTATGTCACTAAAACAAGGAGAGAAAAACGGATATTGCATTTATAGACTGCCTGATGCTGGTTATCATTGTAAACATTCAAAAACACGAGAGTGTACAGGATTCAATTGAGAGTGATCAAAAAGCAATCCCACATTCCACATTTTGCCATTAAATCTAGCTAATAAACTTAATTGAGAGAAAAAAAACACCCGAGGCAAGAAAAAAGAATATACAGGTAATCGCCCACCAGTGAGGCAGGCGTGCTAACTGCTAAGGCGCCATGCTGCTAAACTCGACCACATTATACAAATTACACGTTCTGATGGCCTCAACAAAGTCGCAGCCACACTTGACGTTTACGACCGTTTGACGCCAAATCCGCTGCACGCTTGTTTGCTACCTGGGCATCTCGCATTGCATCATGGGATATCGGCCTTCACTCCTCCTCTTCCATAAGTCAGACAGCAGCCGTGTCTTGCCCTGAGCACTTATACAAGTCACATCACAAAGGGAAGATGAGAGGGAGCGGGCCGGAGTGTAATGAAAGGATGTAAAAAGACTTGGGGGCCCCGCCCTCGGCTTCATTGCAAAGGAAAACAAGAACTACCGACGCTTAACCGCGACGCTGGACCGCAAGTCTTCGCTAGTCTCCACCTGAAGGAACTCAACTCCTGACCACCATTGCAAATCCTCCAAGTTTACGTCAACGTGTCCACTTTATCGAAAACGCTTATGTAACATGACCGGCTAAGAAAAATGTGCATCCAAGTTAGGAAACTGAAACAGTACAACACAAGGATGGTAAATGGTCTGCATTTATATGGTGCTTTTCAAGTCACTGAAGACCAAAGCGCTTTACAATGTGCTCCACACTTACCCATTGACACACACAAAATATAGTAATAAGATAAATAAAACGATGATAGAATGACAATGATATTTATCCTTCCTTCCCCATGAAAAAAGTACTTATATCAAGGTCACTCAATCGAATGTGGTATATATGAACCTACAAGCATGCGCTACATTGAGGAACAGCAAATAAATTGAGGGTAAGAAAGAAAGCATCTACTGTTTGTGAAGGTGTTGAATATGAATCCAGCAGTTTCCACTGTTGGAGTTAGGGCATTGCCATGCTTACAACTTAAAGCCAATCCATATCACCTCAACGCTTATCAGGTGTAACTGGTGCAGCACTAGAATTACTCATGTTTTGTTACCGCTCAATGCTATATTTTCAATTTTAATTGTACTTCTTGGGGTGTTCCTCGACATTCCAACCTTGCAAAATGCGAACTCAGTACTGCAGTACATAATTACAGGGCTATCAGAAAGTAACTGTAGAGTGGACTCATTTTTTAACCATATTTCATTATAGGGTAGGCCATATATATACATGGCTTATATCATAAATTATGTCTGAATAACATGTGTACCACACCTTTTCAAGAAACTTGTAAAATATTCACATTGATATTACGTTTAATTTTTCAACCTAAAATATATCATCACCATTTATTTTATATAATGAAGAATTCCCCTTGTGCTTACGTTTGGTTTCTAAAACTAAATTTGAAATCTGGAAAATTACCTCCTTTATTCAAAAGATACAATGTGGACATCATTATGAAAAACTCCCGCGACCTCAATACAGTCACCATTCTCCCTTGGCAAAATCAGTTATTTAATTTTCTATCTGTACTTATAGCATGAATAAAACAGTAGAACTAAGCACAGAAGCTGAATGTTGGCTTCTGTCAATCGGCGCTTTTTAGAAAGTTTCACATTGCCTTATGAACTAGTCAAGGCGTGTTTATGAAGGGTCGCTGGCACTCTCCATAACAGTGATGCCACAATAAATTACTGCTTTACCTAGCGGACTTTCGCGTGCACGCTGCAGATGCAAAACCGTCCAAACGCACTCACTAATGTGTCCATCCACCCACATGGACGAAAAAGCGACTTACAGCTCGCAGCTTGTGTCTCCCAGCGGCATTTCCGAGCTCTGGCGGCGGCGAATCGCTCCTCCTCTGCAGTCCGCTTCTGGGCGACCGCCCGTCGGCTTTGTCAGAGCCGACAGCTCGCTTCTCGCGGGCGCCTCGCTCTCCGGAGGAAAAGCCGTCCAGGCCGCTGAAGTTCCAAAGCAAAAGCGTCTGAATCAGCAGAACAGCCAGCACGGCGGCCGCCACCGCCGACCGCGAACGCAGACGGAGGGCCAGTAGTCTGCGGGAACACGCGTGGCTCTTCATGGCCGATTCCTTCGGGGCGGCTGCTGCAAGCGGCGGCTGCTGGAGGCAGCTGGCAGGTCTTGAGCGCCAGGGAGGAGGGGAGCGATTTTGGCTCCGGAGGAGAAAGAGGAAAGCGCGTCAGGCGGATGATGCCCACGCGTGGCCGCCAGAGTCAACCTCTCTAAAACTCTGCCGTTACGCAGCTGTTGGCGACCACTGCGCAGCGGACCGGTACCGGTCCGTGTGTTGTATGATACCAGGCCACACAGAAAGAAAAATGTAAAAGCGACGATTAAAAGCGTCGGCGACCAATTTCCTCATCGATTCGTTGTGTTGCACGATTTAGGGGCCACTAAGCAAAACACACGTCTATTCTATAGCTTATGAATGACCTACATTTCATGTTGACAATATCTGTGTATTATTTGTTCTTGCAACATCCATTGCAGCATGGTCATCCTACCCCATGTGTGGTCCCCTTCTCAAGGTTTTTTTTCATTTTCCTCATGTTGAGGATTTTGAGTTTTTCCTTGCCCACATGTAGGTTTTAGAGCAGGGCATGTGTAACGACCCTCAATCATGCGCGACACAAGGTTCACTGTCACTCAGTTTATTGCATGCATTCAGTAAACAAAACAATACAAAGAAGTCGGAACGTCTGTGCACGACTGCATACGTCTAATACATTAATAGAAACAAAAATACAAAAACCGGACATTACTCAACATGCCGCACATGGTGGCGTGGTTGCATTGAAACATGTTGCATCCCAGTAATCATCGTTTCAAGCTGCATTACTCTACTTTTTATGCATCATTTAGCACAACTTATATACACTTATACACAAAAATAGTTTGTAAAAGCAGCTCCTGTATCTAGCAAAATATGCATTTTTACCCAAACTTATATTGGGCACAGCTTACCTTCAGCACGAGGTGATCTAGCTGAAGGTACGGGAAGCGCAGAAGCCCATAAAGTGCCAAACGAAAAAGACAGTCACACATGCCCTTGGCTTAATAAATCAATGTGGTACCAGAATTTTAACAGTAAATTTTAAAAACACATTTTTTGAGAATTCAAAAAAACTCAAAGCAATAAAATTTCAACTCTGTTACAGATGGTGTAGTAATAGTCTGTGGTTTGCAATCATCTGTGGTCTGTGCAGCCCTTTGAGACTCCTTGTGATTAAGGGCTATACAAGTAAACATGACTTGACTTGACTTAAGCACGTTACAACAATGCAAATAAGTATAGTTGCGAAGTTGTAGGGTTTGTAGTGCCACTTTGATCCAGCAGAGGGCGCCTTGGGAACATTTTTATAAAAGCATCTTACATTTTTTTCAAATTCTTTCTGAACATTGCATCATCACAAACAAAATTGGCAGGAAACGTTCAACCATTACAACATTAACGATTTTCAAAGGAACAGAAAGTGATGCAGATATACAGAGGAAAAAAACTTAAAATATATTAATAAAATATATAAAGTAAATGTCACGGTTGCCACGGTGCCCAATTGGCCCCGCCCATGGACACCAACTGAAACGCGTTGACAGATTGCTCCCTGACTACTTAAACGCTGTCTGTGAGTCACCTGGTGTCAAAGTATCTGCGAAACTCCTGCTAAACTCTGTTATGTTTTGCCAAGCCTGTGAATCCCCGTTTTTGCCTGTGTTTTTTGCTCTTGTCTTGCCAAGCCCTGTGAATCTCCATTTTTGCCTGTGTTTTGCTCCTGTTTTGTTCTCGCCCCGTTCTGTTTGATTTTGCCCACTTCCTCGTTCCGATCAATCTACTTCCGTGACCAACGATCCCCGGATAGAGTGTGCACTCATTTCTCTTCTCCCCAATAAACTGTGAGTAACGTTACACGATTGGGTTCTGCTTCCTGTTTCCTGTCCTGGTCCTGACAGTAAAGCCTTGCAGCTGGCTGGTAACCAGTTCAGGCTGTCTTCTGCCCACTGCCCAAAAATGGCTGGGATGGGCTCCAGCACCACCTAGTGAGGATAAGCGGTGCAGAAATGGAAATAAATTAAAAAGAAAAATAATAATGATGACATGTCTAACTCAACACAAATGAGCTCAAGAGGTAGAGTTCTCGTCTGAGATCAAGAGATCGCAGGTTCGAACCCCGGTTCCTCTGTGTTACATGTCGAAGTGTCCTTGGGTAAGACTCTGAACCCCTAATGCCCCCAATAAGCAGGTTGGCGCCTTGCATGGCTGCACGGCCACGACTGGTGTGTGAGTGTGTGTGAATGGGTAAATGTGAAGCACATTGTAAAGCGCTTTGGGAAGTCTTCATTAACTTGAAAAGCGCTATATAAATGCAGATCCTTTCATTTCATTTCATATTTTTTGCTAGGTAAATATGGTGCCACACCATCCATCCATCATCTGCATTTTTTTGTTTTACTGACGGTGCTACATTTCAGGCTGAACCTGAACTGGAGCTTTGAGATGGTACGTTTGAATTAAAAATGAATAGTGCCTCTTAACAATAGTGCAATGAAAATAGCTGCAATAGCGTTTAGCAACAACAAAATACGCAAACAAGTCACAAGGTTTACATTTTCAATTTTGTGCAATTGACATTAAACAGCCCAAAAAGAAGCTGTCTCTGAGCCTGTTTGTCCTTGTTTTAAGGTACCAACAGGTCAAAGAGCTTGTGGTTGAGTTAGGAAGAGTCCTTTTAACTGTTGTTGACGTTGCTGCAGTATTGTAAGCTGGCAATGTCGTCTAGACCGGCCAAAGAGCAGCCAATGATCTTCTGGGGGGTCATGACTACTGTCTGTATACTTTCCAGTCCGATGCTTTGCTCCCAGCATACCAAATGGTGAAACCGAACGTCAGAATGCTCTCCATTGTGGCTTTGTAGAAGGACACCAGGAGCTTCTGTTCCTGGTTGTTCCTCCTGAGAACCCTCAAGAAGTATAGTCGCTGCTGGGCCTTCCCCATCACAGCCCAAGTGTTGGCAGACGAGTAAAGGTCATCAGCAATGTGCATGCCCAGGAGTTTAAAGGAGTGGATTAAGTGTTGACACAACACTGTTTTAATGTCCAAATGCTGATGTGGTTAGGACGTCTGCTGGACAACAAGTTCTGCAGGAAGCCCTCGAGTAGCCCAGGACTTGCTGTAGGTGTCTGTATTGCTTGGGAATGTTTAAGGATTGCCCCAAAAGTTCCAAACTAAGTGGCTAAGGAGAGCTGGGTCTGGGTTGCTCTGTTAACTGACGTTCATTGATTGTATTGGTTTTGTTCCAACTAGGGTTGCAAAATTCCCAGAATTTTCAATTTAGGGAAATTTTCCTGTGAGTTTTCCGGAATTTGGGGAAATATTGGGAATATTCAGGACATATTGTTTTGTCTTTTGTTTTATTAATAGCAATTGCAAATAAAGTCTTGATTTATAATACACATAAGTCTAAAAGCTGCAATGCTGACAGTATAAGAATTGGCAGAATGAACAAAAAAAACTGAAAAAATAAATTTTTGTGAAATATAATGTTTATTTGAAAATTCCCAACAAATAATTAGGTCTAACCGTCTAACTTTGCTAAAATTGCCTCAAATCTACCATAATCATCGCTTATATAACTTGCTGAACAAACAATAAATTATGAAATTTTGACCTAATAAAAGACTTAAGAACTGTAGTAGCTTAATTATCAGGTCCAGAACACTTATTAGTAACTAGTTCATCATTTCCATGTCTGACGTTTCATCCTCATCGTCTGTATCATAGGCTTCATTTATGTGTGATTCCTCTTCGTGATCTAGGGCTATACAAATAAAGATGACTTGACTTGACTTGACTCAAGGAGACTAGTCTTATCAGAGCTGGCTTCAAACAGTCCAAGATTAGCCCTTACAGAAACCAGCATCTGTATTCTCTCATTCGTTAGTCTGTTGCGTGTTTTGGTGTGGATATTGCCAAATAAAGACCAGTTCTCTAGATGAGCTCTTTGTTTTGTTGCATTTTTTGTACATTTTTGATCACAGTATTTGCAGATTGAAAACTGCTTGTTGTCTTCATTGACTACGGTAAAATGTTGAAACACATCTGATTTTTGACGAGGCATGTCTGGACCTGAAATGTAAAATGTTATTTCTGTTAATGCACCACTCAATGCATTATAAACAATGTGCTGTGGAAATATAAAAGCTACAATACTGTATTGCAGTGATTAACAAAGCTAAGTAACAAAATTAACATACCTTAGAAAATGCCCGTACCCAACTGGCAATGATCAAATGAGCCGCTGAAACACAACTGACACAAGACCTTGCGAAATCACTGTGATCTTGGCAGGATGACATCAGCTTCAAATTGGGTCAGATTAAAATAGACTTTGAGAGGCTGATTTCAGCAGTAAAATAAACAACTAATTGATTTCATAAATTCATTGTGAAATTGTGAATCAAAATATAAAATATCGTTAAAAAGAATTTGTCAAATAAAAATCCCAATATTTCCAAAATTTCCGAGCTGTTGAAAGTTTCCGAAAATTACCTGGTAAATTTCCAATATTTCCGGAAACTTTCCAAGCCTTTGCAACCCTAGTTCCAACCCCCAAAAGAATTACATTTCTGCCATTTTGTCAGGTTCTGGCACGCCACCTTCACCAGGGAGTGTTGAACAAGGCACAGGTGAGCCCAGTCTCCCCACATCTTATGTTGGTCACCCTGATCCTTTATACATTCTGTCACCATGTCAGGTTGGGATTTTGTTTATGGTTTGGACACTTTGCTAGTTGCTTTAGGACCTGGTTGGTGTAACTTGTTCCTGTTTGTTGAGAACACCTGCATTTAGGTCCACCTCCGCAAACGTGACACATTCAAAAATTCCCTTTTTGGCTCGGAAGAGTCAAATCTCTAATTCCCTGTACGCTAATATTCTACTTTTGAAACTACAAGGAGGATCGATTGGGTTGGTGTTGTTCTTGAAAAAAGACGTTTCTAGCCCTCCAAAATTCCAGATCAAAGCTGTAAAAAATCAGATTCAATGTTAATAAGGCTGTACTGTGTTTTTTGTCAAGGCATCGAGTCAAAACATAACTTTCTGGACTTTTTATGTTTTCAATCCGACTTCTGTCTTGATGATCACTGCCATGGCTAGCGCTGATTCTCAGGTGAAGACACGAGGCGTGGGCACGATGGTGTCGAGGATGGCGATGCGGCGGGGATCCCACACACAGTCTTCCTCTAATCCGCTGGGCACCATCCCGCATTGCGGGGGCACCCAAGCCGTGTCGAAGACTGGGCCGTGACGGGCGTTGTGCCATGTTTTCTGCCGCGGGTGCCCTTGGTAGGTGATGGCAATCACGCGGCCCACGTCCACCGCCACTTTTAGAACCACCTTGCAAAAAAGACATGACTCAAAGTTCTTTACCCGTCAAATTATACATTTGTCCCTTTAAGCGCCAATCCAGATCTTCTCAGTCAGTGCTGGCAGACGACGTCGTCATAGATTTCTAATATTGTCGAGGGAGCAAACTCCATACCCCAAAAAACAGCTTTGAGAGGGATTACCACCCGGAGGCTGTAGACACACTACAGGAAAACCGTGAACAGTACTAAATGTCTAGCATACGTTTTTCAGGTGTTTTGTGGCCATGCTACATATAAGAAAAACTGAATTTAATGTGGGAGGGGAAAGAACAAAGAAAGACGATGAAAGAATAGTTTGTGTTCCCCCTGAGATCCGATCTGCAACCTCAGTGGAAATGTTTAAATCTAAACTTAAAACTCACTTCTACTCCATAGCATATGAATAACCTACTCTTCTCGTCGGCTGAAAAAATAGTCTGTGTAATATAGTGGAATAATCTGTGAAGCCCTTTGAGACTCTTCGTGATTTAGGGCTATACAAATAAAAATGACTTGACTTGAATTTGGTAAATAAAATAAACTTGTTTAAAAAATTATTTTTTGCTTTTTTTATATAGTCTGTCTTGCTGTAAGTAGATAGGTCTGCGTTGTCTTAGTGAGGTTTATCGCTTAATAAGGGGAATCGTAATTATTGTTTATAGGAGCAATTGGCTTACTTTCACGCCCACCCAACACTCACATAGCCTTCCACAACCCGTCCTCGTGATAGCATTTGCCGTGTGTTGTCTGTTGCAGAACACAATGCACAATAAAACCCAGCAAAGTATCAAAACCACGAAAAGTAAACCGCGAACGATCAAGGGATTATGGTACAGAAGTAATTTGTACATAAAAAAGTTCATTTTTGTTTAACAAATGCTTGAGCCTTTAAATTGGGTTTATTCTTTGGTTTCAATGAATAATCAAGTATTATTAGAAGGCAACCCTGATGAAAAATCAAGGGATTACTTTATTTGCATTTAAAAATGTGCGATGGCATAAAGTAAGGAACGGTTCGTTGTCAAACGGCTAGACTTAAAATATGCCTTTACTCAAAGCACATAAACTTTTATATTTATAAAAAACCGACAGAACCTTTTCTGAGTCATGATGGTGGAGTGGGTAGCGTCTGGCCTTCTGCAGGTCGCGGCTGAGGTAGACCCCGCGGCCCAGCATGCCGTCGGGCGACTGGCGGAAGCCGGACAACACGATGAGGTCGGCACACTGCCGGGTGGTGCCGTGGTACATGACGTATCGCCGGCCGTCCTCTGGCACGGCTGCCCCTAGGGGGTCAACGCCCTGGGGAAGCACAAAGTCGTTCTCGGCCCAATCGTACTGCATCCTCCTCCTCTTCCTCGCTTGAGCGCTGCATCACTGGATGAACAGCGAAACGTAAATTTTAAAAAAAAAAAATTATGTTATTTGAACCTGTGCGGATGCTGTTCCTGGACTTCAGTTCAGCATTCAACACCATCATCCCACAACACCTGGTAGACAAAATGAGACTCCTGGGTTTCAACACCCCCCTGCGGAACTGGGTGCTGGACTTCCTCACTGACAGACCCCAGTCAGTGCGGATTGGTCAGAACATCTCCGATGTCATCACCCTCAGAACGGGCTCCCCCCAAGGCTGTGTCCTGAGCCCCTTGCTGTTCACCCTGATGACACACGACTGCGTCCCTAGGTCCGCCACAAACCACATCGTGAAGTTTGCGGACGACACAACAGTGGTGGGCCTCATCAGGGACAACAACGACCTGGCCTACAGAGAGGAGGTGGAGCAGTTGGTGGGCTGGTGCAAGGACAACAGCCTGGTCCTGAATGTTGACAAAACTAAAGAGATCATTGTCGACTTCAGGAAAAACCAGCCCAACCATGCCCCACTTTTCATCAACAACAAGGCTGTGGAGGTTGTCAGCAGCATCAAGTTCCTAGGGGTGCACATCACAAACAAACTCACCTGGTCCGTGAACACTGCATCACTGGTTAAGAGGGCACAGCAGCGCCTGTACTTCCTGCGGAGGATGAGGAGAGCCCACCTGCCCCCACCCTCCCTCATCACATTCTACAGGGGCACCATAGAGAGTATCCTGACCAGCTGTATCTCTGTGTGGTGTGGAGGCTGCAGCGCTTCCGACTGGGGTAGTGTGAGGAGGGTGACGAGGACAGCAGAGAAAATCATCGGGACTTCTCTCCCCTCCATTCAGGACATTGGCCAGAAGCGCTGCCTATCCCAAGCTAAGAACATTATCAGGGACCCCTCTCACCCCCATCATGGACTGTTCACTCTGCTAGCCTCTGGGAAGAGGTACTGCAGTGTGCGGTGCAGGACCACCAGGTTCCACAATAGTTTTGTCCCCCTGGCCATTAGACTGTTAAATGGTCAATCAAACACATAGTAAATCTAACTGCTGCTAATCTGTACATCTGTTGGTTTTGTTTGACTTTTTGCACTACTGGCAGTTCTTTATAGCTAGCCACTCCTTGCACATCTGTTTCTCTGCACTATTGTACTTACAGCGTTATTGTTACAGTGTTATTGTTACTGTTTAGCTGACTTGTTTACCTGACTGCCCTTTTTGCACATCTGGTTAGCTGCTCCTCTTGCACTATTTGCGCTACTGTAAAATACTATACATAGCCATAATTATTTAGTATATTATTAGTACTCAATACTCCAACTCAATACAACATTTTATTTATATCTGTACATTCAAGGAAACTGTGCGGGTCAGATGTATCGACATTTCGTTCTGTATACACGTGTACTAGAATGACAATAAAGTAGATCTGAATCTGAATCTTTGTTTGCCTTTGGTGAGAATGGAAAGTTCTACTGGCTAACAACAGCCGAGATTCCTAAACACTCATGTGTCATAATGAATAATTTAATGTAATTTAAATGGGGGCCGCACAGGGGCTAAATGATTAGTGTGTTTGCGGGATAGTTCGGGGGTCATGGCTTCAAAACCAGCTACAAGCCTTCCTTAGGGGAGTTTGCATGTTCTCGACATCCTTGCTTAGGTTTCCTCCGGGCACTCCAGTGACCTCCCACATTCCAAAAACATGCATGTCAGGTTAATTGGCCGGTCCAAATTGTCCCTAGGTGTGAATGAGCGAGTGAGTTGTCTGTCTCTGTGTGCCCTGCGACTGGCTGGCAACCAGTTTAGGGTGTCCCCTGCCCACTGCCCAAAGCTGGATGGGCTCCAGCACCCTTGCAAACCTAGTCAGGATAAGTGGAGCAGAAAACGGATGGATAGATAGCTCCCTGTTATCGTTGGCGCTGCCAAAATCTTTCCTGTTTTGTTTGTTTCCAGTTAGCTGCAAAGTGTTTTCTTTGGCACGCTAGCCTGGTGTTTGCGTCGGTTTTGCTGCGTTTATTCCCGAACAGCTTTCCATCAATCGCCATGGCTGTTGTCGTTTTTCGCTGTTGGTTCCAGGCTAGCCTAGCTGCTCATTTAATGTTTTTAGCCGCCTTTTGTTGATCAATATCAGTTAGCCCCCCATTGGCAGCTTTTTTGCCAGTTAGCCCCTTTTAGGCTGCTAGCCCTTGCAACACAACACAATACTTAGGCAATCTCCACAAAATCCACCGAAAATTATCATACAAAACAACGTTGGGCTGGTGTTCCTCCGATGACATCACAGTTTACGATGACAAAGACATGACGTGCTGTTTTCAAAATGCATCATCTTGAAAAATAATTGGAATATTTGTGGAGTTCGTGCGAAAACCATGTACTGCTTCCACACATTTTGCATATTTAAGAATTTGAGATTACCTTTAACTACTGGCGGTAAGTTTAGTTGGATACAACGTAGTCGAAGAAATTCTTTTTTCAGGAGTATAACTAAAGTAAAGAAAAAATATGTTAATTGAATTTCTGTGAGATTAATACATGTTTCAAAAGAGTTGCACAAAGACAGTATCAACGTGGTCAAACTAACTTAAACCGTGCTATAACTTTTTACACTAACAACATTCCTGATCTTTTGGTATTTCTTTTAAAATCTCTCACCATTCCATATTTGCACTGCACATAATCAAATTGTACATTTGGTACAAAAGCTGTTCTGTATTCTGCATTTTAATTTTGACTACACAAAAATTGCTTTTAAAACCCGTACTTCAATTGTATTTGTAGCCTATTAGATATACATTTTAGGAATTAGTCTATCTTTAAGAAGCTACACATTTAATTGGCATAAAATTTAAATCTTTACCTGGATAATGAGTGAAACGGTGCACAACTTGTGATTTGTTTCGCTTAAATTGTGTTTTCTTTACGCGCATGATGTCAAAACCACGTGTCCGTTGACGTGAAGCGCGTGCGTGTGCATGCACTACCAAACAGACCCACTCTCATGAAATATAACTAATGTCGATTAATTGTGAACTCATACCCGCAGAAAACCTCAGATAGAAAACAAAATTTCAAAAGTGTAGGCTACTGTTCAGTGAAATAGCGTGTTCGATCTTTTATTTACCAGGTCGTGTTCTCAGTGGGTGCGTAAAATAAAGCCCAAATGTTTAATTTTCGACCACTTGATGGCGCGGTCGTCCAATATGAGCGATAGCCAGTGCCACAGCACACAGCAGGATGAGTCCATCATTGGGGCGACTACTAGGTAGGGATTGCATTCTGTAAAAGAAATACAAATTTATCGACCTGATTTTTTTAAAATCAAAATTGGTATTAAAGCTCATGTATTATTGCCTAGTATTCAAATAGATGTTTTGTTTTTCTTTACCATGAGGAGGCACTAAATATTACACACAATCCCCTTTCACAATATAGGGGGAAAAAAAGCATGTTCAAATGGTAACATCATTTTGTAGATGATGTCTGTAGGCAGCAACGCAGATAGGTGGTTAGCACGCAGCCCCACAGTGCGGAGGTTCAGGGTTAAAGTCCAGCTCTCGCAGCCCTCCCGTGCCTGTGCGGGTTTCCTATGAATAAGCAAGTTGTCCGCCTCTGTGTGCCAAGTGACTGACTGGCAACCAGTTAAGGACGTCCCGTGCCCACTGCCTGAAGAGAGCTCAGATGGGGTTCAGGACCCCCGCGAGGACAAGTGTTGCAGATATCTGTCGTATCAACTTCTGAAATTCAGAATTCGTCAATACAATGCATTTGATTTATATAACACAACGGTAAACTATGTTTTTTAATGTTTTGTATATACTGAAGGGTTACACAACCCAAAGGTTTTAAGGATTACAAAATACCAAATAGATTACTTTGACCATGCATGATTAGTCACATTGCTTGTCAGTTTTGATTTGTGCATAAAGCTTTCGAGAGTCAAGATCACAGTCTGTACATGTTTATTAAAAAAAGAAACAATTGCAGTACACACGAGTGTCAACATTCACATGAATCATATTTGGTGTTGAAATGTCAAAGAAATGGAACTAAGAGGGACAGCCGTTTTAGAGCATCAGCCCCACTGTGCAGAAATCCAGGGTTCAATTCCAACAACCAACCTCCCGAGTTTAGATGTTCTCCCCAATGGCTGTGTGCATTTTCTCCCACATTCCAAAGACAGGCATGTCAGGTTTATCGACAGGTCCAAAATGTACCTAGGTGTGTATGAGCAAGGGTATTAACGGTCTTTGTGTGCCCTGCAACTGGGTCTCAACCAGTTCAAGGGTGTCCCCTGCCCCTGCCCATGCCCAAAGATAGTTGGGGAGAATTCCAGCATTCCCTGGGACTCTACTGAGGATTAGCGGTGCAGACAATAGCTGGAAATGCAACAAATTCTCGACTAGACCAAAACTTCAATTTTGGGACAGCAAAAGCATAAATCCTTTGGGTAATTAGCATAGCACAAAATGCATATATTAGTGGAAATATCCCCAAGAAGATACACCATGTTTACAGCTCTTCACCCCACCCCCACAAAAATTCTAATGAGAACCTTCTATTCATTTTTCAACCGTCAACAAAAAAAAAAAAGTCACACATTTTTCTTAGGGTAAAAAGTCTTAGAAATTTTGATGATAAAAATAATCACTAAAATAAAAAAAAAAATTGTTCAATGTTATATATCTTTTAATGATGAACCTACAAGATTTGAGGCACTACAGGAGTTCCTTGGTACCAAGGAGTACTACTAAATACTAATGCTAAAGTATAAATCGACTAATTGGCTAGGTAGTAAAAGCACAAGATACAGTGTATTTAAAAAAAAAATTCCTACTTGAGATTATAATCCAGGAGTAACATACTCGAGCAATAGTTATGGTAATATAGTCATGGTAACATTTGATTTAATTCATGTGAATTCATCACTTAGCAAATATCATACTGACCTAAAAGTTATCCAAAGTGGTCAAGACCTGTAAAATGAGCGAATAAAACAGGAAACTATGGAAACAGTCGCGGTAGCGGTCAACGCCCGGCCTCGTGGCATTTCATGTGCAGCCTGAGGTTTGCCTTGCGGTAGAACGTCTTCCCGCACACCTCGCAGCCGTGTGGCTTCTCGCCCGTGTGCACGTCGCTGTGCTTCCTGAGGGAGGAGCGATCGCTAAAGCGGCGCCCGCACACCTCGCACTCGAACGGCTTCTCGCCCGTGTGTGTACGCATGTGGCGCATCATATTGTGTTGGCAGTTAAAGGCCTTCCCGCACACTTCGCATTCGAAGGGCTTCTCGCCCGTATGAACACGCATGTGCGTCTCTAGGTCGCGGCGACCGTCGAAGAGCTTGCCGCATACCTCGCAGGCTTTGCCATGGCTGTGCGTTGACAAGTGGGCCTTCATTTGCTCAGAGGTGTCGGCGTGGAAGCCGCAAACGCCGCAGTCGGACTGGTGGCAGGCCGAGTGGTTGACGAGCGCTACCAGCGAATGAAACATGCGGCCGCATACTACACAGATGACGCGGTTCTTCTTGGGTGCGCGCGCTTTGGCTTCCGCCGTCCCTTTCTGGTGCGTGAGCAGGTGGCGCATCCTTGCCGAGTGGTCGTTGAAAAGCTTCCCGCACTGGTCACAGGGGAAAGGCCGCTCACCCGTGTGGGTGCGCATGTGGCGCCGCATGTTGTGTTCACAATTGAAAGCTCTGCCGCAATCGCCGCACACGAAAGGCTTTTCGCCCGTGTGCACGCGCATGTGCATCTCCAGGTCCCGAGCGCCTTCGAAGCGCTTGTCGCAAACGTCACAGGTTTTTCCGATGTCGTGCGTTCGCAAATGCCCCGCCAGGTCGTCGGTGCGGACGCCGCAAACGCCGCAATCGGTGAGGTGTTCGGGCGAGTGGTTGACCAGAGCGATGACCGAGTGGAAGGCTCTGCCGCACACGGCGCACACCACGCGACCCTTGGCCGGCTTCCCGCTCGCTTGCTCGTCATTGGTCGATCCGTCCTCCGTGATCTCGTGGACCAACATGTGGCGCTTTCTTGTCGAGTGGTCGCTAAATTGCTGGCAACATACCTATGAGAAATCATTGAATAAAACCACGATTAACTCTTCAGTGCCATTGACAGCAAATGACTGCCTTGGGCAGTCGTCAGTTATTTACCACCAAGAACGGAATCTCTGCCCTGGCCATCTCTGCAGTAAAAATTGAGCTGGTCAGAATATGTAGCGACTAACTAGTTAGGTCTTTGAGAAGAAATTAACTTTAAAGTTGAAGACATTAGTGGCTTGAAAGTAAGAGAATGCCTAAAATCCACCTAATACAAGAAGGATGCCCCTTAAAAAATAGTTTCCCCAAGTAGAAACCTTTAGGAGTCTCTAACGTGGTGGCCATTGGCACCAGGATGCCCACTAAGGACAGTTGAGGTTCCTGCAGGCGGATATGTTCTGAAAACAGCTCATCAGGACTGGCTCATTGTTATTTTCTAGTAAAATATTATATTAGTGGGTGACTGAGTCTTTTTAACCCTACTTCACATAATTAACCTAGTAATAACATAGTAATAACAAGTTTAAAAAGTCCAGCATGAAAATGGGCCTGTAGTTAAAAGGTGAAAAGGGTGTCGAGGACATATGTTCCATTACACTGTACAATCAACCCAAATATTGTTGTATACCATCTTGGCGTCAAGTTGCTTGCATGAAAACGGGAATAATCTTTGGCATTGAATGTGTAAACTCATACCAGTCAACCTGTACGGTTTTGCCGTACAAAGTACGTTTATTATGCATTTTAAGACATGCACGACGTACGGAAAAACGCAAATTTGTCAATATTGGGTACCATCCGGTATATACTATCACGAAACAGCAAATCAATCAAGTAAAACGCGTTCGCCGCGGAAGCTTCTGACTTGGTATCGTTTTTTTCGTTGCAAACGAAGCGAGCGGTTAGATGTAGTGAAAGGAAGTCAGTCTCTTTTTAGAGAACTGGGTTTTTCGTCTCAACTCATTAAGGAGAGCCGGCTCCCAAGCTTTGATGCATTATATTACAAATAATCATGTTGTGTAAAGAAGTTAAGAAAAAAAGGAAGTAGAAAATGAAAAAAAAGACAGGTTTGTGGTTATCCCTTTAATCAGTATATTACCAACCTTAATTTAATGCAGAAAATGAATTCATAATTTGAATAAGAAACTGTATTATTCTACTTAATTATATTTGCATGTATTTTACCCTTCTACAGTGAACGTCCAAGCTACTTAATTTTTTAACTTTTCTTTATAATAAACCTCATTCATGTCGAGCAACTCAGGATCTCACAACAAAATGTTAATTAACAATATATATGATATATCGAAACACATGTACAATATAACATGTTAAACTACAAAAATAAACACGTTTGAAAAAAAAAAAAATGGTGTAAGATTATTTTGTAAGGGAAAATACGACAGTTTGTAAGGGCATGGAGCCGTGGAGGTTGACAGGTATGTAAACTGGTTTATTTTAACAGTGGAGTGGATGCAGTTTTACACCCGAACCAGGTCACCAACACTATACGAACTCAATAATGCCCTCCAGCGGCCAGTAAGAGCATTTGGTTTGTATTAAAAAATATTATAACTTTTTTTTTTTAAATGAATGAGTATGGATAGGTCTGATGCTACTGAACATTGAAGGACAGGAATGAGAAAAATATTTAAAAATGGCATTTGATTTTCTTAGTGTCACCAAAGAAAATGTACGCCAAATAATGTATTTGCATTTTTAAGACTTTTCAAAAGACTTTTAATACCAATTAAGGACTTAGTATTAGAAGAATGAATTCAATGCCTCTTAAGACTTTTCAAGGATCCGCTGGAGCCCTGTAAAAAACATGTCTTGTTGTAAATACATGAGAATGAAGCTATACATACGTGGCAGGCGTACGGTTTCTCTCCCGTGTGCCGGCGCATGTGTCTGTTGAGGTTGTGCTGGCAGTTGAAGGCCTTCCCGCAGTGCTCGCATGTGAACGGCTTCTCGCCCGTGTGCACGCGCTCGTGCATCTCCAGAGCGTTGGCCGTGCCGAAGCACTTGCCGCACACGCCACACACGTGACCCTTCATGTGCGTCCTGACATGATCCTCAAAGCTTTCTTCCGAGTCAAAGCTCTGACCGCACACACTGCACACGTCCTTGGGGTGCGCCTCGCTGTGATTGACCAGCGAGATCATAGCATGGAAACTCTTTCCGCAAACTTTGCAGCTGAAAGCCGACTTGGCCTTCCGTAAAGTTTTCTTCTTTGGCTCGTCGCCTTCACTGGTCTGTGAATCTTCATTGCTGTCCTTCAGAAGTAAAGCAAAAATTGTATGTTCTTTTCGTAAACACTTTATTCATAAGTCTCTCCATGAAAAAAAAATATATCTACCGCAAGGAAATAATTATATGATAAACTATTGTCTTTTTCCAAATAGACCCAGTTGCATTCTGGCAGATGATGTGATAAAATATATCATAAAGTCCATGTTGAGTCTTTTAACCCAGAAAACATGAGAAGCTGAAAATTTGTTAGGATAGGTGAACTCCTTAAAGCATTTCATTTGAAAGATATCTAAAAGTTTGGCCCAAGCAATGCAATTAGGTCTTTCATGCTTTCCAGAGCTCATTACAAATCAAATGCAAGACTTGGAAATTAATTTTTAATATTATGTAAAGTTTCATTGAGCGCATAAATGACCCATTTCAGCTCATAAGATTCACAAAAAATAAATAAATAAACATGTGACTTTTGTTGTTGCCAGTACTGATTTCTTCATGTGGAATCTTTCGGTATTTATCTTTTGAAGAATGTCGTTTTATTTTGAAATTATTTTCATTCATAAAATCATTATGGCAAACTTTTCAAATTGTGAGCCGAATTTGGTTGAATACATTTGACAGAGAACTGACCCGGAGGAAAAAAGAATGTGGGGACACTGAGTACAACAGTGGAACCCTCTCAAAAAGAAAAAAAGCTTTAAAAAAAAAAAAAAAAAAATCAGTAGTACCATCTTAACCATATATCCATTTATTTTTACCAGTTTTGTGGGCCATATTAAAAAACTGAGGAGTTCGTAAGCTGCCGTAGGGTGCAGTTTGCATACCACAGTATTATGGCGAGTGGATTAATAGGTACAGCATTTTAATGTCCATTGGACCATATTTTAATAAATGTATAAAAAGAAGTTTCTCTGTTCCTTTCCTAACCTGTTCTTGCTGATTCAAGCCCGGAGGGACCCAATCACCATCGCCGTTGTTGTCGTCTTCATCACACACCACTTGTTCATGTGCCACCTTCTCATCATCTTCATCGTCATCATCATCATTCTCCTCCTCATTGTCTTCCTGGCACGTAATGGCCACCTCCTCGGGCTGTGTGCCACTCACACAATTGTCTCCTTTCGCTTTCTGCAATCACAGTTATAATCATTTAGTCCGCATCATACACCATTTTACTAGAAGAGATATAATAATATTCAAATGTCACAATGAAGTAAACATCACAATATGAACACCTGGCAAAATTAATATGCAAAGCTGGGACTCAAGTAAAAAACATCCATCCATCCTTTATCTAAACCGCTTATCCTCAAGTAGGGTCGCGGGTAAGTAGAACACAAACCAGTGTATAAACACATTTTTCATGGCCAAATTCAAGCACTTTTTAAAGACTTTCAAAGCCATTTCTCAAGTACCATTAAATGAGGAGATAAATTTCTTTTAAGATAAATTTCTCCCCATATATCTGTCGAGTAAAAATGTAGCTTACATTTTAGGTTGCAGGAAGTTTTTACCACTTCAATGTACGACTGGAAAGCTACCTTAATTTCCTGCATGACCCATAATAAATAAATATTTGAGGCTTAATCCTTGCACCAATACCAATTGCATAATGCCCGGTTAAGGTGTAGCATGCACCTGTCCTCTTGGGCTCGGCCCGCAAGCTGTGATGATACTTCATAGGACCATCCCATACGAATAAATGTTTCATGCCGTTAATCACGTGGGAAGGAATGCTATCGAAAAGTGAAGACACCAGAGAGTAGTGTCAGTGTCATTTTAAAGCAGACTTGTTGAGAAACATGGCAACAATTTCAAGCATTGACACTTTGTCTAAAAATCCAATTACTTTTCAAACCTTTAAAACATTAAATTCAAGCATTAAGGATTTCGAGCACCCAGACGACCCATGACAACCCCCCCAAAAACAACTATTTCTAACTGCATAAAAACTCACATTACAATAAAAAATAAATAAGCTTAATCATGCCATGTCAGGTTAGTGTCAAACTACAATATTGACTTAATAGTACAAACTGTTATGGTCTATGTACAATAGTTAAAAATGTATTGGGCTGGTACATGTTCTTTGGAGCCAAAGTTTTGAATATTTGCTAGATGCCCTAATTAATGGCTATGGTAACCACAGTAGCCTCAAAATTCCTGGAAATTGAACTGCAGATTAATGACAAGAGGATGCCATAACTGCAAAGAGAAATCATAGCCACATGAGAAACCTTACCTGTTCAGGGGCAGTGGGATCCTGCTCAAGGGGCTCTATCCAGTTGCGATCTGACAGTAGAACAAATCATTATTAAACTAGGTTCATACTTTGTTCAGTATTTTTCTAATGAAATGATTAAATATTAATTACATTCAGCCAAGTAATCTGTTATTTTTTTGCTATATTTTTTTAACTGTATGCAATGTAATCTTAAAGGGACGCTGTAATATTTGACCACTAGATAGCACTGTATTGTGAAGTGCAGGGGTCGCCAACCCCGTGCCCGCGTGCTCACAGACGCCAGCGGCGGCAATCTCATGTGCCCGCTCTAAAATTAGAACCAATCCCGAACTGTCAATGCCTAAAACATTATCAAATTGTTGTGCGATTGTTTAAAAAAAAAATGCATTTATAGTGGTGTGAATAAAAAACAAAGTTTAAAAAATATATTAAAACCTAAGAAAACCCTCAAAAATATCAATGTAGCAGAGTTTAATAATCAGAACTCTGACGTAACATGGGTCGAGGTGAGTGTGCACGTCAATTGCAGCCTCGATCTTGAGCGTCGCGAAGGAGTCAAAAACGATTTCTACATACTTAACCATGGCGTGGAAAAAAATGAAAGTTTACATTTCGTAATGAATGGGAGGATTTTTTTTTTTAATTCGTGTGAAAGAAAACGGTCTTTTTTTCGGCGCGATTGTGACTGCGGCAAATCGGCACAACGTGTAGGGCTACTTCAGCACTTGTCACAAAACCATAATTACCCGCGAGGCAACACACCACGAACAGAAAAGGCTGGCGAAATAAAGGCAACTTCAGAATTCTTTTTGACAAGGCTGGTATTAAAAAAACAACAACCTCTCAAAAAGCAACCGAAGCCTTTTAGTGCCACACAATTTTCAGTTCTGTGCCATGGCAGATGAGAGTTAAAATATTGAAAAGTTGTTAAAAATGTGTAACTAAGTTTAAAAGATATGTTTTGTTTTAATGGCTGGATATTTAGTGATTGCAAGAAATGTGATATTTTATTTTTATTTAATTGAAAGTTTTGATCTTACAAAATGTATCATTTGTAGAATAGAATATACCTTTATTGTCATTGTTACAAAATGGGTTAACATATTGTGACAACGAAATTGGGCATGACACTCCAGTTTTACACATTCACAGTGAGGTATGAGCCAAGAAGTTAAAGGAACAGAGAAGATAAGGTTATAAAACAAGGGGGATAAGGCTATAGTTATAATTTACATGGTATTTACACAAGAAATGTCGGCATGTGGGATGTTACATACAGTGTTGTCGTGATACCGTTGGTATCGTAAGGGTTGTGCAATATTGCATTTGGTGCAAAGTCATCATAGTGCAAAAAATAGTCAGCATGGTGCAGAGTTCATTAAACTGATGATAAGAGTCTTGAAAAAATTAACGTCATTTCCTGCAAAATTGTTGTTAATGTTGTCTTTTTTGTTTCATTTTCAGCATTTGTAATTGAAACAATTGGAAAGGTAAAAAATAAAATATTACATGTTTATCTGTTTCCTACCTGGTTGAATATTTCTGAATAATTATTCATCATTAAAAAACAGTTCTTGCTGAAAATATCAGTAAGATAGAAAATTAAAGTAATTAGCTAACGAAATTAAAATTCTTGTTTTGGAAGTACGTTATCAAGGTGCCCTTTAAGTTGCTCTCTGCTTCAAAAAGGTTAGAGACCCCTGGTGTAGTGCAACCAAAAAAAAAACAAAAAAATTGCTACTAACATGGGAGAATACAAACTACAAAAACTCAGTCAATTTTTCCTTCATATTTATTTGCCCAGCCTTTCACAAGCTTTTTGTATTTAAAGGGTAGCAAGATGGCAGACAATCATTGCAATATGTATTCTGTGTAGCACTATTTAGTTATTCTATACAACACGCTACAGTGGGCATTTGCACGTCACAATGGGTATTTGTATATTGTATTCTTTTTGCTTTATTATTGTATTGTTCTCAGCTCAGGGATGCTGCTGGAAATGTGAATTTCCCTTTGGGGATGAATAAAATATCTATCTATCTAGCAGTCCCTCTAGGTGAGCCGCATGTTATGTACAATGGGTACACATTTCTCACCCTGCGTCTATTAAAAATGAGTGTATGCTTTTGTGAAACCTCATGTGTTTATTTCTTAAGTTTCAAATCAATATTTTCAAATGACATTTTTCAACCACTAGGAGTCACTAAATATACACAATGACCCTTTAAACAGCTTCATCAAACACGTCAAGTAATACAATATTTTCCCCTTGTACTACTTGATGAGCAGAGGATTATTATATAAAAACACTGCTCTGTACTGTAGTTAGTGTCAACTTGAAAACATGAAACTACCAGAGGTAAGATCCCAAACCCGAGCCGACCCAAAATTCAAGCAAAATTGGTTCAGACATATAGAGGTGGACGTTTTGTTCCTACCTATCATACGTGGCTTTATAAATGATGTTATTTTCGGTTGAAAGCAGTGAGATTGTAAGATTTGTTTTTATTTAGTCTTACTTGACTCATTCACAGCTTAAAAATAGTGCTTTCTCACTAAACCTTTAACACTGGCTTGTCATTATGTGGTAGCCATTTCTTGTGGTGTTTGTTGACTATGGCATACCTGTACAAAGTACGTTTTTTATGCATTTTAAGAAGAGTACGGCGTACAAGGAAATCTGTACGGAAAAATGCAAATTTGTCAATGATGGGTACCATCCGGTATACACCGACTATCACAAAACGGCAAATCAAATCAAGCCTCTTTCTCGGTATGGTTTTTTTCTGTTGCAAACGAAGCGAGCGAATTGATGCTACTGTGCGCATGCGTCCGCCACCTGGGGATTTCCGATCATGCATCATTCAGAAAAAAAATATGGTGTACGATTTTGTACGGGAAAATAGGACAGTTTGTACGGGCATGAAGCCGTGGAGGTTGACAGGTATGCTACGATAATCACGCAATGTATATATGCATGCACGGCAACCCTTGTTTTAGATTGTCAGTAAAAGTTCTGTGACATAATTCTAAGCTTTGGTTTTGCTGCTTTTACTTGATTATCAATACAATAAAATTGCTATCAGATCAGAATACAATAAGAAGTTGCAACAGGGTAGGACATTTAAGCGGAACACTGGGTTTGGCCTAAAATGTCAATCATTACATTCTGGTCTGATTTCTCTCTTGCTGCCTTATTTAAGAAAATTATCCACCCGCCAGTGGCCTTTTTTCTGTATCTGCTTCAATCTTGTAAAGTGCCAGGCCATATGCCTAAAAGGTGATGTCCGAAACTTCGTAATATTGCACTTGCTGGCGCCATCTTCTGGCAGAAATCATCATTATTGTTGCACGTGCAAGTATGTGTAATTCAGTCGAGTAAATAGACTGCTGGGCGCGGGCTCGATTTTTTTAGGCCCGATCTTACCTCTGGAAACTACCGGTCGTCTTTTTGTCCCGCAATGTACATGACTCAACTGCGCCATCTTTCATCCAGAAAGAAGCAGTGCAAGATAAAAGTGCTCGAATGAAGTTACAGTTGAGTCGCTAAAAAAACAATTCCAGTAGTTTAATGACACGGAATTTGAAACGACGGGAGAAGCCAAAGCAACCTTTTTGTTGTAGGAGCCTTTGGTGGCGCTCAAGCTCCAATCTGGAGCGAAGCAGCTCGTCCTCGAGGCCGACGATGGTTCCTTTGAAAACCTGAAAAATTTCTTCGGCAGCCACGCGTAGACGCTCGTTGACGGCCGCCTGGAGCCGCTGGAAACTCGACATGATGTTAGAGAACACTCGGACGGCGTCGACTACGGAAAAGAACAATGGGAAAGGCTGCTTTATACGCCCAAATATTGATTGTTAATAAGAAGTCACTTCCGTTTTGCTCTTCTTCGTTTACTACAAATCAGTATCCCTGCTTACCCAGTACCTGGGTGCTGACACTAGAAGGAAGTCTATGAAACTACACGCCATTAAGTCCATTAAGTTCAGTCAAAAGGAGAGCATTTAGAATTAAACACTTGGAAGCTCAAATTTGTGCAAACAAATAGATGTTCAAAAGGGCGTTGTGTTGTGACTTTTATGCTATTACGCTTGGGTATCAACCAGATACTTTACACAAAACATACGATGCACATCATTTAAATGTATTGATCCTTTTGTTGCCCATCCCTCTTCAGACCAACATATGCTTCCACCCGGTCTTGAACCGGGAACATTTCCCCTGTTAGATGAAAATGCTAACCCCGCACTACGGAAATGTGCTTTAACTTGGGAAGGATGGGCTCAGCCAGGCTGTACTTATCTAAGACACATGACAGAAAATGGTGCCCCTACGGCTCTAGTGGTAAAGGCATCCAATGATGAGTCAAACTTGTATGCGAAGTAAAAAAAATGTTCAGTGTTTACACCTTTACACCAGTTGGTGACGCCAAAGCCTAAATAATATTTTGAAATAAATGAAAAACTACATGAGCATGGTTAGGTCTCGTGCCTATGAAAACCCTGAGTGGTAGGAAGTCGAAAATAGTCAAAAATGGCTGAGTTAACTTATCACACATTAAATTAACGCCCAAATCATCTACACTGGTATGCATTACGTCACAAAAAACTAAAAGGGTTAAACAGTGCGGTGCAGATAATGCCGAGTTTGGCACATTCAGATCTCCAAATACAAGAATTTACTGTACAGATTATTCATTATTTGATTGGAAAGTTACGTGTTTTAAAGCAATATAAACTGTATCGTAGAAAAAAAAATAACCTTTAAAATTCTAGATTCTGACTTTTACTTATAAATGGAGTCCTTGCGCCTCTCTTTTTGAATGCATCATAAACCACTTGTTGCATACCTGTTAACCTCCACGGCTTCATGCCCTTATATTTTCCCTTACAAAATACAAAATAATCTTACACCTTATTTTTTTTCAAACGCGTTTATTTATGTACCGTATTTTCCGCACTATAAGGCGCACCTAAAAGTCTTAATTTTTTCAAAAGCTGACCATGCGCCTTATAATACAGTGCGCCTTATATATGGCTCAATATTAAATTCGCAAAGTCTCGCAACTTACGCAACAGCCGCCGACTCGATTTTCCCCCGAACGTGGAGTAGTCTGCGGTGTATGCTGGGATTTATATACCGGCGTTTCATTGGTTAACCAATGTGTCAATCATTATTTGAATCGATCGCTATTGGCTAAAGTTATTCGGAGCCTCGGATTGGCTAGAGGGCCAAAACAAACCCTGCAATTGGCCGAAAAAAATGTGTCAATCATCCGTTAAATCGATCGCTATTGGCTGAAGTTATTCGGAGCCTTGGATACGCTAGAGGGCCAAAACAAACCCTGCAATTGGCCGAAAAAGATGTCTCAATCATCCGTTACATCGATCGCTATTGGCTGAAGTTATTCGGAGCCTTGGATACGCTAGAGGGCCAAAACAAACCCTGCAATTGGCCGAAAAAGATGACTGAATAGCAAGTGCTAAACTACGCCATAAAGAAACATGTTTCATTAGTCTGTATTTGTAAACATTTTACTCTCCTGGATTTACTACATTCACGGTTGTAAGAAGACCATGATTGCGTATCATTATTGAACGTGAGAACTTAGGTGAGTTATGCGGCTTTATATTTTCCTGGTAGATAGATAGATAGATAGATACTTTATTCATCCCCGAAGGGAAATTCACATTTCCAGCAGCATCCCTGAGCTGAGAACAGTACAATAATAAAGCCAAAAGAATACAATATACAAATACCCAGTGTGACGTGCAAATGCCCACTGTAGCGTGTTATATAGAGTAACTAAATAGTGCTACACAGAATACATATTGCAGTAAGATTCGGTAATATCCAATGTAGGTGGTGTGGTTTAATGTGGGCCTTTACTCTGCCGGGTGGAGTTAAAGAGCCTCATGGCATGAGGAAGAAAAGATCTCTTCAGTCTGTCCGTAGTACAAGACAGTGACAGCAGTCTGTCGCTGAAACTGCTCTTCTGTCTGGAGATAATGCTGTGTAGTGGATGCGATGGATTGTCCATGATTGACCTCAGCTTTTTCAGTGCTCGTCTCTCAGCTACTGTTGTTAGGCTGTCCAGCTCTTTGCCCACAACAGAGCTCGCTTTCCTAGCCAGTTTATTGAGACGAGAGGCATCCTTCTTCTTGACGCTGCCTCCCCAACACGCTGCCACATAGAAGAGGGCGCTTGCCACTACTGTCTCATAGAATATTTTCAGGAGCTTTTTGCAGATGTTGAAGGAGGCCAGCCTTCTGAGGAAGTAAAGTCGGCTTTGCCCTTTCCTACATAGAGCTTCTGTGTTGGCAGTCCAGTCCAGTTTGTTGTCCAGTTGCACACCCAGGTATTTGTAGGTCTGGACAAATTCTACACATTCTCCCTTGATGGTTACAGGAACCGGGTGAGTTCTGGTTCTCCCGAAGTCCACCACCATCTCTCTGGTCTTGGTGGTGTTTAGGTGCAGGTGGTTTGCGTCGCTCCATCGGACAAAGTCCTGAATCAATTTCCTGTACTCCTCCTCCTGCCCGTTTCTGATACATCCCACGATCGCAGTGTCGTCGGCAAACTTTTGCACATGGCAGGACTCAGAGTTGTACTTAAAGTCCGATGTATATAGAGTGAATAGGAACGGCGAGAGAACGGTCCCCTGCGGAGATCCTGTGCTGCTAACCACAGTGTCCGATGTATCTTGTTTTAGAACGATCTTGATGTTGCTGTGATGAGTTGAGTGAATAAAACTCAATTCCAAGTGTTTATTGTCATATGCACAGTAAAGTTGCGAGCGAAAAAGAAAATGGAAACTAAGGAATGGTTGGCATTTCTTGAATCCCAAGACTTTAACCTTCCGAATGATATTTGAAACGATGCATTTAAGTGACATCGTACGGAAACCGCATCCGCACGTGTCTACGACACGTATTTGCTTCTTTGCAAGCTTTGGGAATGTTAAGGGGGTAATCAGTTTGACTGAATCATCTGACTGCGTCTCATCTATGGAAGATATAGGACCAAAAACTATTTTTTTGGGGGTGCGCCCTATAACTCGGTGCGCCCTATAGTGCGGAAAATACGGTAGTTTAACATGTTATATTGTACATGTGTTCCGTTTTATCATATATATATTATTAATTAACTGCCCTGCGATTGGCTGGCAACCAGTTCAGGGTGTCCCCTGCCCACTGCCCAGAGATGGCTGGGATGGGCTCCAGCCCTCCCGCGACCCTAATAAGGATAAGCGGTACAGCTAATGAGATGAGATGAGATTATTAATTAACATTTTGTTGTGAGATACTGAGTTGCTCGACATGATTGAGGTTTATTATAAAAAAGTTCAAAAATTAAGTAGCTGGGACGTTCACTGTAGAAAGAAAAATACATGCAAATATAATTAAGTAGAATTGTCACAATCACATGTATTGGGAACACCTGTGCTCAGGTTTTGGCGCCAACAGCCAGGACAGCTGATTGGCGCACCCTGTACATTTAAATCCCCAGCTTCCGGCAACACTTTGTCTGAGTGTACTCATGCTACCTGTTGCCTTCAGCTCAGTAAGCCCGTACCTCTGACTCTTTGCCTGCTCCCTGTTTTCTTCTGATTGATCTCCGTTGCCGACCCGTTTCTGTAATCTGCCCTGCCCGTCTGACTCCTGAACTCTTTTCCGAACACTACGATTACGCCTGTCCGCGACCATTCCCGCCAAGCCTTCACCCGCCTGTCAAGTTCCGTCAATCCGCCAACCAACGGATCGAATAATCCCACCTTGTCATTTCCTTCCTTTCAATAAAACCAAGAAACGAGCGCAAGTGATCTCAGTCTTCCTTTCGTCCTGTCTGACAGAATAATATATTTTTTATTCAATTTAACAATTCATTTTCTGCATTAAATTATCCTTGGTAATATACTGATTTAAGGGATAACCACAAACCTGTTTTTTTTTCTCATTTTCTCCTTTTATACTTCCTTTTTTTCTTAACTTTTTTATACAACATTATAATTCGTAATATAATGCATCAAAGCAAGTGAGCCGTTTGAGAGCCGGCTCTCTTTAATAAGTTGAGCCAAAAAAGCCGGTTCTCTAAAAAGAGACGGACTTCCTTTCACTACACAACTCGAACTCGTTTGACTTGATTGATTTGCCGTTTTGTGATAGTCGGTGTATACCGGATGGTACTCATAATTGACAAATTTGCGTTTTTCCGTACAGATTATCTTGTACGTCTACACGTCTTAAAATGCACAATAAATGTATTTAGTACAGCAAAAACGTACAGGTTGACAGGTATGTTGTTGCTTCAGTATGAGGAACGCAGATTTTCTGTTGCCCCTTTTGGGGCCGATAGTGAGGCTAATGAATATCGGCTGACCCACGGTCATGTTTTTTAACGATCGATGTGAAAATCTATCTGACCGTCTTACCATCCATCCTTCCATCCATCCATCCATCCATCCATCCATCCATCCATCCATCCATCCATCCATGTCGCAGATGTCTTCATCTATTTTAGCTGCTTCAATGAACATTTCCATATCCAGCATATTGCATTCAGAGAAGCTAGTGTGAATTAGCAGAAGCAATTTGAGTTCTTGGGAAAGTTCCAGACTTTTAATCAACACTTCACATGAATTGCAATTGACTGTTGAGACCAAAGCATAATCAAGATGGTCCATCACAATACCCAACACGTGCTTGCACAAATGCACACAAGTGGTGAAGAGTCATTATTAATTAGTGTTTGAGAGTGCATATTTTCACTGAGTGACTTACACCTTCCAACCTGATGAGTCACATTGAGGCCACTATTACAACCAACACCTGGACAAAAACAAGCTCACAGTACTGTATTTGAAACGCACTTAGAACACTGATTTGTTGATACACAAAAATAATTTACAAAAACGGGTGTCCTTAAAAGTTGTGTCTGTAACTTCTAAATAATTTTCTGTCTGTCGCCATCTTCTGGATAAAACTGCGCTCCTTTTGATGCGTGTGCTAGTATGTAAAATTCATAGATGTGCTCAAATAAACTCTTCCCTTTTCATCTTTTTGGGGGTTTGGGTTGGCATTTGGACTGTACTCCTTTTCTTACTTTGACCATTTGCATCTCAGAACAAAGGCTCTTTGAACTCATTTGTGCATTGTTAACCAATACTTAATTGAGAAAACGTTTGATTTTAAACTTTTTAAGGACACCTCACTCTAAGCACCCCACCTTTTAAGCCTTTTAAGCCAAGTGTGTCATGCAGCAGTGGAAAGTAATCAAACTCAAACACTTTGTGGTCCTGTATTCAAGCAGAATTTTTAGGTAGTTGAAGAAGAGAATGTTTTTTCAATCTTTGCCTAATCTTATATCGTTTTTTGCTTTCTCTCTTCTGTCATTTCCAAGCAAAGATGTGGCTAATGATGTCTCAGACGTCTCAAAGTCACGGTTTCCGTGGGCTTTCCTAAACTTTTGGCCCAGCATTGGCTGAGAAGCATTCGCGTCCTCAGCCTCGTTGTGTTCTACCAAGGGCTCCAGATTCTGTGCTGGGCACCCGCTTTGCTCAATTGTCATTTCCGAAATGTCATCATCTTCACAGAGGCCCCGTCTCAAACTCTCCCGGGGCATCAGTACCCGGCGTTGATCCTCCCCTTGCGGCTGGGCCTGGGTCACAAGGTGGTCCTCCACCTTGCGAGTCGCCCGGCAGATAGCTTTGCGGAAGCCCCTCTTGAAGTTTTCTGACATGAAACCGTAGACCACGGGGTTGGCACAGCTGTTGGCGTAGCCCAGCACCACCACAATGTAGTACAACCCCTGGTACTCGGGCGGCAATGCCACCAGAAGGTTGAGCACGTTAAGGGTGTAGAAAGGCAACCAGCACAGGACGAAGACAGCCACCACTATCACCACCATGCGCGTCACCTTGCGCTCAGATTTTCGCCGCTTGGTTGAGGCTGCGTGAACTTTCTTGGCTGAGCTGCGTACCTTGAAATGAGAATCACAATCCACCAAATTGAATACATTTAATAACAGAGATGGATAGAATACACTGATATATTTCATTTTCCATTAACCACTCGATTATGTTCTTTACTTTATTTTCATCAGCAATTTCTACTATGTTTTTTTCTAGCCCACAACCGATATGTTTTTCTTGTGTACCAAAAACAGATATCGATACTGCTTGGACAAAAAACTTAGATTTTTAACCAAAACTTTTAAGTCCTTATATACTTTTAACATGCTCGGAGACAGTTTATTCCCCAAGGCCATCACCACCCTAAATCAGCTGAAAAAGCCACCCTATTGGTTTATATGTTAACTAGTTTTGAGTTTTTTAAGCAAAAGTTTTAGTATATTTTGTGGAGAATGGCTAGGTGTTATGTTGCAGATGGGTGCAGCAATGGTACAACAAATGGCGGGCAGGCGAAATGGGGCAAACTGGTAAAAATAACACAGAGAGCTAACATGGGCTGAACGAGCCCGGACATGGCAGGCTAGCTGGCTGCCATAGAGGACGTACCCGGACTGTTCGGCCGAAAAAAAGGCAGGCTGGCTGACCAAAAACACGCAGTAAGCAGCCAGGATAACCATGAGCCAACAACAAAACACTACCAAAGCAACAAACACGAACCCAGCCAGGAGAAAAAACAATGAGCGCGGCATGCTGGCCAGCTAGCTGACTTAAAATGGGGCTAACCCAGACCTGTAAACTGTAAACCTTCGGGAGCCCGCACACTCACAAGGAGCTATTTGGACAATATCATATTAATTGCGAGACAATCGGCAAAAACACGAGAGGAAAAGTCACAGTCACATACCTAAAATGAGGCGAAGTCAAAAAAGGAACGCGCGCTGTACATGACGGCAGGTAAACTTACCCTTTGATGACCAACTCAGACTAAACAATCAGAAGGCTCCCAGCAACACATTAAGCAAAGTTCCAATTACTCCAAGATGAAATGAGCGCTATGCATTCGCTTATTACTATAATCGCTGTCTGTTATTCAACGGGGCGTGCTGTTCGTTTTGCTTTTCGTAGTCATCCGGTGACATCACAGCTCAGGGGATATGAGGTCAAACTGTCTACTTTGAAATTTGTTTTTTCGAGATCCAAGATGCGTGGAATATTTTGGAACACATCTGCATGATTGTGGGGGGGAACACTACAAGTTCTGTGCCAAATTAAAAAAAGGGTCATTTATAATCCCTTATAAAAATAAACCTGATAGTTGCCGCACATCCTCGCCAGTGCATGACTCCCGGGGAGTTAAAAAAAACACTAAAAGGTACAGTATTTTCCCGACTGTAAGGTGCACCCAAAAACCCCAAGTTGTCCAGAAATTTGTGGGGGTGCCTTATAATCCTGTCCACTTTGGGTACAGAAAATATTGGAAATGCATACCGGGGTAATTATTGATCAGTCAATATTTATCGCTGACCACAACAAACATCGAACCCAGACGCCAGGGGTAAGAACATCAAATCCTGACGACCAGGCCACAAGGTACATAGGTGACGTGGGACAAGGCAATGGGTATCATCTCATTATCCCACTTTTTTTTAGCTCAAACCAGAGGTCAGATCGAGCCTAAAAAATGCAGCCTGATAAAAATTACCTGATCTGAGTGACCAAGCCCAAAGCAAACTCTAACTTTCATATATTATTTGTGAGGACTCGGGAGCAGTAGGGGTGATCTTGGACAACTCGCCCCCAAGAGTGCCGCTGTGGAGGGCGCAGTCGTTGCAAGCTTCTGGGCTGTGAGAGCAGCACAGAATCCATCGTACAGATTATCCACAAAGGGAAATAAACAGAACAATGATGAGTGCGTCATGTATTCACCGATTCATAGAAGACAAACTCTTATCTATTTTGGAACTCACTGAACAACCAACACGGCGTTGCATACAACTGGATTTCAGTAACATTTTGTCCCTGCCGTTATCAAGCAGTGGTGCTCATTCTTAAAGTGATAGCTACTTCTAGTAGTGGTTAACAATGCTTACATTTATTCACACCCCATGTAGGATAATTAAAAAGAAAATTCAGCGCAAGAGAAACTCGGCCTGGCTCTAAAGCGGACTAAATGAATGACAATGCCAAAGAGGGGGGAAGCACGCACTGGCCTGAATCAAGATGGCTGACAGAGGTCTCCGGGCTTAAAATCCGGTCGCAGCAGAATCTTGAGGCTACAAGATTCTGTGGTTTTAGCTGTCCCTGTGGCCTGGCTGAGGACAACCGCCATGAAGTCAGATCCACTGCAAAAAGGGACCTGACTTTCTTCAGCCCTGTTGTGAGGATAGTGCCGCTCACCCACCCATACCCCAAGGGGCTTCCTTTGTTCTCAGAGGTATGCAGAAAAAGATAATGCAACAGCCTGTTTTTGGTGCAGGGGCAAATCATCTTTAATCTCTGACACACTATGAAAAAGATTCCTGATCATTTAAGTTAGTTGGTGATCTTAAAACCGGGTTTATTGATCAGTACTTTAATCATTGCTCACAAATTCCTCCCCCCTTTGCTAACACTACGAGTGCTTGTGTCAACAATGTGCTCATTCTTTCGTTTGATTAAATTTTCCTTGTCATGTAAATATAATGTAGTTTTTTTTATAATAAAATATGTGCATTATTTATTTTTGTGTCGATATATTCTTCCTTCTGGCCTGATCAATCACTATCCATCACAATGAACAGAAGATGAGGCTATGTCGCCGTAATTGGGGTGGGAAACGGTGAGCACTACCTGCTGGCCGAATCGGTAACCACCGAATTAGATTCTGAAGCAAATAAATATGATTTAAAGGAATTTTCTCTAAACCACAATGCCTTTCTCTTCAGTCTGTTTAGAATCTTGTGCACTTGGTAAAGACTTTGCAAGTGAACAATAATAGATGAATAAAGTATCTATCTATCTATCCATCTATCTATCTATCTATCTATCTATCTATCTATCTATCTATCTATCTATCTATCTATCTATCTATCTATCTATCTATCTATCTATCTATCTATCTATCTATCTATCTATCTATCTATCTATCTATCTATCTATCTATCTATCTATCTATCTATCTATCTATCTATCTATCTATCTATCTATCTATCTATCTATCTATCTATCTATCTATCTATCTATCTATCTATCTATCTATCAATACCACAAAATGGTTTCATATCTAACAGTATTCTCACGGTGGGCTCAATAATAACACCAACAACGTGGTACCGTTGCTAAAAATAGCAGGATGATGACATAAAGCCTAATGGCTCTTCGTGTCTCGTTTTTTTCGCTAGTGGTATTGTGGATAGGATACAGTGCGCATATCGCAGCAAGGCTTTAGGGCTAGGACCTTAGCTTGGCCTTTTGGCTGAGAGTAAGTGTCCCGGCTCCTAGGCTTTGTAGCGTATTATGAACTGACCGATAACGGATAATGGATAATGAATAACGAAGATAGAACAATAACCCTTAAAAACCCCAAAACCCCATATGTCGGATAGGTCTGCATGGCTCTGTGGCTAGGACCTTGATTCGGCCTCTTGGCTGAGAGCAAGTGTCTCGGCCCCTTGGTTTTGTAGCGTATTATGATTTGACCGATAACGGATAATGGATAATTGATAAAGAATATAGAACAATAAACCTTACAAAATCCCCCCCCTTTCCGCGATCCGGGTTTGATTCATGTTCTATTCAATTTTTGCAATTGTGATCAGCAATTTTCTTCGACTGATCAATTAATGCTCAAACATGGTACTTACCGTAGAATTTGGACTATAAGGCACAGCTGATTGTAAGACGCACCCAGTACATTTTTAAACGAAAAAAAAAAATTGTACATACATAAGCCGCACCTGACTATAAGCTGCATCTGCCCACATTGAAACATTAGATATTTACAAAGAAAGACGCTACTCAGAAAGCGTTTTAATAATATACGTTACCACATCCCCTAATGTTCCGACTGTCCGCCCGTGGGCCGCCTGACTTTTGATAAACAAATACGTGTCTGTACGATGTCACCAGTCACTGAAATATGTCAAGATACATATTATTGGAAAGCTAAAAATTTTGGGATTCAAGGTATGATGACTATTTCAAAATAAACTTATCAGAAAAACATCAAGATCAGTCTGAAACAAGATACTGGAAAAATATAAAGCTGGCATAACTCATCAGTACGTCCCATGGGCCGTCTTAAACTTCTAAATAACCGCGAAAATGGCTTTGTTACTTCAAGGACAATCCATAGAATCCAGCCGTGTTAAATATTTACTCCAAACACACGATAGTGCCGACAGATGAATACGTAACCACTTTAAACATGTTTGCTTCATTGGACGTTACTTCTTGAAATCCGTTCATTTCGTCACATTATTTTTGTTTACAAATTAACAGACCCATAAAAGTATTCCCAATATGATAGTTAGCGCTCTACTTTCGTCCATGCTAGTTTTTATTACATTAAACTTGCGTATTTCTCGACACATTCTCCACTCTCACTCTTACCTTTACCGCTCGGGAGCACCCGGCGGCCGTTGGAAAAAAATGCATAAATTGGCCGGATCTTTTCATAGGCTGCAGGGCTGAAATTTAGTGAAAAAGTCGCAAATTTTACGGTATATATTTTTAGTGCAACCCTAGCCCTTACTGTGGTTTTAATTTAGTTTGATGCACCTTATATACGAAATAAAGGTGAAAAAAGACCAATTGTTAGGGATGCGCTTTGTAATCTGGTGCGCCATGTAGTGCAGAAAATATAAATCTAAATTTTCACCTTGAAGACGATGAGAAGGTAGCAGAGGCAAATGATGAGCAGCGGGCAAAGGAATCCCACTGTGGATGTGTAAACGATGAATGCCGCCCTCCACACCTTGGCCGGTGCCGGCCACAGGATGTTGCAGGTACCACCTGTCTTCTGGATGTTGGCGAACACTACTACGGGCAGGACCACAAGGAAGGACAGCGCCCACACGGTGCCGTTGACCAGTCTGGCTACGCACGGGCGGCGCCAGCGCGCAGAGCGGATAGGGTGGCCCACCGCCAGGTAGCGGTCCACACTCATGACCGTCAGGCAGAAAATGCTCGTAAACTGGTTGATAGAGTCTACTGTCATCACCAGGCGGCACATGAAGGAGCCAAACGGCCATGACTGCAGTGAGTTCTGAACGGCCAGGAAGGGAAGGCCAAGCATGAAGAGTTCGTCGGCGATGGCAAGGTTCAGGATGTAAATGTTAGTCACAGACTCCATTTTGGAGTGATGCAGCACAATGTGGATGACCATCGTGTTCCCCCCTAGTCCGATCATGCACACGATCATGTAGATGAGTGGGATGATGACGCCCTCCACGCCCGGACCCCACCCGTTGTCTGCCGCTGTCAAGTTGCCGCTGACGTTTAGTACAAGAAGAGAAAAATCTTGGAATGGGCTGCTGCTGTTATTGTCCTTGGCGTCCATGTCTAGAAATTGGAAACCCCAAAATTTGAAGTGCACTGCAAAGAAAACAAACAACAATTATTATCGAACAACAATATTCTACAAAACCAAGGTGCAAAACATTTTTACAGAATCAAGAATTTCCTCAACAACTAACAGTACTATACAGTACCTGTAAATGTTCTCGAGTAAAATACAAAATAAGCAAATCCCAAAGTGAGTAAAATTATACACTAATGCAAATACTTGTATTAATTTATTTTTTTCTGATCCTTTTAAAGGCACTTAGATCTATGATCATTAGAGCAACATTTTTACCATTAGCTATTGAAGCAGAGATGGCTATTTCAGTTAAAGGAAATAAAAACCCTGTCACAGTTTGAATTAAAAAAAACTCTGTCTGAAGGTGTTTCTGTGAAGGTGACATTAGATGTTTAAAATATTATTATTTGTTATTGTTATTGTTATTCATTTTACTCCTTTAATACTTATTTTCACATATTTGGGGTCTTAGATATATTAAATTTCTTTTTTTGTCCAAGCAAAACATCTCCCTTTAAGCATCTCAATGACGTCTGCCTTTTTACTTCTTGTGAGTGGGAAACTTTTTCAAAAAACATAAAGGTCTAGTCTGGTTTTAGTGTTCAGTATGACAGCATAACAAATGTTGCCTATAAATGTCTACATAAGAAACACACCAAAGGACTTTTAGTTACTTTAGGCCAGGATAACATAAATGTTGATATACAGTCGTATATGAAAAAGTGTGGGCACGCCTGATCATTTTCAAGAAATTCCTTTGTAAATCATAGGTTGTTTGGATCAGCATTTTCAGTTGAATATGCCACGAAGCAGACAAAATTATTCATATCTGAGAAGTGAAATAAAGTTTATCGAATTTACAGAAAGTGTGCAATAATTTCCTAAACATGAGTAACCAGGTGCATTAATGTTGGCACGCAAAGAAAATCTGTGCAGCGTAAAAGAATACTTAAATCATAATTTAATAAATTCCATGTTCTGTAAATGTATACAGTATTTGCTTCCACCCTGATTTCTGTATTTTTTGCACTTTATCACTTATTGCTGCCTCAGGACCAGGACAACTTGCTGTGGTTAACGAAATAATGAATTCTGGTGTTTACCAGAAGATCCTGAAGGTGCCCTCAAATTCAAGCGCTCTTGGATCATGCAGCAGGAAAACAATCCGAAAAACACCCCAGCAAGTCCACCTCTGAATGGCTCCAAAAAAAAGGAAAGGAAAAAGAGTGGCCAAATCAAAGTCCGGATTTAAATCCAATTGAGATGCTGTGGTGTGACCTTAAACGGACAGTTCATGCTAGAAAACCCTCCAAAATGGCAGATTTAAAATGACTGTGCAAAGAAAAGTGGGAAAAAATGCGTCCACAGTGTTGTGAAATACTCATTACTAAATATCCAAACGTTTCATTTCTCATATCGCTGGCAAAGGCGGCCTAACACGCTATTAGGTTCAGGGGGCATTTACTTTTTCACATACATAAGTTGCACCTGACTATAAACCGCATATGCACACATTGCCAGATAGGTTTATATATATTTTGCTACTTAATAAATGGAATCAACATTTCAATAAAGCAGTTCTTATTTCCTTGGGTTAACTCTGTCTGATACAAAAATTGGTTTGTTGATTTGAAACCTTTGTGAGTGACAAATATGCAAAAAACACAGAAATCAGGGATGGGGCAAAAACGTCTTCACGTCACTGTAGATTCCAATGAGGGTATGGATTCTACTTAAAGGTATTTTTAACCATTATTCTTCGTTATTGTATTATGTATTTTTTTCACATTTTCTTTGCATGTTGCAACACACTTCACATCAAAAAATGAACAAATCACCCAAAAAGAAAAAAAGAGATGACAGTTTAGAGCAAAAGGCTTATAGCAGACCAGTTCCAAAAATCTCTTTGGATGTTTCTTCTATCAATCCTTCAACTCATGTCTTATATCATTATAAGTGAGATACCAAGGAGGTTACAAAACATCTGCAGTTCAGTCAGGTTTGATCGACAGCCTTTGTTTTGTCTAAAAAACTCACTTTTAGTTTCATCAGTCCACAGCACCTTATTTCAAAATGAAGCCCGCTTGTCCAAATGTGCTTTAGCAAACCTCAAGGAGACTTAAGAAACTAAAATGGAGTTGTTCGGAAATAACAAAGGGCAGTATGGATGGCGAATAATAACATTCCAAGACGAACACTTGCTACCCACATAAAACTTTGGTGGTGCTTTCATCATGCTGTGGGTCAGAGTGGCCAATGCAGGTACAGTCAATCTTGTTAAAGTGGATTCCAATCCATAATCAGCAGAAACATACGAACACTGTACAAGTTTTGCCCGGGATGGGCAAGACAAAAATCCTAAACAGTGCTCAGATTCTACTGAGTCATTCATGCAGGGGATCAAAAACGTTCTAGAATGGCCTTCTTAGACTACAGATTTAAATGTTCTTGAAAATTTCTGGTGTGATTTAAAGCGGGCTGTCCAGGCTTAGAAACCATCAGACCTGACAGAACTGGAGATGTTATGTTGTTTGAAGGCTGTAGTCTCTGCAAAGGAGAGATTGACAAAATATTGATGTAATTGTTTTGTTGGCGTGCCAACATTCATGCACCAGCCTAATTTGATTAAGTAATTATTGCACACTTTTTGTGAATCCTATAAACTTTATTTCACTTCACAAACATTACTGTGCCTATAAGAGCAGATGGCCCGGCATTGCCGTGCCAATAAAAGATTGGATTCGGCTACTGGGAGTGGTCGGGAGCTGCAGTACCCAATTTGGCTGCCAGACCCCACAAAAGCAGACCTAAAAATGGCAGATGTTTATCAATTTTACTGGTATTTATTGGGGTACCTTGACACAAAACCTAGCTAAAGACATATGCAGAGCCCAGAGTACAACCGTGTAAATTTTCACAAATAGTGGTTCAGCTGTTTCAGAGACTTAAAAAAACACACACACACACACACACACACACACACACACACGCATGCACGCACACACACACACACACACACACACACACACACACACACACACACACACACACACACACACACACACACACACACACACACACACACACAAATTGGGATTTATAAAGTAGTTCATATTAGATCTAGATTGAATTAGATAATTAACACATATTGCTAACCCACACAGCACCTGATTTATAATGGAATATCTTGAAAATGATCAGGGGCGCCCAAACCTTTTGAGACGATTGGAGACCAAAATGCATTCTAAGCAGGGAAGAAATGGCGCAAAGCTATAAAAATACTACGCAAACTGTTACTTTGTCTTACTTAATTTGTTTGTATGTCATTAAGCATACAGGGGCCTCACGATATGCAGAGAAGAGCATTTAGTGAGCTGCAGTTTGGAATTCCCCAGTCAAATAAGATTCCTACATTGGAGCCAACTACAGCGTTCCTGTATATGCCGTAAATGAAGATTTGGGAGCGGGGGACAACATAGCCAGTCATTGTCTTTGCCATTGTGTTTGGATATCAAACAATGAGGTGAATAAATATGTTGGTGATGATGGTGAAAACCAAACAAAAACTAAATAAATGGGCATATACATCTTAATAATAACACAAAACAGACATGTCCTGCAATCTTATAGTTAGGGCAGTCGAGTGGGAGCTTGATGCTAGAGGCATCATGCTCAACCTACCATGCTGTCATGATTTGTCAGTTGCCCTTACCTGTGCTCCCCTTTCAGCCCCAGGTGCCACTCGTTCCCTAATTAGTCATCCTACTATTTATGCACGTCATTCTCGTTCACTTCTGGTCAGTCCGTCAGCGAACCTCAGGGCATGCAAGGCCAGCACTTTTGACTCTAGCTCCCGTTTTGATCCCGATGTGTTTCCTGTATCCAAGCTCTGTTCTCCCGTCCCGGCTGCCTGACTTGTTTCCGATCTCCGACCACGCTCTGTTCTCCCGTCCTGGCTGCCCGACTTGTTCCAAACTTCTACCAAGTCAAGTCAAGTAATGTTTATTTGTATAGCCCTTAATAAAAAAGAGTCTCAAAGGGCTGCACAGTCCACAGATTCTTCCACGCTTCGTTTGCGAGGGCTTCCCACTCCTCCTGCCCAGCGGGCACCAGCACTGTCTTTTTCCTCTCGCCCTGACTTCCCTGATTCTTTAATAAAGCATTGTGTGAAATGGTATGCATTTGGATTCCCTGCTTGTACTGCTCGTGTCACATGCCTTTCCTATATAATGCACAGATCAGGACACTTAGCAATGGGTGGTCCTGCTGCCTGGACCATAGAAGCAGGTCCAAAAGATACTTTGTATGATGGAGAAAACACACCATGAAACCGTCAGTTTTAACCATGAAAACCCTTGACAATAATTGTTATCATAAAGATATTCTTACACCTTGTATATAGTATGCTGAAAATGTCTAGAGATAGCTATGATGATGATGCATCCACAGAACCTATGTAAATATGTATATTCATGAGGTGTTTGTGACATGTCAAGTTACATTTATTTGTATAGCCCTTAATCACAAGATGTCTCACAGTAGTGCGTAGGATTACAATTACACTATTGCCTGATCTTAACAACATGCAGGCAAGGAAAAACTCAAAACCTTCACTTGAGGAAAAAAGAAACCTTGAGAAGGGGCCTCTAAATATAGTTTAGCTGTAAGCAACAATTAAAGTCTGAGGTTTGGATTAAATAAGCATAAGATCATTCTTGTTTATTTCGGACATGTACGTTAACATTGTGTTTGTTTTTTGACTTGTTTTGTTTTTGTTTTTAATATATAAAGCTATATATATATAAATATATCTATATATCTTATAATATCTTTATGTGTCCACATCATTTTAGCGCTTTCACTCATCAAGAGCGGTCGCCATGGAAACGAACTGGCAGGGCCTCTGATATCAAATTCATCAATCATCAATAAATGTCAGAGCCTTCTTGCCAAAAGGCAAAATGCAGAAAACAAAAGAAGATGAGAAAGCAAAGTCAAGTGGTTAGTGGATATTTTCAGGTCAATAAACACCTCAGAAGAACCATTGTGATTATTTTCACAAATTATTGGACATGAAAATAATTAATCATAATCGGCAATCAACATTCAACACTCATTTTTTTGTGTGTGAACGTCAGTTTGGAATTTCTGACGAATCCAATTCCATATTTACTGCAGGGAATTTTTCTTTCAGCGTAAGGACTAATGAGCAGGGCTTAATTGGATTCACAATTTATTATTAATAAATTCTGTATTTTAATTACACTTTAATGAAATGAGTGCTAAAACGTGCTACATACTAATTGTAAGAATGCTGGAAAAGAAAATGTCAGCTGGTTTCACATCTATCCTAAAGGTCAGCGGGACTTGAAAGGTTGTGGAGAAACTACAAACACTTGCATGCACGCATGCACATGCACACACACTCACACAAATGCAATCACATGTTCCACTACCACTACCTTGTATGGAATTACAGAAAGATCTTGTTAATTCATCACTGAAGATAATTTATCTATCAGTACATGGATCTCTGTCTCTTACTCTCCATCCATCTATCAATCCATCTATTCATTTACCCATGCATAACTATATGTTTCTGCGTACCTACCTACTTACCTACCTACCTACCTACCTACCTATCTACGCATTATTTTCTGTAAACATCATGTTGCTGAACTATTCAATATTATCAATGCATATTATAGAAATGAAGCATAATAACAAAACAGATTGTTTCTGATCTCAGACCTCTCACTTTTTAAAAGACAAAACGAAGGATTTATTATTTAATTGTGTGTATTGCATACACAAACCTTACAATTTTCAGAGAAATGGGAATTTATGATGGTGTATCATGTACTTCCTGTTAAACCGTGAGATAGAAATAAATTAAAGGATATTTAGACATTTAAATAAAATCTCATGGGTTAAGGATATAGGTATAGATAGGAAACATGTTATAGTAAATATTTGATCATATAACTAATTCATCAAATTAAATAAATTGTTATTATTTTAATTAGCAAACAATGATTTGTTTATCCCTGTTTCAACAAAGTTTTGTAAGAAAAAAACTTAAAGACATCACAAACATCGTAGCAAAAACCGATAGCATGTCTTTCGTCATTGCTCTCTGCGGACAGAACAGGCAACTTAGCATAGAGTACAGACAGGACCTGAGATTATCAACAGAAGTTGTTATCAGACATTGCTCGGTGAAGGTGTAAGTCACAACGGACAAAAAAAAAAATCAGGTTTTTCTTCCTCCTGGAAAAAATCCTCGAATCCCTGGACAATTGGAAATCTCCGTGATCCTAGTGGCGAGCTACCCCAGACGACAAATCCACAGCCAAGCTCTGCATCAAGGTTGCGGTAGGAAGTGGATTATTCCTTTGATCTTAACTGTGGACTCATGAACTTTAAAAAGCAGCGATACCCATGAATTTGGGATTCAATGAATTGAAATACATTTTAATTGTGTCCTCTTTACTTATTTGGTGAACATTTTTGTCTTTCTACGGTTATTTGATGATCGTTCTTGTGATTATTTTGAATTGTCATTGAAATTGGAATTGTATTATTGTGTGCCTTTAAATTCTGATACGAAAATAGATTTAGGTTGATTCCAAAATCTCATCGGTGCGCAAAAAATACATTTAGCCACTAATAGGTTTATCAACCAAAACTAGAGTAGATGACTGGTCATTAATCTGTAACACAAATAAAACAAGGTTAGTAAATCAATATTAACCAAACATAGGATTTTGCATTCACTTTAAACCAAATAAGAGCGTTCTTTTATCGTAGATTATGTCAAAGGTTGTATATTGTCTTGTCCATTGTTCATTAAATTGCCGGTTTTTGTTGAAACAAATTTTGACTCTGCTGTTTCCTCTATTCATTTTACCAAGCACCAAACCTAGACCAGCAGTTTTTATTCCCTGTGCCTACCACCATAGGTGCTAAAATACCTATTCATTTGATACGTTGCACTGATTTGAGATAAATGTTACAAGCAGCATAATTAATCTTCCTGTATTTGTTTTCATAAATCTTGCCGAGCTTAAAAACCTTTACAAGTGAGCAGATGTTTAGACTTTGGCAATATTTAAAGTTGAAAATTAAATGTGTGTGGACTTGAAGGCCACTCTATTGTCTGTGTCCGTTTTTTGGATGCAGAGGCAAAAGATTTTCTCTTACCTTTTGACTTTCTCTTCGGGTTGTCCTCACAAAAGCAAAAATCCCGACCGGTCTTTAGGTTCCGCCAGCTCAAGTCCACATTGCGTCGGGACTCTAAGCATCATAAGCAATGTCGTAGTCATCAGAAACAGGACCCGAGCACTTCTCCACTTGTAACTAGGAGACAGCTATTGAAGTGGGAGGTGTTAGGATCCCATTCAATGTGCATGTGCACGCATGTGCATGCGTGTCTCCTGGAAGGCTGCAGTGAGTGAACCTCTGCATTAAGATTTGGTATTTGACTTTAAAATGTATAATTGGCATCAACCTGAATGAATAACAAAGTCTGTTTAAGGTTTTTGTTTCAATGAAACCATAAAAAGCTGCCAAATGATAACTTTGGCCTTCATTTTTCTATCTACTGTACCTGCAAATATTCAGAACCCTTCACTTTCTCCAAATGTCTGTGTATATTACACCCTATTTCAATTTGCTGTGCAATCTATGTGTGGGCAATACTGGGATTTTTGGTATTGATCCGATCTAAGTAAACACAGGGCAGTATCGCTCGATACTGATCCGACACCGATACTTTTGCTTGGAAATCTTATCGTCATTGAATATTTCAACCCCTTCCCCTTGTGTTAGTTTGTAATTATGTTATAATTATGATAAAAATGGACGGTTTATTTTTAATTGACCTAAATGCAAACATGAACAAGATATACAAATAACTATAAATATTTCTATTTCTATGACAACTTTTTCCGAGCAAAAGTCAAAAGAGTCAAACAAAAAAGAGCAACAATGCTGCAAAAAACTATCAATGTAACAAAGTCAGCATGACAACTATCATACCTTTTATGGACAATATTTTGAAAATGAAGTCAAAGTGCAGATAGATAGATAGATAGATAGATAGATAGATAGATAGATAGATACTTTGTTCATCCCCGAAGGGAAATTCACATTTCCAGCAGCATCCCTGAGCTGAGAACAATCGAGAACAATCGAAAATAACACGGGAGCTGCTGGAGTGGCTGCCATTCGTGACGGCGCCGGAAGAAAAGATTCAATTTGAATCATGTACAAACAAACAAACAATTGAATCATGTACAAACAAACAAACAAACAAGATAGCGTAAAAATGACAAAGTAAAAACCATTAGCAATATATAAAATGAAATTTTTAGTTTGAACAATTTTATTGACACTTTTAACAGCAATTGAACATATTCACAATTTCATTATATCATTTTCTAACAATATGAGGTTTGAACAATTTTTGTTGGCATTTTTAACAGCAATTAAACAAATTCACAATTTTATTATATCATGTTCTAACAATATGAGATTTTATCGACACTTTTAACAGCAATTAAATACATTCACAATTTCATTATATCATATTCTAATAATATGAGGTTTGAACAATTTTTATCGACACTTTTAACAGCAGTTAAACAATGTGTAAAGGGCAATACTATTGTGCAAGGGCACAGCTGTCTTCTCAAGTGGGATTTCTTCCCACCCTCCCAAGCGGCATCATCCAGTCCTCTGCCCGGGATGCTCAGATGGGTCCTCTCCCTTCTTGCTTCTACTTTCCACAACCACCCGAATAGCCAGGCCGTTGCTGCCGGGACCCCCACAGTGGAGCTCCGGTTCCCTCCTCCGGGTGAGTGCAGACGACTCTTCTTTATGGCTGCGAAATACTTCAATGACAGTTTCAGAACCAATGTCAAGAACGTCGGGGGTGGCGTGGGGGGTTTCAAACAGGCTTCGGCTCACAGGGAATCCGGTATCGGGGAAGCAGTCTCCTCATTACCAGAAGCAGTGGTCATGGTTGAGAAAGGAGGCAAGGGTTCGGTACACTGGCAATAAACAAAGCTATGATATAAAGGCTTGGGATGAGGTAAAAGAGGCAAGGAATTAGCATTGAACAAAAAAAAAACAGAGCACTTGCACAGTCAGCAAGTGTAGCTAAAAATTATTTTCCAGACTATACGGGGCACCCAAAACCCCAAATTTGCAGTGCGCCTTTATAGAGCTGGAAATACGGTAAATAAAGTCTGAGATGCACAATTACAGTGAAATGCTTCTACATGTGTTAAGCATTTGTGAACAAATTGATTCATTTTAATTGTACAACCAGATTCCCTGATATTTATGTTATAATAGAAACTTACTTTGTATCCTGTTTAATTGTCATGGGCCTTATAGTTTCATGCGCCGTATATATGGACAAAAACTTTCACAAGGGGGTATTTTTGACTGTGCTCCATTTTATATATATACAGAATATATATATCATCTCATCTCACTAGCTACACCGCTTATCCTTGGTAGGGTCGCGGGGGTGCTGGAGCCCATCCCAGCAATCATCGGGCAGTGCACGCATATCATAGGTTGCCGACCCCTGCACTAGACTGTTTGTAGAAATGTATGACGAGCACGTTGATGCAATCATATCGGTTTGTGAGGATTTAACCCCAAAGATGAAGGCAAACGAGATATTTGGATCTTAGATTTTTGATAGCAAACATTATTTGAGTAAAGACCTTTTTTTAATCATAGCATTAAGAAAAGTTGAAAAAGAGCCAGGTACACTTTTGGTAATTTGTTTTGAGATTTTTCTTCAAGGGCATTCAAAGGTCAGGACACAGAATAAATTGTGTTATGTAAAATGCAGACGAAGTGCCAGGTTAGAGCTTTAGAGTTTTAAAGATTAAAACATGTTATTGATGAAAAAATGTAAAGTATTTTGACAGTTTTGAGTTCAAGACAGAGAGGAGGCATTGGAACACATACCACTTACAAAATGTAGTCTGAGAGATTTGCTTCTAAATACAGTGCATGACTAAAGGCTGATAACATGGGGAACTTAATACATACTAAATTAACATGATGGCTAATGTTTTTGTTAGTTTTCAAAAACACACAAAGTGACGTCTGGCCATACCTGTCATATTTTGCCGATTGCAATTAAGCAATAGTTAACCTTACAAACACGATGCGGTGCCTATTGACTCAAGACAGACTATGTGGAATAAAAACAAAGATAATTTGTCTAATCAAGGTATTTCATTTATCAAATTAACAACCAGAAATTTACTTCAGCATCTTCCATAGTTCTTTCCTCACTTTGATTCCCGGCTCCTCCCTGTTATATGTTGAAGTGTCGTTGGGCAAGACACTGAGTCCCTAACTTTGGGAGGTCTTCATTGACTTGAAAAGCGCTATATAAATGCAGACCATTTACATTTACTTACAGTAAATCTAGTGTTGCTTACAGTATACGTAACAGTGCAGGATTTCGGAAACGCTATCTTAAATAGCAATCGACATTGTTGTTGCTTCCAGTGACCAAGACGATCAAGGTTTAGAGCAGAAATGGGCAAGACGAGATCGGTCTAACAAAAAGCGAAAAGCAATAAAATAAAAAAAGACAAAAATGGTTTACGGCGTACACAATTTGAAACAAATAAAAACGTATACAAATCGGGGAAAACTTATGGGTTGACCGTTACGCTTGTGGCGCAGGCGCTCAAACCGTTTATTGGGGCGCATTAAGGCTTGTTTTGTATCAAATGGGCAAAAAAGGAATTATAGTGCTTTCGATAGCCAACCACAAGCAGGCCCATAGCTGAACCATAGCCTAGAGTCATGTCGAGGCTGCACATTTAGCATTTGTCAAAGAGGCTGTTACTAGGAACAACAGGCAACCTAACCATGTTTTCTTTTATATAAATGTAAATGTAACAGCGCTTTTCAAGTCAATGAAGACCTCCCGAAGCGCTTTACAATGTGCTTCATGCTTACCCATTCACACACACACACTCACATACCGATAGCAGCCGTGCAAGGCAACAACTGTACCTGCTAATCGGAGGGATTCAGCGTTTTGCACAAAGGACGCTTTGACATAGAATACGGAGGCAACTGGAATCAAACTTGCTACATCTTGATCCCAAGACGAGCACTTTACCTCCTGAGCTACTGCTGAGGAACCTTTCCTCACCCCCACAAGAAGACTTGTCACACCAACCCAAGATGTGACTCCGGAGTTCACATTTGATTGCTGAAAACGTTTCTAGACCAAATTTTAACCGCATCAAAAATTGTTTCAGCGTGCAAAACATTTCAAACATTTTCATTTCATACCTGATAAGTAACATAACCAGAATGTGACATTTGCAAAGAAAATAGTTTTAAGCCCTTTGAGCTATTCTGTTTAGACATGTTAAGTCGATTAGTGGTCAGCAATTAGTGGGCCGGTACTGGGCTGTAGGTCGTTTGCAACCAGACTAAACGATGGATACACACATTTTGGAGCTAAAAATCTGTCACTGACCAGAAACAGACACAGGAACCAATAGCGCTCGTTTTCTCAGTTTTTATTAATAGAGAGGGAGAGCAGGGCTTGCTTCCACGATCCGATGGTTGACGGACAAGAGGATCAGGAGATGCGGAAGTGGCACTTCTGTGTCTAGCGAGGAGGGTCGAAGACAGGCAGGAATTACAAGTTGTTAGCCGGGACTGGAGAGCATGGGCGGTGTCAAATTCAGAAACCAGGTCGGCAACAGGAGGTAGGCAGGTAACGGGGCAAAACAGATCGGATAACAGGCAAGCAAAACAGGGCAGAGTCAGGTCCGGAAACAGGTTGGCAACGAGGATCAGGCAGAGAAAAACAGGCCAGGAACAGAGTCTGACGTAAGAGCTTACCAAGCTTGGAGCAACGGTTTCGCATAACGATCTGACAGGGATCTCTTGGAAGTCGGGGGTTTAAAAAGACGACATCAGCCAAGCAGCTGTCCGGGCTGTTGGCACCAATTAAGCAGTCGCAGGGGTTAATTGACAAAAAATAAATCAAATCATACTTTGAGTATGCATTATACTGAGGCTTTATAGTAGAATATCACTATAACTGAGCAATAATAGATTAGTTCACAAATATCACCGAACACGATTGTTTAGCATTGGATGCAGCTAGAATCAGGGGGGGTTTAGGGGTTTTAAGGGTTATTTAGCTTGTTCATAAATCATTATCCATTATCCGTTATCGGTCAGTTCATAATACGCTACAAAGCCTAGGAGCCGGGACACTTACTCTCAGCCAAAAGGCCAAGCTAAGGTCCTAGCCCTAAAGCCTTGCCGCGATCATTGCGAATGCACCGTTCCCGGAGGTACTGCAATACCGGGCCGTTGCGTGGAGTGGACAGAGCAAGCTCCTATGCCATCTCCGAGTTGCAAAAATCAAAGATCATAGCTTTGTGACAAAAGGCAAAGATAAGGTGGGGGTTTAGGGGTTTTAAGGGTTATTTAGCTTGTTCATAAATCATTATCCATTATCCGTTATCGGTCAGTTCATAATACGCTACAAAGCCTAGGAGCCGGGACACTTACTCTCAGCCAAAAGGCCAAGCTAAGGTCCTAGCCCTCAAGCCTTGCCGCGATCATTGCGAATGCACCGTTCCCGGAGGTACTGCAATACCGGGCCGTTGCGTGGAGTGGACAGAGCAAGCTCCTATGCCATCTCCGAGTTGCAAAAATCAAAGATCATTACCTGGGCATAAAGTACTCAGTTCCACAACCAGGGCATAAAGTACTCAGTTCCACAACCACAGCCAAAAGGCAAAGATAAGGTCCTAGCTCCTAGCTTCAAAAATCACAGCCGGCAAATTCAATATCAATGCAAAAGGTGTTAGCTTTAATCTCATCATCACTCTTTTTTAACTCACGGTGTCACGTTGTATTACAATGTAGTTAAGCATTGTGGGAAAGCTTTCAGCCAGAGCAACGCCACACAACGTGGTACAGTGAGTAAAAATAGTGTGATAAAATAAAATCTTATGTCTTTTCTTATGTCATCTACATCACCAGTATAGGTATGATCGGGCCTCAAAATTCCAGCCCCAACCTGACCAATCAATTTGATTTTCCCGATCCAAACCTGAAATTTTATATTTGATCTGTGAGGCCTATCGAGGAGGAGGGGTGATTTTGGCCGATCCCAGGCCCCTCCGCGCGCCCTGTTTTGTAGGTCAGACGGTTCAAGACACCGCTGCGAAGCGCAGACCGTAGTCCTTTGTATGTATCCTCCACTATTATAGTTATTAGTAGGCTGGGCTGCAAGAATGTAGTGAGACATTAAATCGGTCTGTGGAACAGAAAAGGTTGCCGAACACTGGAGTACAGTATATGAGTATATGAGTATAGTCAGAAAATCTGCAGCCATGTGGTCATGAGCCCTTTCATAGCATGTTCTAAGTTGAACATTTTGGACGTTCAACGTGACGTTTTATTAGTGTGTACATGTGGGAGAGCGTCTCGTTTGACAAGGTCATTTACTGTAATTGTGGTGGCTTGTTCCCAATAGCAACAGAACCACACAAAGAAAGACGGATGTTTCAAGTGCATGGAGAACATATCTTTACTTCTCTTGCACAATGATCACATCAGGGTTATAAAAAAGAAACCCCTAAGAGTTGTTTCCATTGTTGCAAAGGTTCACTTGGTCTGTTTCGAAAGCTATTGTATGTCCCGGTACTGGAAGTGGAGTCCCCCCCCCCACTCCTCATATAGCAACCCCATCACACACAAAATAACATTGAGGATGATGAAGATGTAAGTCACTTGACAGTTGACACACATCATGGCAAGGGCTCAAAAAAGCAAACAAACCATTTCCTGTTTGATAAAGTGGAACAGCAGCACCATATTGCCTTGGCTCTTCACCGCCTCTTTCTTTTCAAAAAAGAAAAAAATACCCCAAAGCTGCTGCTTCTGATGCTGGTCATGTTTTACATCAGCAAAACAAAATCCCATCACAACATAAGGACTCAGTAAACAGAGCTAATAACCTCACCAAAGTCAGGCAAGAACATTTTCGGTTTCTCTGAGAGCCCCATCAGAACCTACAAAGCATGGTGCTAAAACATCTTTACCTATTAGTTACAATAAATTGAATGAATTGAAATCCTTGGATTTTTGGCTTTTGGTTTTCTTACTCTTTCTTTGATCAAATCAGTTTGGCACTGAAGAGCCATGGCCGCTTGAGGCTCTTTGAGCCCTGATTGGATTTGAGTCACAGAAAGGGCGATAAGAGGAAGGAGAATAGGATAAGAGAAATGGTCATCATGGTTGAATTGCTTTAAGTCCACTGAGACCGTTGTAAAGAAAAACAAGTTTTGATATTAAACGCATACCGAGAGTTTGGTTTGCAAATCACCAGCCACGGAGAGAGAGAGACATCGAGAGCAGAAAGGGACAATGCAGTTGTAATAAAAGGGAAACATGGAGAAAGACAATTTCTGACCACACTCTCTTACTGTGTAGCCTAAGGCAGTATTTCTTAAATGTGGGTACATTACTTAAAAGCACATCAAAAACTACCTTGCTTCCCTACTATCCCAAAAGGTTTTCCCTTATCAACTACTAATTTTGTTAATTTTACATAAAACAAAACTTTTTTCTACAGCCTAAAATATTTGAAATCTTCAAAGATTAACTATTCAACTGGTATTACAGCAATGAATACAGGTTGAGAAACTCTGGGTACGTTCAAGTCTAGACTATAATGATTTTTGAAATCAGACGGTGCTTTTTTGCAGTTCAGTCTTGAGTGTCTTTTGGATCCCAGGGGAGAGAGCGAATTGCAAGCACTCCTGCATCTTTGTCAGTCCCTGAAAATCTCATTGAAATGTAGAGGCATCTCCGGTACCTTTCGGAGCCACACTCTGTAGTCTGTAACATTACACCTCTGTTATTTTTATGAAATTACAGTATTCCCTTACTGCATCTTGGTTTACTTATCACGGTTTTGCCACCAAGCCGATTTTTATCGTGAATCGTTTTCTGCATTTTGATTGGCCAGACAGTCGCCCCGACCCCTCCTGCTTGTTTCTGCCTGTGCATCAATTACGTGGCGGGCTGAGTTTTACACATAGGTAAAACAGCTTGACGAACCTACATAATGTGTGCACAAATCAACAAAACGCTCTAGACCACAAAAGCACCAAATGGCAGAGGAAGACTCTAAACTTCCTGACCGGCTATGTCAGAACCAGAACAGACGGTAGACCCAAATGCGAAACGTTTCACACCAAGGTTTATTGTGGAAGCGGAGAAGCCAGGCACGGCAAAACAAACGCCAGTGAGCAGGAAGCCCCTGAAATTGGAGCGTGGTCGGTGGGCAGAAACAAGTCGGGATGGGATATCGGAGCGTGGTCATGTGCCTCTCATTTTATTTTTATTGTGCGGGAATCCAACCTTAACACATATTTGTTTCATGTTCTGATGCTATTTTATGATTTCTTTAAAAAAAATCATACTGTAATTTTGCGGGGCTTGAAATGTATTCTTAGATTTACATACAAAATGTGTCTACTTAACAAGTTTTCAGGTTATGAAGCTACTCCCAGAACAAATTCAATTCGTAAGTAGAAGTACAACTGGATCATGGATCACTAGATTTTTGACATTATTAAGGGGCTATCGTGTGGTCGTGAGAGGATTTGTTGTAAGTGTAGTTTTGCAAACTATTGCCACTCACTACAATATTAACTATTTAGAAGTTAAAGCTATTAAAAACTTGAGTGAGAATAAATTCTTTAAAGACGCTTCAGCTTTTAAGTTAAAGCATTAAACCTGAGTTGATCTTAGAGTTGGAGCAACGTTGAAACTTTATCTCAGAGTATAATATTTAGCATTTTAATTCAAAAGAAAAGCACTCGTAATAATAAAGTATCATCAAAAAAATGACTGTAGTGCGACTAGGCAGTTACCATGTGGCTCGGCTGAGACTGATAGGAGAATCTTTGTGCGAAAGGATTCATCTTGGCCAACATTATTTCGGCCATGCTTTGCTGTTTGGATACATTTCCTCCTTTCATTTGCAATGGAAGGGACATAATAATGTGTCATTCCAATAGTGATCATACATATGCACATGTAACCCACCTGGAAGAAGGGGGTTAACAAAAGCATTTTATTTATTTGTATTATTTTTTTAATAGTATTTTGCATTTAGTGAAAATGATTTTATTTACGAAAACCGGAAGTTTTATTTTGGAGATCGGAAATTGTGCTTGCGATAACTCGTCAAATCTCTGTATGAGATTAAAAATAAGAAAAAAGTCTACCGAATATGACGCATTTTCCAATCAGGAAAGATACCATAACTCGGTCAGATTTATGAACCAGTCTAAAAAACTGAGCAGCCCCATTTCTACAAGGTAGACCTGAGAGCTCCAGTCATCTTCCCCTGGAACCCTTGAAATCAACATTGATTAGTAATTAGTAAGTAGTAATTTTCTTTTCTGGAATTACCTTGACTCTGACTTTGACCATGACTGTGACGAGAGAAACTACTTTTTTCTTTTTGAATGAATGAATGAATGAATACTTTATTTCAAACATTAAAATAAAAACAGGACAAAAACAATGAGTCAACAACAAAATAATGTCACATAACATGTTCGAAAAGGGATAGTCAGAAACAGATTCTTAACTACTGAAAGGATAACCCAATTTTTCTTTATTTGACACAATATTTTGTAAATATTTTGTGTGTTGATGCAAATGTTCAAATGTTTTTACTTAGATTATATTTTCAATTTTGTTGTTAGGTTAATTGTTTCTCCAAGGTACTTAAAGAACCTAGAGGTGTACATACCCTGAAGTGGGTTGCACGGAGGATTTCTGTTTAATAATGGAGATTCATAGATTTTTACCGCATCAAACACCTCCCCCCTCCGAGAATACACTAAATGCTAAAAATGTAATCATATAAGTAATAATAAGTAAAGGTGTTGAAAATTTTGCGATGGTAAAAGCCTTCATTGCCAAGATTCAATTGCCCAAACCTCCCTTCTGAAAGGTGCACTGCACTCACCAAATGCCCCACTTTATGGTGTGATTTCTCCAAAGATTTAGAAACGTGCTTAATTCCCGCTCAGCTCAGAAGAAAGAAATATTTGCAACACAAAGGATGACACTCTAAATTCAGCCAGTGTTTGGATAGTTTGCTTGTGTGGCCGCTTCAGACACACAAAGTGGCCATTTTAGATCATCCGACAAATTTACAAGATTGCTTCTCTTTCCACTAAAAATGGACAGAACTTTTGCTTTTTTTTTTTACTTTTTGAATCCATGCAATCAGGATTCAGGGCTAACCACTCTACTGAGACAGCTCTGATCAAGGTAACAAATGATCTCCTACTGGCAATGGATTCTGGCGCTTCATCACTTTTGCTGCTGCTGGATCTTAGTGCTGCTTTTGACACAGTGCACCACAATTTCCTACTAGAACGGTTGGAAAAATGGATTGGTGTCTCAGGAACCGTCCTCTCGTGGTTCAGATCCTACCTCTCAGATAGGACGCACTGTGTTAAATATGGTGAAATGACATCTGAGCCCTTTAATGTTACCTGCGGTGTTCCGCAGGGTTCAGTGCTTGGCCCCCTTCTTTTCAGCATTTACATGCTTCCATTAGGTGATATTATTCGCAAGTACAATATCAGCTTCCACTGCTACGCAGACGACACTCAACTATATCTTCCGTTGGAGGAATCTACCACACTAAACTGTGGAAATTTGGAGGCCTGCCTCATTGAGATAAAAGAGTGGATGTCACTCAATTTCTTGCGTCTTAACTCTGAAAAGACCCAAATGTTAGTCATTGGTCCATCTAAATGCCGTGACTTATTCTCAAAAACTGCTGTGAACATTGACAAATATCACATCACACAGAGTGACTCAGTTAAAAATGTAGGTGTCATATTTGACCCCGATCTATCCTTTGAAATGCATGTAAAGAAAATTACTAGAACCGCTTTCTTCCATCTTCGTAACATTGCTAAAATCAGTTCAATACTGTCTCAGTCTGATGTGGAAATTATAATTCATGCATTTGTTACCTCCCGTCTCGATTACTGTAATGCACTACTCTCTGGTCTCCCGAAGTCTAGAATCAAGTCTCTTCAGCTGGTACAAAATGCCGCAGCGAGGCTTTTAACTAGGACAAAAAAGTACGATCACATAACACCGATTTTGGCTAACCTGCATTGGCTCCCAGTTAGCCATAGATGTGACTTCAAGGTTCTCTTAGTATTGTACAAAATCATACATGGACTTGCTCCCTCTTATCTTTCAGATCTGATTTGCCCCTATGTCCCGGTCCGAAGCCTACGATCTGAGAGTGCCGGTCTTCTGGTGATCCCAAGAGCAAAGAAGTGTTCTGCTGGTTCGAGAGCGTTCTCCATCCGGGCACCGGTGCTGTGGAATGCTCTTCCCCCTGAGATCCGATCTGCAACCTCAGTGGAAATGTTTAAATCTAAACTTTAAACTCACTTCTACTCCATAGCATATGAATAACCTACTCTTCTCGTCGGCTGAAAAATAGTCTGTGTAATATAGTGTAATAATCTGTGAAGCCCTTTGAGACTCTTCGTGATTTAGGGCTATACAAATAAAGATGACTTGACTTGACTTGACTTGATAGTGATGTTATTTTGCTGTTGTTGAAAAAGATGTTGGTGCTCTTGGAGATGGTGGTGGTCTCGTAAAAGTCCACCAGTTTTTTGAGGGACGTGAATCTCTCGTCCCACAGAAAATAGTGACCTTTCTTGTCACGGATAACCTTGAAGTGCTGTACATCACACTCGTGCCTGTTGTCAAAGTTCAACAGCATAAACAACCTCAAAGCCAACAGAAACAAAATGCTAAAACGTGTTTGCATAAAAATGTAACTTTAAAATATCTCCGGTCAATCATTCGCTAAACATGACTTAATGCTTACATTTAATTTTTCAAACATAGATTACTATTGAAAGCAAATTTTAGGTGACTGTAAAATTTACAATCAGTGGTGGAAAGATCTAGAGGGGCTGTGAGGAAGAGAGATGCAGTAGGGGGGCGGCAGTCCGAAGTCGAAGTCAGAAGTCTAAACGTTGTGCGGTTGTGAAACCGCAAAGCACTGCGGTTTCTTTTCAAGGTTTTGTAGTGAGTGATGGAGTTTTGGCCAACCACAATTGTTACTGTTCGAGTTTAAAAGCGCCGACCAATCATAGGCAAGAGACACAGAGAACCTAAGTTCAAACCCTGACTTTCACAATGTTCACCATTTAAAAGGAAAAACTTTATTCCAGAGTCATTCCAGGGCAATTCTTCCATTACAGTTAGTGTGAAAATAATAGCTCGTTTGGTTATACACGTGCCCACGAGAGGGTAGCCAAACGACCCTTTTGTTTTCAATGAAGTCATTAGGTTGACATCCTGTGTGTTGGCGCCTTCCTGAGACAGTTCTGAGGTCATGACAGGGCGGGCCAAGCCTTCATGGGGCCCTAAGCGAAATTAGATTTTGGGGCCCCTTATTACTTGATCAGTTGCATACCTAATAGAACTCATTCCATGTTCTAATCCAGGGGTGGGCAACTATTTAGAGTCGGGGGCGCATCGGGTTCAAACGTTTTGGCCAAGGGGCCGATCTTGGCAAAAGATCCAATTTTTTCATCTGCGAATAAATATACACTCAGACATTTACATGCTATAGTTCTTTTGAGCTAGATTTTTCTCATTAAATTGGTTTGGAAACGATCACAATTAAAGCTAAATAATATTTAAGGTCTGTGTTTTAAGCACTTCATTTGATATTTAGTTTTCAAGCGTTACAGTAGTTATACTTTTTTTAAAGTATTTTTTTAGTATTCCTGTAGTCGGATTTCAGATGAAGTTCAGTAGTTTTTTATAGTAATAAAAAGTAGTTTTATTTTTGAACAATTTTTGCGGTAGGTTTTTTTGGTAGTTTTTGTTGTATTATGATATTAGATTTTAATGTTCCGTGTCTGTAGTATTGTTGTATACTCTATTATTATTTTTTTCGTATTTTTATACTATTTCTTTTGTCTTTTGTACATTACCCTGGTTTTAGCTAGCCTGCATTGGCTCCCTGTTAGCTTAAGGTGTGATTTTAAGGTTCTCTTGGTATTATACAAAATCATTTATGGACTTGCTCCCTCATATCTTTCAGATTTAATTTCCCCCTATGTTCCAGTCTGGAGCCTTCGCTCTGAAAATGATGGTCTACTAGTGATGCTAAGCGCCAAGAGGAGATCCGCAGGTTCGAGAGCGTTCTCTATTCGGCCCCCGATGCTGTGAAATGCTCTTCCCCCTGAGATTCGATCTGCAACCTGAGTGGAAATGTTTAAATCTAAGCTCAAAAGACACTTCTATTCTATAGCATATGAATAACCTATAATTTATGTTGACAATATCTCATCTCATCTAATTAGCTGTACCGCTTATCCTTATTAGGGTGTTGACAATATCTATACAAATAAACATGACTTGACTTGACTAGTATTTCCATATCGGAATTGTTAATGCACATTTGTAGTATTTCCGTGGTGAAGTATTACCGTAGTTTTATTTTTGTAGTATTTTTCTCGAATGGCTCTAGTTGTATTTTTGCAGTAGTTCTGTTGTAACACTTCTGTTGGTAGTGTTTTGTATTATAGTATTTTGATTTTTTTTTGTAGTATTTAAGTAGACGTACTATTGATGTATTTCTAAAGCAGTATTTTAGTAATATTTTGTAGGATTCCCATTGTATTGTTTGTGACATATTTCTTTAGTATTTTTGTAATATTACTGTAGTTGTGTTTTTGTAGATATTCTGGGGTAATATTTCTGTAGTATTTTGTATCATGGTATTTTTGTAGTATTTCCATAGTCAAATCAAGTCATGTTTTTTTTTTGGATAGCCCTTAGTCACAATGAGTCTCAAAGGGCTACACAGACCACAGATTATTGCAAACTTCAGACTATTATCTCACCATCCTCTGATCTAAAACCTTATGAGGGCAAGGAAAAACTCAAACTTCGACATGAGGAATATAAATAAACCTTGAGAAGGGACCGCACATGAGGTAATCCAGGATGACCAGGCTGCAATAGATGTTGAAATAACAATTACCGTATTTTCCGCACTATAGGGCGCACCGGGTTATAGGGCGCACCCCCAAAAAATAGTTTTTGGTCCTATATCTTCCATAGATAAGGCGCACCGGATTATAAGGCGCTACAATGGGAACGTCGACAAAACAGTCAGATGATTCAGTCCAACTGATTACCCCCTTAACATTCCCAAAGCTTGCAAAGAAGCAAATACGTGTCGTAGACACGTGCGGATGCGGTGTCCGTACGATGTCACTCAAATGCATCGTTTCAAATATCATTCGGAAGGTTAAAGTCTTGGGATTCAAGAAATGCCAACCATTCCTTAGTTTCTATTTTCTTTTTTGCTCGCAACTTTACTGTGCATATGACAATAAACACTTGGAATTGAGTTTTATTCACTCAACTCATCACAGCAACATCAAGATCGTTCTAAAACAAGATACCGGGAAAATATAAAGCCGCATAGCTCACCTAAGTTCTCACGTTCAATAATGATACGCAATCATGGTCTTCTTACAACCGTGAGTGTAGTAAATCCAGGAGAGTAAAATGTTTACAAATACAGACTAATGAAACATGTTTCTTTATGGCGTACTTTAGCAAGCTTGCTATTCAGTCATCTTTTTCGGCCAATTGCAGGGTTTGTTTTGGCCCTCTAGCCTATCCGAGGCTCCGAATAACTTCAGCCAATAGCGATCGATTTAACGGATGATTGACACATCTTTTTCGGCCAATTGAGGGGTTTGTTTTGGCCCTCTAGCCAATCCGAGTCTCCGAATAACTTCAGCCAATAGCGATCGATTTAACAGATGATTGACTAATCTTTTTCGGCCTATTGCAGGGTTTGTTTTGGCCCTTTAGCCAATCCGAGGCTCTGAATAACTTCAGCCAATAGCGATCGATTTAACGGATGATTGACAAATCTTTTTTGGCCAATTACAGGGTTTGTTTTGGCCCTCTAGCCAATCCGAGGCTCCGAATAACTTTAGCCAATAGCAATCGATTCAAATAATGATTGACACATTGGTTAGCCAATGAAACGCCGGTATATAAATCCCAGCATACACCGTGGACTACTCCACGTTCGGGGTAAAATCGAGTCGGCGGCTGTTGCGTAAGTTGCGAGACCTTGTGATTTAATATTGAGCCATATATAAGGCGCACTGTTTTATAAGGTGCATGGTCGGCTTTTGAAAAAAATTAAGACTTTTAGGTGCGCCTTATAGTACGGAAAATACGGTAATACACGGATATCATCAAGAGGAAATGTAGGTCATTCATAAGCTATACTATTTTTTCCTTTCCTCCTGGACTGCAAGACCAGGGGAAATAGGACTATTGACCTTCTGTATGCGAACATCAAGGACGCATACAGTGCTAAGCCACTGCCTGCCCTTGGGAAAGGAGACCACAACCTCATTCTGCTTAAACCTCATTACAAACCAAAAGTGAGGCTGCTACCAACAACTAAACGCTCTTTCAGGAAATTGTCTACTGAGGCAGAGCAGGCTCTGAGAGACTGCTTTGGACGTACGGACTGGGATGTCCTGCTAGGGTCCAGCAGTGGGGACATTGAAGAGGTGGCAAACTGCACCACTGACTACATTAACTTCTGTATGGACAATGTTGTTCCTATAAAAACTGTACGTTGCTATGCCAACAACAAGCCCTGGATCACGAGCGACATCAAGTGCCTTGTGAACCAAAAAAAGAGGGCCTTTAAAGATGGTGATCAGCAGGAGCTAAAACGAGTACAGAGCGGGCTCAGAGTCCAGCTCCGGGAAGGGAAGGAGCAGTACAGGAGGAAGTTGGAGAAAAAGCTGCAGAACAACAGCATGAAGGAGGTGTGGGAAGGGATGAAAACCATTAATGGCTGCAGCACCAAGCAGGGTGTGGCTGTGGACGTAGATGTAGGGAGGGTCAACCAGTTGAACAACTTTTTCAACAGGTTTGACCACCCCAACTCATCCTCACCCCAGAGTACAGCAGCTGTCCCTCCCCCTCTGGACACTAGCACGGAGGACATCCGCCTACTCAAGATAACTGCAGCCCAGGTGTGTGGAGAGCTGAGGAGGCTGCGAACCAGCAAGGCAGCTGGTCCAGATGGAGTATCCCCCCGACTGCTGAAGGCCTGTGCGTTAGAGCTGGGAGACCCTCTACAGCGCATCTTCAACCTGAACCTTGAACAGGGGACGGTCCCTCAGCTGTGGAAAACATCCTGCATCATCCCAGTCCCAAAGAAATCAAGACCTGAGGAACTCAACGATTTCAGGCTGGTCGCCCTGACATCGCATGTGAATGAAAACTATGGAGCGGTTGCTGCTGCACCACCTGAGGCTACAGGTCCGCCACGCCATTGACCCTATGCAATTTGCCCTACCAAGGAGAAGGTGGGAGTGGAGGATGCTATAGTCTACATGCTACACCGATCCCTCTCTCACCTGGATAGGGCTAAGGGGGCTGTGAGGATTACATTTTTGGACTTCTCCAGGGCTTTCAATACCATACAGCCTCTGCTACTGAATAGGAAACTGAAAGAGATGGGAGTTAGCTCACACCTTGTAGAATGGATTACGGACTACCTGACAGGCAGAGCCAAGTATGTGAAACAGGGGGGCTGTACATCGGACACTGTGGTTAGCAGCACAGGATCTCCACAGGGGACCGTGCTCTCTCCGTTCCTATTCACTCTGTATACATCGGACTTTCAGTACAACTCTTGAGTCCGGCCACGTGCAAAAGTTTGCTGATGACACTGTGATCGTGGGTTGTATCAGAAGTGGGCAGGAGGAGTAGTACAGGAAATTGATTCAGGACTTTGTCCAATGGAACACCACCAAGACCAGGGAGATCGTGGTGGACAGGAGAACTAAAACTCACCCGGTTCCTGTAACCATCAAAGGAGAAGGTGTAGAATTTGTCAAAACCTACAAATACCTGGACGTGCAGCTGTACAACAAAATGGACTGGACTGCCAACACAGAAGCTCTATGTAGGAAAGGTCAAAGCCGACTTTACATCCTCAGAAGGATGGCCTCCTTCAACATCTGCAAAAAGCTCCTGAAAATATTCTATGAGACAGTTGTGGCAAGCGCCCTCTTCTATGCGGCAGCATGTTGGGGAGGCAGCGTCATGAAGGATGCCTCTCGTCTCAATAAACTGTCGAGGAAAGCGAGCTCTGTTGTGGGCACAGAGCTCGACAGCCTGACAACAGTAGCTGAGAGACGGGCACTGAAAAAGCTGCGGTCAATCATGGACAATTCATCACATCCACTACACAGCATTATCTCCAGACAGAAGAGCAGTTTCAGCGACAGACTGCTGTCACTGTCTTGTACCGCGGACAGACTGAAGAGATCTTTTCTTCCTCATGCCATGAGGCTCTTTAACTCCACCCGGCGGAGTAAAGGCCCACATTAAACCACACCCCCTACATTGCATATTACCGTACTTTTATTGCAGTGTGTATTTTATGTAGCACTATTTAAATACTCTATACAACACGCTACAGTTTGTATTAGCACGTCACATTGGGTATTTGTATATTGTATTCCTTTTGCTTTATTATTGTATTTTCTCAGCTAAGGGATGCTGCTGGAAATGTGAATTTCCCTGCGGGGATGAATAAAGTATCTATCTATCTTTCCGAATGAAAGCAAAATAATATATGAGGTATCTTTTTTTAAGCCACATTTTTGGCATTTAGTTTTGTAGTGCTTCTGTAGTATTTCTGTAAAAAAATATTTGTTGTATACACAGGGAAGTGACAACAAAGTTGGCACCCAAAAAGTTAACCGCTCTTTGAGGCCCCCTAGTGGTCGCGGGGCCCTAAACAACCGCTTAGCTCGCTTTATGGCCCTGCTGCCTACCCACATGCATGCACAGACGCTAGTGTAGTCATTATTAAACGTATCAAATTTGACATGATTTATTTCGTTCACTCTTACAGTGGTGTGGTATCAGGGCCTGCAAGGCCTTTTATACTGGCCTAAAAAATATGTGAATAGTTTGATGTTGATTCTTTTTTGCCCATGAATATTTCAAAATTGTCTGTCAGCTTTCTTTCTTTGCTTTCATATTGAAGCATTTAACCAATGACATTTCAGCCATTACTTGCTTCCAGGGTCAAAAATCTACCCAGGGGCTTTCAAAATCTGTCCTGCAGGCCCTGAGGCATAAAGTGTGGTTAAAGCTCTTTGTTTAGCTAATCAGATTTTGAGTTGGCCGACCAGGGCCTTCTGAGGCGTAATTAGACTTCAGAGGTTTCACAAATTCTGATTGACTGCATGGCTGTAATTGAAGTATCACAGCAAAAAGGTGAAGAAAAAGATCCGCGTGTACACTGCTTCTTTCAAACTGACATTTTCAGCCCTAAATCGAATAAAAACGCCGGCCAGATATACAACCGGACAGGCTTTACTCCCAGGATTAGCTATGGTGCCAATAGAAAATAACTTCTTGATGGAACTGAAATGCACAGAATCTGTATGACAAAGTAACTGAGATTTTCATGAGGAAAGAAAGGGATTTTGGTGAGTTAAACGTGGCTATATTTCTAAATAATATAATAATAACAATAATATAATAATAAAAATATTTTGTATGTGTTGCAGCTGTAGCTGCAGTAAATTCATTAAAGCCATAAATTAAGTATTGAGGGTTGGATTGATTCAGGGGTAACACAACTGAAGGCTTAGGTGTGAAATACATGGCCCGCCACCGCCCAAACTCAAACAAAAAGCAATAGTAACTTAAACTTTAAAACTAAAACCTCAACCTCAAAATGATAGGCGTTGAGAAGAATAGCAAACATTATCTCGCTTCCCAAAAATGTTATTGTTCTTTCGGTTTGTTAAAAAAGAAAAAAATTCAAGCTGGCTGGCACAAGCGCACACACACAAACGACATGTTTATTGCGTAAGAATTGTACAAATATGTGAAAATAGTGATTCTTTAAAAATATAAATACAAATAAGTAATAACAATGAAAAGATAAAAAAACAGAAAGGAAAACTTCAGTTGGAAGCAGGAGGGTGGAAACAGGAAGCAGAACGTTTTGCCTTCCTGTTCAGCATTTGGTGGTCTGTGAACTCTTGTTAGCATTTTTGTTGGCGTCCATGTTGGCCACCAGAAGTCGCAGTGAAGCTCCGGATGAACGAATCATTTCACGCCCGCTGAGGAACAAAGAATACCTTTTTGTTGTTGTTTTTTTTTTTTTTACCTGGTTCCCGTGGATTCACAGTAAAAACTGAATACATACATCATCTATCATCAATCAGTACAAATGTATTGCACTTAGGAGCTATGAACCACTTGACTGTACCTAACAAATTGCCTGTACAATATTTGATCACTTGTTGTTGCTGCATTGTCTAGTGCAAAAAAAAAATGAATGCTATTCAAAGCACAAGAAAGATTACAAACAATGGAGACTCAAAGTGACCGCACCATTTTTTCTTTCATTTTTTTGCCCAGCCTTTTATGAGGTTTTGGGTTCTTGGGCGTTCCAGTAGCAGCAAGATGGCGGACAGTCATGTCAGTTCCTTCTATGTGAGTCTCATGTTGTGTAAAATACATAAGAATTTTCCCAGCCTTTGAGTATTTAAAGGGATAGTGTGTCATATTTAGTGCCTCCAAATGATACAAAAACCTTGTATTCAGTAAAAAAAAAACAACATTACTTACATAAACTATCATACCAATGGTAATTTCAGAGATAGTTTCTTCCCCAAAGCCATCACCGCCCTTAAAACACACTGCACAAAAAACTGAAACTCTTGCAAACACATTACAGATGTGAAATTGTATTCATGCCTATGCTTACTTTGCACAATGTTGCCTATTTTGCACTACCGCATATTGCACTAATACGATCCCAAAATTGTATGTAAACACCCAACGTAAACATCTTCTGCCTCTACATGCCCACACTTTCTTGTGTAAATATTGTGTAAATTATCTTTTTTTTATTTTTATTTTTTTTATTCTCTCAATAAAATGTGAACCTGGAGAGCCACGTCGAATTTTGTTGTCACAATATGTTCAACCCATTTTGTAACAATGATAATAAAGGTATATTCGATTCTATTCTATTCTATTATATATATATATAATAAAATCATAGGTTGAGAAATCTGTATTTTACATAGTGGATTCCCTACCTATAAGTCTCAGCCATATTTCTCTGGCATCTTGCTGCTACGCTGTGCTCTGTGGCACTGTTTTTTGTTCCATTAGACAACAAATTGCCATCTACGGCCAAATACTACACACTTATATGGGGGTTGGTAGGGGTACTAGGGAGTGAAATCATGGTTGTCCCTGCAGGTATTTTCTTTGATAGTGTAGCACAAAATGTTAAGTAGGTAGTCGGTGAGAAGAGGCTTTTTTTCAAGTATGCAGTAATCCCTCGTTTTTCCCAAGGGCTGCGTTCAAAAACGTCCTGCAATATTTAAAACCTGCGAAGTAAAAAACTATTTATCATTACTCAAGAACAAACCCGATTTACGGGCTCAAGAAGTTGTTAAACAAATAAAAGTACTGTATTTTATAAATATAATTTTTTTACAAATAACCTCCGAACTATAAAATTATCATTCTAAAAATAATCTTGTTGTTTTATTGCACAATTGTATGAATTAAGGAAATAATGTACTTTACATACCGCCATTGTGTGGACGTTAATGGAAAAACTGCATTTACCTTACCGTTCTGTCCTACAGAAACCATATATTTTTCCATTATCTAAAATTTTTGAAAAAGTGCCAGGAAGCCACTAGGGAGTGCCAAGTACCTGCATGTTGCTCCAGAGCAAGTTTACTGGGTGGAGAAGTTCAACTTTATTGGCGATAGAAATCATCTTTCTCTATTTAGCCAATCAGAATGCAGAACATGATAAGTAAACCACGATACAGCAAGGGATTACTGTAGTCTAGAGGCTCCATTAAGGGGGGCGCGGGCAAGTTGATACCACGTGTAAGAGGATTTCTTCTTACAAGGGGGGGTATGACAGAAAATAATGTATAAGTACTACTAGGGCTGTAATCCAAATGCCAGCACAACCACCAAAAATGATTAAAAAAGAAGATTACACACACTTGCACGGGCATCGAATAAGAGCTGAAGAGGCTGCAATAAAGACACAAGCCAGGAGATGGCGGCCACGAGTGAAAGAGTTCCAAATTATTTTCAGCTCCTTTAATTATTGCATGTTTATATGAGAGTTCTTGTGATTTTTCTTATAATTCGTTCAGTATCTAATTCTTTAATGACGGCAGTTTTTTACCACTAGAACGTGCTAAATAATAAAAAATGCCCCTTTTAAATTAGCAAAAGAATATTTAATTAACCGATTCTTTGGACTGACGCTAGAGGGTTCCAGATGAACATATTTGCTATATATTATGGCTAAATAAAACAGCAACAATCCTATTTTTCTGTTGCTACCTTTTCCGCAAACACACTCACTTAACTTACACACTGTATTCCAATCCAACCAGACTGACACCGTTGACGGCAAGGATTCGATCTCCCGTCTTAAGGCGACCGCACAGAGCGGCGGGCGAGTCAGGGACCAGCGATTTGACGTAAATTCCTCTCATCCTCAGTGCCGTCTTCTGCACACACAAAACAAAGAGCGCTCATGCACGTTTTTTAGAGTACAAGTAAAGCTACAATTTGCCCAAAAGAAGCAATACCATCCCGTCCACCAGCGCCAAGCCGAGGCCGTGAGGACCGCGCTGGATCTCCACTGTAAACACGTCATCGTGATCTTCTTCTTCTTCTGCTTCTTCTTCTCCGATAGCACACCCGCTGTCTGCACATTAAAAAAACATTTTTCTTGTAAGGAATTACGCTATCAAACTGACATTGGCACAGCTATTGTTGTGTGATTAGGTTTATGGAAGAGCTTGGCTAAGATTTTGGTTAGATGCAGTTTTTTGTTGTTGTTAGGTGCAATCAAGAATAATCGCTGTCAATCGGATCTTTATGGAAGGCTGAATCGGCTTCTTTGGTCAGGAGCATTTCACAAGTGAATTCACAATTCGTTTTTTGCCTTAAGATAATTTGACATACTGGTGTTATTTTTTTCCGTTTTTTTCTCAAGCATCAAAAACATCAAAAATCACATATCATAATGGACAAAGAGAATTTTAAGATTTTTCCCCCCGTAATCGTATTTAAGAACGCCATTTCTAAATTTAAAGCGGTTCTTAGCCCGTTGCAGGGTCACTTGGTATTTTTACTTGAACACCTAAAAAGGTGCACACAAAGTAAAACTGAAGCTGTACTTGAACCATTTGGAATATCAGCATAGTTTGTTTCCTTTTGAAGATAAGACTTTATCTTCCACAGTCGAAATCTGTTTAGGTTCTACTGACTTATGGAAGTGTTAATACACACACACTCACACACATAAGAAAACAATTTTATGTCTGCCAATTTTCTCTCCAAAAATCTGCCTGAAAAACAATGTAACACGGTAGTAGGCCTGAATAACACAACAGGATTACAGCCCAAAGGCTTCCCCGGCTCCACTTTAAAATTGACAACAACACTCCAAAATGATAGGGATTTCACACAAATTCCTAAGAAGAAATTTCCCAAGAAGAAGTCCAGGCGAACCCAACGTGTGCCCATTTGAGTGACCCTTTTGGAATCAATGGTCACATGGCTGCTATTCTGGAATGCTTTAACACACAAAAACATAACATATTTTAATTGGTACTCTTATAATCGGGCAGCACGGCGGCGCAGTGGTTAGCGCGTGTGCAGCACAGTTCTGAGGTCGTCGGAACCTCCTGCGTGGGTTCAAATCCAGCTACCGGCCATACTGTGCGGAGTTTGTATGTTCTCCCCGTGGTGTCCCCATGGGTTTCCTCCGGGCACTCCGGTTTCATCCCACATTCCAAAGACATGCATTTCAGGTGAATTGGCCGGTCCAAATTATCCCTAGGTGTGACTGAGCGAGTGAGTTGTCTGTCCCCATGTGCCCTGCGATTGGCTGGCAACCAGTTGAGGGTGTCCCCTGCCCACTGCCCGGAGATGGCTGGGATGAGCTCCAGCCCCGCGACCCTAATAAGGATAAGCGGTACAGCTAATGAGATGAGACTCTTATAATCAGACACAAATTTGATAATTGGGCCAACTGTAATGAGCATTCCATCAAAATACAGTGGGACCTCGGTTATCGCGGTTAATGGGGACCAAAACCACCCGCAATAAGTGAAAATCCGCGAAGTAGCGGCGCACCTTCAAAAAGAAAAAAAAAAAAAAAGAAAAATCTCATCTCATTTTTAATCATTATTTTTTAGGCCCGGTCAATGGGGAACAAAACCACCCGCAAAAAGTGGAAATCTGCGAAGTAGCGACGACCCTTCAAAAAAAAAAAAAAAAAAAATCTCATCTCATCATCTGCACCGCTTATCCTTATTAGGGTCGCGGGGGGGCTGGAGCCCATCCCAGCCATCTTCGGGCAGTGGGCAGGGGACACCCGGAACTGGTTGACAGCCAATCGCAGCTGCAAATCACATTAGTTCTTGCAGCTAGCTGCGTTCTTCATCGACGCACGAGCCGAGTAATCCACCGCCAAGAGTCGTACAGCTGGGCGATTTTCCGTCCGCCGATCGGAGACAAATTCACGACAGGGTTTATACATGCGCCGCACCGCGGGTGCCGTTCGGTCGCTCCCGCGAGCGAGCCCCTAACCCGCGGCCCAGGTACTTTCGGGCGCGATACGCACGACACCGACACAGTTACGGGGGTCCCGCGCACGTCCGCCGCCTTTCGCCCGCCGCGCGCGGACGGCCGCCTGTCATCGCGCCGCGCTACTGGGGTCATCGGACGAGCGTGCTCCCCCCAGTTACGGGGGTAGCCCGATCACGCACGCCGCCTTTTCTCGCGTCGCGCCGTGTGACGCCGCGTCCGCCGAACTGGCTCCGTCGCGCGGCCCGGGAGTGACCCCCGCCGCGCTGCCCCCCCTGTCCCGTCCCATCCAGCCAGACCGCGAAGCTCTGAAGCCGCGAACGTCGAACCGCGAAGTAAGCGAAGTCCCACTGTAATCAGAATAAAACACAAGAAATTTGGAGTTTCGATTTAGGTTGACCTTTTAAGACCTGATGTGACTGATTTCTATTTTTAGTTCAGAAATAAAAGTGTCCAAGAAATTTGATTCTCCCTGCTCTAACTAGTTTTGTCTGGTTGCTAACAAATGTAATATACCGTAAATTCCGGACTATAAGCAGCTACTTTTCCCCCAAACTTTCAACCCTGCAGCTTATTCAGTGATGCGGCCAATTTATGTAACTTTTCTAACGGCCGCCAGCGGCGCTCGAGTACAAAAGGTAAGATTTAGACCGGTGGAATATATGCGCCGAGGAAGACTGCAACTTCACTAAAACTGGCCGCATGCGAAAGGCAACTTTTTCGCAAGTCTGCCAGTGGATCCTGACAGCGTGGGGCAGCATCAAAAAAATCCACCATGACCAGTGGGTTCCGAAAAGCCGGTCTGCTGCTTGACGGAGAGGAGGGCACAGAATCAGGAGTGGATGAAAGTTCCAGCGACAATGAGCGCGAGTCCGGCTGCGGGAGCGTGGGACGACGTCTATATGACACTGTTTGTTTCCAACACTGAGGAAGACGACTTTGATGGCTTCAGTTCTAAGGAGGAAGATGAGGACGGTTTACCGTGATTTTTACAAGTACGGTATGTTTTTTTAACAGACCCGTTTACTGTGTTGCGAGCGTGTTGCTAGCGTGTTGCTACCATTAACTGCCCTGTCAGGCACCGTTTGGGATGAAAGTTATATTATTATTTTTAAAGCTTTGAAATCTCTCTCGATGTATCGTTTTACTTTGTAAATATGTGTAACAATGTATAATATGTATTTGCAACTGTATATTTTTGTAATGTATTTATTTTGGACACTTATTCCGATATGTCTTGCACAGGCCAATTAAAAAGAAGGGGCGTAACAAACGCGGGGTGATGGAAAGTGGGGACCGGTAAAGGTGAGTGTTTGTGGACACTGCAGACAATAGTGGATATATATTTTTCCCACCCTTACCTTTGGAAATATACACTTTTTTCCTTGGATTACTTTCAACGGGACCCGGACCGCAGGTCTGCATCAAACCTTAAGTACCGGTATCATTTTCCATTCATTTTGCCGGCTGTGATTTTTGGACTGTGTACTTTTTTAATGAAGGACATTCAGTTTCAATCACGGGACTTAAAGCAGGGTCTGGGTTAATTTTGTGTTTGTGTTACATTCTTTTAATGTGGGCGCATGCGGCTTATATACAGGTGCGGCTTGTGTAAGTACAAAATCGGTTTTCCTCTTAAAACGTGGTGGGTGCGGCTAATAATCAGGTGCGCTCTATAGTCCGGAATTTACGGTACTTACACTACCTAGATCAGGGCTCTCCAAATGTTTTCAAGCTGAGAACAACTTTTTGTTACTAATTAGTGCACCCAGTTTGATATGCATTTCTAAAATAACAACTTAACTTGTTATTACTATGTCGTCAATATGTTAGTAAAGTACTAACATATTGGAAGTAAGGTTAAACATTCAGTCAACCACTAAACAATTTGCTAGCATATCACAATGACCCAGCACTGGTGAGCTACTTTCGGAACTTGTCCACGGTCATTTCAGCTGCTTTTTTGGGCACCCTGGGGCCTGTGGGCACCGCACTGTTGACCCCTGAACTAAATTGATTGACAACAACACAAAACATTACTTATTGGGTCAAAACTTTGGATGATTGTTAAAGCAAAGTTTAATGACTTAAAAGAATACATATGGGAAAATCCATCATATTTGCTCGTGTCTGACAGTTTTAACTAGTTATCATTTCATTCTTTCTCGACTTTATTTTGTTGATTTGTTCTCAAAAAGTGGAACGCCACTTAAACAATAGATATATGTGAAATCAGACAAAAATGACTGGCTCAATTTGAGACATACTCAATATTTGACTTCGAGATGTGGCTGTGTTGTGTAGTGCATCCGAACATGAGTGCTACAAAACACAAGGAAGAATACTGACCAAAGAGACTCAAAGTGACCAAAAAGCACAATCATCTCAGTCTCCTTTTGGTGAACCTCATGTAACGTAAAACAAATACAAATTTCCTAAACTAAGGGAATTAGAAAAATGCATATTCATATGATATTTCATGTGTTTTTGCTTATTATCCAAATTAATGCAAGTAAACATATTTTAATATTTCTGCCACTGGGTGGTGCTGAATAATATATAATGTCTTTTTTTTCAACCAAAATTGTTTTGCGCTGGTTAGGGGGTACGTCCCTAGAATATATTTCACCAGGGGTGAAACGTCACTGAAAACGTTAAAAAAAAGTAACACTTTGATGTTTTCATTGAAAAGTAATGAGTGAGGACAAATACGTAAACAAGCTTGACAGTGATAATGGACTTCCCACTAGATAAAAAACTACCGTAATAAGTTCTTGTCAAAACTCGTGCTTATGTGTCATAGCGATGCAACGATTAGTCGACGTCGTAAAAAAACGATAAGAGATACTGAATTTTAATGTCAATTTCATACAGACACGTTTTTTCAGCAGAGTGGAATAGCTCCATGAATATAATCAGGTGCTCTAGGTATAATAGCAGGTGCTACGTAGATTATTATCTGGTTTCAGAAGAGACTGAGGTGGCGTTGGGAGAGAAAGCAATAGAAGTCCTGCATTTCCAGCCTACCGCGAATGGCTACGTACCAAGTCTCACAAGCCACCCCTGTCGAGCCAGTATCTCACCAATGCCAGATCCATTTCCCTTTAAACGGATGACTTGGAGGTAGGACTTATGGGAAACCGTTACATTGGTTGTTTTTTACTCTTCACAGAAACCTGGATGAACCAAAGTATCCCTAATGCTAGCGTGCAGCTAAGTGGATGCTATCTAAATCGCTTACATACACTGACAGGAGAAGCCGTCCAATTTTGTTGTACTTTTTTATAGTGATAACAAAGAACCTTTATACAACTGCAATTGTGTGTTAAGTGTATTTACTTGTAAATCTTTATTTGTTATTTTGTAAAAAAAAGTTGTAAACTCAGTCGGTAAGGACGTCATTTTGAGCCCTTTGTGGGCATTTATGAAGGTGCGTCACTACTTTGCGGATTTTCATGTTTCTCGGGGGTTCTGATCCTCATTAAGTGTGATAACAGACGAATTACAGTCCTCCACAAAATACACATCCAATTTATTGAACTTCCTGTTATGCTGCTGCTTATTAGCCTGTTCTTTGTTTACAGGTATAAAACATGTCGACTCGATTTTAATTTTTTATTTGCCTGTGCCTCAAAAATGGACAGCGGTTTATTCATAGATTTATCGCTCTACTGACCGAGTACTGCGACTAATTGCTTTTCATTTATATTTTATTGTGTACAAATCAAGAGGCATGTTCAATAAAAGAAGTATTTTGCATTTTTCTTGTTTTTACTCTCATTTTTCACCTAATTAAATCAACTTCATGCTAAATTTAAGGAAGGCAAAAAAAATACAGTAGTTATCCGATTATTCAACTAGAATAATCGTTGACTAGTCGATTGTAAAACTGTTGTTGGTTGCAGCCCCAATGTGTGATGGTGTTTTAAAGCCAAATGTAGTCACTTCTGAAGTTAAGCATCTTAAGGTAAGCTAAGTCAAAGACGAGTGTCGTATTCCCCCTGCACCCCCCTCATAGCTTTTTTTCAAGCATTTTAAGTACACAGGCTGACCCTCCTCACCCCCAAAAAAACCTCACAGAGAGTGGTCGAGTGAGCTTGGGTGGCGCATACAAAGGCGCACGCTTCCGATTATGATTCCACGTGTCAAATGGACTGTAAATTGTCCTGACGGGCGGCCACTGTTGCCTCCATGGTTTAAATCTGTCCTGACCTCAGCGCCTGGCTGTCATTCTTGGCTGCGATTAAAAGATTAGCAAACTTTCCAACTCACGTTTAGCCAGCCCGCAACACACTATGGGAACACACAATAATCGACGGAGACGGGTTTCAGCACTTGTATCATGAATCAATTAAATTAGGTATTAGAATATACACTTTATTATATGGGTCTAGTAAAAGTATACAGAGAAAAAACCCAGTCAATGACAATAACAGGGGTACTTCTTTATATGGGCTTAATTTGTTCCAGGATTTTAATGATAGCTCGGATTACTTGTGTGAGAGGAAATCTTCCCAATATGAAATCATTAAAAACTAATTCATCTGCTGACAACCATCCAACTGAGCCATAATGGAGTTGATATGGGGCATAGAAATTTCAGCCGACTCGACCTGGGCCTGCGTGTATTACAGCACGTCCCAGCCCGAGCCCAACCAACTAACTTGATTTAAGGGACCGAGCCCCCGAAAAAGAAAATTTCTTGGGCTGAGCTTCTCTTTTGCAGACTTGTTTTTAAATCATGGGTGTAACCAGCCCATTTTTGTGGGTGCTCAAGCATGTGCCAAATTCAACCCAAGCACCTCCAAAAATTGTAGCATTTTTAAAACTGTATATTCCTTAAAGAGGAGAACGATGGGCGCCACCAGGCTGCGACGCTAGTGGTTAAAGGATCCAACTGACCAACCATTGTCCCTAATAGAGGACATGATATGCTTAAATATGATGAGAAATGTGAATAACGCAGCATAGAAAATGCTCCACTGCCTTGAAAAGGTTCAGTCCATTTGTTTGCTAAAACCACTGTTGCTTCCTCCTTGCTCTTCTTTTACTCAACCACTACTATTTTACCATCCAAAACCATGACTTTGTTATCATCAACCAATATTAGACCTAATTTCAGCTGAATTGAGTCGAATGCAATAATGATCAGCCTAGCTTCATTTGTTATAGTATTTCTGCTAACCACAAAATGTAATGTCACAAATGCAAAGTAACACTCATGAACAGTGTTGAATGATCCTAAATCTTTTTAAGTGAAACGAAACATTGACTTTTACGACCAGACACACATCTAAATTATCCAACCGTCATAGTTCTTTGTTTCTTTTTTTCTGCCGTGCAGTCGAGGATCCGTGTGATGGATTCAGTCCCTCTCTTGTGTGTGGCCGACACAAAGAAAAAGAAACAGAGAGTGGATAATTTTTTTAAAAGTCAGCGAGAGAGAAGCCCGACCCGGCACGAACCCAAACGTCACGATTGACATTTTAAGGCCCAACCCGATAATCCCCCCGAATAGCTATAAAACACATCATCCTGATCACTAAAACACATTTAAATAATCTCAAAATAAAACATAGTAGTAAAATAAATCCAATTATATTACCAAAACAAAATGCAAGTTTATTATGAGTGCCATGACAAATGTGTGCGCTGGTGCGTGTTAAGGTGGTTGAGTGGGTGAGTGTCAGTGACAAGTTAATTCTGTTTATATTTTTGGACAAATGCATAGAAGATTTAATAGAATGCCAGTTCCTTATTTTGACTCACAGTTTTTGTTGTCTTGACTATTGCATCATTGTCACTATAGGCCACTCATGTTGCTGTTCTTTGATACCCATACCCTTTACGTCTGACCTATTTTGTTTTTTAACCTTGAAGATTTAATGCAAAGAGGGGGCTTGGAGGAGGGCTTTTGGAAGGGACGGAAATCTTTTATCTTAAAGCCCCCTTTGCAAGTTCAAAATCCATTAGTTTAAACAGTAAAGGATATCGCATACATGCCAACTGAAATGTTTTACCTGTGTTCTCTTTTAACTGTATTTTGATCATTTCAAATTGGGAACGCCGCATAACAATTTTTATACGGGCATTTTGAAAAAAAAAAAAATTTTAACAATCTATTCTTGCCCATCGTCTCAGTCAATGGAAGCAGACGACAATGTCATCATAGACTGCCATTATTGTAGCGGTATTCTCATAGTCTGTCTTGCTGTGAGTAAATAAATGCCGCGTTGTGTTTGTAAGGTTTAATATCGCTTGATAAGGGGAATTGCAACCTTTAATACGAGGAGCAGTTTGCTGAGATTGAAAGGTGTGAGATCAAGAGACTGTGTGGATGATGCCTAAGCACTTTACACTTCTAATTCCAAATACTGAAACTTTAAATAAAAATACGGAAAAAAAATTAACAGCACAATTTTTATTTTGTTGCCAGTAGTAGTTTGCATGCACAAACTGGAACCAGCTGGTGCTGGCAGTGAGCGGTCTCGACCGTTTTTAGTGGTAGCCCCTGGGACTGACCTGGATTTTCCTTCATTTAGCAGGCACCATTAATGCTGCAAATAAAATTTGAATATTGAAATCACTTGTTTAGATGTGCTCATATAAAGACGTACCACTGCACAGAAGAAAAAAGTAAATGAAAAAAATAATCTACTTTTAGTACAGTTATTTCTCTTATCTCAAAAAGTGATTGATAAATGCAAACAAAAGCGCATTGAGGAGAATTAAATAAGCCAATGAGAGTTTAGACATCTGCTTCAGCTCAAGTTAACCCTAAGTGCCTTAAGGAAGCACTGCAGGGGGGGGGGGGGGGGGGCATCAACGCGCCAGTGTGTAAGTGGGGGAGGTCAGAATATTACGATATACCTTAAATGGACAGTGTGTAATATTAAGCACCACCTACCAGTAAAAAAAAAGTTCAATTCATAAAAGAAAAAAACTAGTGATTTGAATAATGAGCAAAAATACATGAACTATAACATAAACATTTGCAACTTAAAATACTCATTGACCAAGATATTAGCAATTATTTTGGATAACATGAGCTTTACGTAAAGGGAGCTGAAAACATCGTCCACAACCTTGGAGCTACGGGTGATCACTAAACTCAAAAAGACTGGGCAAAAAATGAGAAGTAATTTGGTCACTTTGACTCTCCATAGTTTGTATTCTTCCTTCCTTGTTTTGGGTTGCTCACACAACACAGCAACGACTAATGGTCAAATAATGTACACTGTCCCTATAAGTTGTAATATGGTTTGTTGTTGTATATTATTCCTTGAACAGTAGCAGCTGAAAAAAACAATTACCTTGTACTCAACCTTTTATGAAAAATATCCCCCCCCCCTCCCAAAATACAACTTGCTGACATCATTAATTGCAGCCTCGGTCAAGCTGTATGTGTCTAAGAGACAATCTCTTAGATAGATACCTGTCAACCTGTACGGTTTTGCCGTACAAAGTACGTTTTTTATGCATTTTAAGACGAGTACGACGTACAATGAAGTCTGTACAGAAAAACGCAACTTTGTCAATTGCATGCGTCTGCCGCCTGGGGATTTCCCATCATAAATCATTCCGAAAAAAAAAAAAAAAAACCAAATGGTGTACGATTATTTTGTATTTTGTACGGGAAAATACGACAGTTTGTACGGGCATGGAGCTGTGGAGGTTGACAGGTATGTAGATGCTCTCGAATAAACATCTTCTCCCTTCATCTTTTACGGGTTTGGGTTGGTATTTGGACTGTATTTTAAACAGTCCTTTTCTTACTTTCACCGTTTTCATCCTCGAATAAATGAAAACAACCAGCACGTGCGCAAAATCCTCTTTCACCACCACCCTTTTCCACCTCCTTTCATACAGCCTAATGCGCTGTGAGGCCAGAACTTCTATGATAAAAATAGGATAAGAGCAGACCGGCGCGGTGAAAAAAATAAATAAAGGCTCTTTGATCTCAGTTGGGCGTTGTTAATACATACTTAATAGAGAAAATCTTTAATTTTAAGAACACCTCAAACTAAAAATCCCACCCCTAAAGCCCCAATGTGTAATATTTGACCACTAGATGGCACTGGATGTCTGACAATCATTGCGGGGAAAAAGTAGGGACTCCACTGGTTAAAAGAAATACAAATTCCTTCATGGATTTTTGCCTGGTATTCAAATCAATGCTTTCTTTACTGAATTATGGTACCACTACAAGGCACTAAATATTACAGACTGTCCTTTTTAGGACCAATTGTTCTATTTCTCCGGGACCATTAAAAAAATGTGCGGTGAGAATCATGTATTTTGCAGATCCACAAATAAAGCTACGATTTACAGATGGGATTTTTAATCTTGCGTCTGCATTTCTTAAGACATAAGAATTTTAGATCTTAAGCAAATCGCAAATCTACAGTATTTGTGGATCTGAATAAGTGTGTTAATATTTTTGGAACAAATCTCTTCCCACATAGATTTTGGGTAAATTACAGTAATATGCTGCTTACATTTTCAGTTACAGGAAGGTCTTCCCATTACAATTTACCACTGGAAAAATACTAGTTAATATGTTTTGCATGTCCCCTAAGCCAATAAATGTCTACAGTTTATACATAATTCTTGCACTATTACACATCTTCATTTAACGCGCGGTCTATCAATCAGACTGCCAAGAAACATAGCGACAATTTCAAGCATTTACAAGCCCATCTGCCAAAATTCAAATGCTTTTCAAAACTTAAAAACACATTCAAATTCAAGCATTTTCAAGGATTCAAGCACCCATACCAACCCTGTTTCATGCTTAACGCTTGGACATGGCGTCGCATGTGGCTTTAATTTTGCAGTTACTATAGCATTATGTATGTTACGTGCTACCAGGGCTACACCCCACAGCTCATATCAGCAGTACAGTAGTGAAACAGGAGGACTACATTTAAACTTGAGAAATTAAGTTATTTTTAGTGAAGGCGGAGTCGTGCATTTTACCAGAACAGTCAGAGTGAAAGCAGAAATATTTTCCCGTGCCCGCAAGACATTCCTGAACTCATAAAAGTTGACCAGAAAAAAACATTGTAATTGGTAGAACTAAAAATAAAAAAGACAGCACAGCAGATTTAAGAAAAATAGGCGAAGGGGGCAGGGGTCAATGGGAGGTACTGGAACATACCAACAAGCAGGAAAATGTTAAAAAAAAAAACACTCAAGTCACCAACTCTTTCCTGGAGTCAGTTTAGAGCAGTGTTTCTCAACTGGTGGGTTGGTACCCAATTGTGGAATGCGACCTTTTTTCAGTGAGTCAGTGGCCTTTGCCTTGGCAAAATATGCTAAAAAGACTGAGGAACTATACGTAACAGGCGGAAATGCTATTTCGATTATGTTTGAGAAGGACAATATCTCAATTTATTGTGAATTAGATTGATTTATTTCTTTTTATTTGGGTTCCAAGAAAGTTAGTGATAGTGAAGTTATTGATAAGGGGAAGAAAACGTGACAAACAGTGACAATAATGATGGAGTTTAAGAAAGACATGATTAGGAATTGCAAAAATGGTGTACGAGTGCCATTGAAGCGCTGCTTAAAAGTAAACTTAATGGTTTAAAAATGTTATATTTTGAGCTTTTTAAAGGTATATTAATCTTTTTTAACCACATAAATAAATACAGTTTTTTTAAGTATACATTTTATTAATATTTTGGTTTGCATATTTTGTTATGTGGCTATTTTAAAGCAGTTTTAAGGGGGTCGGCTTAAATGCGATCTTGGTTTGTGAGTGAGTACGGAGCCGCAGCGAGGCTTTTAACTAGGACAAAAAAGTACGATCACATAACACCGATTTTGGCTAACCTGCATTGGCTCCCAGTTAGCCTTAGATGTGATTTCAAGGTTCTCTTAGTATTATACAAAATCATACATGGACTTGCTCCCTCTTATCTTTCAGATCTGTTTTCCCTCTATGTCCCGGTCCGAAGCCTACGATCTGAGAGTGCCGGTCTTCTGGTGATCCCAAGAGCAAAGAAGTGTTCTGCTGGTTCGAGAGCGATCTTCATCCGGGCACCGGTGCTGTGGAATGCTCTTCCCCCTGAGATCCGAACCGCAACCTTAGTGGAAATGTTTAAATCTAAGCTTAAAACTCACTTCTACTCCATAGCATATGAATAACCTACTCTTCTCGTCGGCTGAAAAATAGTCTGTGTAATATAGTGTAATAATCTGTGAAGCCCTTTGAGACTCTTTGTGATTTAGGGCTATACAAATAAAAATGACTTGACTTGACTTGACTACTTAAAGAGGTTTTGATTTTGTTGGTCATTTGTTTTTTTGAAAAAAATAAAATAAAATACTGCACATACTCTTTTATCTCTGCCTTAAACTGCACAATCCTTTCATTTAATACATTTGAGAAGTGGATTTTTCTTCTTGAATTGGGTCACGGCTTGTAATTAGGGTGCAATGGTGGGTCCTTTAGTCAGACCAGTTGAGAACCACTGCTTTAGAGCAAGGTATTTCTTTGTGGTGAACATCCATCCATCCATCCATCCATCCATTATCTGCACCGCTTATCCTCAGTAGGGTCGCAGGGGTGTTGGAGCCCATCCCAGCTATCTTTGGGCAGTGGGCAGGGGACACCCTGAACTGGTTGGTGGCCTGTCACAGGGCACACAGAGACAGAAACCTCACTCACACCTAAGGACAATTTGGAACGGCCAATTAACCTGACATGCATGCTTTTGGAATGTGGAAGGAAAACGCAGTGCCCCGAGGAAACCCACGAAAGCACGGGGAGAACATGCAAACTCCACACAAGAAGGTTTGATCCCATGACCTCAGAACTGTGCTGCACACGCGCTAACCCCCAAAAAAAGTGTAATGAATATGCAAGTAAAAGTATTTGAGTGTCTGTCATGGCGTAAGGAAACATGCATCCTTTAGTGTTCCTCAACATTTTTAAGCCAAGGCACACTTTATTTTCATTAAAAATCCTGAAGCCCAGTGTCCAGAGAAAATGTTTGGAAATTAAATTCCGTCACCAGTTTCATTGATTGATGGGTTTATTTATTTATTTATTTAACCTTAACGGTTATGTGCGTCATTTGAGGTGCCCTAAAACGTTGAAAGTAGGATCTCTCTTTAATCTTGCTTTTACGAATGTGTCAGAACCAGAAAAGATACAGGACCCAATCACGTGACGTTCTCACACAAGCCTTTAATTTTACGGGAAATGGGGAGTCGTGCACGTTAGGAGGCCGGTCTGGCATGGGAGGACAGTAAGCCAGAGACCGACGAGACCGATTCCAATAGCCTGAGTTGATATCGGACAGATGAAGTCGATTACGGACAGGAAGGGACAGACAGGATTGACTACAAATCAGGATGTCGATAACTAACAGGAGAAACTAGACGGGAACGAAAACTGGAGAAAATAATAAACAGGACCAAAATAGACGGAAACAAAACTGGAACCCGAAATAAAACAGGACAAACATAAACGGGAACAATACCGGACTGAAGATATCTACAGGAAATCAGGACCGAGTCAGAACCCACGTCTTGTGGGGCAGAAGTTTGTTTGAAGGGCTGACCCTGAAGCAAGGGAGCGCTGAGCAAAGTCAATCTCTCAACGAGCAGCAGCTGGCAATTGGGCACCATGGCAACCTGACACACACAGGTGGGGCCAATTGGGTACCACGGCAACCGTGACACACACAGGCGCGGCAATTTAGGCGCCATGGCAACCATGACAGAATGCTGTTCTGGTCACGACCAGTGTTCCCCCTAAGCTGCGCACGTGCGCAATTGCGCACTGCTCGCACATTCTCAGCGCACAAGAAAATCTAGCCAGCGCACAAAAATGAGGGCTCAAAATTACAAATTAAGAAGCGACTCAAGTCAAAGTTACAGTGCATGTAGGTAAAAATACACGGGTTCCCCTGACGTTGTGTCCTAAATGCGGTATTTTGATGTGCCTCACATTTCGCAATAGCGGCCGTGATCTGTGCAGCCATGTAAGGCACTAACCTGCTTATTGGGGGTATTGGGGGTTCAGTGTCCTACCCAAGGACACTTCGACATGTAACACGGACAAGCCGGGATTCGAACTGGGATCCCTTAATCCTAAAACGATCGCTCTACCTCCTGAGCTACTGCCGCCCCTCGGCAATCTTTAACAGCTTCATCAAACAAAATAAATGTTAAATGCATATTCCATGTACCTGTACTGCATTGATACAAGGGAGAAAATGTTTCTTGCTTCGACCTATCTTAATACCATGCTTTTTTTGCCAAAATGAAAACTTAGTGTGCCCCAGAACAAATGTTGAAAAAAATGTGTCTTTTCTTGTGCTTGTTACCATCGTTGTGTTGAAGCGGAGCGTCCATCTGGTTTTCTTGTATGGTACTAGGAGGCTGGAGGAGACGGGACCGGTCTAAAGGAATGCTGCGGTTGTGGTCATCCACGTGCTTCTGGTTCCTGTTGGCAACCTCCTCACTCAAGTTTAGGTCAGCCGCAATATTTGTCGGCTCGCAGGGTGGGGAGGATGGTGTGGACGATGCTGACATGTCCTCGCTCTGAGAAGGCAACATTGTCAGAACTGATCAGAGGGATGCAAAGACGTGTGAGCGTTTGTCTTATGGCTTCAGCAATGTGTTAGTACCAAACCTCAACCATTCCCGTACCAGTCTTGTGAAAACGACTACGATCGTGTACTACGTTGTGACCGTTCAGTGGAAGTTTGTTTTTCAGTTTGTTTTTTTTGCTCATGATAGTGATACAGTTAGTTTATTAAGTGAAGCTAATTTGAAAATTTCAAAGATGTACCATAAATTCCGGACTATAGGGCGCACCTGATTATAAGCCGCACCCACCACACTTAAGGTGATTTGCTACTTTTGTGCTTACATAAGCCGCACCCATGTATAAGCCCCGTACCCCTGCATCAATTCTTGTGACTCAATCACACGTTTTACTCAGTCCAGGCTGTAAGTTTGATGATTGTAAACACATGGATAGTGCACAATTTGGAAATGGCAGTTGGTAGACACAAAAAATGATACCCGTAATTAAGGTATGATGCAGACTTGTAAAGTCCGGGTCCCGTCGAAAGTAATCCAAGGAAACAAAATGTATATTTCCAAAGTTAAGGGTGGGAAAAATATACATCCACTATTGTCCGCAGCGACAACAGACAGATCTACCGGTAACTCAGCTTTACCCCAATTCCCGTCAGCCCGTGTTTGCTCCGACCCTTCTTTTTGATTGGTCCGTAGAACACATAACAGAATAAATCTCTAAAATAAATACATTACAAAAATATACAGTTGCAAATACATATTATACATGGTTACACATATTTACAAAGAAAGACGGTACCCCGAAAGAGTTTTCAAAGCTTTAATAATAATAATATAACTTTCATCCCAAACTGTGCCTTTGAAAGGTACCAACACGCTAGTAGGATCACACTCGCAATGTATCAAACGTGCCTGCCAAAATAAAGCATATCGTAATCGTGAATTTCACGGAAGCTCGTCCTCAACTTCCTCCTCACAATTATTGCCATCAAGGGCGTCTTCCTTATTATCGGGATGAACCTTAACTTTACAGACAATGTATGCTTAAACTTGGAGGTTGCATTCTTCCTTGGCGCACATATTCTACTGGTCTTAATCTTACCTATTATACTCCAGCGCCGCTGGTGGCCGTCCCATAAATTAGCCGCTTCACTGAATAAGCAGCAGGGCTGAACATTTGGGGAAAAAAGTAGCGGCTTATAGTCAGGAATTTACGGTACTTAGATGTCAAACATTATATTGACATTAATTTTTTTTCCCTCTGTTCATCCAACTGTCAGGAGTTTTCTCCTCAAGTTTGAAGTGTAGGAATTATAGCAGTTGAGGGGAATTCTTCTCCATTGGTCCATGGGTCCAAGACGTAGCCAGATAGAAAAGCAATTTCAGGACACGTTTTTTCCATATTTTTCATTATTTTTCATTATCCTGGTAGCATATAGTCTGTCAAGTAAAACAGGAAGAAAAAAACCCGACCATAAAAACTCTGATTTTATCTCGGTCCCTTCTTGTTGAGCGTCCGAATCACAAGAATTCCTTCAGAAAAACAAATCCTTGTAACAGAATATTACATGTAAGCAGTGTGAAAAGCGTCCCGCTCGTCTGCGATACAGAAGTCAAATGACAGCTGAAACTCAAATGAAACATAAATTAACAATCAGACGCCAGGCCTTTTACTTTGAATATTTAAAAGTGCCGAATATGAGTCATTATACGAGTCGAGCACATGGGTGCTCAGCCTGCGAGAAGCTTCATTTTAAACCACAGAGCGTCTTATGTCAGGGTGTGAATTGTCTTATTTCATTTTATGAGGAGAGCCATTGTGTTGAAAGCATATACCGTAGTTGTATTAATGCAAATGATGTCGGCTTTTTAGTGAAAGAGCACAAAATCAACAGATACAAGTCCTTAATATTGTGGTTGGCAACCTTTTATTGTCCCACGGACCATCCTAGTAATAGCCTTTGTATCACTATTAATAATAATCATAAAATTAATAATAACAATAAATATAATAAGGAAAATAATAAGCCAAAATGCACTGTAAACATATTAGGGATCCAAACAACATAGAAAAAGGATAAGATTTCATGTTATCATCACACTATTTTTACTCCCGGTGCCACATTGTACAACATTGTTTTGGCTGAACTATTTCCCATAATTATGGGAATAAATTCGGTATAAGTGAAAACGAAGGCAGTTTATTTTTCTTTACGTGCAACCCAATACTAAATGACCCATGATGCGCGGTTTGGTGGTAGCTGACCACAGCTTTAAATGCTTCCTAAACTCCCACTATTACACGTGAAGCGCTTAAAAATCGGAATTTTCCACTGTCATTAGTGTTGCTAGTAGAGTGTAGTTGTTTTTGCTTCACCAGTAGAAGAAACATGTCCAGCTCGTATGCAAAAGTGTTCCACTACAAGTAAGGACCTGTCCTACTTGACTAGTTCATGAACACAACTTGTTCATGGAGGCAATATAGAAAAAGATTTCTAAAGTACAGATGAAGGGCTGACTGTGTTTACTGGTTACCTCCTCATCCTTGACCTCCTCGTCATCCTTGACCTCCTTGAACTGCTCCTTTGCTGCAGGGTTTAGACCTTTCCTGGGAGAGGACTGGTTGACAATCCGCTGCAAGTGGGCCAGCTGCTCCAGGAGGGCAGGATCCGAGTGGGCTTGGTCCAAAATGAAACTTCTGCTTGGCAGGATAAGCGGAGGGTGATGGTCAAAGCTTTCCAAAATGTCCGCTGCAAGCACACACAGACACAGACACATCCTGAGTGCAAGTTGCATCAGTCCTCAAACTCGTGACAAACAATGCTCCATTAGTCCGTCCATCCATCCATCCATCGATCCATCCATACATACATAAACTTTATTATAATATTTGACAATGAAAGGAGGAGAAAGTACAGAAACAAAAACATAAAACCGAAATATATGACACAAATGCAATTTATTGATATATTTTTGCCTGTTCTCATTTGGTTCTCATTTATTTTATTTCAATATTTCATTAAGATTCAGGCTATACTTTGAACTTTTTTTTTTAAACCTTATACATTTCTTAGATTTTTATATGCATACTTTTCTTGTTTACCTTGCTGCTATTTGTTATTTGTATTGAGTCTTATTTATTGTATGTTTGCATGCGGGGAAGAGAAGGTCATTTAATCTGTGCTGTATGTTGTGAATATAGCATATTTGACAATAAAGCTGAAGTTGAAGTTATGTCGTGTATTTTGTGGTATATTTCGTTACATATTTTGTCGTGTATTTTGTCACAACAAAATGTTACTCAAATGAGGGCGCAGGTCAAACTGGCTGAGCTTTTCCCCTATTGATTGATTTACAAGAGCACCTCCCAACTACAATGCATTTTAACCAATAGGTGAAGAGATCAGATAAAAGGACAAAATACATGACAAAGTAAATGAGAAAATAAATACTGAAATTAATAAATTACAAAATAAAAGACAAAGTTCATAAATAAATCAATAAAATGCATTTATGTCAAATAATTAGGTATTACGTAATTATATTCATTTGTTTATTTATTTATAATGCATCTATTTTGAGTGTATTTTATTTATTCATTTATTTCTTATGGCCGGATCGGTCCTCCATACAATAAGTGCAATTGTCAACTCATATGACAAGACACTGTTCTCAAACACCTGCAATGTGTGTCTATGTGTGGACCAACCTTTCCTGCAGGCATCTTCTGCATGTTCCGGTCTTGGAGACCAGCTTACGGGTCGGTCCTTACCCGTGTTGTATTGGGTCAGCATGTGCTGCAGCTGTGCCGCATTTAAAGCGGAAAACTCTGATCTCAAAGAAGACCACGACGCCTGCAAACACGGGAGAGTAAAAAAGAAAAAAACTTTTCAGCCTCAATGTACAAAAAACTTTTAGATGGATATGTAACACAATGTAGTTTGACAAAGATCAAATGTTTTTGAACCTTTTGTAAGCAAGAACATTATGATACCGCAACAGAGCCAAACATTATAAAGGACTATTCTCACCCTGGCCACCACCTCTTTGATCTGTTTCCCTTTTGTAGACGCTACAGGACTAGCAGGCTCGAAGACAGTTTCTTCCACAGGGCACAAAAGTGAAAAATATTTGTCTTCTTAATTACATTATTAAATATGTACTCATATCATATTTATTGACTAGCTTGGTGGCCTTGGGGGTAGGGACCCGCCCCGAGACTAGGAGGTTGCTGGTCGATCCTGGGTCGGGTCACATCTTGGCATAAAGGGTTGGAATTGGGGGGTTAGCAACACATTAGTTGGGTTGAGCGATGGGGCTGGGAATCCCCTCCTCCGTATCAATCTCCCAAAACGAGTCAAAAATGTGAAAGTGTTCTTCGCTCTAGCCACCTCCCATTAGGGGGCTATGGCTCCGGTATATTTTTATGTATATATTTATCAACTACTTTGGGAACTTTGTTCCTGCAAAATGTTATTGCACTCCTTTTTATTACAATATTAATGTGATGAATTTTTGTTTACTGCAACTTAGGCCAGGGGGATTCTGCGACAACCAAGGGATTACTGTTTTTTTTTCTCAGTGAAAATAAACTAATTATAAGACATCCAAACATATTCTTCTAATTTCCACTAACAATATTTGTTTGTAACGTTTTGACACAGAATGTTTTTGTTTTATTTGCACTTAACAACATTTAAACAAGATTGAAGCTTTTTCTCTTAGAGAGTGTGTGCAGAGCAAAAGGGCGGGGTACGTCTCTTCAAAAGTTGTGGTCAAGGCGTCACTTGGCTTCTGCTATAAATGACTTTCCAGCAGCTTGTTGTTGACAGGCATGAATTAAAACTTAATGTGTTTATATCATTTGAGCTTTAAAGCACAGTGGATGGTGAGTTCATCACCACAGTCGACTAAAGGAAACCTTAAAAGACCACATTTAGAAACCTCAGCAATTCACTCACACACCAGATACAGTTGGAACACGGGCCCATTGATTATGTGGAGGGACCTGTCCCAAAATAGCAGCACTGCTGTGCACTCACTTACTCCAAACATCAACAAGCTGTACTTGCACGGGTGGATTATTTTCTTTTTGTTTTGTTTATAATTTAATGTAGAAGGGTGGTTGGTGTGGGCGGTTTCTAAGAGATCCGGAAAGACATTATGTCTTGAGTCAGTATCTCAGTGGTTGGCAACCTTTTTTCTATCACGGACCATTCTAATGTTTGATATAATTCTCGAATTATCGCTTGATCACTAGGGATCTAAGGAATTTGATTTTACTTCCTTGTTGCTTTATATTTACACACAATATTAAGCCATTTTTATCTTGAAGGTGCAAGTTATTGGGACTAAAACCCCGATCGGTTTTTACTTACAGTACCTTTGTTATATCACCTTTTTTATTTTGAAGGTGCATATATTTGGTTGATCGTTGAACAACAATGTTTTGGCTGAACTAGTTCTCATAATGCGCCATAGTTAATAAATCATTTGGCGCACGCTTTGCTGCGACAGCACCGACTGCAACCCCCCAGGTCAGTCGGGGAAAATGAATTTTCCTAAAGGGACCAAATAAATTGAATTATTATTACGAAGCCACATAGTGGAACATCGTAATGGAGCTATATGGGAGTTAATTCAGCCTAATTAACATTGTGCCAATCACATTCGGCTTCAAGACAAAAAAGGCGAGACAACGTCGTAATGTGACAAAAAAATAATGTGCTGATGACATTAAATCAAATGCCTTTTCTATTGTCATCTATGGTGGGCTCTATTGGGAAATCTGAGCTTAATTCCCATTGTATCTAATTTTGAGGAAATGTGATCGGCGGTAGCGGTATGTGTCAACATATGAAGAATTAAAAAAATACTATAATTTTCAGCATAAGCAATGAGAAAGGGCAACTTTATTTCCCTTCCGTGCGGCCCAGTACTGAAGGATGTGCAGCCCGATGGTTGCCAAATACTGTTCCTACTGACCTGCAGGAGCGTTTCTTTGGGTGAGGCCAGCAGATTAATGGCGGCCGAGAGTTTCTGGAAGAAATCGGCAGCCACATCAGCCAAACTGATGCTCTGCAGCCAGTCCATCAAGAGGTCCAGGTTAGCTCGCATCTGCACTCCTCGCGACCACTGGTAGAAGCCGGCCACCGAGCCTTCAAGATAAACAGAAGCTCACTCGAGTACACATCGAAATACTGAATTAAACCCATTCAAAAATGAAGCAAGCTGCAACTGCTGAACCTAAATATTTCTGGACTGGATCATGAATGAATATTTAGATCGCCAAGAGATTGAGTGGCTCTCTGATTGTTTGTGACAGTAACACTTTGGGAAATGGCAAGTAGGGAAATCATTAAAAATCGAACCAATATTTCTTTTACATCGTCAGATTTCTATTCAGAAAACCAAGACTTAGTTATTTTAATGTATTTCTTTACAATAAATTAGAGAAAATGTGAACTTGAATGTCCATTTTATAGAATCTTATTTTCTTCAAATTGACACTGAAAAGGAATGACACAGTATTGCATGTTAAGCCAATATTGTCTTCCTTCATCCAGGAAATCTGGAATTGACTGTCGTTTTTGAATAATTGTATCCAAAAATAAAATATTTTCCCAAAATGCATTTGATGGTACACAAGGTAATATTCAGACATTGTGCATGCTCATTACTAGACAACTAGGTGTTGCTCCGTTGTGTAGTGCAGCCAAAAACAAGTGCTGAAAAGCACAAGGAAGACGCAAAGTGACCAAACTGCACCATTTTCCTTCTCATTGTTTACCCAGCCTTCTACAAGGTTTTTGTTTTTTAGAGCTACACTGGACAAGGGGGTGGGCAAACCTCTACTAATTATAACCTGGTAAGAACATAAAGATAACATAGTTACGACATAGTAATAACATATTTTGGAAATGCAAATCACACAGGTAGCCCCTAGCGCTAATCAAAAAGCTTCTCAGCGACCCCCGAGTTAAAGTGACCAATGAATGATCTTATATATCAAATAAAGCATTTAACAAGGATTAGCACAGTGATTGTATTAAGCAGCTACCTCTTTCCATGAGCGTGTTGAAGACCGAGGCGTTGATGAAGAAGAAAAGATATGTGCACAGCTGCAGGCAAATGTCAGCATGCACCTGGAAGGATGTGAAAAGATGAAGGGCTCCCTTCAAGACCTCCAAGATGCCGCTCAAGCCTTCCGGCGCCCGCAGTTGTCCGCTCTCCGAGAACGGGTTTCCTTCCAGCATGGCTGGCAAGGCAGAGTACATGCTCTGCAGAAAAACAAGAAACAAAAGATCTTTTTTGTTGTGTTGCAACATTGAAATGTGTCAATTTTCACTTCTCACCCTTTTATCATTTTAATCATTTATATTTCCTTTACCTATTTAGTCGTATTTAAAACACCTCATAATTGTTCATATATCATGATTCGCCCATTGCCCTCACCTGTGCCCGCTCGTTTGGCGACCGGCTGCTGCTCGTTGCCTGATTGGTTCACCTCCTATTTAAACTCAACGCTTCCTTGCACTCCTTGTCAGTCTGTCAGTGAACCTCAGCACATGCAAGGCAAGCACTATTTGACCCTGGCTCCCGTCCGTCCCGTCGATACCTGTATCTTGCTCGTCTGCCCCTGGCTTGCCAATCGTCTCCGGCTCCCTGACTTTTTTCCTTCCTTCGATCACGCTCCGATCTCCTGCTTCGGCTACTCGACCAGTGTTTGCCCACCGACCACGCTCCGATCTCCCGTCCCGGCTACTCGACTTGTTTCTGCCCATCATCCATGCTCCGATCACCCGTCCCGGCTACTCTACTCGTTCACGCCATCCGACCACGCTCTGATCCGTGAGGTCCCTGCCCCTTCTGCCCAGCTATTGCCGGATTGCTGCCGTTGCTTTCCCATACATGACTTCTCAGCTTCCGCAATTAAGTTTGTTGTCAAACGTTACGCGTTTGGGACTACCATCTCTTCAGGTTCCGACATCATATAAACAGAGCGTGGTTATTTCTATCCATCTATCTATCTACCTTGGTCATATCCCTTAAGAGGGGTGACCGACAACAAGACAAACACATACAATAACATAGAAAATAAAAAAGGGAAAAAGTAGCAAAAAACACAAATGTTTGGACCATGGCCAACCCAAATGCCCAAACAAGTTAGGGACCTCGGCACCCAAGTCGGTCATGCTTTCGTCCCTCCAGATGAAACGGGACACAAGAAAGCGGCCATGTCACTCGGGTCAGGGAGACACAACACACTCTTGTTCAACAGCTGGGCCCGACAGCTTTTACTAGTTTACCCCAGCCGCATCATACGCGTGCCCTGCCCATCAGTTAGAACGCGTCCAAACAGTGCACTCATAACACCATCCATCCACGTCAAAAGTGGTTATTTACTTTGTGATAAAATTACCAGACCCCTTAATATATTAATTAATTCAGTTGTTATTAAGTTTCCATAGCATCTAACAAGTCCTTGATTTTATCATTACTAGCCAGACACAATTGGGACAAATGACTAGGGTGAAGTCCGTATTTTGGGAATTTTCCTCTGACTTATGTTTCATTTTTGTCATAGCCATTCAAGTTCCACCACTTTGGTTTAGAAATAATGTCATGTCATATTTATTTGTATAGTGCCTAATCACTAAGAGTATCAAAGAGCTGTTAAGCAGAGCATTTCACAGCACCGGTGCCTGAATGGAGAACGGCAAATTCATCTACTGGCGCATTATGTATACGTACACTTATAAATAAAATTGCAATCCTGTAAGTAATACTCATTTTTAATAAATATACCTGTAATTTGCTGATGTTGTTTTTCTATAACAATAACGGAATACAATTCCATTTCTGTATCCTAATTACATAACCCCGTTGCATGTATTTTCTTACTCCCCGAGCCTGGTAGTCAAATATTTGTGTTCCTTGAACAATCGGGAAAAACCTTAATTGTGAAAATAATTAAAGGTTTAAAAATTAATGTGTTAAATTCACTCAATTTGACTGTCAAATTGTTGCACACAATAAAATCATCTGTATCCAAGTAAAAGAGCTCCTTTTTGTGAGTTTTACAGATGAGTCACGGTGTTCCATGGATAAAAAAGACCCTTTGCAATGAGTATCAGCCAACCCCAGCTAGAAACTCCCTCTCTGCTTCCTGTGGACTTGAGAGGAAGCAGAAGAGAAGAATGAAATGGACGGTATGTTAACGACCACACTGATTCACCAAAGCGCCGTTTTGTCATTGTTCGAAACACGCCTGACATCACCTCCTCTGAAAAAAGATTGCTGACTCACAAACAGCTGCCTGGTGGCCATGAAGACCAGTGAAGATTGTGGAAAATGCTGATTACACATGACTGACTTTTGACTACATTTGTGCCCTTTTTGGGCTTCCTAATAAGTCTATGGTCAGATTCTTGAGAAATAAACTTTGTCAGTGTTCTTTGTCACCTTTTTTTAACACAGGAAATTAAACACTCCTCCCTCCCTTCCTTACATACACACGCGTGCTTCCTCCCTGGAAATACAACAATGTGCATGTGCCCATGTGAGTGGTTGTGGGTGTGAGAGAGAGAGCAATTGAGAAAGGTCGTATAAAACTTTGTGTACTGAAAAAGACATTAAGTCAGACGTGAATCAGTCTGTTGAAATGTTAAGAACAGAGTTATGAGCTCCAGTACTATTAAAAAAAAACGAGATGATCTTACTGCAGAGCACACGCAAAGAATAATTTTAAAAAAAGCTTATAAACGACACACCAAAACACTTGAAACCGTTGTTTTTCTCTTTAATGTGTTATTGGCAGTGTTGGGGACGTTACTTTAAGAAATGTAATTAGTTATTGTTACTCAATAATTCTTTCAGTAACAGAGAAAGTACCTGAATTTCACTATGGTAAAAGTAACTGTTCCCAGGGAAAAGTTCCTGTGACTTTAAAAAGAAGTTGTACGTCAAAGAATTTGAAATTTTCTGAGCAAATGTGAAACACTGCGTTTACTTTTAGAGATGGAAATTCCGATTTCTGGAGAACTGACTTTTTCGGATCGTCTCACTCAAAAGATCGTCTCATCAGGTGTTTTATTGCTTTAATCTCTACATTACCAATTATTACGTAATGGAATGACTTGAAGAAGGGGAAAAATAGAGAAAAAAAGACACAAAAGGAAAAATACGATAACAAAAGAGTTTAAAGAAGAAAAAAAACACATTAACACTGCAAAACACAGGCGTAATAATACAAATCTCCCCAAAAAGATTAAATACAAAACAAATTTAAACTTTTTATGTTCAAAAAAATTTAAAGTCAACAACACAGCGCCCCCCAAAATCTCTTATTGACCATTAATAAGAAAAAAATGTGTCTCGGATGCAACCAGCTCTTGATTGTAGGTAGTGGTATCACTTCGTTAACTTCCAAGAAAAAAAAAATCGTTAGATAACCCAGTTACTGAAAAAATAGTGCCGTCACTCACTCACTCACTCACTCACTCACTCACTCACTCACTCACTCACTCACTCACTCACTCACTCACTCACAGGATTAAATCCCCCAAAAGTTGACCGTTTTCTAAATGATTTCTTATTTTATTGAATATTTTTGAAAGACCTGGCTTCCCCACAACCCTGGTGGGGGAAGCCGGCTCTGGATTAGAAGGGAGAATTAGCTGGGGACCAGGAGAAGATGGGCAGTGACTGGCCATTACTGGCAGCCGGCCAACTTGAGGGCTTTGTGGTTTAGGTTCGAAATTCCCAGATACAGTTGGACACCACAAACTGTATCATCTTCTCTTGGTTGAAAGCTGCAGACACTTTTTGAGTGACTGGGAAAGGTAGCACTATTTTGTGTATGGTATAAAATACTGTATTTTGAAGAGTTTGACTTTATTTTGTTGAATGTAAGAGTTTCTTCTTTGGTTGAACCAATCAGAGTTTAGAAATATGTTTGACTTTTTTGTTACAAGGGAATTGATTTGGGGCAGCAGGGCAGTTAGCGCACAACCCCGCAGTACAGAGGTTCAGGGTTCAAGTCTAGCTGTTGCAGCCTCCCCGTGTGGAGTTTGCATGTTTCCCCCGTGACTGCGTGGGTTTCCTCCAAGCACTCTGGTTTCCTCCCACATTCTAAAGACATGCATGTCAGGTTAATTGGCCGGTCCAAATTGTCTCTATGTGTGAATAAGCGAGTGAATTGTCTGTCTTTGTGTGCCCTTAGACTGTTTGGCAACCAGTTTGCTATCTTCATGCCTGAAGATAGCTTGGATGGGCTCCAGCACCCCTGTGACCCTACTGAGGATAAGCAATCCAGATAATGGATGGATGAATTGATTTCACGTGAGAGACGATGTTTTGTTTTTCATGCATGCAACCTATTTTTGTGTGCATTCTTCAACAACGTGAGAAGTGTCCTGGTGTGAGAAGTACTTTTGACATGAGAGTGTATGTTTTATGTGAGTGTGAGTGATTTTAATGCGGTATTTACAAAATTTTCTTCTCTTGGTAAGTGTGGACATTCTGTTTTAGTGAGAAGATTTTTGGTATGGAGTTCTGTTCATTGTATGCGAGATGCTTTTTTTCCCTGAGTGAGCTTTTGGGAGTGAATGTGTATGTTTTAAGGATTTGGTGTATTCTCCACTATCTTGCAGGTCTTTCTCCACATAGTGCTGCAGATAAGGTGAGCTGATTTCTCCATTGTGTGGGCTGTCTGTTTACACTTCACTTTCGGTGACACATTGTAAGTGTGTGTGTGTCAATGCAGGCATAAGAGAGAGAGAGAAAGAAAAAGAGAATTTGACTATGCGGATGAGAGAGAGACAGGTGCTGTGGGAACTACGGCACAGGGGCCACACTCGGCCCAACGGGCTTTCAAATTCGGCCCACCAAACCAAATTGTCACATATATAATTATAATGGTGAAATGAAAAAGTACTACTAATTAAAAAAAAGATGATTTGGTGCCACTCTTGTCTCCGGTTTCCCTTTATGCGTCTCGCTCTCCCCCAAAAAATGAATGTTTTTCATGAAGCAATAATGTGTACTGCACTCACTGCCAACATTCAAATAGTGGCTAAATGTTTTTCTATACTTGCTACATTTTAATTCATCAAGATATTTATTAAATCTCATGCATTCAAAAATAAAAAACACTGCTAAAGCTTGCATGATTGCTTTCAAAGTTTTTCAACGCATATTATGTAATTGTAGTGCTTGAAAAGTATAATATATATTAAAGTATATTCACTGTTCACTGATCTCTTGAATGCCAGGGTTGTTAGGGCACCACTTCCTGTAGTGTGTCTCAGGTAAGTACAGCCTGATGGCGCCCATCCCTGTTCAGGACATTTTTTTGGTGGGTAGGAGTTTGTTCCCCCACATGAAACAGAATTGGTTTTCATGGTTTTCATTAGCAGGAGAAGCATCCTGATCTGACTCAAATGCAGCACCCTGTTCAGTATTGTTTTTTGCTGTAAAGCGTCATCCCACTCTTAATTATATAAAAATGTACATTATTGCGTTTTTTAATGCATATTGTCAAATTTTGTGCTTAAAAGGGAACATAATATACTACTCTACTTTTATTTTGAGTGTTTCAAAAACAATGTGATGAAATTGTCTATTTATGGAGAGTAGCACATTGGCCTGATACGCGAATCGTCCCCGGTTCGAGACCGGGTGGAAACATATGTTGGCCTGGAGAGGGATAGGCGCCAACAGGCTGTACTTGCCCAAGACACACCACAGGAAGTGGTGCCCCTAACACCTTTGTGGTTAAGGGATCCAACCAACAAACCAACCAACCAATACATGAAATATAACATGTACATTTTAGATCACCACAGGTTAGTTTCTTCATGAATGCATATCATTACTGTTGTTCTAATACAAGAATGGAATGTTTACAATGAAAAAAAATGCAAATATTCCCCACAGAATTTACCGACGTCCAACAGAACCTCTTTTCTTTATGAATTGACTGTCTCGGCAGATAACAAAATCAATCATTATTTTTCTCCTGGCCTTGCCCTTCTGACAATTTTTCTTACCCAATGTGACTCGCATATATTTGGAGCCGCAGAAACTTAAAAGCTTTACAAAAGCCCTGTTAGGATGGCAACATATACTGTATATATATATATATATATATATATTTTCAAATCCAGCTCCAGACTTCCTGTGCGGAGTTTGTATGTTCTCCCCGTGCTTGCGTGGGTTTCCTCCGGGCACTCCGGTTTCCCCCCACGTTCCAAAAACATGCATTTCAGGTGAATTGGCCGGTCCAAATTGTCCCTAGGTGTGAATGAGCGAATGAGTTGTCTGTCCCTGTGTGCCCTGCGATTGGCTGGCAACCAGTTCAGGGTGTCCCCTGCCCACTGCCCGGAGATGGCTGGGATGGGCTCCAGCCCCCCCGCGACCCTAATGAGGATAAGCGGTACGGCTGATGAGATGAGATGAGATATATATACACACATACTGTATACATCTATATTCATTGGAATACGTTCAGAATAATTGTGTCATGTATATCCTCCGACAGAAACCATATGATTTTCCATTATCAAACATTTTTGAAAAAGCAGCAGTGAGCCACTAAGGAGCGACAAAGAGCAGCATGTGGCTTCATAGCTAATGGTTTTAAGATAGTGTTTGAGACCTTAGTGAGATAGTAGACAGACTGTTGGAAGGTGAACATGATGACCTCCTCCAGCACCGTCATGGCCTCTTCGCAGGCGGCACGAGTGGATGCCAGCTCCTCCTCGTCCATCAGACCTGCAGCCATGATCTTGTGAGTGATGTCAGTATGCATGGACGGGCGCTTGGTTGCAGCACTGAGCCTCACCTGTCTGGTGGCACTCCCTTTTTGTGGCCATCAGCTGAGGAACGTGATGCTGGATAAAGTGCAGGAGCTCGATGGTGTTGGCCATCCACGCCGCCAGAGGACCAAGATCTGAGATCAGATCTTGCATCTGCAGTGGGAGGTTATCTTCGGTCCTGCTATTACAGAAGGAAAATATTTTGTTCGAAATAATTAATTTCCAGCTGTGAACTAACTAACAGAAGAAATATTTTATTTCAAAAGTTGAGTGGAGGGGACTCACATGTCTGACTGCACCAACGCAAGCTCCTTGGTCTTGTCCTGGCAGGAAATTCAAACACAAAAATAAAATTTAAAAACCAATTCAATAGTAAAAGCATTGCTAAATTGAGAACAGCAGAAATTGTGTATATGAGGTAAGTTGTGTACACTCTTCAAACAATTGGTTCCAAAAAGTACTGATCCATTACTTCGGTCCATTTAATCAAAAATCTTTGGTTGTTTTGAACAAAATAACCCAATCTTTCATTTTTTTACCCGAATTTGTTGTTATTCATCACAACATGCCACATATTCTTGGGTTGTAATACACAAACTGATCTAATATTTGGCTGCAATGTCAAGAAAAGTTTTTGCGCAATTCTTTGTAAAAAACAAAGATTCGGTGGAGGGCAGTGTTTTTGTGGGTGCTTTTAAATGGAACGAACAATCTTTTAATAAAAGGTTCAAGTTGTTGGCGTTGTTTTGTGCAATATGACTCATATTTTTGACGATTTCTTTTAAACAACTCAGCTCGGGGGAGTTCATCTAAACCAGTGGTTCCTAAAGTGGGCAGTACCGCCCCCCTGGGGGCGATGGAAGGATCTGGGGGGCGGTAAGGATAAAGTAGGCGGTAAGGGGGCGGCAGTCCGAAGTGGAAGTCAGAAGTTTGAACGTAGTGCAGTTGTGAAACCGCAAAGCGTTTTTTTCAAGGTTTTGTAGTGAGTGGTGGAGTTTTGGCCAACCACAATTGTTACTGTTCGAGTTTTAAGAGCGCCGACCAATCAGAGGCAAGTTTTAATAATCGCACAAGCCAATAAACGCGATTTAAAGTTTTCAAGCCCCACACTATGCCACACCCACTGTGTGAGCTCATTGAGTGTCATGGCAGACTCCGTAAACATAGTCCCAAAGTCAACGAACATGAAGGAAACGAAGCTTGCACTGAGGGGCGGCACATCACTTATTTGGACCTATTTTGGTTTTGACGAAGCAGACGTGGAACTGAAGAAACTGCCCGTTGCAGAATTTACTTTCGCGTATTCGCTCGGTCCAGAGGATACACAAGTAATTTGGACCAGCATGGGGGGGCGCTAGTAATACACCGGGGAGCCAAGTGGGCGCCAGCCAGCAAAAGTTTGGGAGCCATTGACCTAAACAAATGTACACATCCATCTATCCATTATCTGCACCGCTTATCCTCAGTAGGGTCGCTGGGGGTGCTGGAACCTATCCCAGCCATCGGGCAGTGGGCAGGGGACACGATGAACTGGTTGCCAGCCAATCACAGTGCACACAGGGACAGACAACTCACTCGCTCATTCAAACCTAGGGACAATTTGGACCGGCCAATTAACCTGACATGCATGTTTTTGGAATGTGGGAGGAAACCGGAGTGCCCGGAGGAAACCCATGCAAGCACGGGGATAACATGCAAACTCCACACAGGAGGTTCGATCTCATGACCTCAGAACTGTGCCGCACAAGCGCTAACCACTGCGCCGCTGTGCTGTCCCAAATGTACCCTTTTTTAATTACAAAAAAAATTATTTCTTAAATGTTCAGTGTGTTATTTAGTGGCTCCTAATGTTAAAACTGTGTTATTTTAAATGTAAATGATAAAACAATAACAACATACAAACATACATTTTTCAAATTTCTCATGCGATGAAAACATTTATTTTACAATAAAATTAGCCTGACTTTAGGGGAACGTACATTATTGGCCGCAATCTTGCTGCTACCCAGGAACCTTATAAAAGGCTGGGCAAAAAAAAGGTAAGGGTGCAGTTTGGTGACTTTGAGTTTATGTATTTTGTATTCTTCCTTGTGCTTTGTAGCACTCGTTTTCGGTTGTACTACAGAATTAAGGGACATGTAGTGGTTACATGATACATACTGTCTCTTTTAAGAAACCAAGCGGTTGGGTTTAACTAACCAAAGTAAAGGATTGGTCCTAACTTGACTAAAATATGATTATTTATTGATCCAACAGTTTTTAGACTGTAGTGGTCCGCAATCCTCTCTCAACTACAGACCGAATTAGTATCTGAGTATATTCTTTTAGGCTGGCCTAACAATAATATTAGTAATAATAACAACAACATTCATAACAAGAACAAGATAGACTGTGAGAGAGAGAGAGAGAGAGAGAGAGAGGGATAGGGATTGAGAAAGACAAAGAGCGTCTGTTTTTTTCCTGGATCTTTTTTTTTAATTTAAATAAAATGTTTTTTTTTTTGTGAAGAAGTGGACCAGCGATAGCTGAAATACGAAGTAGCGAGAAGTATCTGAATTGTGCATTAGATATAGGAAATCCAATCAGTGATTATTGTGGTGGTACTCTTACAATTTCTAGCTAATATGTGGTACTGAATACGTTTTGTTGCACATAACGAATAAATTGTGCAGAAATAAGTTTATTTTTATGTGTGAGTCTTCAACTAAAGTCTTTTAAATGACTGGTTAATTTGAGTAAAAGGTCCACTATGTACCCAGACAACTTTCTGCACATGCGCTGCAATATTCGTCAGCAAGCGTCTGAAGTGTTCCAAGTCCCGCGAGCCGGCCGAGCGTCGGATGCACTCGCTGAGCAGGAAGGCGGCCGTCAGCTTCGGTGCGCTTTCCCGGGCCTCCGACATTTCCACGATCTCCCGTAAGACCTCATCTTCTCGCTCTGCATCGTAGCTTAACGTGACATCGACGCCTTCTGCAGAATCATCGACAGCCACAGCGGGAGGCCAGCCACACGACTGACAGGGACTGAGGCGCCTCATCCAAGGAGGGGGCTGCTGGAAGGATGTAAGTGTAAATGCAGAATCACAATAAGATACCTCTTTATACGAGCACCTCTAAACATGAGAATTTCGGTACACGAATTCTAATTGTAACAAAAAAATTTCACTCTATTCAAAAGAAAATCCAGTTCACGAATAGTCCCAGAGGCTACCACTAGAGAACGCCAGTAACCGCTCACCGCTTGTGACCGCTTACAGCCAGCATCTATTAATCCAGTTTGTGCTTGCAAACTACTAAAGGCAAAAAATAAAAAAAAGTGCTGTCAATTTATTTTGGTGTATACGTTGATCAAGCGTTACAACAACTTTAAATTTGTGTGTACATTAGGTGCTAACAGTCTATTGATCTCCTACATGTCAACCTCTGCCAATTGCTCCTCTTATTATTGATTAAAAATCCTCCTTATTAAGGGAAAATAAACCTTACAAAAACAACGTAGTACTTACAGAAATTTATAATGGTGTTGTCTTATGCTACCAGTGACACAGACGTTCCGGATTACAAATGGGCAAGCTGAGATTGGTCTTTTTTCTTTTTTTTAAATGTTTCATCGTATAAAAGTTTTGTTGCAGCGTACACAATGCAAAATGATCAAAAAAAAAATAAAATTCGGGGAAAACATATCAGTAGACTTGTATGCGTTCTCCGTGACTCCCCCTTGCAACCCCGCCCCCCTTCCCTCCACACCCCACATACACAATTGTTATGGCACTCATTATTAACTAGCATTTATAGTCTATTGTATCATCTTATTCATCTAATTACTTTATTATTTGAATGTGTTTTAGTGATCAAGAAGTTGTGTTTTATAGCTATTTAGGGTTCAATTATATGATTTTGGGAGCACGGGTGCCGAACAATTCATTTTAGGTTATTACACATCAGAAACATTCAATTGTTAAAAGAACAATTCAAGCTAAAAGCGCGATCCTGGATCAAATAAAGTTGGTAAAAGAGGTAAGACTTTATATAATTAACAAAGATTTTTTTTTAATGAGATGGAATTGTCTGGTGAATCAGTGAACAGTTTAAATCAGGGGTCCCAAACAGGTGGCCCGCAGGAGGCCCCTGCCTATATATGAAGGATTAATGTCAGTGCGACCCACGCAAGTTTGATATAAATGCTACCTCCTAATTTACTTACCTCCTAACACTAATTTAGCCACTCGCAAATGCATTTACAATTACGGTGCATGCGGGGGAAAAACACGCTAATTGAAAGTCATTGACTTGGCTCCATTTTTTTCCCTTTGTCACTGTTCCAAATCCGCTTACATAACAATTGCCGTCAACTGTATTAAAAAAAAAGCTATGAAGATCATAGATTAGTCTCTATTTTTTTCTTTGGAATGGTATTTTTCCTGAGAATTTAGAATTTAAAATTTAAAAATCTCCCATTCTGGGAGATAACATGCTAAAATATATGATACATCACATTCTACCATATCATAATATCAGCCAGAACATATTTGGCTTCTGGTAAGGCAGTAATTGTTTAAAAATCAAATATTAAAACCAAGCAAATTGCAAAGAGCCCTATTTGTTAACCTTATTTTGCAGTGGTCCCGTCGCTGTGCCAGTGGGGTCCTTGAACATGAATAGATAGTGCTCCCCCAAGCCCACCAGGTCGCCAGGGTCAAGCTCCACCTCCTCCTTTAGCAGTTCACCGTTCTTGGTGACAGGGGCGCCGTGGAGCGGTTGGAGCAAAACGGCTGCCTCCAGACGGCGCAGGCGGCAGTGACGGGGGAGGACGTCGGGGGCAAAGAGAAGAATGTCCACCCTCAGACGTTCCTCGTCATCGCCGGCGTGATGCTCACCACAGCGGCCTAACACTGTGCTGCTCCCACTGAGCAGGTAGATGACAAAATCCTGGAATCAAACAAACGCTTCAGCACATTGGAGGAAGTGATGTCTCCTGAAAGATTTTAATCAGCTCAGCTGGTGATCAGCTCAGGGGGTGTTGGAAGTGAAGAGCTACTAAGTAACACGTTCCTGGAACATAATTACCTTTCTTTGTAAACAGTAAATGGTAAATATTTTGCATTTATAAAGTGCTTTTCAAGTCACTAGAGACCCCTCCCCCCAAAGTGATGTACGATTTGCTTCACACAATTCACACACACATTTTCTTCAATTTTTTATAATGTTGATATATTCAAACAGATTTATGGCGTCAGCTCCAATGTAACTGGATAATACCTTTGGGTGTCAGTGATCTTGGGGTAACCCAATTACTACTATAATGAACTAACCAGCAAGTGTAAATCCTTTTTTCCAGTATTGAGCAAAACACTCGGGTCAAATGATGCATGTGAAAATGCTTGAAGTCATGATTGTCAAGACGGCCGCCGTGGTACTATGACATGACTCCAGTCGGACTTTAGTGGACTTGCTGGTAGTTAATGGTTAAAACCAGAGCCTGAGACTTACTCCTGTCTGGCTCGGACAAGAAAAAGTAAATGCGGCAGCTACCTGGAGGCGAGGTGTCATTTGATTGGATGAACACTCCCCCTCAGTCTCATGCTTCTCAGAATAACCCCCAGCTTGTAATCAGGCTTATCTCTTCACGTGTGTCTTTTCTGGTGCTGACAGACTGTCAGCATGTGCCAACAAAAGGACTTCCTGTCCGGTTTTAGCCATCACACTATTTAGCTGTCAGCTCACTGTGAGAACGTCAGTGTTATGCATACACTCCAAGTGTAATTGTGTAGTACAATTGCACCTAATACCGTGTTGGTAGGATTAGCTGTGGAGTCCCTCAGGGGTCTATGTTAGGACCTTTAATCTTTTTGTTGTATATAAATGATTTATGTATCATCGAAATTAAAATATATTCTATTTGCTGTTGACACTACAATATTAGTCTTGTCAACAAATCTACGTGAATTGCAGGTACAATGACCGTAGAACTTAACAGTAAAATAAGTTTTATAAAAACAAAACTATTTAAATGTATCAAAAAAAAGGTTGTTGTATTTGAGAATTCCCAAAAAGACATTGACATACAAACAAAAATACGTAATGTTCACAAAGAAAAAGTCAAAGTGTTTAAGTTTAGAGATAACCGCAAAAATATAAGCTGCGACTTTTTTCCCAAGCTTTCAACCTTGCAGCTTATGCAATAATGGAGCTAATTTGTGCATTCTTTCTAACGGCCTTCAGGGGCGCTCCAGCAGTATAGGTAAGAGACAGGTAGAATATGTGTATGGAAGAAGACGCAGGCTTAATGTAACTTTGCGTTTTGTGCATGAACAAAACTAGCATGAACAGACCGTCATCATGAAAAAAGGTGTCAATTGAAAAGGGAGGGATCACTACCATACTGTTTATTTGTAAACAGAAATGATTTGGCGAAACGAACAAACTACATCAGCAACGTCGAATGAAGCAGAAAAGTTTCAGGCGGATTTATCTGTCGGCATTATGGTGTGTTTTGGAGTAATTGTCCTTGATGTAATGAAGCCATTTTCACAAACATTCAAAGAAGTTGAAGACAGCCAGGGGACGTAATGATGAGGTACACCAGCTTTCTAGATTTCGGATATGTTGTTCCGAACTGATCGTGATGTTTCTCTGATGAGTATATTTCGAATTTGTTAGTCAAAAGTCCGGCAAAGAAAAATGGAAATGGGGTAAGCACTTATAACTTTGGCTTCAGGCTACTCTTTTTTGTGCAAAGAGTTTATTGTTTCTCTTTGTTTATTAATGATTGCTGTTGTTTTTGTTGTGTTGTGCCTTAATAAGATCCCCAAACAAACAAATTCTACATTTAATAATAAGTGTCACCTGTCTGTGGTTGTATCCATGCAGGAGCAGGAGGTATGGGAAATCGAATGGTGGGTGTATGGAGTACTGTGTGGCGTTGTCATCACTGCTTTCCGTCTCTTCTTTCTCTATAAACAACTTCAGGGCATCATTGTCCTCCTGGTCCTGGTTTTGGCATGCACTGCGGGCCTCCTTTCCCATGGCGCTTAGGTCCATCTCGCTCAGGCTCCTCCAAAAGTCAGCCGGGCTCATGTCCTCTGCCGTGCCGCTGTCGAGGAACAGAGAGGTAGCCCTGGAGCGGTTCCGCTGAAGCTTACGGGCTTGGGCGTTGATGCCTGAATGCAGCACATAATAAGACCAACATCAATATGGGGCTGAGGATGAGGGTTTTTGTCAATGCATGGCCTGCTTCTTATTTAGTTTTTAGTGTTATTTTTATTTCTAGCAGTATGGGTGTCGTTTTCTCAAAGTAATAATTTTGTATGAAAAAAAACCAATAGATACCCTTTAGTAAAGAGACGTGAAACCTTGATGTGAAAGATGACAGCTCACTTCAATAAATAATTCCTATTCTTGTTGATGCATCGAATCCAAATGATTACATAATGTCTACAAAATCATTACAGAATATTGGAGACATTAATTTATGAACAATAACATGTATTTTTTTCACTTTAAACGGTGGTGTGCATCGTTTGAGGTGTTTCAAAAAGTTGAAAGTGAAATATTCTCTATAAAGTATGTGTTAACAATGCACAACTGAATTCAAAAAACCCTTGTGCTTTATTTTCCACTGCGTCTATGTGCTTTTATCTTACTCTTAGCAGAGCTGTTCAGAGCGGAACACATTTGGTTCAAGGAATTGTGTCTGGGGGTGAGTGCTGTCATGCTCACCCTCGTAGGTTTTTGGAAAAATTGCTTTTTGTGAATGTAGAATGAACATGGACGTAAGAAAAGGCCTGCTTCAAGTCCAAGTAAGATATAAAAGAGCTTAATCGGGTATGTCTAAGAAATGCTCGTAAATGCATTCCAAATGAGCTGAGTGAGGCTGCAATGATGACACAAGCCAGGATATGGCGGCAGAAAGTAACAAAGTTTCGAATTAGGTACAATTAAAAAATACATGTGGCACCGATAAGATCAATTTCAAATTTATCTTGTGTATTGTCATGACTGTAACCATCCACGTTTTAGAGACAGCAAACCACTATTGAGGAGGTGCGTAGCACAACAAAAAATAAGTCAAAGCTTAGCTGTCTATTGGAATTTCAAAAAGAGAGGACAAATCGGACATATTGGTCAACTTCCCAAAATTCCAGTTAGAAATAAAAGAAGATAGATGTCAGCAGGCATTATAACAGTAACACGTGGCTTTAAATGTGATGATTTGTAAGATTTGAAGCCAGAACTTCCTGTGCGAGCAGGAAGCGTGTTGATAGTTGTGCTGTTCAGCAGCTATCCCTACGACCTCGGGTGACGTTCAGTGGCATTGGATGCCTTTGCGTCGTAAACAAAGATAACGACAGCTTCAGTCTCCCATGGCCGCCTTCCATGAGCGGCGAAGATAAGGAGGAGGACAAAGGAACAACTGGTAAAAGGCTGACTATGCATCTCGCTTCAATGTTTCCAATGTTCCAATACGATGATGAAAATGGAAGATGCAAAGAGGTACATAGAATAACTAGTGAAGTCAAAGTAAAAGGTTTATTTTAAAGCAGCTTTAAAGTTTTACCTCAGTTGTATTTTTAACCCAAGAGATTGGTACTGGAATCGTTACATTATGGTAAATATCCAAATTCCCTCTTGGCTTTCCCTTCTTGGCTGTCGAAAATACCGATTATATGGTCCAATGGCATTTTATAGTGACACCTGTTTTGCAAATTTTCACCTGCTGTGACGGTGTCCTGCTCATTCAGGCTGTGCTCCTCTACGCGGACTCTCAGCTGGATCTCAAAGCGCCGTGAGAATCCTTCTTTGGGTTTCCACAAAGACTGCAGAACTAGCGGCTTCTCATGGTCGGCCACCACGCGGAAACATTCCTGCCGCCACTGGCCGCCCAGCCCGCTTTGGCCGATCACGTCACATAGTACGTAAGCGCTGGCATCTTCTTTCTCCAGACTGTACCTGAACAGGGACAACACAAGACCAGGACTTTATATATTTAACTTTAGGGTTTTTCCACCTTAATTTGGACTATTTTTGATCCTGATGTACTAATTGCATGTTCTGCTTTAGACAAATTGTTGTTTGGTTGAAACTAAATTGGCAGATAATTACTAAAGAAAAGAGATGAAATAAAAATGATTAGAAATGGATTCATGGTTGAACGAATAGACAGTCCTGGGACTAACACGTTACAAAGGAACGCGTCCCTTGAGAGCAACTCAACTGTCGTTACAACACGGTACGTTACTCTGCAAAGTTCTATTAAAAGCAGATTGGTTGTGTGTCACCAGTAACGATTGGTAGGCAAATGCGTAGAGAGGTAGAATGGCTTATACAGGAACAATCAATGGGGCAAAATGAGCACAGAGTTTACGGTGAAGGTGAACTGAATTTTGGTTCTATTTTTGTAAAATCATTTTGAAATACACCGCGCCTGGATAAAAAGCGAACATCTAGAACAATACCCAGAAATAGAGAAGTTGTTTAATTCTTTTAAATAGTAAATAGTAACTGTAACTAATAACTAACTACTAATTACTAATAACTAGTAACAGTTCTTCTGTGTTGGGGAGGCAGCGTCAAGAAGAAGAAGGATGCCTCTCGTCTCAATAAACTGGTTAGGAAAGCGAGCTCTGTTGTGGGCCAAGAGCTGGACAGCCTAACAACAGTAGCTGAGAGACGAGCACTGGAAAAGCTGCGGTCAATCATGGACAATCCATCGCATCCACTACACAGCATTATCTCCAGACAGAAAAGCAGTTTCAGCGACAGACTGCTGTCACTGTCTTGTACTACGGACAGACTGAAGAGATCTTTTCTTCCTCATGCCATGAGGCTCTTAACTCTACCCGGCAGAGTAAAAGCCCACATTAAACCACACCACCTACATTGCATATTACCGAATTTTATTGCAATATGTATTCTGTGCAGAACTATTTAGATATCCTATATAACACGCTACAGTGGGCATTTGCACGTCACACTGGGTGTTTGTATATTGTATTCTTTTTGCTTTATTATTGTATTGTTCTCAGCTCAGGGATGCTGCTGGAAATGTGAATTTCCCTTCGGGGATGAATAAAGTATCTATCTATCTGTCTGTCTGTCTGTCTGTCTGTCTGTCTGTCTGTCTGTCTGTCTGTCTGTCTGTCTGTCTGTCTGTCTGTCTGTCTGTCTGTCTGTCTGTCTGTCTGTCTGTCTGTCTGTCTGTCTATCTATCTATCTATCTATCTATCTATCTATCTATCTATCTGTTTTTCAGGAGAGTGCCCAACACTGCAGATGGATAATTTCCTTCTTCCTTGGGCAAGACACTGAATCCCTAATGCCCCTGATAACAGGTAGTTGCCTTGCATGGCTGTCGGTTAGTTAGTGTGTAAAAGGGAAAACTGTGAAGCACATTGTAAAGCGCTTTGGGAGGTTTTCATTGACTTGAAAAGCACTTTATAAATGCAGACCATTTACATTTACATTTTGTGCATTGAAAAATCCAGGCAGTGAATTTGGCTAATAAAATGGACTTATCACCTAACAACATCGGTTTGGACTAAATTATATTTTCTTACCTGTCTAAAGCTTCTTTGAGGAGCTCCTTAGCGCTGGACTGCGTTGTGGCCAAGACGCTCTTATAGTGTGCCCCTTGGGAAATTTCGCTGCCAAAGATCTTGAGGATGCCAGGAACAGAAAGTTGACAGGACAGCTCGGCTGGGTCGTCCTGCGCCGAGGCTGAGCCGCCACCGCTGCCGCTTCTGCGGAGTTTGGGGCTATGATTGAACACGCCGGACAGTCGTTTGTTGTTGTTGTGGCGGCGAATTTTGGACTTGGCCGGCTGCCGGACGCCCAAACTCTCTGCTGAACGGACGGCGCTGGCCGTACTGCTGGATCTGGAGCGCAACAAAGTTACACGTTGAGCAGAAGTACAGAACAACACTTATTACAGTATGTAATTACAACTTGACGTCATCTGTCAGAAATAGATACTCTCTCCTTTACTCTCCTCTTGTGTTAGAGTCCCCACCAACCCCTTTTGGATTTCAGCCCGTAAAAAAAAACATATACATTTGTTTCTTGCATTAAGGCTTTTTAACTTTGTTAAGAATGTCTATTTCAACAAAATAAAGTAAAAAGAAAAGAATGTATGTACATTTTAACACGGTCAAATTGAAATAGTTACATTTGCTATTAATGTGATTCATAATTTGTAATTTGCACTAAACATCTCCAAGACGAAGGAACTCATCCTGGACTTCAGGAGAAACCGCGCCAACCCAGCCCCCCAGTACATCAAGGCGAATGTGTAGAGCGAGTGCAGTCATTCAAATTCCTGGGGGTTTGTATCTCTGCGGACTTATCCTGGACGACCAACACGACAACCTTTGTCAAGAAGGCCTAGCAGCGCCTACACTTCCTGAAAGTGCTCAAAAAGGAACAACTGAGCACAAGCCTCCTGTTGACCTTCTATTGCTCCACCTTAAAGAGCCTGCTGACCTACGCTGTGTCAGTGTGGATTCATGCTGCACAGTAGCACACAGGAAGAGGCTGCAGAGGGTGACAGATACTGCACGAAAAAATCATTGGCAACCCAATGCCTTCCTTACGTGACATTTCCAAAACCAGATGCCCGAACAGAGCAAAAGGCATCATAAAGGACATCACTCACCCCGGTTTCCATTTGCTCAGCCTGCTACCCTCTGATAGGCGATACCGGTCCATTAGAGCCAAAACAAATAGACTCAGAGACAGCCTCTTCCTTAAAGCTGTCACAATACTAAATTCAAATTTGCACTGAACTAAACTGCAGCTATTTGTCAAACCATGTAGTCTGTATTTGATTTGTTAATACTGTAACCACTTATCTTTAAATATCCAATACTTACCATTGATCGCTGCTATCTCAGTTGCTACCTACTGTGTTTTTATATTGTGCTCCATCTTGTGTTGTGTAATATATATTTATTTATTTATATATAAATATATTCCCCGCGACTCTACTGAGGATAAGCGGTGTAGCTGATGAGATGAGATAAATATATTGGTAATCGCACTCCTTTTAAATTCAATATTCAGCAGTATTATTAGTGTATTATTACCTCTCAGTAATAATCAGGTAATAGAAAACCCCTTTTAAATTTGTAAAATTATTTTGAGGTTCATTTTGGCATTTTTAAACCGAAATGAAGGGGTATACTGGCAAAAAGGCGCCGAGACCCACCCCAAAAATAGAAAAAAAGCAATTCAAGTATAGGGAAGCCTAACAAAGTAACCAAAATATAATGGAAAAAAATGGATGATGTATTCTTGTTTTTAGCATGTTTTACAGCTGATTCAAAGTATGTCTCGCCACCCGACCCACTAACATCAGATGTGTTACCTTAAGCTACCACAAAAAGAGTACTATAATTCAAAACACGGGTCTCAAACACGCAACTCGACGGCCAGTTGCACTCCGCGGAACATATTCAGGGTGAAGAAACAGAGAGAGGAAAAAGAAATAGAGAGAGTAAGAAGAAAGAGAGAGGGCGAAAAAAACGGGAGAAAGAGGGTTGTGGAGAGAGAAAGAAAAGAGAGAGAGGGAAAGAGAGAGAAATGTGAGAGAGAAAGAGTGAAAGAGAGAGAAGTAGAAAAACACATAAGTCAAGTCAAGTCAGGGCAATACGGCGGCTGAGTGGTTAGCGCGTCTGCGGCACGGTTCTGAGGTCATGGGATTGAACTTTCCTGTGTGGAGTTTGCATGTTCTCCCCGTGTTTGCTTGGGTTTCCTCCCACATTCCAAAAACATCCATGTCAGGTTGATTGGCCGGTCCAAACTGTTCCTAGGTCTGAATGAGCGAGTGAGTTGTTTGTCTTTGTGTGCCCTGCGACTGGCTGGCAACCGGTTCAGGGTGTCCCCTGCCAACTGCCCGAAGATAACTGGGATGGGCTCCAGCACCCCTGCGACTCTACTAAGGTTAAGCGGTTCGGATAATGGATGGATGGATGGAGGTCCCTCATTTATAAGGTGCAGACAAAGCTTTAATTTTGCATGAACCCTTCATTTACCAAGATTTAGTTAAGTTGGACCTGGTCTCAAACCGAGGACCCTTGGCATGATAGGTGAATGTGGTGTCCACTGCACTACGGAATTTTTGAAAGGTTTTTAGACCACGAAGAAAGCAACTTCGGGGGGTTATTTTTTATAATACGACCCAATTTTTCGGAGTTGGGTTTTAAGATAACAGCCCAATACTGTATGTTGGGTGGGTTTGAAACATAAAAACCCAACTTCTGTGATAAGTGTTTATTTTACACTAAAAGTTCTAGTATAAAAGAAAATGACCTACAGTTGAGTTATTGGGACCAAAATGATCATTTGAGTTGTTTTGTACAAAAATTACCAAATTTTGGTAAGAAATTAGTAGGCCTACCTATAATGTTCTCAACTGTGTAGAAAAATCCCAAATGTTGTGTAAAAGTAGGTGCATTCTTAGGTGATGCACATACATGCATTCCTACAGAAAATTGGGATACTATTGCTGTACAATACTACCGGTACAATTTTTCAAAAAAATGTTATCCAGTTATCTAAAATCATCTAAATATAAAATAAAACCCATTGAATTGTTTGTTATAGGAATGGTGTGTACACATGCTCACATGATGTTGATGGCAAGTAAATGCTTTTTGTAAGTGTCTCATATGACAGACATAGGTCTTTAAATAACAGGATGGATAAATTATTTTATAAGAAATGGTCTGTCACCGTGCATGAATTTACCTCTTAATATGACTGGAATAATGAGAAAAAGTTTGCCCGAAGTTCATGGTTTGACGTTCACGCTACTTAAGCTTCTCCGATTTAAAGAGAACAGCAGACATAAATAACATTTGAGGTGTTGTTATTATGTTCCTGATATTGCAAAGGCAATTAAAAAGACAAAAACATGTATTTGGTTAATATATGGTCAAACTTAATGCAAATGTATGGTGCTTTTCCCCCTTATACACCTAAAACTAACAGTTGTGTCAAGGAGAATATTCACCAAAATTGAGCGAGAGCATTTTTTTCTTTTACTTTTTATAATTTTAGTGAAAGCAGTATAGTAGGCGGTTCTAAGCTAGTAGCTGCAGCGCCCCTAATGATTGCCATCAGATCTGTTATTTATTTTTTGTCTGTGTTGTTTGTTGGTGCTACATCCATTAAAACCTTGTCATCCTTTTTATCTTATATTATATTTTAATTATATATTGTATTATTTGTTTGTAATGCAACATCCATTGCAGCCTGGTCATCCTGGAAGGGGGATTACCTCATGTGCGGTCCCCTCTCAAAGTTTCTTCATTTTCCTCATGCTGAGGTTTTTGAGTTTTTCCTTGCCCTCGTGTAGGTTTTGGATCAGGGGGTGGTGTCATAATAGTCTGTGGTTTGCAATCATCTGTGGTCTGTGCAGCCCTTTGAGACTCCTCGTGATTACAAAAAAACATGACTTGACTTATTCTGCACAATTAAGTATTTAAGTAGAGTGAGTATCTGCACAACTCATACCTTGTTCTTTGTGTGATCGCACCCCTTTTAGTGCACATCGGAATACGCAATTAAGCCTTATTGTGACTGTGTCAGTTTTAACTAGCATTTTGTAAGTTTAAAAACGAGTACAGTCAAATAGTATACATGTACAAGCAAAATACACAGGGGTGTAAAATGATATGTGTTGGATGTCTAGTATTACAGACTAATCCTAACCCTGACTAGACTATTAAAAAAAATCTAAATTATAATGGAATTAATATCAGTAAGAGTACATAAAGTAGAAATTAGATTGTAGTATAGCTCAGATTTGTTAAAGTTTATCAGAGGAGTCATAATCGATAACAGTCTTGCAAGAATAAGTGTAAAAAAGTAGTTTCTATTGTTTGGCCTTACTGTGTTGATCCATTGCTGGCTTTCCGGCCAAGTTGGGCGAGTCTCTTCTTGGGGGAACAGATTAGCAAGCCCACCACGGGTGCTTGTTTATTGGCTTGGTTGCTTCTCTCCTCGCTAATCATTTTCTTCGGGCATCAAAACGTTTGCATTTTCATTGGCATCGGCATTGTTGCCATCCTCACCACTACCAACGCCATCTACATCATCACGTCCACGTTTGAGGAAGAAGTCCTAAACCTCCTTTAAAATTGTCTGTCCCCTTAGCGTCCATGAGCACAATTTGAAGCTTGTTTATTTCCTTAATAATATGCTTGGGCTGTCAAAAGTAGGCCCAGAGACAAAACTAAATAAAAAATAAGTATTTCAGCAGGGATGAGAAGATCCTTTGGCTTTGGGCGCGCGTAAAATCTGTGAACCTGCCTCCACTACCGTCCCGAGTAAAGAGGAGTCTCTCTCTCCTCTGTGACGTCACTGATCATCACGAGCACACGCCCACATGCAAAGCGGCAGAAAAATTGTGACGCATGCGTGCACGCGCATAACGGTCCGTTCATTTTATATTTATTTCGGGGACGTCAAAAATGCGGCATGCGGGTAAGGGTAAGATCCACCAGGGGTTTTAATCCGGCCCGTGAGACAACGCTATGTGAAGTTCATGAGAAAAATGAGTTCCACTATTGAATATGTCCACTTGATGTCGTCAAAGCCAGCCCTATGCACTCACTATGACATTATAGCTGTATTTCTTTCGTTCTCTCTCTCTCTCTCTCTGCCCCGCTCTCTCTATCTCTCTCTCTCTTCGCTTTCTCTGTTTTTCCTTTTCTTTTTTTCTACTTCTCTTTCACTCTTTCTCTCTCACTCTTTCTCTCTCTTTATCTCCCCCTCCCCCTCTCTCTTACTCCCTCTCCTCTCTTTATATCTTTCTAATTTTCTTATTTGACTTTCAAACATGTTCCTACTGAAACTTACTTTCATTAGGAGTTCAGCCAAACAAGTGAAGGCGTGACACAATTTATCTGTTAGTGACATCTAGCGATCAATATTTGTGATTGCTAAACTATGCGTGTAGACATTGTCTGCACTGGACTGTAGAATATTCACAGTTTTCTCGTGATCAAAACTACATTGAAGGTTTGAAATGAACATGTTTCGTGTGGAGTCAATACACGCTCGTTTTAAAATAACTAATAACAGAGTTGTCCACGCAGAATCCTTGTTACGGTGCATCGTAATATAGAAATATATATAGTCATTCCGCACTTTTTGCACAAGCGCCGCTGGTGTAGTGGTATCATGCAAGATTCCCATTCTTGCGACCCGGGTTCGATTCCCGGGCGGCGCACTACCTTTTAACTATTTGATAACACAGCGAAACACGATTTTTTTTCCACATTTTCTTTCTGCCCACCATAGTACCTGACATATATCATTCGCGCTATTCTGTGTTCATTTTTACCGCTACTGGAAGGAATGATGGTGGGCCAAACCAACTCCAAATTAGGGATGGGGGAATTCCGACAGCTGTTAAAACTTGCCAAATGACTCATGTGCTACGATGGGGCTCCGCTGAATCCGGCCAAAATAATGGAGCTGAATAAAGAAACAATGCACAAGTAAGGTATCCAACTTTCCTAAGTGGAAGTGAGATACATGCTCAAATCATTTTCTCATCGAGTCAGCCCGAAATCTGCCGGTCTTCCCGATTAGCCACTCCGGCATCGCTGTGAGGCATGAAAAATTACAGAAAGAAAATATTCCCCAAAAATATATAGGGTTTTATTCCCTATGATCCCCTATACGCTATATATGGAAACCCTCTTCGTACCGTTTTCAACCGAAGGGTTAATAAAATAAATATTTGGCATTCTAAGAGGCGATGTCAAAAGTACTGAAAACTAACACCGACACAGTAAGGTTGATCCATTTTCGTGTAATTTATTGGTGCGAGCATAAGAAAATAAAGCAACTCTGGGATAGCGGCTTGCTTGGTACAAATACAAATGGAAGAAAGGTCTTTACCGAAGTGAAGCAACACATTTGATCTTCTAATGAGCGTCAACATCAGACGTGAGAAAAAACAACATCCGATTTGACATGATTTGACATGAACGTGTAGATGTTATGACCGTACGGAATGTGAATTTTACCAGCGCAAAAGACAATGTTTATTCTTTTTTACAATCCGGATAAAAAACAACAAAGGGACAAATGTAACTGATATCACAACAAATGTGTTTTTAATACAGTGAACCCTCATTTATTGCGAGGGTTTAAGTTCCAAAAAGAACCCGTAATAGGCAAAATCCCCGAAGTAGAGACAGATATTACGCAATTACATCTATTCTAAATTGAAACCAAAGAACAAAACATTTTTACAGGCTGAAGCATTACAGTACTTTTAATTAAGAATTGTAATTATCAGGAAGAAGCGGAGAGATTGTTTAGCCAATCAGAGTGCAGAACACATTGCTGGATGCAGATCAGTGAAGTGATAATGGCATTATAGCAGGGGTTCACTGTTACTTACTTCTTTGACAAAAGTATTCAATCTAGGGATGTAACCAGCCTGCCTTTGGTGGTGCTAAACCCAAGTACCCCCCAAAATCATAACATTTTAAAAACTCTTTTCCTTAACTAAGGACAGATAAGCTTAAATATGATGAAAACACACAATTTCTCTGTACATTTTTTTTGACGAATGTTGAGCTATGCATTTTTTTTAAAAGAAGAGTGCCTCGTCTCAAAAAACGTCCATCCATCCATCCATCCATCATCTGTAGAGCTTATTCTCAGAAGGGTCGCGGGAGTGCTGGAGCCCAATCCAGCTGTCCTCGGGCTGTTGGCGGGGAACACCCTAAACTGGTTGCCAGCCAGGCGCAGGGCACACAGAGAGACTACTATATTGGTCATTCACACCCAGGGACAATTTGAATCGGCCAATTAACCTGAAATGCATGTTTTTGGAACGAAGTGCCCGGAGGAAACCCACACAAACACAAGAAGAACATGCAAACCCCGCACAGGAAGGCTGGTAGCTAGATTTGATCCCATGACCTCAAAACTTTTCCGCGGACGTGCTAACCACTCATCTGTCGTGCTGCCCAGGTCAAGATACACTGATTTATGAATCTATTTTTTTACATATTCTAAATGTTATGGAACTCTTTCCACATAAAATACAATTTAATGGAACAATTTTATTGAATTGTGCATTTGTGTGTTTGTGTTACTCATTTTAATTCTTTTAAAGGAACAATTTTATTTTTATTGAACTATTATTTTAAATCCATAAAATAATGAATATAGATACAAAAATGATGTGGGTCTGTACAGCCCTTTGAGACTTTTTGTGATAAAGGCCTATACAAATAAACATGACTTAAAAAGATAATGAAAAAATAAAAAGTGAAAGTCAGAAATACTCCACTGCCTTGAAATGATTCAGTCCATTTGATTCCTAGCAAAACTCTAGTGTCGAGGAAGGTCCAGTGTATTTACAGTGATTGTATGTTTTACAGTGGTTATTTTGCACAACTATTTTATCATCAACAGATATTAGTCCTCATTTAAGCTGCATTGAATCAAAACCAGCCTAGCTTAATTGCTGAGTGTGTGTAAGCTATGTTTGTGGTCATCTTCCGTAAAGTGAGTGGTGGAATTACAAAGTGTTGAATGCGTTCTTCTTCTGCATGTGTGTGAGTGTACTCTTATTAGATATAAATGAGTATTATTTGGGTATGGCGTAGTTATAGTGTTTCTACTAACAAAAAATATATATTGTTCGCAAATGGGAAGTGACACTCCCAAACATTGTTGAAAGTTTCTAAATCACTTCATGTGAAACAAAATTGAAAAAAAAAAAAAAAAAAACAGTGAGACACAACTCTGAGTGCTCAGCATCCCCCGAGTTCGAAACCTTAAATTGCCCCCACTTCATTCCCTAAGGTGTATGACTTTAGAACTTAGTGCAACATCATTTTCCAACAATAACCTCTTTCAGACGTGATGAAACGCTTTACATACATTTCTTGATTTAATCACAGGAATATTTGCCTCTTCTTCATAAGATAAGGCTTCCACTGCATTAACAATTTTTGGCCTTGCATCCTGCAACTGCCTCGTTCAAGTACCGTCACTGATTATCAATGGGATTTAAGTCTGCTGATAGCAACTGCCACTCCCGAATCTTCTGGCCGTTCTTTTGTAACAAAGCTGTGTTAGTTTTTGATTATGCTTATATTCATTTTTCTCATGAAAATTCCTATGCCAACCAAGCCTCAGCTTTGTCACTGGTTGTATGATAGCATCAAACATCTCTGGTAGTGAACTGAATCGTCTCTGTTCCTGAAGAAGCTATACCAGCCGACAGTAGGCTGGGTGTTCCTTTTTATTTAGGCATCTATTATTTTCCTACACACATTACATTGGTCCTTGACCTAATAGGTCAACTCTTGTTCTTTGGAAAAAGCGGGTGGAAGGTAGCATTGTTTCAAATTGTCTGGGATTAAACCTGAATAGTTCTTACTGATATATTCTGTTGTAGCTCCTCGACTGTCACCTGGGGATTTTACTCCATATTTCACTTCAATATACTACAGACTGTAACCTTTTTTCCTCTTCTTTTGTTTCCGCCACGCTTAGGCAGCTTTCCAATGTACTTATAGACTATGCACTTGAAATTCTTAGCCTCTTTACAATCTTTTTACTGTAAAATTATATCCTTGCTTGTGAAATGAAATTACATCCTCTCTGACTTTCTAAATTATTTGTACTTCACTGTGTTGCAAGCATTTTTATTAGGTGGTGTTTTCATCAGCTGTTTGACAACTCTTAATGGAAACCTCAGTTCTTGGGAGTGGGGGGTCAATGGAGATTCAAACATTTTGTCAATAGGGTAATCACAGGATGGTCAATAATTGTGATTTGTTTTTGTTATTTCAGTAATATGAATCCATTTGAAATATAATTATTTAAATTGATGGTAAACACAATGAAAAATGAATATCAAACTTGCAAAAATATTCTCCACCGGAGGGGTTGAATAATTGGAACATAACTGTATGAAACAAATGATAAAGAACCTATTAAGGATCTTCAAAAGATGAATCCGTTTATTGCCTTCCAATATCATCTGAAACAAAAAAAAAAACACACATAAAACAAAATGTTACAAACGTCACAAAACAGTATTGTGGAGGAGAAACCATACCGTCAACTTTGCTGGTGATGTGAACCCAGGTTACACCTGGTTTTGACTATGTCGGAGTAGAGTACTCTTCAGAAAAAGCCCCGCCTCCTGGAAAAAAAAACTTAAATAAATTACATTTAAAAAAAAAAAAAAAAGTTATTATTCAGCCAGTATCAACCATCAACATGATCTCATCTCATCTCATTAGCCGTACCGCTTATCCTCATTAGGGTCGCGGGGGGCTGGAGCCCATCCCAGCCATCTCCGGGCAGTGGGCAGGGGACACCCTGAACTGGTTGCCAGCCAATCGCAGGGCACACAGGGACAGACAACTCATTCGCTCATTCACACCTAGGGACAATTTGGAGCGGCCAATTCACCTGAAATGCATGTTCTTGGAACGTGGGAGTGCCCGGAGGAAACCCACGCAAGCACGGGGAGAACATACAAACTCCGCACAGGAAGTCTGGAGCTGGATTTGAAACCACGACTGGTTCCCATGACATGAACTGTGCCGCACAAGCGCTAACCACTGTGCCGCCCCCATCAACATGATATCTACCTGAAATCATTTTGTCACGCAAAGCTATCGACGTGACTTGTCGCCTTCGATTGGCGCCGGGTTTTTAGACCCAGCTGCTGTGTTGGGAGTCATGAGGTGACCAAACCCCCCAATTCCAACCCTTAATGCCGAGCACCAAGCAGGGAGGCAATGGGTACCGAGGCTTGAACCAGCGACCTCCCAGTCTCGGAGCGGGCGCCCTACCATCTAGGCTACCGAGCTGGTTAACTTGTTACCTATAAGCCTACGTTTAGACTGTCAGAGAATGAGATCTATTTTCCAATTTTATCTTATTCAAACATAAGTAACTTTCATTTGGTGTGTTCGATCAATGAGGGATTTGATTTTTTTTGACTGGCAGGCAAGGTCACGGGCAGATACGTTAATCAGTAAAAATGGAAAAGATCATCTCCATGGGCAAGATGAGAATCCCATTATGAGCATTAGGAAATATCTTCGGGGGTTTTTATTAGTTTTGAGTTTAGAATTCTTACAAAAAAGATGTGATGTCGTGTTTAGTAAAGATGTCAATGAAATTAAATCAAAATGCCACGCCTCATCGTCTTCAAATTTTTTTTAACCTCCTTATGGTTGAGGCCATTAGTCTTGTTTTTCTTTCTTTGTTTCCCCAATCAGCTGGTAATGAGGTGACCTGAGGTTTGGCTGCCCTGATTACCATATCTACAGTGCCCAAGCCTGCAAACGACCTTGAAGAGCAGGAAGTGTGCCCCTTCTCTCTTGCCTCTCAACCAGTCAACCCCAAGCAAAGTCCTGAATTGTGAAGCAGCCACTCAGTTGTGCATGGGTAAAGTGAGTTTCCGAATTGTTCTCCACCATTTGATTCGTAAGATAAGAGTCAAGGATAAGCACAGAGGTGGAGGAGAGGTGGTAGTGGCAAAGACAAGGAAGAATAAACAAAAATTAAACGCAGTCTGACTCACACCATAGTCTACTTATTTCTTTTACAATTAAAATGCGATATCACTCTTTTAAGTTAGTGAAATTTAAGAAAGATTAAGAAAAGTGTAAAGAAAAAGGTCAACAAGTTGGAGTGGGCAGGTAAAAGAAGAACGGGATTGAACCCAAGTCTGAACAACCATATGATTTACACATCAGACTTGATATGGAATGTGCCATACACACACAGAATGTGATTTCAACCCCAAAATCTGAAATAAGGCTTAACACCTGTAGATTGAACGTACCTTTACTTTAATAGACTGATCAGTTACGTGTGGTTACTCTCAGGCGCCATTGTTGGGTCAGGTGACTCACGGTGTGAGTCATGAATGAGATGTTAATGTGGGCAGTTGTCCAACCTGTCACTTGTGACGTCGCGCCGCTCGCCAACTTTTCCTCTGACATGTCACAGGATAAACATATTAGCACACAGACACTCACAAAAACAAACTAAAAAAAAAAAAAACACTCGATAAAAACAAACACTCAAACGAACCCACAAACTATCAGTCACTTAAAAAGTCTCACGCAAACAAAACGCACCAGTGTGCGTCCTTCATGTTGTTGTCGACACGTGGTCATGTGATGTTGTGAACAACGCATGGAAAAGTTATCCTCATTGAGCGTACAACCTAAAAACACAGATATAAACATTGTAACCACAAGTTTACTAACCGATAACGTGACCACCTGGGTCTCTGAATGTTGCACTCGCCCTGGCCCATCCAGGTCTGCTCTTTGTCCTGGTCTCCTCTGCACTGAATACCACCTCTAATTAGGCTAGATGTGAGGTGGGCTCTGACTCATCTGGTTGGAGAAAGATTTCCCCTAACAGAATAGACCCATTCACTACATCAACACCTACCAAAATTTGAAAGTGTAAGTCCCCCATGATTGTTAGAATGATAGAAGCTGAAGTCTGTGGTTATTACTATGCTTTTGTTAATTTTTCTCGAATCCTTTTTAGTTTTTGGAAAATAAGACTCATTGGTAAAACTCTGGTGAAGGAACATGGATTTGGAAACCTGGTGACCTCAAGGAGGCCATACATACTACCTAGTCCTCTCAAATGTTTACTATCACCATCTATAGACCCCTTTTCAGCTTACAAATCACTAGATCACCACAGGATGTGTGCACATTGTTGACACAAGGAGTAGAAGTACGAATAGGAGGGAAGATTTGTATGTTGACTGGCGTTTTCGGGATTTACAAAAACAACATGCCCAGCTGTCGTGTATGCTGGTCAACAAATAACATTTTTTTCCTAAATTCACAGAGGAAACAAGCATTTTCTAAAGCACCAAAGGAGCCTGTGGCTGTGAGCTATTAAAAGAGCTGACTGGACCAAGGACATCATTAGGATCTGCTTTTGTGGTGCACATTTTATATCTGGTAAGTTACCGTGGCTATCTGGTTTAGATTTACTTGAATGCCAAACACCTTAGTAAGTGTAAGTAGGATAAGTGTTGGGGGAATTACAAGTGTTGCCTATTACAGAATGTATGTTTTTCTATTACTGGTGCGAGCTAGTAGATCTTTTATAATAATAATAATAATCATTACAACAAACATTAGCATTATCACAGTTATTATGAATGCATATGTCATATAATGTATATTTTAAAAATACTGTATTATATTATTAATAATAATATTTGATTAATTGTTGTTACCATTATTACTATGGTCCCACCAACATTAACGATTTATCAAGGTGGGTAGAAGACAAGGAAGGTCAATTCTTCTTAAGTTTAAATTATGTGTGAACTAAGCTACAGTAAATATGAACTGGTCATCTGAGCCACCATTTTTGTCCATTGAACTTTCTGACATAAAAAGGTATTTTACTCGTTAATGTGGTTGAGGCCAAAAATTTACACACAAAAGCTCCATAAAGACATTCTGTGTAGCGCCAAACAAACAAACGTTTTGACTTTGATGACAAAAATAAAGTCACTATCTTGTTGCTTGCACATACTTTGTGCTTAGTTTAGATGTTCCCACCCCCTATCTACAATCTTTTCTGTCATTCGGCTGGTGTAAACTGACGCGAATTTTGCCATTCTGCCTTAAAAATGTGCGCACAGCTTGCCCACGTCACACTTGTTTACAAACAGGAAAGGGGTGTATATTTTTTTTCCTTATTCAAAATGCTGAATTGACGTCTTGAAGTATTCAGGATCAGAATTTTCCGCGGATCCGCGGATTTCCGCAGTTTTTGAACCCCAAAGGTCATTCCTGTAAATCGTCTAAATTCGATGAGAAAATATTTTGGGGGGGGTGAGGTATGATACGTGACTGTTTCGTCACCCCAAGTTAGCATTTAGACCAATCAGCGGAGCTTTTGTTCAGAGCATTGGCTTTCTCAAACATGGCGCTCCTTCCGGTCTTTTCAAACGGTGAAATGAGTGTTTGAAAAATTAAATATGAAAATACTAAGAAAAGAAGACGAGGCTTTTGTCTCCGAGATTGATAAAGGAATCAAGAATAAATTTAAGTGGTCATGGCTGGAGAAGACTGTCACAGTAAACGTTAAAATTGGCGCAAAGATCGAGGAAGTTACAGAAACTTTGAGCCAGTTCATTGCAAAGTGTGATGTTCCAGGGAAAGCAAAGTGTCTATACTGTGTCGATCTGATCAATTATGGTACGCGAGGTTGTGTGGCACGGATCGATCATGCTAAAATGAACAAGCACAAAGGAAAAATAGCTTGCCGGCGATCAAATTATGCACTCGGATCCGCATTTAAAATCGGCAGTGAAACTAACAGTAACACCACCGGTTCAACATTATTGGCCGTTCCAAATCCTTCCACTTCAAATACTAGCAGCAGTCAACCACTGGTTCCCCTGTGTGACAGAAAATCCCAATCGTATTTATAAATCTATTTATTTATGAAATGATTTTAACTTTTGTGTTTATACAATATTTAGAACAGGATAAACAAAATTTAAAATTTGTTATAAACATGATTAAAATAAATTATTTTGTATCATCATGATCATGTTCAATATTACAAATGCTTTTAATGTCAATATATTATTATTTTTTTAATTTATATATATATATATATATATATATATATATATATATATATAGAATACATGGTTTCTGTTTTGTTGGATTTAATTCATTCTAGTGCAATTTTCACATAGCAAATAAGATAAATGCTGTTGGCTTCAAGGGGGCTTCGCCCCCCTGAGCCCCCCACCGGGCTCCGCCCTGGACCTGGCCGGGGCCTACGGCCCCTGGACCCTGGCTATTTCAGCTGAAAATGAAAATCTCCATTCTGATCCCTGAGTATTAAACTGCTACATCTGTTTTTCACCTCACCTGGGAGAGGAAAGTAAGCTGGAATAGTAAAAGATCCATTAAGATAAATATTGAAAAGCACTATTGCACATGAACACACACAATTATAAGAAATAAATAAAGGGCAAAAATGCTATGAGAAAAGGTCACACATCCGACACACTAAGTTCCTTTCTCAGTTCGTTGAAACAAATTTTGTTCCTATTACGTATTATTTACAACAACAAAAAAATCACACACATACAGGTACCTGAGGGTAGAGCACACGCGTAGTGAAAATATTGGGTGCATCCTTTGTATGAACATCCCATAATAGCACCATACCGATGACACCAACAGCACATCTGTTACAGTGAGTAGAATTAAGTAGTAGAATAAAATGTCATCAGAGACACAAGAAATAACATCTTTGCATGTGACTGACCGTATTGCGTGCCAGCTGCTCCGCCTCCGCTAGGCCATACAAGTTCCCACGCACCAGGAAGACTTGGCTGCTCCAAACGCTGCAGTCCGAGTGGACCCAGCGCTCATTGACATTACACGCCGCAGGGTTATCGTCACCGGAGTACGGCAATTCGACATGAGAGTTTGTTGCGGCAAAGTAAGGCCCATGAAGGTCGCCCAGCCCGTCGGCATTGGCCTCTTGACCACACAGGCAGCACCGCGTAGCCACGGCATTCGTGCCATTAAGTCGACTTGGATAGAAACAGGAAGTGTTGGGGGTGGCCCCAGAATAAGAGCATGCATTGTTTTGTTGCTTTTGATGCGAGTCATCAAGCTGGTCATGGTGATTGACCACTGTCACCTCATTTTGCTGTAAGCTGCCATGTTGCTGAATGTGCACAAACGGACAGAAATTGTCTGATGTTTTTTTCTTCTTTGCTTTTTCTTGAGAGGTGGTGCACTTTAATTTGATTAGTGGTTCCGGTGGAGTGAAAAGAGATGATCGCGGACACCAAAGTTTCCGTTTACGGCGCTGTCGTTTTGCAGATTTTTTAGCCACCGCCCGCAACTTTGATTTTGTAGATCCTCTTTGAGGGTTGAAACATTTTGGGGGGGCACTGTTCCTGTGAGAATTGTCTGGTTTGATAGCTGAGTGATGGTGACCCTGTTCCAAATTGTTTGTGGTGTCGAATTCAAGTTTATCATCTGACTCGCTGACCTGATGCTGATTAGCCTTGCTTTTGGCGACGGCATGGCGCCGATGAGAGTCCTTTACTTTTTGCCCTGTACGATGGGGAGTATCGACAGTTTTTCGAGTGGCATTGTCGGAATCGCAGCTTCGAAGAACATCTTGAGTGTCGTTGGTGTCGTGTCTGTGAGAACTGTTGGATTTGCTGCCAGTTTGCCACCAACCAGTGTTATCGTCACTCTCGAGGGCATAGTTCATGGCGTCCTCAGATTCGCAGCTTTCGTAGTAAACGCCTACTGCGGCTTTCTTTGCACTTCTCGTGAGACTGCGCCGCGCGGGTGGCAACAACGGGAGCGGATGTGTGGAGTGTTTCCTGATTCGTACACTGCACCTACGATCAGCCAGCGCAGATTTGTCCTGAAATCTATTTTGAAAAAATGTCAGCTGCTTTTTTGCTGTCTGGTTAATAGGAACTTCTACCACATCACTGTCATCAGTCAAGGTGTCAGTTTGGGAGTTGGCAGCACTAGCATAGTTGGTGCAAAGGTCCGCCAGCAAGACTACAGGTCTTGCGTGGTGCGGCGGAATTTCCACAGAGCTTTCGGATTCCTCATTGACTTCATCTTCTGATGAGGTATCACTACTCTGTGAACTGGGTGTACGCAGGCAGCATCCTGACGTGGATATTGCAGGCGACAATGGATCCACGATGTGTCGCACGCCATCCGGCACAAAGGAAGCTAAGAGCAGCGGATCTTTGGGGGTTGCCAGCAACACGATGACGTCCGAGCTGCTGTCACTTTCATCGTGGCAGCTGTGGTCTGACGGATAGAAGGCGGGACACCACAGATCGCTATCACGGTAAACGCCCGATGGGATCGTCGCACTCACTAAGCTTGTCTCCACACCGCCGTCACCGTCATAGCATGAAGTTCTGTGTGATCTGACTGGACATCTGTGGTACCATTCAGGTTTGGTTGGGAGGTTTGAGGGGGCCATGTGATTTCGAGTCTGGGGTGGAGCAGAAAAGTTCTTTGACAGGTCGACCACCAAGACGGATGGCTCAGATGGAACCGCCTCCATGACTGAAAAATAAGTTTGGTCACATTTTCATAGTTGCGGCATGAGATACAGTCTTTCTGTTGGGTGGCCAAAACAACAACATTGCCCCATACATAGTATTTAACTGCCAACTGTGATGGCCAATTGTCCCATCCATAAACAGGAACCCAAGTTTAATCCATCTATCAGTTTTCTGGACCACTCAACCTCACTAGGGTCGCGGGGGTGCTGGAGCCCATCCCAGGCATCTTCGGACAGAAGGCAGGGGACAACGTAATCTGGTTGCCAGCCAGTCGCTGGGCATACAGAGACAGACAACCCACTCGCTCATTCACACTTAGGGACAATTTGAATCGGACAATTAACCTAACATGCATATTATTGGAATGTGGGAGGACACCGGAGTGCCCGGGGAAACCCACGCAGACCTGGGGAGGACATGACTACTCCACACGGGGAGGCTGCGGTAGCTTGAATTGAACACTGGACCTCCACACCGTGGGTCTGCACGCTAACCACTCAGCCGCCATGCCGCGAACCCAGGTTTCATTAAATAAAACATAGAACACATGAAACATGAAGTGAAACTCACCAAATTAAAAATCTAAGGAAAAAGTAGTTTTGATGTGCATTGGTCTTTATCTTATTATTAACTTTTTCAATCAATTGATCAGTCAGATTTGCTATCTACCAACTTGTTATTGTGATCAACTTAAACTGATAGCCCAAAATGTTTAAATAATACTGTGCTGGGGCTGATAGATCATTCATGCAAGTCGTTTTAAGATAGAAACAGTTTGCTTAAGATATACAATGTCATTCTGATTTATTTGCTGATGAGGGATTTCTGTTTGTTGGTTTTAAATTTGTTGAATTTAAAATGTCATTAAATGTGTGAAGCAAAAAAACAAACTAATAAAGCCAACAGTGCACTCTCGTCATCTTCAGCCTGCACCCTATTTAATCCAGAAGACATGACAACTGCACTGTCATAACACTGTGCTACAACTTTACCCAGACATTCATTTCCATCAAAAATCAGATGATAATACCTGCAATGTCATATGCCTTTTCCTCACTAGTAACATTTTCAAATCTGACAAAGCGCTCTTTGACTGTCATCTGCAACACCAGTGCGAGCTGCTCTTTGTTATTTGCGTCTGTTGTTTCATTCACAATAACAGACGAATGGCTCTTAATTCTTAAACTTCCCTTCTGATCGCTTCCCCCATCACTTCAGTAATAGCAGTGAACAGGTTGTTTTGTATTTTGCCCGACTAGAAAATGTATTAGTGGACAGGTAGAAACGTAAATCCGTGTTTCTCTCAGCAATGAGAGAAAGAAGCTCCACAGAGACAGAGCGCTTGCAGTTCATGGGCTGACAGTGGAGGACAAAACATTTTCCCTGTTGCGATTTCTTACCGATGTCCAGCTTTTCTCGAAAGGTCCATCATGAAAATGGCTTTGACCGTAAATCTCCAAACAATTGTATTTATTTTCCTTCTCTAGCCATTGTGGGTTGATAAAAATGCTGTTAAATCAACACAATACACTGTTTTTGCTTGTGCAATTAATGGCACGATCATTTTGGTTATTTCCCGCCCCTTATGTTTGTAAAAGCGTTAATATGTCTTTACGCCTTGTAACATTCACATTTCAACCAATTTTATAATTTAGTTGGCTGGACCAACAGTGATATCACAGCTGTGTTATGCTGCAGGGACACCTCTACTAAAATTGGCCTATTGGTAGATTTATGAGCCAAGCAACAAGTAATCCTGAAATGTGATTGGTTAAATGCTTAGATATGAAAGCAAACGTCTAGAAGCAGCGCAACCATTGGAAAACTAATGACAGGAAGCTGACAGACAATTTGGAATTAATGTATTCTATGTTTACAATCTTTTGTGGCTTTATTAAGAAAAAGCACAGACAACAAAGATCAGTCTTTAACAAACAAGAATTAATGGGCAAAATAAAATTAACATCACATAACTCAGATATGTTTAGACCAGCAGAGAAGACCTTGCATTTTCTTTCATTCGATAATAAATAAATATGGCAATATTGAAAATGGCATCATATTAATGCCATTTCTAGGAAATCAAGGGCCGCATGTCCTGCACATATTTCCTAGGTTTATCTAGGAGGAGCATGTTAACGAGTCAGGTGATTGGACCGTTTATAAGCTCCTATTTGAATTGAAGAAGAGAAATTTCCTAAAACAAGCAGGACCCTGAAAACCATGTGCCCAAAAAAGACCTGTGCTGTTCCTAAATCCGACTCATAGTCTATATAATGAGTTTATTAAGGCATATGCAAACGCCACAAAACCCGGAGGCGACCCAATGTAGCAAAATGCTATAATAACCACAATTATGAAAAGTTGCAGGGTTGGGTAGGGTTACTTTAACTTGACTACTTTCAATTACTTTTGGATTACTCCAATACCAAATATGATACTAAAAGACAAAAGAAACTAAATATGAATAAAAATATGACTTACAACACGTGGTAAGCTTTCTCTCCTGGCTTTGATCTCCGGCAAAACTAACAAAATGCTGCATTTGCCGTTCCATTTATTCCGTTACCCCCCAAGCCTGCACAAAATTTGGTACTTTTATTCATATTTAGTTTCTTTTGTTTTTTATTAGAAAATTTGGTATTGGAGTAATCCAAAAGTAATTGAAAGTAATCAAGTTAAAGTAACCCCACCTAACCCTGATAAGTTGTACACAAGTAGGCTTTAATTGGTGTACTATAGTAGCCTTATAGGATATGTCCACCGGATTACTATACATAAACAATAAGTTGACCGCTTCTCTCTTCCAAATGACGCACATTATTCATAACTTTAAAAATACAGGCCAACTGCTGCGCCTTTTCTGAACTGTGTGAATATGTGATACAAAATCGTTTTTGAAGTGACTGGCCTTACTGTGTTCAGAATTAATCATGAAATAGGGGAGCTGATTGCTTATGACGATATTATGAATGATTTTGCATCAAGGAAGGCCAGGGAGGTCGGGTTTTAGTTTTTATTTTGTTTTCGTTATACAACAACATTTCTTTAGTGTGTTTTCCAGTGTGTGCAATTCTGTGATTTGCTGTATAGAATATATGTCTAAGAGGGTCTCACCCAGGGAGTTAATTAGTGTAGAACCGCCTCTGGTCGTATGAGCACCATTCCCTGTGGTGTGCCTTGGGCAAGTACAACCTGGTGACACCCATCCCTCTCAAGGCCAACATATGTTTCCACACGGTCTCGAACCAGGGACATTTTGCGTGTTCCACGAATGTACTAACGCAGGGGTCGGGAACCTATGGCTCGCGAGCCATATATGGCTCTTTCTATGAGTACCTATGGCTCAGAGACCAATTTGATTGCATGCAAAATTTCTCCATTTTGTTCAAAACGGGGAATGTCTATGCTATTCAGGTACACGTAAAGCCAAACCAAAGCTAAATGCAAAGGAAACACTTCGCAGTATATATAGGGCACGTTTTTCACTACAATTTACAGTCAAGGTGTCAACACAAAAAAAGGGGGAAAAAAAACTCGTTTTGGCTGTACAACGCTAAAGAATCCTTTATATAAAAGTTCACTATATAATCTGTGTTCAGTGTTCAGATACTTTATGATGAATCCACAGAACTGTAAATACGCCAAAACACCGGAAGAGAACTTAGTCATTTGATTGGGTGAGTGGGAGGGATGGGTGGAGCTATGCAAAAAGTACAAGCATTCCCTCCCATCTCTCGCTAAAGGTAAGCACATAAGGCTCCCTATTCTCAGAATGTTGTGACGTTTTTACAAAATAAATGGTTGCATCTGGTTTTGAAACCAATATGTATGAAAAAAAGGGTCAAAAGGAGTTTAACCGATCTTGAGTAATTGCAAGAAAGAGACAAGTTTAAAGTGGTCTGTTTGTTGAATTTGGGACAGGGGCTCTGGCATTATTCTCTTTTCATAATTTTTATCAAATCGTCAAAAATAAATGTGCTGAAGACTAAGCTTTTGTCTGGGGCGCGGGTTTAGCAATTTAGTAAATTTGTCTCATAATATATGGTGTGGCTCTTTCCCAAAATAAAATTAATATTTTTTGCTTTTATGGCTCTTTGAGTCAAAAAGGTTCCCGACCCCTGTACTAACGCATACCTGTCAACCTGTACGTTTTTGCAGTACAAAGTACGTTTATTATGCATTTTAAGACGTGTACGACATACAAAAAAAAATATTTTCGGAAAAACGCAAATTTGTCAATTATAGGTACCATCCGGTATACACCATCTATGACGAAACGCAAAATAAATCAAGTCAAACTAGTTTGCCGCGGTAGCCTCTATCTCTGTATCGTTTTTTTTCCTTTGCAAATGAAGCGAGCGTTTGATGCTACTGTGCGCATGCATCTGCCGCCTCGGATTTTAGATAGATAGATAGATAGATAGATAGATACTTTGTTCATCCCCGAAGGGAAATTCACATTTCCAGCAGCATCTATGTGGTAGTTATGTAGTGAAAGGAAGTCAGTCTCTTTTTAGAGAACCGGCTTTTTCGGCTCAACTCATTAAAGAGAGCCGACTCTCAAACGGCTCACTTGCTTTGATGCATTATATTACGAATCATTATTGTTGTATAAAGAAGTTAAGAAAAAAGGAAGTATAAAAGGAGAAAATGAAAAAGACAGGTTTGTGGTTATCCCTTTAATCAGTATATTACCAACAATAATTTCATGCAGAAAATTAATTCATAATTTGAATAAGAAAATGTATTATTCTACTTAATTATATTTGCATGTATTTTTTTTCCTTCAACAGTGAACGTCCAAGCTACTTAGTTTTTAGACTTTTGTTTATAATAAACCTCATTCCTATCGAGCAACTTAAGATCTCACAACAAAACGTTAATTAACAATATATATATGATGTAATCAAACACATATACAATACAACATGTCAAACAACATAAATAAACATGTTTGAAAAAAAAATAAGGTGTAAGATTATTTTGTATTTTGTAAGGGAAAATACAACATTTTGTAAGGGCATGGAGCCATGGAGGTTGACAAGTATGCTAACGAGAGCACTACGCAAATATACTTTATCTCATCACCCACTTCTGTCCAAAATGTCGCCCAATCTTGTTGTTTGTGCTATTATAGGTTCAAGATGTTGGTTCGTAGCAACATCACATCACCAACATGTAATTAGTAAATACGACTTTTTTTAATGTAACAAAAATAAGCAGAACGTAAATTAATGGAATATTAAGAGGGCTTTAGCTACCAGCGGCGGCAGTCTGGAGGTATGGGGCGGGTCCAGGGCAGGAATCTCTCGGCTCACGAAGATCTTCAGCCGGTTTCAGCAGGCCCGGCTAGTAGCCCACATCATGAATGGCTGCTAAGGATTAACTAGCCGAAACGGTCGCGTAACGGGCCCAGTCGATGTTTATGTCGACGCTGCCTAAAGCCACACTCAAGAAATAAAAGCGTGAGTTATGAATTCAAAATATGACCCCGTTGTGATATTAATTGCTTCACGAATATATTATTATTGTGACAACTGCTGCTATCCGTTCTTAGTCAAGTCTGAGCTAAGCACGTAGAAAAAACCCGGAAACGAAATGTGGTCTTCAAAATAAGAGTTAAGACACAGGCTGAGTCCCATTCTTCGCACTTTCACTCGCTATGTGCCCTAGTCACTCGGTTTGCGCGTTCACGTGAAAATGGGGTGTGTCCCGATACTCTCAAGACCGAGGCAGAAGTGCCCTCAAACCATGTCGTAGCCACTTCAAGACCGAGGGGGCTCTCGACCTCACTTGGCGGCGAAGTGACTACCCAGAAGGCTTTGCGAATTCTCAATATCAACAAACATGCCCGGAAAGGAACCGCACAAATGTAAGTAGTTTTCCACAACCACGCATGTATTTGCAACAAAATGTATTGAGATATCTTAGTTAGACGTAAATGCAATAGAAAATCGTATTTTCGCGTTAAAACACGAACATTGCAAAATCGCTACTTTACGAAGTGCACTAATCTACCAAGGGAGCTGGCAAAAAAAAAATCTTCACGCTACAAACTTTAAAGTAGGATAACTGGGCAGAAAATCACGGTTCAGCCCATCCCTGTTTTTATCTTAAACGAGTCGTCCTTTTACATCTACTGTACATGGCCAGTCGCTAAAGGAGCATAGTCAGAATACCGTTCTGGACATAAGCGCTTGTTTACTGCACACAATTTCGGGTGTCGTGTTTTATTTACAATATGATTCTTTCATGTGAGATCAGAATGCATTAGTTTTCATCATGCATTATGAGTAATGTCTCCGAATTTCACGTGGAAATACAGTTGAAACAAACTACTATCACATAGTCCACTGCCTTCTCTGTAAACACATATTAAGTAAACTAATTACCTTCTCAAAATGTTGTCCAAATGTGGAGACAATTCTAAAGCATATGTGATGCTGGCCAATAGAAGGCTCATACAGCCATAAGAATAACATGTCAATTTTGTGTATCTATTCACTATCAAATAATTATCCAGAACACATCCTATAATTTCCTGTCTCACATCAACTTGCTGAGCATCCTATACTCAGTTGTTTTTGTACAATACATCAGCATTAAGTAATTCTTGTTTTTTCCACCCAACCTAAAGGCCACTGTAGAACGTCCCGTGGAAGAGCTGGTCACCATCACAGCTACCACGCCATCCACACCACCGGGCACGTCGTTGGCACCTTCTAATCCGGCGCCAAACCCCAAATCACCCAGAAAAAAAAGGAAGCACGATACACTCCTTGACTTTTTGAAAGCGGAGTCTGCCGGAGTGAGGAAAAGGCTCGAAGAAACTGTGGCCAAAACTGAGCGGTTCCCGTCCTTTTTGGGAAGCTCGTGGACAAATTTCCAGAACAGTGACATCTCTGCAATGTTTCCCTTTGTTTTATAAAAGGATAATATTGTTTTTTTTATTAAGAACTCAATGAAGTTCCAGTTTGTGTTTTCCAGCTTCATGGAAGTATTGGTATATTTTTGTTAAAATTTGTGACACATTATTTACTATTATGTATTTTGGCCCAATGTGAGTTTGTTTTTCTGAAAGTAAACTATTATTTAAGCTGGAGTGATTTGTAGTTGTTTTCTGTCCAACAGTCACATAGTTCACACACAGTATCTCACATCATTATGAAATAAACCACCAAGGTGTTACTCAAAATGAAGATGTTTATTGAATAGTAATGCAGAAAAGCACATAATGCAAATGTGGGTCTGACTTAAAGAGCCTAAATATGGCTTTTGGGCAATTTATTCCATATTAACTGTGGACAATTCTTTGTACGGTGGACCTGGGAACCCTGAAGACCCGTGACACCACACGGTAGGACAGAGCGTGGGCCAGCCAGTACACGTAGATCAGGACCTCCAGCCACGGCCCTGTTCCCTCTTTAGCAGCTCATGCAGGGCCCACATAACCTTCTTGCTCAACCTTAAGTCCTGAATGAGTTCTGACTCCACATCCAACCATAAGCACAGGATGGGAACATTCCTGTCCAACCTGTCCACGCTTATGGGACAGCCACTCTGGAACACAATAGATAACAATTTAGACATAAAAGTGGGCATAGAAAAGAAAAAGACCGCTTTAACTGTGATGTAAGCATCATGAAAAAATGTTGAAATGACCTTTTTTATATCCAATGACAACTCTTTTGAATTAAATTCCTTATGAACTAAGGTTTTTGGGTCGTACAGGGAAGTTTGGTGACGATATTATGTCAGCTTAAGGGTCAGGTGGACTGTTCTTGTGTTTGTTTACTTTTCGTCATGTCACACATTCAAGACCCCTACTATATGTCATAAAATGGCATTAAGATACTAATAAGTAGGTTGTCATTTATGTCTACACAAACATAGGGTATTATGTGAACGTGCATTGTATGTTAACTCTTACTGTATTTGACCGAACGGGTCATTTTTTTTAATGAGTGTACGTACCTTGTAAAGATGAATCAGCACTACATAGCGCCAAAGCTGTCTTCAGTATAGCACATTTCTCCTCCGTTGATTGGAGACACGGAAAAGATGATGAGCTTTCAGGCAATCGGTAATAACACAGCTGTAGCGGGCATTTTTAACGTTGCACGAACTCTCCAACTGACACACTACGTTGAGACTCGAGTTGTTTACATGTGACGTAGGCCTATACGTCACTAAGGTCTACAGCCAATTAATATTACCGCCATCTCCTGGACAGGGGTGGAACCTTGCAAGTCTTGTCCAAACCTTTTCCGCTTTGCACTTCACTCGCGGAGGGCACTCCTCTTCGAGGGACCTCACTGGAGGGTCCTCAGGGCCGAGTGAGAGAAATGGGATTGGGCCACAGTCTGTTAAACATCCTATACAGTGGAACCTCGGTTCTCGACCATAATCTGTTCCAGAACACTGTTCGAAAACCGATTTGTCCGATCACCGAAAATCGTTTTTCCCATTAAAAGTAATGTAAAATCGTTTTAATCCGTTCCAACACCCTGAATGTTTACCATGAACGTAAACATGAAGCTAACCCAGGCTAATCTTCCGTACGAAAGATTACGCTAACATGAACGTGTAAAAATAAAAAAAAATCAGGTCGTTTACACGTCATTTAGCACCCGGGTCTCCACAAAAGTGGTGAGCGGTTAAAGGATAAAGAAAATAATTATGAATAGGATTTCTTACCTTTGTGCTGGTCTGCAGAAGCCATGCTCTATTCCCTTGAAAGAAGGAAAACTCGCACACCTTCTTCATTTTGCTATTATTTATTTCTTAAATGCAATAGTTGTACGCACTACTCTTCTTTTTTCACCTGTAGCAAATTTTCTGCTTGCACCGACCTTCTTCGGAGGCATAATTAGGGGCTAAAACACTCCGTTCACCGATATTAAAAGCGAAAAGAAGTGCGCGCGCACGTCATAACAGTTCTTCACGAGGGATGGGGGCAATCTACACCCGTACGCCGCTCAGCATCGCACCCTAGCGTACCGGCGTTCAAACTCAGATTTTTTAAACGAAAAGCGAAGCAAGAATTTCTCAAAATTTTTGGTCGAGAACCGATTTGTTCGAACTGAGAGACGTTCGAAAACCGAGGTTCTACTGTACTTCTTTAAAAGCAGTGTTTTCCAACTTTTTGAGCCAAGGCACATGTTTTTTTCATCAAAAAAAACCTCAGGCCACACTGTCCATCGAAAATGTTTACAAAATAATTCCTGGCACCCGTTGCATGTTTGGTTTTTAAAGTTTAAATAATCATGTGACCTGATTTGACAGTATCAAGTTTCTTATCATTTGAATTGAATTAAATTCCCTTTAATGTCATTAATAACAACGTATTAACATTGTATGCAACGAAATTAGACATGGCACTCCAGGGTAAACATGCGATAAAGACTTTAAAGAGAGAACAAAATTAAGATAAAAAAAAATGTGATCACGGTGGCTCAAGAGGAAATACAGGTTATTCATTTGGATTATCTTTTTTCTGTCATTTTGGATTGTATTCTATTTTAACCTGTTTTACTGTATCTGTACATGTTTTGTTTCCCCTGTTAAAATAATACTAAAAATTAACCAAAGATATCTTCCAGTTGACCCTAAACCTTTTTACCATATTTTTGGGTAAAAGAATAATAATTATAGTTAGCAATGTGCTGTTCAATTATTTTTGCTTTATTTGATATATTTCATTATTTTTGTAGTGCAATCATAAACAGTTCCATCAAACAAAATAAGTTATTAAATATACTGCACTACCTCATGACCAGATAATAACTATAAATAGAAAAATAAGTCTACTGGTATGGATGAATGTTGTGTTTATTCGGCTGATCACTGGAATAAAACAACGATATTGAGCAAGAGCATGTTTTTTTTGCGAAGACAAAATTGAGCCATTTTCTGCGGGACACTAAACATGGACCCACTGCATATACGTGTGGCTCGCCACACTGCTTGAGTAACACTGGTTTAGAGGGTCCCTCAAACACGGCCACTGAATCCACAATCTTGATCTGTAATCTCTATCATTATTGCGTTCTCTTACACGGGTGGTAGGCAGGTATATCATGAGGGGTCTTGCCTAATGACCCTTACTGGGTAATGTTCGATCGGACTGGGATTCAAAACCCAGATTCCCGCATTCAAGTCAGAAAGTCGCTGAGAATAACAGGGCCAAGATCCTGTGGGACTTCAGTTTCCAGACTGACAAGCAGCACCTGGCTAACCAGCCAGACATTGTGGTGGTGGACAAATAGGAGAAGGGGGTGGTGGTAATAAATGTGGCAATCTCAGCTGATGCCACCATCAGGAAGAAGGAACACAAGAAACTGGAGAAGTACCAAGGGTTGAAAGAGCAGCTGGAAGAGATGTGGAAGGTCAAGGCCAGCGTGGTCCCGAGGGTAGTGGGGGCACTGCGGCCAGTAGCTCCCAAACTGAAAGAGTGGCTCCAACAAATCCCAGGAACCACATTTTAAGCTAAAGTTCGGAAGAGTGCAGTGAGGAACTCAAAATTCCATTAATTTAGATTGATTTTCTACATTCAATCCTGTTTGCAGTGTTGTGAAAATTTGCCACCTAAGCCTCCTTCCTGATTTGGTAATGAGTCTTTCACAACACTATGGAGGAATTTTGGCCCATTCTTCTTTGTAAAATTGTTTCAAATCTGCCACATTGGAGGGGTTTCTTGCAGGAATAGCCCATATAAGATCACACCCCAGCATATCAATTGGATTAAATACCGACTTTGACTTCACCACCTTCATTTCTTTGTGAGCCATTCCAAAGTATGTTTTGGATCATTGTCCTTTAGCATGATCCAAAAACGCTTGCATTTGAGGGCACAAACTGATGGCCGGACGTTCTCCTTCAGGATCTTCTCGTAAACACCAGATTTCATCATTCTATCAACCACAGCAAGTTGTCCTGTTCCTGAGGCAGCAAAGCAGTCCTAGAACATCACACTTCCCCTATGACGCTTTACTGTTGTCTTAAGGTTATTTTAGTCAAATTCTGTGCTTTTTTTCTGCCGGATGTTATGAGCAGCACAACTTCCAAAAAGTTTAGTTTTTGACTCACTAGTCCACAGAATGTTTGTCTTTAAGTCTTGAGGGTAATCTAGATTGTGTAGATGTTTTTGACAAATGTGAGACGACTCTTTGTGCTCTTTTGTAACAGCAGTGGTTTTCGTCTGGGAACTTTCCGATTGATTCCATTTTTTGGTGTCTTTCTCATAGTGGAGTCATGAGCACCGTAACCGATGCCAACGAGGCCTGCAGTTCTTTGGATGTTTTCCGAGGTTCTTTTGTTATCTCCCGGATGAGCCTTGGTCGCACTCTTGGAATTACTTGTCCACATATGGCCAGATACGTTTTGACTTTTTGTTCCTTTATAAATGGGATCAACAATTCAAAACCGCATTGTGTATTTCCTCGGGTTGTCTGTATATTAAAACTGGTTTGAGGAACTGATATCTTTGTTGTGATAAACATCCTCAAAACACACAAATCAAGACTGGCAAGCAGCACCTGGCTTAGGTGTCAAATACTTTATCTGAACACTGTAAATTGGGTTGAATATAGAAAATCAATCTAAATTAATCACATTTTGAGTTCCTCATATGGTGGCTCGAATTTTAGGCCAAAAATGCCTTTCTATGGTAGTGGGCAGCCCCTGTTCTCCATGTTTTTTAGAGGTTTCTTTTCTTCAACACAAATAAAACAAATTATCAGCTCGTTAGCAAACTGGCAGAAGTGGTTAACATTCGTTAAAGAAGAGAAACCTCCAAATACATGCAAGACAAGCGGCCCACCTCTGCCTTACCACAATTATGTAAAGCTATACTCTCTCTCAACACACACACGGAAAAAACAGCTCACACTTTGTTTGATTTGAATCACATCGATCTTTTAGCATTTAATTAAAGTTTGACGTTCAAGTATTATAGAATGTCAAAATCTACTTTAAGAAAATTAGTCATTGTTCTTTCTTTTAAGTTCACAGCTAGTAGTTGTAGTCCCACATTTGGAATCATTAATCAGTTAAAAAAAAAAGTTTCGTCCTTTGTTAAAACATCCATGTAGCCTTAATTTGCCCGTTTCCTCCTTAAAGGGAAATTGTGTATTATTTGGCGCAGGGGTCACCAACCCTTTTGAAGCTGAGAGCTACTTTTTGTTACTGACTAGAACAAATGGCTGCCAGTTTTAGCTGCAGTTCTAAAATAATATCCTGTTATTACAATGTTGTTACTATGTTGTTAGCAGGAGGTAATTATTTGAATTTGAGTTAAAATAGGTTAAGTTGACCACCGAGACAACATGCAAGTTAGAAATAAAATTTCCAAGGTGTTTTTGGGGGCTACCTGTTGCATGTGTGCTCCTTGTTGGACACCCCTTATTTAGCACCTCCTAGTAATTCAAAACATTATTATCAAAATAACAACACTGATTTGAATAATAAGCAAGAATACATGAACTGTTACAAATAAGTGATTTTTTTGTTTAAAAATACTCAAGAATTCTTACTAGCTTACCTAAGCACTTTGGGAAGTCTTGACTTGAAAAGAGCTATATAAATGCAGATCATTTCATTTCATAGAGGGATCTAACATGACTGTTTGCCATCCTGCTGCTAGGCCAAAAACTTTGCCAAAGGCTGGGCAAAGAAATGAGAACAAAAATGCTGTGGTTTGTCCATTTTGAGTTCCCATAGTTGGTATTTCTTTCCTGTATTTGCACATCACAATCCAGCGACATCTAGATGTCAAATGTTATAAAGTGTGCATTTAACACAAGAACTTGAATTTCATCGAACGAGACTTCCATGTGACCACACAAAATAAGGTTCCCTTTTGTCTTTATTATGAGTGCAACACAAGAATAAAATAAGATGCGAAATTTTCCAAAATGTTTAAGCCATCTTTCCAACAGAAACGACAGAATAAATAAAATAAATATTTTCCCTAAAGACAACAGGTAAAAAACTGCACAATTTCAAGGGTTGCCGGAGAGCAGTGTTAAAAAATGTATGTGCAATATAGAGAACATGGGACAAGGGTTTCCATAAACCTTCCGTGAAGCAACCTAGGGAGCTGTCATTTGTCACTTAAACTCAGACATGCTGAACAGCCAACATTTTCTCCTGTAAGGCAGCAACTTGTCGCTTCAGGCTCTGGAGCTCGCTTTCCTTTACGCGCAGCAGGATCTGTAAAAATACCATTTAAAGCCTTCATTCACAAATATTCTTGAAATACAAACATTTATGGAGTACAGTTTTTTTTGGGATATGTGAAATTCAAATTAATTCCTTATTGCTTACTCCTCATCCAATCACTTTAATGGAATTTAGTAGAGATGACTTTCCTAAAAAAATATTTAAAGATATTTTTTGCTCATCAGGTACGGTGTTTTAAATAGTTATTGCTCCCTTCCTCATTTCTGAGTTTTTTGCATATTTATCATTAAATCATCAAATCAATTTTAATATCACAGGCAGACAACCCAATTAAGTACATATTGCAGTTTCAAAATTTTGATTCCATTTTTCAAAGTGATTACAAAAGACCTTTTTTTTTTCAATTAGGCACAGAACGTGTAGTGTTTTCCCTCTCAATCATGCAGATATCCATCCATCCATTCATTATCTACACCACTTAACCCCAGTAGAGTCGCGGGTGTGCTGGAGCCCATCCCAGCTATCTTCGGGCAGTGGGCAGGGGACATTCTGAACTGGTTGCCAGCCAGTCGCAGGGCACACAGAGACAGACAACTCACTCGCTCATTCACACCAAGGGACAATTTGTACCGGCCAAAAAACCTGAAATGCATGTTCTTGGAATGTGGGAGGAAACCTGAGTGCCCGGAGAAAACCCATGCAAGCACAGGAAGAACATGCAAACTCCACACAGGAAGGTTCAATCTCATGACCTCAGAACTGTGCCGCACATGCGTTAACCACTGTGCTGCCATGCTGCCCTCATGCAGATATGTTGCAAAATATTCCACGTGCCATGGTTCTCGAGAAATCAATACTCCAAGTAGAGTTTGACTTCATACCCTCTAGAGCTGTGATGTCACTGGAAGACAACAAGGAATCCAAACAAAAGTGCGTCCCGTTAAAAAACAAACGGCAATCGTAGTAATCAGTGAATGCATAGAGCTTATTTTTGCTTGAGTAATTGGGACCTTTCTCACTGTGTCGCTGGGGGACTTCTGACTGTTTTGTCTGAGTTGCATTCTTTAATCATCAAAAGCTTCATGTAGTAAGTTAACCTGACGTCGTTTACAGCTTGTATTTCCATTTTGCCTTCGCCTCTTGTTAGGTATGTGATTGTGACTTTTCCTTTGTGTTTTTTGCCGCATGTCTTGCCGTTAATATAATATTGTCCAAGTAGCTCCCCCGTTAGTGTGCAGGCCCCCAGGTTAGCAGTCGGCTAGCCGGCTAGACTGCCATGCTAATTGTTCCTTGCTCGGTTCGTGTTTGTTGCCGTATTTATTTTTGTTGTTGGCTCCAAGTTATTCTGGGTGCTTACTGTATGGTCTTGGTCAGCCAGCCTCCCATTTTTTCCGCAGATCGGTCCCAGTTCGCCCTCTACAGCAGCGGGCGGCAACCTATGACACGCGTGCCAGCAGTGCCATGCAAGGGTTAACCAGTGGCACGCGAGCGCACGGCAAAATAATGATTATATTTTAAAATGCGCATTTTTGCTGGAATTTAGACATTTTCAGTTGCGCGCCGTGTTATTTAGAGGCTTTATGTTAGGGCCTCGTGTGTGAGTGAGTTTGCGCGGCGCCAAGCAGAGGAGAGATTGACCCAGCCAACGAAACACACGGGCGCGATAAATGAACGAATCATGTTGGCTCCTCGAGCGAAAACATCTCGTTCTTTCCAGCCAGCATGGACGGACAAATGAAACTTTGTGCAAAAAATGACCGTGCTATTTAGTGCATTATGCCTCGAGAGCGTTGTACCTTGCACAGCGAGTGTTAAACGTCATTACGAGACGAAACATAAATTTAAGGCGTAGACATTAAAACACGCAGTGTCCAGGTATGGCAAACAAACTTAGACCCTGAAAACCTTTGTCACCCCTAAAAACACCACAACTGAAGCAAGTTATCACATTGCTCACTGCATAGCAAAGCACAGAAAATCATTTACTGATGGGGAATATTTTAAAGAAGCGTGTGTGCGCACGCGTGCCTTCTGCTTTGCTGATGTTATTTCAAGTTTTGATATTTTCTGCAACAAGATATCATTGATGAATGGTATGCTAGCTGTCCATAGCACTTGTTTTTTGATTGTAGTTCATTGTTAATGAAGAATGGTCTATTCTGGTTAATTCTTGTGGCAAAAAGTTGAAGTCATGGATGGCTACAGGCCTTTCCACTTGATATTCACATTTATTTTGTAGTTGATTGATGAACAAGAATACTGAAAGATAAATTGGTCAGTTATACCAGTGTTTTTCAACCAGTGTGCCATGGCACACTAGTGTGCCGTGAGACCTTAACTAGTGTGCCGCTGGAATTTACCCAATTTTATCTTTCCCAAAAACCAGGCCATTATCCAGTATTTTTTATATCTTCAAACGAGGAACTATAATAGTCATCCATGTCAGTAGGTGGGAGTAGATTTTTATACACTTTTTATATACTAACTTCTGCTCATGAGGTATGAATTTATATCCATGTTGTATACTTGGACTGGTGTACAATTACAGTTCTGTTGGATATTAAAAAAATGTTGTGCGAGTCATTAATCTCGGTGTAGCACACTTATTTACAAGGAAATTTGAAAGTGGCACTCCACACCGAAAATGTTGCTGACCCCTGCTCTACAGTATCCAGCTAGCCTGCCGTGATCATTTGACATACAGTATTTTACGTCTGGGTTCATGTTTTTTTGACGTAACGTTTTTGTTTGTTTTTTTGGTCGGCTCCCGGTCATCCTGGCTGCTGACTGCATGTTTTTGGTCAGCCCACCTCCCGTTTTTCTGCCGATCGGTCTCGGTTAGCCCTTTTTGGCAGCCAGCTAGCCTGCCGTTTCCCGGCTGGGTTAACCCCTGTTGGCTCTCTGGGTATTTTTTTTTTGCCAGTGTGCCCAGTTTGGGCTACTCGCCATTTGTTATACATTGGCTGCACCTACCTGCGACACAACACTTAGGGCATTCTCCACAAAGACTACCAAAAATGTTCTTTTATTTTAAAAAGTACTTTTGCCCTGAACCTAATAGCAAGTTAGGCCATCTTTGGCGGGGACAACAAAAATCGAATGTTTACAAAAATTGGTAATAAGTCTTTCACAATGTTGGAGGATTTTTGGCCCACTCTTCTATGTTTCAAATCTACTACATTGGAGGGTTTACTAGCATGAACGGCCCATTTAAGGTCACACCACAGCATCTGAATTGGATTTAAAAAAAAATTGTGCCATAATTAATACAATCAACAATTTAAAACTGCCTTTTTTATTTCCTGGTTTTGTCTCTGTGTGATATTAAAATTAGTCTGATTATCTGAAACCTCTGAGAGTGATAAATATGCATAAAACACAAAAACCAGGAATGGGGAAAATACTTTTTTACTGAACTGTAGGTCACTATCAGAGGTAAGATCTTAAGTCCAACCCCGAGACCAAGCCCGACCCAGGTCTGGCCTAAAATATCAATCATGACGTTTGGGTCGAGGCGGGGTTCTATCTTCCTGCTATTAAAAAAAACATACCGGTATTTATAAAAATGGATACTAAATGTATATCAAACTAAAAAAACAGAATTTATTGAAGAGACCTATATATTTCAAATAACTCATTTTTGTTTCTGTCTGTTATCCACCATCATTGTTTTTCTTAGTCTATCTATCTCCCTTCATTTTAAAGTGACGCGCTAGATTCATAAGAAGGTACTGCAGCTGTGGTTTATGGTCCAATTTTTACCCGTTAAAGTGACGAACTGCCCTAAAATTAACCTGTCCACTTTTTAAAAAATTGTCAATGATGGAAAATTGTCGGGTAATGTAACCTCTGCGACTCATAAATATAAAATATGTAAATGTTTAAACAGTTTTGTTTAACCTAGATTTCGTTACAAAAGACAAGTTTAAATTTATGATAAACCACCTCTCCTCCTCACAAATAGAAAATGAAACTTTGGGTTTGCTTCGAGCTCAGTCCTGCAAATCAAGTTAATTGGTTGGGCTTTAATACCCTCGGACCTGGGTCGGGTTAAGCTGGATGCTTTTGGGCCCTATCTTACATCTAGTCACTATAATAATGCTAAATAAGCAATGCGATTAAGCCTGCTTACCTCAGTTTTACAAATGATGGCATCATAATTCACAGGAAGTATCTCCTGCTTGGTCAGTCGACTGACCTCAGCTGCCAGGCAAGTACTCAGCTCCTGTAACACAAATACTTCTTTGATTTATTAAAAAAAAATCCGAAACATTTTCAAGAAGCCACCAAAAGTTCTGTTACGTGTCAAAGATAAACAGTAAATCAAGGTTGTAGACAAACCATGGACCACTGTGCAATAATTCAATACATTATGTTTGTAGTGTCCTAACCTGGTTTCGATTCATCAAGTCTTCATTCTCCTGCTGCTGCTGACTAAGTATTTTTCTCATATCATTCAGTTCCTGCGTCATGTGACCAACCTCCAAACATTTGAGAGTGAACTGACAGGAGAGATCGTCCAGGTCCTGCTGACAGGAGGCTAGTTCCTCACTGCGTGCAATGTGAATACCCGCATTGATGGTACAAGTTAATATGCTAACTTGTTGTGTGCTCTTTACCTGTGCAGTTTGTAGACTTCCTCAATGAGTGTGTTTCCTGTCAGGTGAAGTGGTTGACATTTTTGCATTTTTTTGTCCATCTCCACACGGTGAGCACGCTCAATAGCCCGGATGGCTGAACCCAATGAAGCATAAAAACAAATGAAGTTCATTACTCATTGATGACCATGTATATTGGCATTGAAATGCAGTTGCAACTTTAAATTGAATTCTGCTTATTTTCCCATCGCGGAGCTTCCCCCCATCAATCATAAGCGACTGATAGTTACTGAGTTACACACAGTATGAGCGTCTCACCGGTCGCCGTAGCAACAGCCTCCTCATTCAGCATCCTGTCTCTCTTGTCAAGGATGCAGTCAACTTCCTGGAGGTGTCGCTGTTGCAGCTCCTCCGACACCTTCTCATGACAGGCCTCCATGGCGGCCAGGCCACGTTCGCACTCTGCCTGAGGTCCCGCCCCCACAAAAAGATGACCTTGTATACATTGTCATGAACACTGAAGACCATTTCAGAAAATACAAAAATATCTAGAAAAACAAATTAAGATTTTAAAACCTTTGCTGATCAAAACAGAACTAAAATAATAGAACAGACCTAATTTAACGTACCGTAAATTTTGGACTATAAGTTTTTTCCCAAGATTTCAACCCTGCGGCTTAGGCAATGATGCACCTATCTTTTGTAACGGCAGCTAGGTTCACCCGAGCAGAGGTAAAAGTGAGGGACGTGGAATATATGTGTCGAGGAAGACGCAAGTTAAATGTAACTATGGGCTTTCTGCATGAATAAAACTAGCATGAACAGACACTCATCTTGGAAAAGGTGTCCTTAAAAATGTACTGAGTGCGCTCTATCGTCCAGATTTTATGGTAGTGGTCTTTGTAAAATTAAAAGATAAACAACTTTCATTTTTAAACAATGTTAACATTAACACATTATTAATGTAAGAAAAAATTATTTAAAACGCTCTGGGTCCCATACCTTTAAGTTCTCCATATCCTCTTCATGTTTTGTTTGATTTGAACTCAGTGTTTTTTTCATGATTGACAACTGCTCCTCCAGATCCATCACGTGATCCATCAAAAGAGCCACTTGACCCGCATCCTGGCATGCTGTCCCTTCCACGTCTTCCTCTTGGGCTTCTTGTAGCGTCTGGATGCCGACGTCGACACCCACAGTGCTCTTTTCTGCTGGGGAGAGTTTCCCTCGCAGTTCAGCGTTTTCTTCCAGCAGACGGTCACACTTGCTCGTTACGTGACAGCAGAAAGCTGCCTCAGTGGAGAAAATGAAAGTGGCGCGCAAGCGCTCGGCCGTCATCCTGACTTTGTCACTCCCACCCCAGGAGGCCGCATTCATCCACGATGAAAAGATCTGGACAATTCTCCCCAAAAAATCCACGCCACTATCTTCAATCCAACTCTGATGGTCGTTATTGTTCAAGGTTTGTCCGCTTTCCAATGTAGTGGCATGTTCAGCGTTCTTGAGGATATCTTGGATGTTTTCTTTGAGTTTCCTGTTCAAACTACAGGGGTTCTTATCTTTTGTAAGGTTCTGACCCAACATCAAGATTTGATTTTCAGGATTTATCTGATGTGTTAAGTCACCGACAAGCTCTTCATCTTTTTCTTGCGGATAGAAAGTGTTGGCATTGATGGTCTCTAAAAGTACACTCCAAAGCTCCTCCAGTTTCAGCTGACCGGAAGTGACTGGAGGCCAAGTTTCTTTGTCGCCGATCTTACTTCTTCTTCCAGCTTCAAGTCTATCAACGACCTCCAAGAACCTGTCCAGAACCCTCCACTTAAGCATGCTCCACTCTAGCATTTGCTGTGTTTTACTATCCGAAGTAATAGACCTTTGGATGTCCTCCTCGTTTTGTATGTGAAGCATCCCAGCTCTCTTTAAGACTTCATTCTCTGCCTGGAGCTGCTTGCAACTGACCTCTGATTGGTGGAGCTTCCTCTCGAGCTCTGACAATTTAGCCTCAGTGGCTTGGAAGCATCGCAACAATAAGACCTCTGAGTTCGCCTTGACTGCTACCTTATCATTTGCCACGCTAGCCTCCTCCACACCTTCTTGTAGCTGCAGGAGAAATTCAGCGTCCCCCAGTCTATCCTTTGGGGTGCTGATCAGGGTCTGTGCCTCCAAAAGTTGCCGGTCTTTTTCCAGAAGTTCCTTTTCAAGGTCCTCTATCTTTCTAGAAAGCGGTTCTGAGCATCTGAGAAGGAGTTCCTCCTTGAGACGTTGAATCTCACGGTCAGCTTCACTTAACTGGTTGAGCATCTCCTGGTTGCGTTGGTTGAGCGCTTCCTTTTGGCAGCACAGGAGCTCGACTTCCTGGGAAAGTTTTGTTATCTCGGACTGATCACCACCTGCCTCAGCAGGGGTGCTCAACATGGATGAACGGCAGTCGCCTTCTGAGTCCAGACACGTTGGACCATCTTTTCTGAGTTGCTCACAGTGGTCACACGTGAAGTCCTCCAAGTCGAAATGTCCGTTTTGAGCGCCGCATTCAGTCTGAAGGTCTGAGCTATCTGAGCCCACACAGACCAAACTTTCACACCATTTGGGAAGTGAATCCTCATCTGCTTCATTCATCCACATATTGGACGGGTTGTTAACAAGATCCTGATTTATTGGCATTCTGCTTTCTATGATTCCAACCACCGGACTTTCAACCAGAGAGTGAACATCATCTCCATTTCCTGATATTTGCAAATCCTCCAACTTCATAAAATACAAAAAGAAAACAGAAGTTTGACTAAATTTTATGAACACTGAAGACCAAATTTATGTTTGATTACAGCTGATGTTTGTGATGTCAAATTAATTAAATTGATGTAAATCCTTACCTTTGCAGAGGTGTGACAAGAAGTCCACATGGTTAAACGAGCCTCCAACTCTTGCCTACCACGTTCGGACAATTCCAGCTGACACTTTAGATCTTCAAACTTTAATACAAACAACTCAAATTATTGAAGAAAAACGTATTGATTATCAATACTACATTAAACAATAGCTCTAGCTCATGACTGGTGTTGGGAATAACGTCATTGAAAAAAAAACGCTGTTATGTAACATAATTACTTTTTCCGCCGTTACAACGCTGTTATCGTGACTGCCAGTCCGAAGCAGTGTACTCTTTGAAAAAATTAAGGAAATTACCGGCTTTAAGGAGTCAAACAGAAAGAGAGAGAGGGGGGTAGAGAGAAAGCAGAATTGAGACAGAGGGATAAAGGAGAGTGAGAGAGGTAAAACAAGGGCTTGTTATATTGTGTTACCGTTGACTTTGGTTGTGAACAAAATATTTGAAGTGCAGTTGCCTATTTCTTCTTGACCAGTGTCTCTTTTTGTGAGTGTTTGAAATATTTATTTAACACTTCAGTGTTAAAATCCCTTAATATTTTTGAACTGTTTACTTTTGTTGTGTGAAAATACTTGAAGCACAGTAACAAATGTCTACTTGAGCAGTTGTCTGACTAGAGATTTTAATGTATTCGATAGAGTGAAACTCACTTCTTATGTTTTATAATTGGCTTTTGTTGTGAGCAAAAGTAGGCTATGTCTACTTTACCAGTTGTCTCAGGTTATGAGAGTTAAAATTACTTTATTGAACTCACTTTATATAGTTAAGCGCCGCTGGTATAGTGGTATCATGCAAGATTCCCATTCTTGCGACCCGGGTTAGATTCCCGGGCGGCGCACCATTTTATTGTCTGGCAACCAGTTCAGGGTGTCCCCTGCCCACTGCCCGGAGATGGCTGGGATTGGCTCCAGCCCCCCCGCGACCCTAATAAGGATAAGCGGTACAGCTGATGAGATGAGGCTTTATATTGTTACTGCTAATTGTAATTTTATTATATCGTTTACTGTTTATTTTTGTTACACTTCAAGTGTAGGATAAATAGATTGCGGGTAAAGTGCAATAAATATTAAAAGGTTCGATAACACAACTACCTGTCTGTTCTTCTTTATTCAACGCACTCAAATAGAACTCAGAAAATTTCAATTTTCTTTGACATACAACATAGAACTTTTTCTAAAGTAACAGAAATAGTTACTTTCCCTGGTGATTAGTTACGTTTACTATAGAGTAATTCAGTTACTAACTCAAGTTACTTTTTGGAAGAAGTAGTAACTATAACTAATTATTTTTTAAAGTATCTTAGCCAACACTGTTTATGACTGAGGTAAGTTTGTTTTTACAGGAGTTAGCAGGAAAGTTCGCTGGTAAAATGAATAGCTATCTAATAATCAATTTATTTGAAAAAAATATGCATTTTACTTTATGCCACTAAAAACGTACAAACTACCATTGTTCAGGTACACATACTTTTAGGTGGCAGAGTAATTCATGACATGCTTTGTAGGTTTTATACTTCTGGATTACTTAATTTAGATGGGTTAGTGGCATGCATACCTTGAAAGGATTTGGCCCCAAGTGTAAATTAGTAAGTTGGTGAGTTAACCAAAATAAAATATTGAAAATATAGTTGCGTATTTAGTTAGTACAGTTGCATATTTAGTTAGTACATTAATAGTTTTATTTTTGTAGATTATAGTAAATTAAGTATTGAAATTCTTATGATCTAATTGTTTTGCTGATATGAGTTCAGTTTTAACGCCTACATGGGTTTCTTTCAATGGCTTCTAAAGTTTTATCACGTCCATTTGTGTAATTTTTGTCCATTTTTTAAGAGATTCAGCTCCCTCAGTCTCATTGTGTCTCTCATTGTCATGTGTGCAGATCAACATTTTAGATTTGGCTGTCTGTGTTTGGTCATTGTTGACTTCCCTCAAAGTCTATGTCATGGTCTTTCCCAGCCAAGTCCCAGCCACATGTTCGTCTTGATCTTGTCACGGTGTATCTCATTTTAGACTCTTGTTTTTAGTTCATGGTATTTATTCATTGGTATTTTTCGCATATGTTTGAAGAATCAAGTTTATTGAAGACAACTTTGCCTCACTTGAATTAGCTTCCCCTCAATTGTGCTTGCGGGACAAAAAAGCAGCCCATTTCTGTTACAGAAATTGATGAGTATGTATGAGAGTTTGTCATTTTCTTACCAAATAAATAAGCAAGTTATTATGTTGGTATGTTAGTTGTTTCTTAATAAATGAGGTCATTTTAAAATAGAGTGAGTTATGTAATGGATAAGCACTGCCAAATGTGCTCTTTCACAAACTAGTATTATTAAGATTGAATTGTGAGCTTGAGATTGAATGGTTTAATTAGTAAATGGGTGAGTCATTTATTAACTATTTAGATTGTGAGTACTGTACAGTGTTTGTTAAAGTGTCTGTTATTTGATTCATAAAAATAATAATATAATTACGGTCAGCTCATATGTGAACAATGGAAATTTGTATTCGTTTACAGGTGAGTTAGTAAAAGACTGAGTGTTGAATTTAATTAGTTGGTCAGTATGTTATTAAGTGTTTAAGTGGGTGCCAGTTGTAGACCACAACATTATAACAAAAAACCGAGGCATGCGCGTCACATACTGACCGCCTTCTTGTAGTTCTGCGTGGAGTTTGCGTTGCTGTCGTTGATGTCAAGGATTTTGGAATTCTTAAGTGAGTTTTTCTTCTCCACCTGCTTCCAGCAAGCCTCCATTTCATCCTTCAGACTAGAGGCGGCTGCATCGCCCATAACTTCTCTGCCGGAAGACAAACCTAGGATGCTCTCGTAGCGCCTCCTCCTTGCTTCCCTCCGCTTTTTCTTCTCCAGCTCACCATACGGCGGCGGTGGCGGAGGTGGGGGTGAGGACCGATCGACCGTTTTCACAGTTCCGCTTGGAGGTCGAAAGTCCTTCCAATCGAAGGTCTTGTAGCGGCCTTCCCGCCTTCGTTCCTGAACACTCCGGGGCTTAGAATGCCGATCTAGCTCCGACCACACTGGAGCAATGTCCGGTTTAACCAAAGATTCCAATTTTGGGCTGAAAACAGACACAAATTCCGACAAACTGGATTTTATACATGAATTCAGAACATGATGACTGTGAACAAAAAGAATATGGGTGGTGGTATGAATGATGAAGAGACAGCGAATATAGTGTGGGCTCGTCATTGACTGGAGTCATATTTCAGTTTCATCAAATATTCATAAATTACAAAGGTTGGATTAAGTTGTCTAGTTCATAAATTAACATGGTTTACACCTGCGGTGAAAAAGGTGAAATGTCTAAGTTTGTGTTATGAAGTTATTAGTCAAGAAGGTTCAAGTTCACTTGTAAGTGAGCTTCAGATGTATAATTTTACTGAATGTTTTATTGATGCAGATGCATATTAGTGTATGTTTGCATGTACTGTTGATTTGATGCGTCTAGGCCTCAATCCCATTACTTCCTCTGTCACCGACCTCCAACATTTCTTATCTTTTTCCTCCCCCTTCTACTTCTTTGGGAAGGACAAGGAAACCATTTTTCTAGTGACATCGGAAATGGTGTTAATAATAAACTAAAGTTTAACTTTCAAAAAGAATAAGTACTGAGGAGTACTGCGGTTAATACTTGTTTATTCTTCTTCGACTTTCCCCGCAACCATCTCTCCGGGCCTCTATTCTTTTTCTTGTCACACAGCGCCTTTGGAGGAACTTACATGCCATTACACAACATAAACACATGTAATTTGTTTATTCCCTCCAAGGATTGTTTCCAGCTGGTAGGTAATGCTGGTGGGGCGTGACTAAGGACAAGCTAGGGCGATACCGACCTAACTTTGTGAAAAGGGGCTAGTCGTCCTTACTCTTCCACCTCACTCTATGCCAAGGGTCTCCAACAGATTGCCCGCAGGCACCAGGTTGCCCCTAAGGACATTTCTGGTGTCCGCGGAGCTCTTCAGAAAATAGCTCACCAGTAGGGTCATTGTGATTTTCTAGTAAATTGTTTTTTTAATGGTCAACTGAGTCTTTTTAACCCCACCTCCAATAACTAACATGGGAAAAACATAGTAACAACATTGTAATAACATGATAAGTTTTAGTTTTAGAAATGCATATCAAACTGTATGCCCTTGGCGCTAATTATTAACAAAAAGTGGCTCTAATATATTTATTCATTCATTCATTTATTTAAAATACAATGTTCATACCTGGTGATGTCAGGAGCAGTATTCACGTTTTTCAAAAAAGCTTGGATCCAGTTCCTTCGTATTCTGGCCGTTAAAGCTGACAGTGTGTAGATGCAATTTGGAGTCTAGAAAATGATGAATTAAATTTCAAAATTCACTTTGCTAAAGAAAGGCCAAACCAAATTTTGTTTTACATTTTTTACGTGTCTTACGTGAATCTGGAGGCCATAATTTTTATGGATTTGCTGTTCATTGACTTTGAAGCAATGACTTAAGTCCACTTCGCCTTCCTGCTCTGAAGCCTGGTGGCAGGAAGTAAAACATTGCATTATCATAGAAAGAGAAAAGAAACAGAACACAAATATAAAGGGTAATAGAGAAAGACAGCTTGCCTCCTCAGCAACTACGTCCTTGTAAAACTTGAGGCAGTCGGCAAACAAGACAAACCAGTACTTTCGCCACTAGAGAGTGACAAAGAATTTAAACATGAGTGCTTTAAGCATTGATTTTTAGGGGGGAGTTACACTGTGAAAAAAGTTAAAATCAAGTAAATTGATACTTTTAAAATCAAACATGACCATTGAACTTTGAAGTTCACAACAAAAGAAGGGAGATTTTCTCTCTACTGAATTAAAATCTGATATTTGCAAATCTCTGCATTTACTCCAGAAAAAAACAGTGGAAGTAAAAATTATGGATTTCCAAATAGTCATATATTGTAGAAACCCCAAGTTTGAACTTGGAGTCATTTATTAATATATGGTGCTGATTGAATATCAGTGGTTAGGGCTTTAACAAATGGCCAATCATTGCTCTGCTTAAGAAAGTACCTGAACAGTGATTGGTCGTTAGCAAAGCCATGGAAACTTTGTGGTTATCTTCACTCAACACTTTAAAAATAACTGCCCCAACAGATAGATAAAATAGGTTGAATTTGTTTTTTTAACCTTATCTTACATCATAAAATAATCAAAATGCCGAATTTAGACAACTAATGGTACATACAACACACTTTTGTTCAAAAATCCCCTGGGTTCACTTTTACTTTATTACAGGTAAGAGAACATCAGGAGTTGAATCATTATATATTTGTACTCTTTCGGTTAGATCAATTTAAATTTTTTATTTTTTCAAAGCAAATTTTTTTTTAATCCAAATAATCAATGGTAAAATTGATCAACAGAGTTCGTGATTAGTCAATAATTGTAAAATGCGGCCTTAGTTCATACTGAATGAAGAGTGTGGGGTCGACATTTACCTGAGCATCATCGTCAAGCTTTTCAAGCCAACCTTTTTTGAAGTTTAACAAATCTGGCTGCAAAAAAAAAAACATTTTTTTTGAAAATTCATTGTGTTCACATAATTTCAAATCAAAGTAAACATGGTTTGCAGTGTGGATTAGTCCACCACTGAGCGCCATGGGTGGGGGCTTGCCACTGCCCCACTGGATCACCGCACTGACCGCTGGATGCTTTTAGGCAATCGTAATCCAAAAGCTGTTTGTGGAGCGAGTCCAGAGACGATTACAATTGTGGCAACACGCACGACAGTCTCATTAAAAGCAGCGACCAGCTGGAATCAGCATCTGTGTTGATACTAAGATAAACAGATGCCACAATGCCAACCATTGCCATTCCTACACCATTATCATGCACGAAGGAGGGACAGAGCCATGCTAAGATAGGTCACATTTACTCTACTTCCATTACAGGACTTTTGCACAACATTTGGATCGTCTCTTAAAAGTTAATGTTTTAATTTGGAATAGAGTGTAATTACATACTACAGTGAATTAGCGAGCTAATATTAATGTGTGGATGAAGTAGTAGATTACCAAATAAATTCATAAATTGATTAACAAATGAGGATTGGGTGTTAAGTCTTATAATAGAATGGGTTCGGAGGAAAAAAGGTATAGCCTACATTTGGAAGTGTTTACCTCTCGACCGGAGGGGCGAGCCTCACTCCTGCTCAACCCAGCCAAGGTAAACTCCACATCTTGTTCTACCCTGGAAGTCTTATCAAGTGCCTCTCTTCTGCAAAAGTCACACCTGCAAACATGACAACCACAAAAAATGATTACATTCCATTGAGTTATTGGGTTGGATTGGAAAATTGTCAGATAGTAGTGAGCATATTTGCTTAATGTTCATGTAGGTAGCTCACGTTTCCTGGGAAGTCCGATCACAGTGTGGAAGAAAGCCACCGTGTGTTGAGTATGTGTCTCCAACATCACACATCCTACAGTCTGTAAAGGGAAGAAGACAGAAGTTGAGAAGATAAGCAGAAGGTTGTGATGTGAGGAGAAAGCAAGTAATTAGAGATTAAGTCACTGTAATTGGCTGATGTTTTCAAATGCACCTATTATGAGGGCTTGGTGAGGGCTTGTGAGATCACTTCCTGAGACAGCCCAGATAGGGGCTTTCTCAACTTGGTCTTCCTGCAAATGGCCAGTGCCTACCACAATGTCCTTTTTGATGGTGACGCCCGAGGATGCCATCTTAGCAGTTGAAGTATCCTGTAGAAAAAAAAGAAGACCGCCTCTGTTTTAATAATCTTCCCTCGGAGGACATTGACTGAATGTTTGTAATTTTGATCTCATACTTGGACGCAGGTGGCATCCACTTTATGCTTCTTCTTGAAATTGTTGACATTGGCCAGCACAAATACTGAGAGCTGGTCACTCCACCTGAAAGTAAAGATACACTGATGAGTGTCCAGGACAGAAAACAAAAGACAGGAACTTCAAAGATGGGCCTGTAAGTGAAAGTACAGGAAGTTTAAAAACAGGACAGGACAGAACTGGCAAGACCTCTGTAAATGAGTGACCAGAAATTGTTAAGAAAGAAAAGTAAAAGAAGGTTAGTGAGGGATAAGAAACTTTCATCTAGAAAGAGCAGCTACCCGGTGATGGTGTCCTTGTTGTCCGCGCGAACGAAGATGTGCTGCTGTGCCGTGACGATGCACAAAGTGTTCTTCTGGCCGGTGCGCCCCTCCGCATCCAGCACAGCCGTGCATGCGTTCATGTTCAGCGTGCCTTGGGGTAAAGTGCTTGGCTAGTCCAGAAAATACAAAACAACTCTTATGAATTTGAGATCTGGTGACCATTTTAAAGTCCGACATTTGTGGTTAATGAAACGAAACAGAAATAATTCTAATGTGCGTAGACTTAATATTTGACAGGGATGAAATGGTTTAAGCGAAGGGGGAGGTGTGATGTGCATTAACATCTAGACTAATCCCAAATCCTCCGTGTAACATCTGGATCACCAGCTCATCCAAAGCGAAGGTTACGATTCCATCTTCGAAAAGAACGAAGAAACGACGCTGCCATTTCTGGTTGGATGGGGGAAGAGGCAGGCAGATGATCAAAATCAAAATAGCATTTTTCTCATCATCATTACCTTAACCAGGTCATTATGACAGCGCTGACTCACCCGTAATCTGTGTGTCGCCTTGTCAAAGTCTGCCGTCTCGGGTGCCAAACATAGCCAGCCTGCGTACACTGGCTTGGCCTGTGCGAGAAGGGGAACAAAGTCAATAAGAGGCAAACAGTCATACTCACATTTTGATAAAAATGCCGTCAGAACAAAATGCTTGTGCCAACGAAGCGCAACTTCATTTCACACTCAAGGGTACCAGTTCCATGATATAGTGTGTGGATTTTGACAAAAGTAAACAAAAATGCCATACTGTAATACAGGACACACCAATATGCATACACACCACAGTAAACAACACTTTTGTAATTCTGTAACCAAAACATTTCCCCACTGGAAATTAACTGCAGGGGGCAACACTAAATATATACCGCAGCACAACATCGGGCTGCCAAAATAAACCTTTGAAAACAACCCAGATGTATCACCATTGTCTTTTACATAGGCTTAAAAAATACAATTGTGAACTGTTTTCTGAAATCTCATTTGGTTCTGCAACAACCGTTATTTAATAAGTACATCACACCAGATACGTTTTTGATTAAGTGAGTAGCTCAATGATGCTTTGGAAGAAAACCTCAGTCAAGTACATTCTATATATCCGTGGAACCGGATAAAGTGTGGAAAATCTATGAGGCACCTTTCCATTTTCAGTCCTTGTGTAGTACATGTCTAGTAATTCAAACTGACCACAATAACAAAACAATAAAAATCTAAGGTAATTGAATATAACACAAACATCGTCCTGTATTTAAAAAAATAATAAAAATAAATCGGCTTTTAAATGCAATACTTTTGTTTGTCCTTACGTGTTCCTGTCGCGGGTGCGCAGGCACATGGAGCTCGCGTGACTTGAAGCAGTTCTGACATTTGCTTTTGTTGAAAAAGTTTGCCGTAAACTTCTCGCACGGACCAGCCGACATGTTTTGCTCCCAGAACTCTTCTTTGCGTTGCTGCCTTCCTTCCTTCTCGTTATTGTCGTGCTCTCGGTTTTGCACTTAAGCCCTCTTTCAGTCTTCACGTCTGCCACTTGCAGGTTGAGGCTCAACGTCACGAGGGTGACGTCACTACACGTCATGCTGCAGAACAAAACAAAAAGCCTGTGCTATCTCATTTTCACACTCGTTAAGTGAAGATATGATAAGAATACATTTCGAGGGAACCGGAGCTCCACTGTGGGGGTCCCGGCAGCAACGGCCTGGCTATTCGGGTGGTTGTGGAAAGAAGAAGCAAGAAAGGAGAGGACCCATCTGAGCGTCCCGGGCAGAGGACTGGATGATGCTGCTTGGGAGGGTGGGAAGAAATCCCACTTGAGAAGACAGAGCTGTGCCCCTGCACAATAGTATTGCCCTGTACACATTGTTTAACTGCTGTTAAAAGTGTCGATAGAGATTGTTCAAACCTCATATTGTTAGAAAATGATATAATGAAATTGTGAATATGTTTAATTGCTGTTAAAAGTGTCGATAAAGATTGTTCAAACCTCACATTGTTAGAAAATGAAATTGTGAATATGTTTAATTGCAGTTAAAAGTGTCGATAAAAATTGTTCAAACCTCATATTGTTAGAATGTGATATAATGAAATTGTGAATGTGTTTAATTGCTGTTAAAAGTGTCAATAAAATTGTTCTAACAAAAAAATAGTATAGTGCTTCTTTCGTCAAAAAATATCAAAAGTACTCGTTGATAAACTAAAATAATTTCTTACTATTCAAAAATTATAAACACAGTCAGCTACGGCAGTACATTTTTATTTAAGTTCAAGTCATGTATATTTGTATAGTCCTTAATCACAAGAATTCTCAAAGGGCTGTACAGACTACAGACTTCTATTATACCATCCCCTGATCTAAAACCTTCATATGGGCAAGGAAAGACTCAAAAACCTCAGCATGAGGAGGATAAAGGAACCTTGAGAAGGGGCCATACATTGTAATTAGATAACTGTGAAAATCAATCAACCAATTGACAAAAAGCGGGTGGGAGGACAAACAAAGGAGGACAGCATGGTTTTGCGATCTTTTTAGATGAGATATTTTAGTTATTTTGATTAAACTGGAGTTTATCTAGATTAAAAAATATTGTATTTTTCAATAATACATGTTAACGAGGAGCTGTGAGGGGACCAATTGAGACTTTCAAATGTGTGGGAAACACTTCAGTATTCTCGTGGATCATCCCAAAAATAACATTAACAATGTGACACTGTGACTAAAAATAATTAGGAGATGAAACCTAATGCCATTTAAAGTGTCGTCCATATCCCCTGTAAATCTAGTGGAAAGATCCCTGCGCCCTGCATTGTTCGATTCCCGTTGCATCCGGTATTTGCAATTGTGATAAGCATGATATTTTAACCTATCAATCAATGCACAAATATGTCACTTGTTTAATATAAGTGCAACCCTAACCCTTAATGTAGTTTTGATTATATGCACCTTATCATAAGGAGCACCTAATATATGGGAAAAAAATCACAAAAGAGAAATTTTTGTGGATGTGCCTTATAATCTGGTGTGACTTGTAGTGCTGAAAATATTGTACAATGAACTCCCAAAAAGCGATTGAGGTCAATCTGAACTGTTGCAAAAATTTTATCTTCTCTTTCCAGGAGTTTTAACGCTCACTATAACAAACCTAACAAACTGTGACCAAGACCAGGCTGGTGTTGCAGTACAGTTCAGACCCATAGAGTAAACAATACAAGGGGATGCTGGATGCTTTGTTAAAAATCTACTGCACGAAGGGCGTGTCGGGTTTCTATAAGGTCAGTCTGTGCAAGGCATTGTTTTGTAGTCCTTTTGCTACTAATATTTTTAAACTGACTCAGCTAATTTATTCTATTTTATTTGGATGTATACGTGCAAGTTGACTTTTGACAGTGTGATTCCAGTGGGTGATGATCGAGTAGAATATTATTGTCACTCTGACCTGTCGCCAAATATCAGTCTAAAGGGGGACACACAGTATCAACCCGGAGCATATCCGACAACCGCTTACAGATCAGGCTTTGTTATTTAATGCCTCCGTGTCACATTCATGCCGCATGGGCCAATATGGCCCGCCACATTATTTGAAAATAAGACAAAACTGCATTTCCCTACAACGTCTGTCGACTACAATACTTGTAAATTGACAGCTACAGTAAGTACCACTACATGCCAATATTTCCACATCAATGCCAATGGGTGGAATTGAGAATGAATGATCCATAAAATGTCCAAAAGTATTTTGTTACATTGTTATATTTAGTTTATAAAAAAAACGTGTAGTGACTTTTTTTCAATGTACTTTTTGTGATTTAAATAAATCATATACATGGGTGAGTAGTTACATTCATTATACATACCTTTGATTTACATTTAGTTACATTTGAAAGTTACATCAGGCCCTTAAGGACCGCCATTACGCTGACGTGGCGCTGGGTGAAAATGAGTTTCAAAGTTCTAATTAGAAGAAACAGTGTATTACTTAGCACCTTAGTTCCCTATACACATATACAATAAAACCGCAATTATTGAAATAATAAGCAGAACTCATAAACTGATGAATGTGCATTTGTATACGATAACACTCAAAGGTCCAAAAAATTAGCATTTATTTTAAAAACGAACCTCACCTAGAGGGAGCTGACCGAATTGTTCTCTATCTTGTTGATACGGGTACGAAAAAAACTCAAAGGAAACCACAAAAAGTTGTGTAAAACTAGTTACAGTACAGAGTTTTTACCGCTAGATAGCGCTGTTGTACTTGCTGGTATAGTTGATCAAGCAGCAGCTCTGACGGTGATCATTATGTGATAAGACTTTTAATTAATTGTGTACCATCGGAAATACCCAAGTAAAAGCCCTTTAACGAGTTTTTTTAACAGGCCAATGTTTTTTGTAAATGAAACATGACTTGACTTGACTTGACTTGGTAGAGGTGCGTTAAGTCAAGTCAAGTCATGTTTATTTGTATAGCCCTTAATCACAAAGAGTCTCAAAGGGCTGCACAGATCAAAGACTATTTGCAAACTACAGAATATTATGACACCATCCCCTCATCAAAAACCTACATGAGGGCAAATAATACACAGATATTGTCAACATAAAATATAGGTTATTCATATGCTATAGAGTAGAAATGTGTTTTAAGCTTTGATTTAAACATTTCCACTGAGGTTGCAGATCGAATCTAAGGGGGTAGAACATTCTGCAGCGCCGGGGCCCAAATGGAGAACGCTCTCGTACCTGCGGATCTTTTCTTGACTCTTGGGATCACTAGTAGACCAGCGTTTTCAGAGCGAAGGCTCCGGACCGGAACATAGGGGGAAATTAAATCTGAAAGATATGAGGGAGCAAGTCCATGCATGATTTTGTATAATACCAACAGAACCTGAAAATCACATCTTAAGCTAACAGGGCGCCAATGCAGGTTAGCTAAAATCGGGGTGATGTGATCAAAAATGGTGAAAATGAAAATGGTGACTCGGAGAGCCAAGAAGAAATGCAGGCTCGAGAGCATTCTCCACCCGGGCCTTGTTGCTGTGGAGATATTATTTGCAACCCCAGTGGAAGTGTTTAAAATATAGGTTGAAGACATTTATATTCTATAGCAGGGAGGGGGGGCGCTTATGGCTGCCAGCACATGAGACAATACTGAGAAGCACAAGAAAAAATGGCTGCATTACATCAAACAATGATGTGCAGTTTTAAATATCTCCACTAGATGTCACCAAAGCCAGGTGCCACTCCCAAAGCAAACAGCTCACTGCACCTGTATTTGCTGACTACCATTTTTTAACCAGAGAACATTTGAGGAAAAATTCAACCTGATGTTACTCTACTTCAAATAGTAGTCACAAACGTGCTGTTTAAGGCAATACAATTGCACTCATGTGTGATGCATGGATGTCCCTCTTAACTGCTACATTTGCTGCCAGACTACGCTTTATATCCCATTGATTAAAAAAGTAAAAAAAAAAAAAAAAAAAAAAAAAAAACAGCACCAGGGTGTTAAGCCTCATGTCCTTTCCATAGTGAACAAATTTCCCAAATAGAATAGTAATTATTTTCCTAATAAAGGAAAGACTTTTAAAAGGTAAATCAATCATTTAAAATCTTTGCGTGTTTGGGTGCTATCTTAGTCACTTTCCAATTTGCACGAGTTTCTTTGAGTTTAATGAACTGTAGTGCTTTTCTTTTACAAATACATAGTTGATATACACAACAAGAAATAAAATATCAGTAAAGGAAAACAAACATTCAGGATAATCAAATCTTAAACCCCTGAATTATGATCCTAATTTAAATGTGAACATCCAAAGGATCCCCAGTCCTACAGTTTTGGCACACTTTTTAGGCAATTAATTTACTACCAACCCCCATGAGAGTGTTTTTTTTTGTACCATGAGGCACTCGAGCTAAAATGAGTGTGACCGTTCTATAGCCTATGATTGATGTCGACCTCATACTGTTTATTGTTTTCTTTTCTTTTCCTGCTGCCTGGCCGGTCGCTAAGTAGATAAGAAGGACAAGCTCGGATGCTGCACAATGCATTAATTCTGTGTCACTGGATCAGCACATTAACCTGATGCAAGCTATCACTTCCAGCCTCCTATATAGACCACCCGGTTGTGATGAAAAGCTTTGTTGTTACTTTCTCGGACTTTCACACAATTTTAGTTATTTTGTTTGTTGTTGGTGTTAAGTTTCTTTGTCTATTGGTGCCCACGCAACATCCATTGTAGCCTGGTTGTCCTGAGAGGGTGATTACCTTATAGGTTGTCCCTTCTCAAGGTTTCTCATTCTTCCTCATGCAGTTTTTTTTTTTTTTTTTTTTTTTTTTTTTTTTCTTATAATGATTTAGGTTTAAGACCAGGGAATGTCACAGTATATCTAACATCATTGTGGGACTGTGCAGCCTTTTCAGATCCTTTGTGTTTAAGGGCTATTCAAATAAAAGTGACTTGATGTCAAGGTGGCCGTTTTGGATGTAAATCTCTCAGAATTCTGTCTAGTGAAAATGACTTGTTTTTATGTTCCTAAATACAAAAACAATCTTTCACACACACACACACACACACACACACACACACACACACACACACACACACACACACACACACACACACACACACACACACACACACACACACACACACACACACACACACACACACACACACACATAAAACAATGTTTCAATAATCAGTCTAATTATATCGCTTGCACGTTTATCAATCTTATATTCTTTTATTGTGAAGTTGTGCTCATGTGTGTACTGTTTTCACTGACGTATAATAAACCACGCCCGCCCTTTGGGCTCTCTCTTTTCCTTTTTCAACCAACATGGGAGCCGTGAGTGCTTTTGCTGCTGCTATCACGATGTAGTTTTTAACAATATACCGTATGTATTTTATCTGTGTAAATACAGCCACCAAAGAGTCTTAATAATGACTATCTTTGACACTTGATCTGACAATATGGCAAAAGTCGGAATTAAACATTGTATTTATTTTTCAAAAACAATAAGAATAAAAATAAGAATAAGAATAAGAATAACAATAACAATAACGTTACAATGACAATGACAATAACATAAAGAATAGAAATAATAATAACAATAATGACATTGGTGATAAACTTAATAATAGAGATACCAATATTAATAACGCCTATAATCAATGTAAATCCTAACTCATCAAAGAAGCCAACCCTGGCAAAAAGTGTGCTGGTATTGCAAAAATCCAATGGACTGCGTGTGGAAGTAAATAAATCTTATAGAGGTCAAGCCATAATATATTGTATTTATCCCATCAAAAATGGTATTTTTTTTTTACTTTGGGGATTTGATTGAATAAGTCTTACTTCATGGAGAACAACATTGATGGCGTTGAAAACTCATTTACTTGTCCGAATGTTGTAGAAGCACATGAGAGGGATCCTTGCTTTGGTTTCAATCTTTATGTCAAATATTCTTACCTGGACTGAAAGGCACTTGTCCCAGTAATTCTGATGACTCTCTTCCGTATTTATACTTCTCACTCCATTTCTCAAGATATGTCCTGGTTTTCGAAGATGTAGATTTATGGTAGCCAAACTTCCACTCGTACATTTTATAGTTCATTGTTCGTGGTTCACGTATCCCTTAACCACCTCCTGGGTAGTTGGAGCACACCTCCTGTGGAGTGTCTTGGGTAAGAAAAGCCTGGTGGTGCCCTTCATTGACTTCACAGCTCTACTGTAAACAGGCCAGATGGGTCATCTTTGAAACTACATTTCTAGAGTTCCTGAGCGCATGGAATATTTTGCTATATATTTGCATAACAGTAGGGAGGATCACAACATGTTTTGGCCCTATTGAAAAAAAAGCTGTTTGGGAATATCTTTAATACTGTATTCTGCCACATTAAACATTTTTATTTTATTCCATTCCCAAAACACAAGTGAACATCAAAAACATATTAATACATTTCCATACTTGCATTTAAATTACATGTATTCTGAATACATTCAATTTTTTATGGTAGAGATCTTTTCTACTTCCCTTGAGGAGAACAAGTAACCACAATAAGAATAGGAAGAGCACGTTAAGCCACATGCAAAAAACAAACTCAAACAATTTCAGTGCAAGGATAAGAACCTGACTATAAAAAATAATTCTTACAACAAATTAAAAATAGTAATTATTTTCTATCTTCGCGATATATTTAAAAATAATATTGAGTTGTCTGTAATCAAAATGGTGTGTTTCGAATTTCTTGAATTTTGCATGTTTGGACTGTCCAGAGAGCAGTCACTTAAGGACTCTGGGGACAGGACTCTGATGGTGAAGTCTCTTGAATGCTTGTATTTCAAAGGGAAAGTTTAGAAACCCGATCAGGCCTCACTCGATTCTAAATCAACAAAGTTGCGTTGATATTGAGGAGCCCATCCGCTCAGGGACAACAAAATGGGTCGTCCATCTTATCTCTCTCCACATCCATCACTGCTTCGGAGTCCTCAAGTCTGTCGGGTGCAAAACGTCTGATGGGAAGCTGTCTGACCTTTCGGTGCCATTTACACTATAAATATATTATTGCTCTGTTATTGGAAAACGATTCGTTAAGCTAACTGAGTAAATATGTATGTGTCGTATATTAAAAGTTTTTGATTAGTTTGTGGCTAGCTCGAATGTGGTGGCGACTGTGTTGTTACAACCCAATTCGTTTCTTCAAATGCTATTTTAAAGGCCCAACATTACTCAAAAATCCAAGGGGAAGATGGTGCATATTGTTACTGCTATCCAAAAAGACTTATCTCCATTTTTTTGGTCATCTTTAATTTTTGCATGAATGGAATGTTTACCATGAAAAATGTTTATATATATGTATCTATATATATCTATGTCTATCTATCTATACATTGTATATATATATATATATATATATATATATATATATATATATATATATATATATATATATATATATATATAGAGAGAGAGAGAGAGAGAGAGAGAGAGAGAGAGAGAGAGAGATGAATAGATATAAACAAAAACATATTTAAATCCCCAAATTTCAAATACCTGTCTTTGAAATAGAAGCAACCATGTGTTCATTTCCTAACACAAGTGTTGATGTAATAAAAAACTATTAATACAATTTCAAAAAACACACGTGTTGTTTGTTGAATAAATGTTGTTATTATCTAAGTAAAGCATTTAAACATCATTTTGTTGAGGAAAACATACAAAGGGGCCCTATTTTGATAGAGGACAGGGCTCTTGCACCAAATGGTGTTTATATGTGCTCAACACTGCTCAAAATCTTAATTTAAGTTCAAAACAGTACTTTAAAATCTTCACTTGAAAATTTATAAATTCAAACCTCACACTGGATTGACACAATTTGAGACCGAGTGGACTTTAACTCCTACTTTGAAAATTGTTGATTGGTTACGGCCATGTAACCTGGCGAGGATAATGTGCCTTCTTTTTATTTCATTAAATCAAATCAAGTTTATTTGTGGAGCACTTTTCAGGCAATGAATTGCTACTCAAAGTGCTATATAAAAAAAACATTGTACAATAGGACTATAAAATCCCCGCCCAACAACCCAAAACACAGTACACAGACACAAAATTGTTAAAATAACATAAAAACAAAATAAAAAGTAATCCATCCATTATCTGAAGCGCTTATCCCCAGTAGGGTCGCTGGGGTGCTGGAGCCCATCCCAGCTAATTTCGGGCATTGGGCAGGGGACACCCTGAACTGGTTGCCAGCCAGTCGTAGGGCACACAGAAACAGACAACTTACTCACTCATTCTCACCTAGGGACAATTTGGACCGGCCAATTAACCTGACATGCATGTTTTTGGAACGTGGGAGGAAACCGGAGTGCCCGGAGGAAACCCAGGCAGGCACAGAAAGAACATGCAAACTCCACACGGGGAGGCAGTGGTAGCTGGACTAGAACCCTGAAAATCTGCAGTGTGGGACTGCGCGTTAAACACCCAGCCGCTGTGCCGCCCAAAATAAGGAGTAATAGAACTAAAATAGGATTATGGCAAGGGAGAGATAAACCATGTAAAGAGAGAGACCCAAGGGAGGCTTTTCCAAACTGATAAGAATGGCAGAAGATGGTCTCACTATTTTTACCCATTTAACCACGCCGTACCAGTGTGCCCCCACCCCCAAATAAACAAGGAAACATTAAAAAAAAAAAAAAAAAAAAAAACTGCAGAAGAATGTGAAGTAGAAAATAAAGTAGGTTACAGTAAAATGTTATAATGTAAACAAATAGGTGAGAACTAAAATGGCTTCTTGACTATTTTTGCTTCCATGATTATGTTGTTTTTTACTTCCTCCTTTAGCATCACTGCAAGACTTGGGACCCGAAGTTGATAAAATCAATAGAAAAAAAAACATTATTCAGTTGACCAAGCTTATGATGTGATTCTTCCTGAAGCACAGAAGATTCTGTACTGAACAAATTGTTAGAGGTAGTTCAGCCAAAAGCAAATTATCATTTTCATGATGCTGTGGAGCAAACCAATAGCAGAACAATATTTTATATGACTGGTCTATCCATACTCGCTATCTCGTCGGGGCAATGGTGGATGTGTGGGGGTCACTTAGGCCTTTGGGTTTTGGTCATAAGGGAAGGCTTACCATGGTTGACCTAGCTCAGGAGTCTCTGTATTGACTCAACTTCATCTGACTGTGGGCTGTACCAATGCAAGCTAATACTTTGGCCAAGCAGCAGCTTGCATGATGAAAAGTATGTCTAAATTGAGCGATTTGTATCTCAAATCGACAGATTCAAACCAATCAAGCAATATGGCCAGGCCAAGAGCAGATTGATAGCTTATAAAAAGGAGCTCTTCTCCTGATAAATGTGGGCTACCCCTTATCAGCTTTGGCACCACCTTCACGACTTGTGGACGGGTGACACCAGCAAAATTTGTGTGAAGAGCGACGGTTGCAAACCAATGAAACGTCTGTGCTCCGGTTGAACCGCTTTTACAAGTTCTTCTATGCGCAGTCTATAAGTTTGATGCAATATTTTCCTGTCAAGCAGATAGAAGTAAGACATTTAAAAATGCCTTCAACTACAGTTTTAATCCATTTAGCATTTCACACAAACCACAGTGAAGACATACATTAATGTTTCTGTTTACTTTTACACATTCTTTTGAAATGTGACTGATTCATGCTAACAAAAACCATGAAACACTACTTGCGGACTAGGAAAAACTTCCAACGCGTTGCTGTGATAAATCCTCTAACTTGCTTTCTTTCTGTCCTGGAGCTTAATGTTAGATATTATTGCTTAAAAATCAGCAATAATGTTTACAAATGAATCTCCTAATTTCTGATAAACTTTGTAGACTCTAAGCAAACAGGAACAGCTTAGAAAACCAGGGCAACTTCCCACAGCCTGTCAAGCAAACAATAAGAGTCACTGATGGTATTGCTGATCATGAAAAAGAAGGCAGCGAACAAGTGATTATGGATCATGTCATGGTTTATTGCAAGAATATCAAGAATAAATAGCACTTAAAAAACTCGGACTACCTATAATGCATCTTTAACCAAGACACATAATTTAGGTGAATGTTAACAGCAATAATGTCCAATCTGACTGCAAAACATTTTTGAGTGACAAACAACATGTTGAAATATATCAGGAATGGACAAACATTGTTCTCTTATGGCATCTTGTTAGAAAAGTCATCTTGATCACATTTCTTTTTAAAAGGTTGACATTGGCACCCTATTTTTATATTCAAAAGTGCATGATACCTTGATACATTTATATGTATTTTCACTTCCTATAAAGAAATCCTCAGGTAAATATTTTACTTGGAGCCTTTTATCTTTTTTTCGACAACTATGGTTACTTGTGGTTGAAGAACACTTGGTAGGCCAAATAATAGCCATCAGGCCCGTATTTTATGTAATTGTTACCAAAACCCCACTGTTAAACATATGATATTACGCTACGGTTGATATAAAAAGGGAGGGGCAGCACGGCGGCGCAGTGGTTAGCGCGTGTGCGGCACAGATCCAAGGTCTTGGGAACCTCCTGTGTGGGTTCAAATCCAGCTACTGGACTTCCTGTGCAGAGTTTGTATGTTCTCCCTGTGCTTGCGTGGGTTTCCTCCGGGCACTCCGGTTTTTTAGTTCAGTAATCGGCAACCGTTTCTGTACCACAGACCATTTCAATTTCTGACTATATTTTCGCAGACTGGCCCAATATGAACATTAGTAATAAAACAATAACCATAATAATAATAGGCCCAAATCCATTGTGTAATCACTAAATCACTGGGGATGTGGATATGAGAAATTGTTAAATATTTTTTACCATCATCACACTATTTTTACCCAGGGACCATGTTGTACAACACAGTTTCAGCTCAACTCTTTCCCTTAATGCTCCATTACAACATTTTACAACGTGGCACCGTGAGTACTAATAGTGTGATGAGATAAATTCTATGGCATGCGTTTCTCTTGTCATCTACAATCCTAGTGACTTAGTGATTAGAATTCAATATTTTACCCCTTCTATCCAGGTGTGATTACCGTTCCCTCCAGTGCTGAGCAAATGAGATCAATAGTATTTGTCGACTGATCAGTCATTGCTCAATTATGGTGATATACTACTGTAAAACCTAATGCGCACCTAAACATCCCTAAAAAGTTTTTGGGGATGAGAAAAAACATGTGTTTTATATATAGAGCCGTTAGTGAAATTTCCAGTAGGGGATGTGCTCTCAAACCCTATTATTTTAGGGTTCATTTTCAGGTGACGCAGGTGTTTTGTTTTTTGTCCTTGTGGAGACCCCTTGTTTAGCCTATGTTTGTTCGTGGTGCCATTGACTTGTCAGTGTTTTTTTGGGTTGGTAAAGGGATTGATTTGTGCTGGTTTTCTCCACACCAACATCATCGGATGAAAACACAACACAGACTTCTCAAGTGTACAGTTGTTCGGTGCAGCGCAACAGGGTTACATATATACACGGACAAATACAGTATGAGTAAAAAATATATATTTCTTAATTCCGCCCCCTTACCGGTCTGCGGCCCGGTGGCTGTTACACACTGTTTTAGGTGATTCCAAGAAGCAGACTACTTTAGTTTATGTGGCACATGCACACTTGCAGTCCGTTATAATTGGGTAGCGCACAGGGATCCAGGCGCACTTGAGCCCCGCCTTCCTGTTTGTGCACCTCCACCTGAGCACAGTGAAGTGTGCAGACGCAGCAGGCCTACACGTCATCCCCTCTGGAAACGAGCACGAGCGCTTGGCCGGGCAGCTGCCCGAGCGCACGTACCGCGGCCAGAAACGAGCACCCAAGTCGTTCCACGAGTGCTGAACCGGGCAAAAGGTGTAAGCCCACAGCCACTGCTGCAAGCGCCGCTTCAGCTTCTTACCGGCCTTGTGGCGCCTCCCCAGCAGCTGCACGTCCAAGTCCAGTGCGCGGATCTCCTTGGGAAGCACTCCACCAAGCACCAGCTGCTGGCTTTTATCCTCCTCCGGCATCTCCACCGACTTGTCAGTCTCTGGTATCGGCGGCGGCGACAGTGCCAAAAAGCGGCTGTCAAAGTCCCCCAGGAGCCCGCGCAGCTCCGTCTCGTTAAGGTCCCGGTCGCTCGGGTCCAACGCCGGGTCCGGATCCTCCCGCAAATCCACAAGAGGGAGCGTGTCGCTGGGGACGGGTCGCAGGAGGTAGTAATGCTGACAACAAATCTGCTCGGTTAGAATCCCGAGGGACACGAGCATCACCGCACATGAGACCACCAGGTTGCCGTCCATGTCACCGTCGGCTGTGCGTAATTACGCGTGAGAGGCGTCCATGCTAAACGAGTGAGTGGACGCCTCTTGACGGTTCTCCGTCTATTCTGGTTGTGGTTCGGCCCATTTTATGCTGAGAGGCACGCGTGATGTCATCGGCAGACCGGGCGGTGAATGCACGCTTGTTGTCTGCAAGAGGTGGAGGAAGACATCCCCACACCTCCTTCATAGGGGGGTGAGGGGTGGGGGATGCCCTCTGTTGCTTTTCCAACCTTCCCTAAATCAGCACGCTGAGAAATAGCAGCACATCCGTCTCGCATTGGTCAGGCTTGTTAAAATGCGTAAATTCTCTTCGTGGCGCCTGGGTGTTTCTGCACAACATGTGGTGAATTCTTCAACTCCCCTATCAAGCATGGAGATTCTTTTTGATTTGGAGTCACACTTGATTAAGTGAAAAACGTCTACCCATTGCTATCAAATTGTTGGGTTCATTGTTTGAGGTGTTCTTAAAATGTTGAAAGTTAAATATTTTCTCAATTAAGAATGTCTTAACAATGCCCAAACGAGTTCAAAGAGCCCAGGTAGTAATTTTTGCAATGGACCCAAACTGCAGGAAAGCGTAAGGAGGCAGGGGTGCTCAAAACAAGAATGGTATTTAACAAAACCAGGAACAAAGTGACAAGTCGTCACAAAACAGCCAAATGTCCCAACAAAAACAGAAACAAAAACAGAACCAGAAATAAAGATGATAGGTAAAAAGTTACAAACAACAGGTCACAAAACAAGAAAGGTCAAAACAAAACGAAACCTGACATGATCAAAACCAGAAACAAAGCCCAAATGGAAAATCGGGGAACAAAGTTACAAACAAAAAGTCGCAAAACTACGAACAAACTTTCCAAATAAGAAAACACACACACCGAAAAAAATGGTGTTGGGGTGGAAATGCAAATGAGCCGACCCCAGTGTATTGTCTGAGCAGTCGGATAATCAGATGCAGGTGTGTGGAGATTGGGCTCAGGTGTGTTTTGCTCCTTGGCGCCGTCTGGAGGATGATGGTATGCCGGATCCTAACAATTATGCTTTATTTACCACTGCTGTCATTTGTTTTTTTTCTTACTTTATCACAGGTATTTGTATTTGTCAGTGTTGTATGAAAATGGTGAAAATAGAAAACTTCAAGTCGAGTCCAGATGCCAACCCAAACCCCCAGAAAGATGAAAAGACAAGAGTTTATTTGAGTGAGTCTAAGAAGTGCACTTACTAGCACGTGCACTATGAATGGGCTGACCGAGGCTGCAATAGTGACCTCTAAGCTAGAAAATGGCGTCCGAGAATGGCAAAGTTCCAATTAAATGAAATTAAAGAAATTATAAAAATATATATTCATCAGCAATACCACTTTTTAGTGTGGTTTGCATTCATAAAAGGTTCAGATAGAAGTAGAAAACTTTATTTATGTATTTATCCATTTACTTATTAAAATACCCTATTATACATTGAAACCAAAGAAGAAACCCACTTAAAGGGCTTAAGCATTTGTTTAACAAATAAAAGTACTGTATACTTTACGGACGCTTTTTTTTCTTAGAAATAACTTCTGCACTGTCAAATTGTTATTTAAAACATATTTTCCACCAAGAGGTGCACAGGACATTCCATTTTTACTTTACATGATACTTTGTTGCCATCATATGGACGTTATGGAAAACTTTATTTATATATATATATATATATATATATATATATATATATATATATATATATATATATATATATATATATATTGTGTTCTGCATTATGACTTGCTTAAGAGTCACCCTGCACCTTTCATCCATCCATCCATTCATTATCTGCACCGCTTATCCTTAGTAGGGTCGCAGGGGTGCTGGAGCCCATCCCAGCCGTCTTCGGGCAGTGTGCAGGGGACACCCTGAACCGGTTTATTTTGACCCCAAAACTGGCCAAGGAACGTCAACAGTAGAAAAGTCTGTCCAGAGTTGCGTCCTCATTGATTCCCCGACGACCCATCCGGTTTTTATGACCGTTGTCCCACTTTTTTCCAAACAGACGGCCAAAAATGAAAGAGGGAGCCTTTCAAATCACTTATATACTGTCGTCAACATCAGTGGCTTATTTGAGTGGGGTCAAGCTGGGCCAGCAGACAGGCGAGAGTCAAAATTTTAGGGATGATTTTTTTGTAGTCCAGCCGAAATTATGCATTGATTCACCCCAGCCGGTAACCTTATCTAAAATATAACGGCCACTGAATTAATTTTCATGAAGAAAATGTATTTACAGCACAAGTAAATCACATCATAAACTCGCTCAAGAGAGTTCCCAAATCCCAGTATCAATATATGTATTTGTCGACAATATGGCAGCCTGTTGTCTCTCGAGTAAACATTAGCGAGAGAGCACAGCCGTGGAAAGAGTCAGCAGTGAGGGCAAACTTGTCAAAACTCGGGGATCGTTCTCGTAATGATTCGCTTCTTGGCGGCGCGACTCAGATAAATGCCCGTTTGTTTGCTTTGTCAATGAGCTAATTCACGCTTAGTTTGGTTTATGGATAAACCATGGCCAAAAGTCTGGAAAACGTCAGCATGGTATGAACACCAGAGGCACCTAGAAAATATACATGATGCTCTTTAATATTAAATACCGTGTGAGAATATATATTAATATTAAAGCAATCTTGGGGTTTTTTAAACCATAAAATGACCTTATTAAAAATACATTGATTTTAATTGGAGTTTTTAAACAAAACTAAAAACAACGTAAACTTTTCCAGAATAGTGTTGCCATTTATTGCAAGGATTTTTTTAAATTATTTATACAAATCAAAATAAGAATACACTGGAAAGTAACTTTCTTCGTTTATGATCATTCACTTTTTGTCCTACGGTGTTTCAACAATAATTGAGTTGTTGCTCATTATTTATTTAGTGTCAGAATCCTAAGATAAATGCATTTACTGTTTGGATTCTTATTCTAGAAAAACCATTAAGTTCTGTGTACACCTTTGGAGCAGCGCTTGAAAATGACTGTCACTGAACCACTTTAAACTTTTTACCATCACGTTTACAATGACTCTTGTGCATCAGTTCAGCAAAAGTTAGGGGATTTTACAAAGTTCATGCTTAAATTATGATTTTTTGACTCTAATTGCTGTGTTAATAGTAAATAGTGAAGAGATTAACCAGGAAACTGGAGGACATCCATGATTACTTTAATTTTTTTCAGGGATGAAGGACCCATCTGGAGTAAGCAGGAACTGGAGGCAAATGGACCCATGTGGGGTAAGCAGGAACTGGCGGCAGGCATGCTCTAAAAGGGTCTGGTATTTAATAACAAAAGGAGGTACAAAGTGACAAACAAAGCTTCAAAAAGAAACAAAATGCTCGCACAAAACCAAATCTGATAAGTCTAAAACCAGAAATAGAAAATTCAAGGAATAAAGTAAAACACTAACAAGTTGGCACTAAACCACTCAAAAAATCTCTAAACATGAAACCAAACAAAATACATCAGACCTGGCAGCATGACACCGTAATGAAAATGACCCAACAGTGTCTGCGCAGTTCAAAATACTATTTATAAATGGTGGGGATATTTAGGGACAGGTGTGTGTAAATTGGACAGCTGTGCCCAGTCCTAAACCGGCTCGGCGCCCCCTGGTGGAAGGAGGCGCACCCTAACAAAGTGTCCATTAGGGGGACATTGTGTTTAATTTAGCTCCGCATAATGGTAAAAAAATCCTTCAAACAATATTGATTTGAATAATAAGGAAAAAATGCATTAACTTTCATGTACAGTACACACAATTTTGTCTTACTCCTCATAGTTTAAGAAATGTCTCCTTATTTTACATAACATGAGGCTAACCTAGAAAGTGGTGATGATTGTATGCTATCTTGCTGCTACAGGTACCCCCTAAAACCAAAATCAATATGAAAGGAGGGGCAAAAGAAAGAGAAAAAAATGGTGCAGTTTGGTCACTTTGAGTCTCCGTAGTTTGTATTCTTCCTTGTGCTTTTTAGCACTTGCTTTTGATTGCATTCAAACATTACAGCAAACTCTTCTGGCCTTATATTGCACAATGTCATTTTAAAGTGTATTTTAGCTATTTCAATCATTTCGATAGGAAGTCAATTACCAAATAAAGCAGTTTTAAAGGTGAATGTTTTGGCAACATTCAAGTACATGGATAATTTTTCCGAATATTTTTATCAATTACACACCTTAGTTGTATTTCATTCAAACATTTCAAACAATGGTGATATTAAACAATACTTTTCCTGACATTAAGGTGTGAGAACCGATACCTCTTCTTGTTGGTTACCTCAAAGCAATTATATTTGTTGTGGTCTCTGCACAGAAAAATACAAATGGACCAAAGATTGAACTTTGTGGGACCCCCCTGACAAAATCTTTGAAAATTGATTTTGAACGTTTTCTTTTGCAACTTAGGAATGTATTTTGAATTAATTAAAAGTGAGCTAGAAACATTTTCATTTGGTTGGAATTCGACTGGAGGACATTAAAATGAAACGTGTACTGAGGCTTTAAGATCTAGGAAGGGTCAATTAGGGTGTAAAACTCAACATTTTACACATGGTTCTTTGCGCTATAATACTTGATTGGGTGTTTACAGTCATCGTCTACCCTGGCGTAATTCGTCAACACCAGACAACAAATAAATGTAGCAAAACGCCACTGCGTCTCTGTGAAATTAAGCTAGTAGTCGAGAAAACAAAAGCGCTGTGGAGCTTATCTGCTTGGCATGCCGACTTTCACACCCGCTACTAATTGCAGCCTCAAGCTGAACACACGCAGGCCATTCCCTTATGTTGATTCTGGCGCTTGCCGAGATTTGTCATTTGCTTGTTTGTTTAGCACTTTAAGACCCCCCCCCCATTACACAAGCGTGCCATCGCTCTTGCTTCTGCAATGCCAATTCACATCATCACCACCAATTTAAGCAATTCAGTAAAGTTATGACACTTTGATTTCATCTCCAAAGAAGCATCATTTATCACGGGGATTTCTTCCAGACGCGGTGCACAGAGAGCTTGTTGATGGGATTCTACCACTTACCACATGCTTTAAACAAATTACCCTTTACAGTAACGCACTTTAAAGCGTAGTTCTTAGTGCCTGCTCTCACACTTGCTGTTGAAAAAGTGCAGACTATCACATGAAATAACATTTCAGGCATGTAATTAAAAGTGAAAAATGAGCGAGAACTGTATCGTGCGATTTTGTGTTGAGGGTTTTTCCACATTAACCCAAGTAAGTTAGTAAATTAATCATTAGATAGAAAAATAAATGTTGATGTTGCCTGGAGACAATGTTCCCTTTAATTTTCCACGTGTCTGAGCGTTCACACAAAGTCTGTGAGCAACGCTTGAAACAACAGTGGGCAACCATAATCCCAAGTGTGGCAAGATAATTAATTATCAAACATGTCCAAAACTTGACATCAAGTTACATTTTGCTGAGTTTCCGGCAATGCTAAATTATTTTTCTCTTTTGAATGAATTGACTCATGTAGTATTGCAAAGGTTGTACGGCCTACAAACGTCGTTTGTTCTTACAATTCCTTCACAAGATATCATTTCTTTTTATTTCCTGACATATTTTGTCGCATAATATTAACATTTTTGGGGGCTTATTTAGTCGGTTGCAAGATACAGTACAGTACTTAATCACATTTTTTTAGTGGAAGTACAATGTTGGCAACAAGATTCACTTGATATAATTGGAAATTATTTGAAAGCAACACAAACTTTTTTCCGTGTTTTTTTCTAGTTTTTTTTTTAAATTCCTTTAAAAAAAACTCATTGTGTTTATTTTTTCTGAGCTGTTACTTTTTTCTTTTTGTTCTCTAATTACTTTTTCATACATTTCTTTCTTTTCTTTTTTTCTGGCTTTTTTTCTAAATTTTTCCTTCTTTTTTTTCTCTTCCTTTTGTTTCTTTTTTTCTCAGCTTTTCACTACTTTTTCATTTTGGTATTTTTTTCTTTTTTCTTTTATTCCCCCATTTCTTTAAGTCATTGTGTGCATAATTTACATAATAATTGGTCATGTTGGGATTAAAGAAGCAAAAACAACCTGAAGAGACGTTTAGGACCCGAAAGAGCCGGTACCTTTTAGTGAGCCGAGCCGAAGAAGCCGGTTCTCGACCAACTCTACTAGCTTTACTCAACTTTGTTGTACTTCGACTTCAAAATACCGCATTTAAGACACAGCGTCAGGGGAACCCGTGTATTTTTACCTTCATGCACTGTAACTTTCACTTAAGTCGCCTCTTAATTAGTCATTTTGAGCCCTCATTTTTGTGCGCTGGCTAGATTTTCTTGCGCGCTGAGAATGTGCGAGCAGTACGCAATTGTGCACGCGCGCAGTTTAGAGGTAACACTGCCCGGAGACCTAAGAATTTAGCAGGAAGAGTTTGCCACGTGAGCTGACAACAATTACTGACAAGTTCTTTTGCTGCCTCCCTAGTTTTAAAAAAACATATCTAAAGAGACACTGCCTAATATTTGACCAATATTTGCAACCAAAAACAAGAGCTTTACTGTACAAGGAAGAATGCTAATTACAGAGACTCACAGTGACCCAAAGAAACCATTTTCTTCTCATTTTTTTTTGCTTAGCCTTACACAAGGTTTTTGGGGGTAACTTGTTTTGCTTCTTGGGTGGACTCAGGTGGAGGAATGCAGGCACGGGTGCTCAAAATAAGGATAGTAAATAATAACAAAACCAGGAACACAGTCACAAACAAACAAGGGGTCACAAAAAATAAAAAAAGCCAACCTGACAATATCCAAAGCAGAAACAAAGACCAAACCGGGAATGGAAATGCAATGACCGGAAGCAGTGTGCTGTCTGAACAGTCAGAATAAAAGATTGGGATGATTAGGGGCAGGTGTGTGGAGATGCTCCACAAGACACACCTTGGCGTCCTTTGGGGGAAGGTGGCATGCCAGATCCTAACATACCATAACAGCTAGTTGGTGGTCAATCATGTCAGCTCCCTCAAGGCGAGCTTTACATTATGTAAAAAATGCACTTTTGTATAACAGTTTTTGGTATTTCTGCTAATTACTTAAATCAATATTGGTTTACTAATGATTGAAGGTTATTTTTACCTGAAGGCCTTAATAAATCACTAGATCCTTTCAAGGGTTCTAATTATCCAGATATGTACTTGGCCCTAGTAAATAACAGCAACATAAATCACCTTTTCTCAGAATATTTACAATTACACCAACCTTACATCAAGATCTTACCACAAGGTAGGTCAGACAAGAAGGTTTCTGAGGAAAAAGAACATTCAGAAAAGTCTCTTGGAGTCAAGAAATCTTCATGAGAAGATCAACATTCAGTGTGACCCTCTGCTCCATGCAGGACTCTGGCCAGCAGTCCTTATTTAGGCACTATCAAAACCAACATGTACACCATTGATGGATGACCCTGCTCTCCATCAACCTGCCGGATTCCTAATGGAGCCTGACGAGCGGTGCGGTGGAACAGCGGGCGTCCCCGTTTCCCAACAGCGTTATACCAATGTTCACACAGGTTAGCAGAAGACACGTTGAACCTCGACCTGCATCTCAGCCTCATAGGTGCCTGCTTGTACCCCAGCTTCTACCTCATTCAGGCTTTGTGTGGACTCTGCTCCCTACTGGCACTTCATAAATCAAGAATTTCATGTGGGGGTTAATGGTAGCTTAATTGTTCATCCGCACTGGTGAGAAGGAACCATCTACAGATACAGGGTTGCTTTCCAGATGCCTCGACTCAATCTCCACTGGTTCCCACGACTCAAATTACTTGGGATCTGTTGACACACTTTATTGTTTCCGTATTGATGCTTTGTCTTGTTTTTAAGGGGGCTTCATTTTCCTCATTTTTTTTTTCACGCGATAAACACTGGGCTTTAAAAAAAATAACATCTTAAGTTGAATACAATGCTGAGATATTTTCTCATAAAAGAAAAAATGTTCCAGTGGTTTTGATTACTCTTCAGAAAGTAGAATGTCTTGTTTACGAAAACCAAGTAAATGTCTTCAGCGCGGGACTTATGGAACATTCATAGACATGCAGTTGGAACCTTTTGACATTGCCATCTTAACTCAAAGTATTTATTCATTTATTTTTATAGATTTGTTGATTAGTTTTTGTCATACAGTAAACCCTCTACATACAAGCTACTTGAGATACAGAGCTGGGTAAAACATTTACTCCGTTACAATTACTTGAGTAAGTTTTTTTAATTTTTGGATTTTTTTTAGTATTAGTATTAGTATTTTTAAATCCCTATACTTTTACTTTTACTAAAGTATATTTGTGAAGAAAAAAATGGTACTCTTACTCCGCTACATTAGGCAACATTGAATATGTTTCTTTGTTACTTAATAAATCACCCCGTGTGAGTACGCGTCTGTCTATCTCCGCTAAGGCGCCCTTATTTTAATGCAGGCACTACCATGTTCAAACAATCAAACGTAGCAACTTCGTCGCGTGACCATATTCGACTTCAGTGTGGGAAACGTTGTTTACGATAAAACAGATCGAAAATGTTGCTTAGCAATACCAATGATGAAAACACAGAAGAGGAGGAGCACCCCTGGCCTCACATCAAAAGCATGTTCCCCTTAAAAAAGGTGCCAAACACCAGCTACAATATGCAATGTCTCCTTTGTTCTGCTTGCAGAACCTGTTAAGATAAGTATTGGTGCAACATGTCCTTATTTATTTGATTTATACTATTTTCATTTTATTGTTTATTAAAGCACTTAAATTTACTTTAAGTATTTTAATCTACCTTTAAATTAAATGTAATTAGATGGACTTTAATAATGATCTGATTTGTTGTTTTTAAAAAATCAATAAATACGACGCTGCTCCAGTTACTCCATACTTGAGTAATTATTTTCACCAAGTACTTATTTACGTTTACTCAAGTAAGTATTTTGATGACTACTTTTACTCCCATCCGCCGTTATTAAACCCACACTGAAACGACCCAACCTTGATCCAGAAATCTTATGTAATTATAGACCTGTGTCAAACCTACCTTTCCTTTCTAAAGTACTTGAAAAAGTAGTGGCACAGCAGCTGAATTATTTCATATCCGAGAATAACCTTTTTGAATCTATGCAATCAGGATTCAGGACTAACCACTCTACTGAGACAGCTCTGATCAAGGTAACAAATGATCTCCTACTGGCAATGGATTCTGGCGCTTCATCACTTTTGCTGCTGCTGGATCTTAGTGCTTCTTTTGACACAGTGCACCACAATTTCCTACTAGAACGGTAGGAAAAATGGATTGGTCTCTCAGGAACCGTCCTCTCGTGGTTCAGATCCTACCTCTCAGATAGAACGCACTGTGTTAAATATGGCGAAATGACATCTGAGCCCTTTAATGTTACCTGTGGTGTTCCGCAGGGTTCAGTGCTTGGCCCCCTTCTTTTCAGCATTTACATGCTTCCATTAGGTGATATTATTCGCAAGTACAATATCAGCTTCCACTGCTACGCAGACGACACTCAACTATATCTTCCGTTGGAGGAATCTCCTACAATAAACTGTGGAAATTTGGAGGCCTGCCTCATTGAGATAAAAGAGTGGATGTCACTCAATTTCTTGCGTCTTAACTCTGAAAAGACCGAAATGTTAGTCATTGGTCAATCTAAATGCCGTGACTTATTCTCAAAAACTGCTGTGAACATTGACATATGTCACATCACACAGAGTGACTCAGTTAAAAATTTAGGTGTCATATTTGACCCCGATCTATACTTTGAAACGCATGCAAAGAAAATTACTAGAACCGCTTTCTTCCATCTTCGTAACATTGCTAAAATCAGTTCAATACTGTCTCAGTCGGATGCGGAAATTATAATTGATGCGTTTGTTACCTCCCGTCTCAATTACTGTAATGCACTACTCTCCGGTCTCCCGAAGTCTAGAATCAAGTCTCTTCAGCTGGTACAAAATGCCGCAGCGAGGCTTTTAACTAGGACAAAAAAGTCCGATCACATAACACCGATTTTGGCTAACCTGCATTGGCTCCCAGTTAGCCTTAGATGTGATTTCAAGGTTCTCTTAGTATTATACAAAATCATACATGGACTTGCTCCCTCTTATCTTTCAGATCTGATTTCCCCCTATGTCCCGGTCCGAAGCCTACGATCTGAGAGTGCCGGTCTTCTGGTGATCCCAAGAGCAAAGAAGTGTTCTGTTGGTTGGAGAGCATTCTCCATCCTGGCACCGGTGCTGTGGAATGCTCTTCCCCCTGAGATCCGATCTGCAACCTCAGTGGAAATGTTTAAATCTAAGCTTAAAACTCACTTCTACTCCATAGCATATGAATAACCTACTCTTCTCGTCGGCTGAAAAATAGTCTGTGTAATATAGTGTAATAATCTGTGAAGCCCTTTGAGACTCTTCGTGATTTAGGGCTATACAAATAAAAATGACTTGACTTGACTTGACTTGACTACTCTAGTAATATTATTCTTAATTAACGGTACTTTTACTTGAGTAAAATTTTATAGCTACTCTACCCACCTCTGTCGAGATACAAGAAATTTAAGGTACATGATGTCTTTTGAGCGAAAATCTTGTCTGACATACAAGAGAAAATCCAAGCTACAATATTTACACGCTTCCACTAGAAACCGTTCAAGACCACTCACCATCATCATCATCAGCTCATCCCAGTTAGTACGTGCATTTCCCACTGTACAGACCTGGTCCCGTACTTTTGTGTTGTTTTTTATAGACCACTATCCCTGCGCACGCCTCCTCCCTTAGGGGCCGGTCACACAGCCGTTTGCGGCTGAATCACGGCTAAAATTTTGCGTTTTTTTTTTGTCCGTGGTTGCCCGGGATGGAAAATGCGCAAAACTGGCCAACCCGCTGTTCATCGGTGGTATGCCCGCAAAACAGACGCCGGCGACTGTTCCACTTCCTCATCGCGTCATTTCTGCGTCATTTTCTCGTGTGGACCACGGGTATAAAAGCTCCCGAGCCGGTGTTGTGCCCAAATCCGACTTCTGCGCAACACCCACACCGCCCCACCCCCTCGCGTGACTTTTTCATCCACGTTAACAAACGCATTTTGTAGAATACGATCGCACTTTATTGTTTAAATAAACACGTTATATAGACTAGGATCTCCCAATTGTTATAATTAGCTCGCTTTATAGTTTTAATAAGCGTTTTATATAGAATACGATCGCTTTAGTTGGAAGCGCAGCAGAATGCGCGTTCACGCGAGGGGGGGAAGATTTACCGTTCGATTACGTTCACAACTAAAACAAAGACGGAATGGTTTAAGTTGTATTACATTTCCAACAAATGCAAGACGAAGTGGTTTTGGTTATATGTTCGCCATTACATTCCCTAAAAGTGAGATAAAACGAGGTAAACGTGGTTGTAGTAGCGAAGGGAATGCAAATCTCGGCACCGGGCTGTAGAATTCATAACGGCACAAGACACAGTCCGGTGAAGATCAAGATTTCAAGCTATGGCATCGTTTTTATTTTATTATCTTGAAAAGAAATGTCAAGAAATAAAAATGGATTAAGACGAGGTCACTACGTTGACGGGGGGGGGTGGGGTTTAAAGGTTATTGTTCTATCTTCTTTATTCATTATCCATTATAGATCAGTTCATAATACGCTACAAAGCTTAGGAGCCGGGACTCTTACTCTCAGCCAAAAGGGGTTTTTAAGGGTTATTGTTCTATCTTCGTTATTCATTATCCATTATCCATTATCGGTCAGTTCATAATACGCTACAAAGCCTAGGAGCCGGGACACTTACTCTCAGCCAAAAGGCTAAGCTAAGGTCCTAGCCCTAAAGCCTTGCTGCGATCATTGCGAATGCACCGTTCCCGGAGGTACTGCAATACCGGGCCGATGCGTGGAGTGGATAGAGCAAGCTCTTATTCCATCTCCGGATTGCAAAAATCAAAGATCATGGCAAGTCATAACTATAGAAATGATCCCTAAGAGTCAAAAACAATAGAAATGATCCCTAAGAGTATAAGGCCAAGCTAAGGTCCTAGCATTAAAGCCTTGATGGGGTTTTTAAGGGTTATTGATCTATCTTCGTTATTCATTATCCATTATCCGTTATCGGTCAGTTCATAATACGCTACAAAGCCTAGGAGCCGGGACACTTACTCTCAGCCAAAAGGCCAAGCTAAGGTCCTAGCCCTAAAGCCTTGCTGCGATCATTGCGAATGCACCGTTCCCGGAGGTACTGCAATACCGGGCCGATGCGTGGAGTGGACAGAGCAAGCTCATATTCCATCTCCGAAATGCAAAAATCAAAGAGGCCAAGCTAAGGACCTAGCATCAAAAGGCCAAGCAAGGCCAAGAAGGCCAAGCTAAGGACCTAGCATCAAGGCCAAGCTAAGGACTTGGCATCAAAGCCTAACTATACATTAGGTAATATATTCATCATACGTTAGGCCAAGCTAAGGTCCTAGCATTAAAGCCTTGCTACGACCATTGTGAATGCACCGAAAGATTTATTCGAAATGAAGAGAAACTACGCTGACGGGGATCCATGTTCACCCCCTTGACGTCACGAGCACAACTGACGTGTGCTCGGCATTCGCGCTGTTTATACGCGGAGAAAGGCGTTTGACTGTCACACGCGTAACACGCTAATTTCACGTAATAACACCGCGATACAGGCGCAGAACATGCTATTACCATGCTCCACCCACGATTACCCGCTGAAATTTCCCGTCCTACCCATGTGTAAGCACGCCCTGGCCGCGGCCAGAGCACGTCGTTCAGCGCGGGTACACTGCCTTTCACGAGCATATTGAGGCTGAACCGCGGCCAGAAATTTCTGACCGTGAAGTAGATGCTGTTGGGCGCTGTTGGACGTTTTGAGACCGCCATATAGACGAGATAGAGCAGTGCTTTACTCGCGGTCGGAAATTTTCACGTGGTTGGCCGCGTTCAAAACTTTTGAGCTGCTCAAAAGTTTGAGCACGTGTTAAACCGCGTGCCGCACACGTGGTCAACACGAGGAAATGACGCGGAAATGACGCGGAACGACGTGCTCTGGCCGCGGCCAGGGCGTGCTTACACATGGGTAGGACGGGAAATTTCAGCGGGTAATCGTGGGTGGAGCATGGTAATAGCATGTTCTGCGCCTGTATCGCGGTGTTATTACGTGAAATTAGCGTGTTACGCGTGTGACAGTCAAACGCCTTTCTCCGCGTATAAACAGCGCGAATGCCGAGCACACGTCAGTTGTGCTCGTGACGTCAAGGGGGTGAACATGGATCCCCGTCAGCGTAGTTTCTCTTCATTTTGAATAAATCTTTCGGTGCATTCGCAATGGTTTCAGCTAGGCTTTAATGCTAGGACCTTAGCTTGGCCTTTTGGCAGAGAGTAAGAGTCCCGGCTCCTAAGCTTTGTAGCGTTTTATGAAATGATCGATATTGGATAATGAATTAAGAAGATAGACCAATTTTGCGCATTTTCCATCCCGGGCAACCACGGGCAAAAAAAAACCGCAAAATTTTAGCCGTGATTCAGCCGCAGACGGCTGTGTGACCGGCCCCTAAGCACCGCTGTAATGCGTCCAATAGCGTCCGCCTCAAAGGCAGAAATTTCTGGCCGTGATTCAGCCGCAAATGTCTGTGTGACCGGCCCCTTAAGGCTATGGATGCGTGATGGACAAACCGTCTGGGGTGGTGACGGGGAGACATCTGTCAGAACCCAGAACAGATACAGGACCCAATCGCGGGACGTTCTCAGACAATACTTTTATTTTATGGGAAATGGGGAGCCATGCACTTTAGGAAGCCAATCTGGCCTGGAAGGACAGGAAGCCAGAGACCAACGAGATCGAATCAGGGTAACGAAAATTAACAGGGGAAACTAGACGGGAAGAAAAACTGGAAAAACTAACAACAGGACAAAAATAGACGGAAAACAAAACTGGAACCCAAAATTAAACAGTACAAAAATAAACGGGAACAATCTGGAGATATCAAGGGAAAACAGGATCGAGTCAGAACCCACGTCTTGTGGGGCAGACGTTCGTATGACGGGCTGAACTAAAGCAAGAGAGCGCTGAGCTTTATATTAACAGAAAGCCAATCTCTCAATGAGCCGCACCTGACACCACACGGGCGGGGCCAATTGGGCACCATGGTAACTGTGACACACACGGGCGGTGCCAATTGGGCACCACGGCATCCATGACACACACGCGCGGCCAATTGGGCGCCATGGCAACCATGACAGACATCATTTTATTTATTATGAGTTTTTATTGATAAGATAAATGTGTTTTTTGTATTTTGGGATGGCTTGGATGAACAGATAAATAGGTTTTCAGTTATTTCTTAAGGGGAAAAATTAATTCGTGATACGAGAAATTTTAGATACGAGATTGATCAGGTAACGGATACATCTGTAGAGGGGCCACTGCAGTTCAAATGTTTTGCATTCAAAGAGTTCTTTAAAAAAATGTGAAATAACTTTTCATGAACAACTCTGATTATATTACTATACTGCAATGTGGCTGAGAAAACAAATACACAGGAGGGTTGTACCTCCACAGCAGTTTTGAGGAGATGGAGGGGGTGCCTTAGGAGCGCATTTATGTGGTTGGTGTTTAGAGAAAAAGGGTTAAGTAGAGTGAGTTTGGTATTTTATAATCGGCCAAAGTTTCCAGAATTTAATTCAGCCGATTATGACTACTTTGGTGTGTATAAAGTGTGTAAGAATTAAATGGAATCAAAGGGATGGAAGAGAAGTGTTGGACTAAAAAAGGCCACAATTATACAACCTTTCAAATTTTGCAATCCTTCTTCCAGACCCAATTGTGTGTGAGAAAAGAAGCATTTTGGTGAGTGGCATGACATAGAGTCGATATAAATCCAAGGAGTTACACTGAAAGACCGACCGAACTGAATCTACCTGAAGCCACTTAAAAGCGCAGTTAGCTGGAGTAGGCTGCAGAAAGTGGCTAATTCGAGTGGCTAGTAGGAGACGCTACGAAAAAGACCCATGAAAGATTGTGAAACCAGGCAAAAAAACAAAATATGATGTCTGAAATTTCCAAGTCCGTACTTCATACCGTGAATCGGCGTGTGCTTCTTTTAAAATATTTTCTGTCTCATTTTAAATAATCCAAGTTTTTTTGCCTGACTGCAAAGCATGAGCGCAATTGCCACCTCTTTCCATCTGCGGGCGCTGAAATTGTAGTCGTCTCAGTCTGGCCTGGTCTGCGTGGTCGCATTGTCAACTCTTGTTGGCAGCTGAACACCTTCCAAAAATAAGAGCACTAATTGGCCCGTGTTTATTTCTGCATGGGGAGAACCGCTTAAGTGTTTTTAGCAGCTTGTTTGTGGCACTTGCTGGGAGGTGCTGCGCAGTCCACAGCATGGAAAAGAGCCCCCCCTCCAACCCGCATCTCTAGCTCCATGCCCCACTCCTTCAACCTCCAACCTTTCTTTAATACATAAGCTCTTTTATGCTAATACAGTCCGGTTGTGTGCGAGGCCGGCTGACATCATACATGTTGACTCACGAGCAGATGAGTGATGCACGCGGACGACTTGCCGGCAAAAAGCGCATTCAAGCCGCTGTCTGTTAGCTTGCACACAGCAGACCACTGTCACCTGCTGCCGCCTGCCAGGGGCCGGTAGGCAACTGGCGAGATCATCGGGCGGCAGGCCAAGGCTGGCTCCACCTTGATTGGTTTTCACAGTGATTTACTACATGCTGATGAGTCTCATGCTAAACTGGCTTACTGCCATACTAGGTATGTTCTTTTCCACAAATTTGTGTCTCCAATCACATGACTGGATCAGACTTACCAGTAAGTCACAATGTCTTAGGACCGACAAATACTCCAGACCAGTGGTCGGCAACTGGGCCGTGGGTCATTTTGTACCTGGCTGCACAGAAAGAAAAATAAGTTTGACAATTTTTTTTGTCTATTAATGTTTTTAACTGATGGTTACATGAAACGTGATATGTGCGTTTGAGTTTAAATCAGTCTTGTTTGGACCGGCAGGCCCTGTTGCCTGTCGGATGGTGCAAACGTCACTTTGGAAGAGAGAGTCCTTGCCCATTAAAGATACTGCAAAGGATCAGTCTGAACAAATAGTCAACTGCAGCCCACTACATCACTGATCAGGAAACTCGTCGCCAACTGCGTTGATGGATACATACTGTAGCTCCCTATGTCAAACACCCACAAAATCTTCACCGTGGTTGGTTCATTTGGTGAGTTTGTATTTTTATTTACTTGGCACGTGAATCAATGAGACATCATAGGTTGAACCGGTGTGTTGCTATTATAATATACGCCTCACAGTTCGGATGTCCCGGGTTTAATTCCAGCTACACTCTGTTGTGGAGTTTGCATGTACCCCCTTTGCCCCCGGGCAGGTAGGTTTCCTCATAAGTCCTAAAAACATGGCTGGGATGAGCCCAACACCCCAGTGTGAGGACACGCAGTTCGGAAAATTAATGAATGAGTGTGATTGTGGTGCGATGTTACAGGGACATCCAAATGTTGCACGTTATTACACAGATTTAAGCTGATTATTGTTATTATTATGAAATAGTAAAAACGTGTTTAACCCTGTAAGACCCAGATTACATGTTGTTTTACTTTTTTTCCAAAAAGTGGTAGAAATGGGGCTCTTTTGTTGACTTTCACCATATTATCATAGACACTTGTACCGATTGTTGAGACTCAAAATAATTTTGGGTGCAAGATTTGTTTATATCCCGAGCCCACAGGTATACAACTTTCACAATCTGAAAAAAATTTGGCTGAAACACTACACTTTCAGAATTAATGTGTTTATTGTTTACTGTACCAAATAATCATGCAAGTGTTGTTTTTACTCAGGTAAAAATGTGTGCACCTTTCTGTTCCATCGATGAAAACTGATAGCGGAAAATAAATTCTGCTACCTTATCGACCGAGCGCTGTAATAAAACAACGTTCCCATTAAAAATTCACAACATAAAATGTTTTTTTTTTTTTTTCAAACATTTGTATTTCATCTCCAAAAGCTTCATATAACACCATCTAAGTGGTCAAAAAATTGTTCTTTTATGTCTTTCTATGTCTGGGTCTTACAGAGTTAATGCTGCCCTTGGACATATTGTCAGACATTAAACGGGTCCATGGTACGGGAAAGGTTGCCGACCACTAATCAAGGGACTTACAGGCCGAATGACCATGTTTGTTGTTTACGCATCCCATCAAGCCGCCGTCTCTTATTGACACGACACTAGCGTACTGGGGTGACTTGGCAGACTGGCAAGGTTCTCATTAGAACGCTGTAGGGGCGCCAGGCTCCCTGTAATATTTCCTGAGAAATTACTGAAAAAACTCAGGACTTGTTTACTATTTTGACGATGGTTAACGAGCCGCCTTGTGATTGACACGTGCTGCGGTGGCGTCTGGCTTCTCGCGTTGGACGGGGACATATTTGTGGCTTTGCATCAGTCACCTGCCACCAACCCGCTAACACTGCTCTTGGCAGTTTCTCAAGTGCATCGTTGACACCTGAAAAAAACTGGTACGGCTGTTTATGGTGACTTAGAAAACGGAGTTTCACAAAGGAACTGGATTTAAAATTTTGTTGAAAAAAGTTTTTCTTTGTTTAAATGCAGTGTTGGGAGTATTATTAATAACATTTTGTAACAATAATATTGTTGAAAAATGGTGCATTACTACGCTACTCTTCAAAAGCAGATCATGACACAAAATGTCTGTAGTTCATTGATGTTCCATACTCCTCGGCTTCAGGAGTAATGTACTACCATCTATCCGCTAGTAACACAGCGGTGATCACAATTGCCTGACAAGTTGGATGTGTATATAAACACCTAAAAAATACAACTGAATACAGTTATGGTGGGTTACTGCTTATATTCTGATATTCTTCCAACTAAAATTTAAGTCACATTTAAGCTGTATTTAAATCTATAAAATAAAATACCCGAATCTGGGGTCAGTTTATATGCGTATAAAGTGTTTTGTGTCACCAGTCTAGAATGGTAGGCAGCGCGTGGGACTTGCCTGGCGTACACTAGTACAACCAAAACAGTAGGGTAAATGAGAGTGCAGACTTTTCTGTGAAAGAGTGCTGGATTTTCTCTTTTTATCTGTAAAATTGTTTTTGCAATATAGTACACCATGTCTGGAGAAAAAATGAAAATGTCTTGTTCAATAGCCAGAAATCTAAAAGGAAATAGTTATAGACGAATGACAACATGGATATGGAGTGTCTCAAATTTTAGGTTACAAGCTCTCAAGATTGCACAAGCCAAGAAATATGAATGCTTCACTGCTTCCACAGGTTAGTGTACACAATTTCTTCTATTTATTCTACTATGTGGCTATATCTAAGCAATTTTAGGGGCTCTGCTTCAAGGTGAATACAATAATTTAAGAGTAACACGTTACTTTCTGGTGTCAATAATCTTGGTCGTAACGTAATTACTTTTTCGATAAAGTAGATAGTAAAAGTAACTACTAACCTTTTTAAATAACACTCCCAATACTGTTTTAATACACCATTATTTGCAATGCTTTAATCAAACTGATATATTTTTACATTGGTAAACGCAGTTGGCTAAATGTTTTTACAAAGTATTTTGATATTTTATCGAATTCAAAACACAACACTCTGGACTCGTCACAAGCATTCACTTTAAAATGAAGCAGCAACAACGCGACAGTTTAGTGGGACCACTTAAATTTGGTTGTTTGTTATAGAAAGCTAAGATTTATCATTTTATAAATACTGTATACCAAAGTAAAAGCTGGTACATTGTATGCCAAGAAGGACTTTGGTCTGCATACCCTAATGGATTAAAAAAAAAAACATGCATGAAAATAAAATATCCTCTGAATATGATTTAAATCCCTTTGACAATTAATGCTCATTTTAGTAGGTTTAACTCAGTTAGCATCTATTAGCAAAAAGAAGCAAACAATAATACTTTTTAAAAGCAAAAAGAGAAAAAACGTTGGTGAAATAGCTGTCAAAAGTATGACATTTTCTGATCATTTATCTTTTTGATGTAATTCCACATTACATCAGTAGATGGTGGAAAATTAACTAGTTGTTTGAGAGGAAGAATTAAGGCGGGAATTATTTCGGATCAGAACGGGATTTGCAAAAATGATAGAATTTGAAATCCTATATTTTTCGACGCTACTTTTAACACCTTCAATGCAGCAAGCTCGTTTAAAAATCCATTAAGTATTGGTGGGTATAAATCAGTTTTCTTTTGGCGTTGCTTTACAGTTTACAAGGTTTTGTGTACTATTTTCCTCTGTGTGAGCATTAGTTTAGCTGAATTCCAAGTTTTTTAAAATGTGTCTAAAATTCTGCCAGACATTTAATATTTATCATTTTTCTAAATAAAAGACTGATTTAATTTTTTGAGTTAGTTCGATCTGGAATGTGACCCCTGTCATGAAGCTTTACTGAACATGAGTCCGGGAATCGCAAATTCAAAATTGATTCTCAATGCAATCACTACATGTTTTTGGACATTTTAAGAATCATCCAAATCTGCTTTTAGGGATTTCCTCCTTAGCAAGGAATAAACGAGAGATGATAGTGAGCCCATCCAGAGAGAAAGCAACTGGTGGAACCACCCAGTTGGACAGTAAAGTGAATCCAGATGTGGAGTTATTATTAATATCTGCGGCTGATGAATGGGAAGGTAAAATTACAGCTGGGCGCCAGCGGGGGAGGCCGCGCTTCACACCCAGGCGCTTCCCTACACCGATTCGCCTTTTCACGCTGTACAGGGAGGCGCTGTATGCAGCCATGCATCCATGCATACACATAAAACTGAGGTGATTGGTTCAGATCACTACTCGGGGGGCTAGAAGTATATAAGTATATATATATATATATATATATATATATATATATATATATATATATATATATATATATATATATATTCATTCATTTTTAACAAGATACTTTTAACAAGAGATTGTAAAGTGGCTTTTTAACGTTAACAATGAATTCAACATATTTTTCTTTAGTCTAAATTTTAACCAACATCATCCTTTTTTTATATATGAGAAAATAGAAATAATAAAAATAACAAGTATAAAGAACGGGTAAAATTTACCTGCAAATACTGATGAAAAAAAAAAAGTCACGGGTCATAGCACCAATGTAACCGCGGTGTACCGGTCCCACCAAAGATCCACATTCACGCTGGACTGGATGATGAGGTTTTTATTACAGTTGCTGCAAATGAATGAGTCACAACAAATGGTAAGCTTCTCTGCTGGCTTTGATCTCTTTGATCTCTTTGACAGCTCGCTGTTGGACTTCCAACAAACCCCGCCTTCCGGTCACATGTCAAGAGCCAAACCAAACCTTACCCCATACCAGCAGGTGGCACTGTTGGACTCATCATTGCAGGACACTTACACAAAAACTATACAACATATTTCAGCAGGAATATCAATAAAACAAAAGTTATTATTACACCCGAGAGAGAGAGAGAGAGAGAGAGAGAGAGAGAGAGAGAGAGAGAGAGAGAGAGAGAGAGAGAGAGAGAGAGAGAGAGAGAGAGAGAGAGAGAGAGAGAGAGAGAGAGAGAGAGAGAGAGAGAGAGAGAGAGAGAGAGATAGATAGATAGATGGATATGTATATTCATTATATTCTTTATCAGCCTTTTGAATGCAAATCTCAAGTCTCTGGGAGGATTTTACTTGGGTTTTTCATGTTCTCTGTCGCAAATTGTCTTTGGACTCAGCTGTTGCTATTTCGATCGAATACGCATTGAAAACAAACACTAAGTGAAAGGAACTAATTACCACTTAATGGCTTTTTACACCTCCTTCCATTCGCACCTCATCACATTTCCTCACTCCCTCTCAGCTCAATAAAATTAAAAAACAACGTGTTCCCTTTACTCACTTCACTCTGTCTATGGGGATTATCTACTTTTAACAGTTTTGTGTAAACTTCAGTCAGGAGTTATAGAAATTAATTTGTACTCATCTCTTGTTATATGAATTTCTTGTCAAAGCAAAACATTGTACCAAACAACATCTTTATCATTGTCTTCACTTGTTTCTTAAAACACAAATGCATAGAAACCTTTAAAGCAGAGTAAGAATATTACAGTGTCTTGACAGTTTATATATGAACTCACTTTCATTGGAGTTGCTCCTACTGTGGCAGTCAACACTGCCCTCCACGCTTTCACGTGAGAGACGAAAATAATTACGTGAAATGAGAGGAGCAGCGGAACACTCGTTTGCACAATACACGCCTTTCTGGCGCCGAAATTAACTCGCTCGCCAACCATTGCACAACTTTACCAGCAAATGGTATTCGGTCACGCAACAAGGAACCAATCAGGTGAGTGGTCAGTGTTCCTGTACACCCAAACAGCGAAGGCGACATTCGAAGAGTTTGCCGGGCGGTACTCTTAATCTGGAAGTGCAGGCAACAGTTTAGTACACTGAGATGAGAAGAGGCTGGAACAAGCACCCTGTAAACATGAAATGGAAAACATTGAACAAGCACGGATCCAAGGATTTAGAGAGAGAGAGGGAGAGTCGGGATAGGAGGGAAATCAAGACAAGTAAACGCAGATTTGAGGAGGAAAATCTAACTCAGACGTGAGTGACCAAATAAGGTGAGGGCGATTGACAGGAGAGCGGAGAGAAGCTGAGGGTGACATGGAACCAGCAGGGAAATGAGACTCTGAGAACAGGATTCTCATTGTTTTAAAATTCTTTGTGAATGTTTTTGAGAGGAAAAATCTTGCGAACAATTTTCTTCATGATTTTATGTTGGGGTTTTTTGTCCAACAATATTTTACTAAAATGAACATTAAACTGCCCAAAATGTATTACAATCAGGTCTTTCACACAGGTATAAATAAAATGGGTTTTTCATTTTTAAATTCTGTAATTTGGGTGTTTGGCTTTTGACAAATCAAGTCATTTTATAGTGTGTTTCAGAATATTCAAATTTAATCCACATTGGATATAATACTACCTAAGTTTTTGGACTTTTGGAAATATGACCACTAATGTGACAAAGACTACATTTCCGTGCCTTCAAATGCTGCAGATTCCACGTGCCTGTTGTCTCTTGTGTGGCTTTTCCATTCTTGGTAAACTTGAGCTCCCGTCTCCAGTGGCGAGGAGGTGATTGCGGCGCTTCATTTCCTGACCTCAAAATGGCGTTGGCGAGAATTCTGATTTATCTCCAGCAGCGCTAGGAGGAGTGGAATTACAATGTTGATTTCTAATCAGTGTAACAGATCGGCGTGGCTGCAAGTTGAACAGCAGTGTGTTTGGATTTCCTGGCTTTCCCTGCACTCTTGACAAACGACGACTGGACAGGAGGGGAGACCTTTCAGAGTGGCCGAGTGTCCACGGTGGCTCCCTAGGGAGACCGTTCCAGGTTGCATGTACGGCAAACATCACGTTTGGTTTGTAACTCGATCAGGTTTTATGCCACGGATGTTCAAGTAAAGAGGTTTTTTTTTTCCCCTCGAGGCCTGTAGACAGACGCTCGTGAGTTGATCTTTTAAAATGTCTTACTCTAGCCAAACCTTGGACCAGTGTCCTTTAGTGTTTGGGTCCTTCCAGACCAGGGTTCTCCAATGAGGTACCACAGGCACCTATTAGCCCCAAAGAGCACCTGATTTGCCTGCTGACTTTTTCTGAAACAGATTGCTGGTTATGGATCATATTTTCTAGGAAATTTGATTGCTAACCGGCATGAAAAATAATTGACATGCCTTTAAAAACAAGGTTCTAGTGGTTAACCATACTTCTAATGATTAAAACCGGCTAATACATTGTAACAGAAAATTAGCTTGGTGACTCCTTTTCCAAACAGACCAGAGTTGGCTAAAACACAAGTGTGCTGTTAATGGGTTGCATTGGCTCAGCTAAATATTGAACGATGATTGAACGTATGAAGGGGGTTTGATTCTGGGATCCGAAATGATCTGAGGTATTCTTTTGGCTGCTCGGTGAGTTGGACATTTTAGTTTGACAGCATTCCCCCCAAAAATAAATAAATACATTAAATACGTTTTATGGTCTGACTACCTACAGGATGAGTTATGCTGATTCCTGGCAGACTGAAAGAATCGTTATTTGATTTTAGGAATTTAATGACCAACAAAGACAATTTTGAAGAGAGTTTCTGTTTAAAAGACTCCTTTAACTTCACTTGTATTGCTTTAATCATTGTTTTTATGGTCCCATTTCCTCCTTTTTACTTTAGTCTAAATACAATGTTGTTTCTATTTGCTACTTTGTAAATGTTTCCGATCTTTCCCAATATACTTTTGATCTTTTGTTCCCTTTTGAAGTCTTCTATTGAATGTTTATCCTGGTGTGTCATGTCTACTCTCATTGTGAACAATGTAGCGTTGTCCTGATTGCCCAAGTGAAGTCACCTGGGGCAATCCGTTTGGCGCGCTAGAGCGCACTTCCTGATTGGCTGACGTTCTCCACTTAAGCGATCTGCGTCCAGAGAGGATCGTCCGAGTGTACTCGTTGTATCCCTGAGTGATTCTCCAGACTACAAGGTACCCACGACTCCTCTTGCCTGATTCATGCCTGCCTTCTGTTTTTGACCTGTTTCCGTTCCACGTTTTGCGACCTACTCTCCCGCCCTGGCCATCGACTTACCCGCTAAGCTGCACCATCCGTCCACCCGTCACGGAGCTGCCATCCCGCTCGAAGAGGCTGACGACCAACAAGCGCCGACGTCCCAAGCCAGCTCCAACAACTCTTTCAAATAAAAAGCCTTCTGAAACTAACGCTATTGGATCCGAGAGTCTGTTCTGGTTCATGACAAGCGTAAGATATGAAAGGCTATATTTCTATGGAACAATTGAGATTGTAACCTTAAATATCCCTTTAATGCCATACATATTCTAAAAAACATTAATGTATCAAGATTATGAGTATTATCTGCTATACAAGTCACTAGCGACACTAATATAACTTTGAAATGTCATTTCCTTGTTTGCTAATTTTACGTTGTGGGGTAACGTTCTGTTTTCTTGTTTTGATTTTGAATATGTCTTCCCTGTGAGGAAAAAAAAGTACAGTAACGGGTGGGGACTTCAAAGTTTCTGCTTCATCCTACTCCCGACCATATTTATGTATAATACAATTGTTTAGGGCAGCACGGCGGCGCAGTGGTTAGCGCGTGTGCGGCACAGTTCTGAGGTCGTGAGATCAAACCTCCTGTGTGGAGTTTGCATGTTCTCCCCATGATTGCGTAGGTTTCCTCCCACATTCCAAGAAGATGCATGTCAGGTTAATTGGCCGATCCAAATTGTCCCTAAGTGTGACTGAGCGAACGAGTTGTCTGTCCCTGTGTGCCCTGCGACTGGCTGGCAACCAGTTCAGGGTGTCCCCTGCCCCCTGCCTGAAGATTGCTGGGATGGACTCCAGCACCCCCCGCTAACCTACTGAGGATAAGCGGTACAGATAATGGATGAATGGATACTATTGTTATTGCTATTTTTTGTTCAAATATTTTGTTGTTCCCCTTTCTTGATTAGTGGTTCGTGGTTTTTTTTTTTGCTCTGCCTAAATAAACTCCATTCATTCATTCATTCATTCATTCATCCAATTATTCATTCATATGTTGTAACCAATGTCAATAAAGACAATTCTTAATTACACTATATTTTCATTACGAGTGAATTTCAAGTGTATACAGTAAGTGGTTAAATCACATTGAATCAACATCAGACAAAAATAAATGTCATGGGGGGTCAACAAAACCATTTTCAAAGATGATCACTTTGCATTTCTATTTTCATTTCACTGGGATTGTTATAACTATTTTAAATGTAAATAATGGTTTTGAGTTCTCATCTCATCAGCTGCACCGCTTATCCTCAGTAGGGTCGCGGGGATGCTGGAGCCCATCCCAGCAATCATCGGGCAGTGGGCAGGGGACACCCTGGACTGGTTGCCAGCCAATCGCAGTGGTTTTGAGTTTTTTTTTTAAATTTCCTTTTTACAACATCCTGAATGAACAAAACACTTTACTCATCCGCAAGACAATAAACAGACCCCAAGCCGATCTGATTAGTTCTCTAAAAATGCGAAGACGTTGCAATTTGTAACTTGGAGACTCATTTGAGAATGTGAAGTTGACTTTACAAAATGCTTATTCAAAATGTATGGCTTAAACACTCGAGCTACGGATGGACTGTCTCGTTTATTAAACAGGTATTCCTCACTTTAACATTTTGAATGTTGTTTTCAATCATGTCCTTTTTGGATTGCACAAGTCTTGTCATGCACACTGGATCCTAATACTTTAATATCATCATAGTGTTAAACATGTTAATTACATGTTGCCAATAGCGACATGACATTTTTGTTTCGAAGGTTCCATAGCACACGAGGCAAAACGACATCACCAATGACCCCTTATATCCGCTAGGTTTAAAGGTATTCAAAATAACCATTTTATTTTTCAATTTGGCACAGAACGTGTAGTTATGCAGATATGTACAAATTATTTCACACGCTGGGTGACTCGTAACAAGAGGTAGGGATGATATCATCCGGCCAAATCTTTGTTAGTGTCAGGAATCCTGAAGGGTTCCTGTTTTCTTTGCTCCTGGTTAGACCCGTCAGCAACCGGCTAGCCTGCCGTGTCCATGTGTTTATTCCTGGCCGGGATTCGCGTTCTTCGCCGTAGCCATTTTTCGTTCTTGGTTCCCTGTTAGCCTGGCCATTAACTGCGTGTTTTAGGCCGTCCAACCTCGCATTTTTCCACCATGGCTGCGGCCTCCTTTCATTGTTCTGTCTCAGTTAGCCCCCGTTAGCTCTCCGCGTGTCATTTTTGCCAGTTAGTCCCTTTTGAGTTGCTTTGTCTTTGTTGTACAATTACTCCACCATACAGCCATTTGAGATGCAATGCCTAGGCATTCGATAACATAAACAACCAAAACTTGGCTTAAATCACTCTTTTACTAGGTACCACCTACACCAATATGGTCTGGTTTGATATGTCTGGTTTGATTTGGTGCCAGAGTTTCTCATATGGCAGCTCGGGCAATCAAAGATGAGACTGTCTGTTTTTAAATTGCATTGTCTTGGAAAATGATGGGAATTAATCGAAATATAATTTTTATGCAAGTATGTACTATTTTCTCCCATTTTGCGTGTTTAATAATTTGGGAATACCTTTAAGCCTGTCATTCGTAAAGGATGGCGCACACACGGAGAAGTTTTATATGGCGACCAGTTATCATTGTCTTTGCTTACTTAATAGTGCTATTTACAAGGGGCTAATTGAGGACGAAACTTATCTTCTTTCCTAATTCCGCTACCAGGCAAACAATGTTTACTCGACTAAACTAACGCAATAAAAGCACTTCTTAACAACTCAAAGTCCCTCTTACCGTGCTGAAGATTTAAACAGCACATCTCTGTCTGTTTGCTGGACTCCTTACAATTGCCGCAAATGCCCTGGCAAACCCTTCCCCCTGTCGGATTAAGACAGACCTGCACAGCAGGGGTTGAGGTGTAAAAGTGCATGACGGCTGGTTGGAGTGTGAACTGTACACTGACTTCCTCTCCCACCCCCCACACACACACAACCTTCAGCACCCCTAAAACACACCACACCTTTGATCACTGGCTCTTGGTGACAGTGCACCATTCCACACCAAATTGCCTTGTCACTACTAACACAACTGCATAGATACACAAATTTATCAAAAATACAGTATCTTCTGCACTATAAGCCGCTGCTTTTAGCGAAGGTTTTCAATGATGCAATAAACACAATGGTCTCAACTAGTTCAAACTGGATAATGAGAGCAGGAGTACTGTTAGATAGGAAGACACCAAAGCAAGTCACAGCATAATGTCACAGCAACCTAGCAGGTCAGCTGAAGTCCCTTATTTAATTTCTGAGAGGCCCAATGTAACACTCCAGTGTAACATAGTCAAGGTATTTTATTACAACCCTACATTCTTTTGGTGTACCATATTTCTTGGTAAACATCTCATGGCTTATACGAAACTATGGCTTATACGCTGGTGCGGCTCTTGTATGTAAACAATGTATGATCGTTTAATAAAGGTAATGCGTGTCGCTTGTAATAAGATGTGTCTTATAGTCTCTAACAACAGTGTCAATCATGTGCAAACAAAACAAGAACATTTCACTTAGGTTATTTTTTGGTTTTTGTCATTTAACTGTAGATTTTGTTCTAATTAGTATTTGTAGTAACATTGTTGGTTTGAGGTAGTACTTAGTGCAAGTTTGAATGTTTATTTGAAATAGTACAAAAACAATTTTTTAAACAAAATATTCTTCAAATGCATCATTCAAAACAATTCACATAGTCAAACTATTAAACTACTCTTCTCAAGTAATCTGTATATATGCATGTTCAACAATACTGTAAGCCTGGAGAAAACCCACTGATAGCTAATGATTGAAATCAATTAACAAAGATGAAATCATGATGGCATGATGTAACAATCCATTGCATGAGAACGTAGAGGAATAAGTGCGCTAGAGGTAAGAGCTTTAATAAATTGTTAATCATTACATTGAGGTTGGGCCGGGCTTCTCTCTCGCTGACATTTTAAGAAATAAAAATGTGTTTATGAAACATTTTTACCAAAAAGATAGATAGATAGATAGATAGATAGATAGATAGATAGATAGATAGATAGATAGATAGATAGATAGATAGATAGATAGATAGATAGATAGATAGATAGATAGATAGATAGATAGATAGATAGATAGATAGATAGATAGATAGATAGATAGATAGATAGATAGATAGATAGATAGATAGATAGATAGATAGATAGATAGATAGATAGATAGATAGATAGATAGATAGATAGATAGATAGATAGATAGATACGTTATTCATCCCCTTAGGGAAATTCACACTATATGTGGATATGTGGATGCCATGCTAGGACGTACTGCTGCTGTGGTTTATGGCCCAATTTTCAACTCTTTGAAATGGGGAACAGCCTTAAAATTTTTGCGTCAACTCTGTAAAATATCCAGCAATGATGAAAAGTTGTCGGTTCATGTTACCTCTGCAGACACAGTAATATAAAATATCTTATCACATATTTATAAGGTTTAAATTGTTATCATATCACCTCTACTCTTGCAAAGTCCTCACAAATAAAAGACGAAATTTGGGGTTTGTCCTGCAAATCAAGTTAGTTATAAAGTAAACAGTAAATTACTCGGGGTTGGGCTGGGTCGGGCTTAGATACCCTTTGGCCTGGGTCGGGTCTGGCTGGATGTTTTTAGGCCCGACCTTACCTTACCTTACCATAAGCGATTTTTTTTCATCGTGTGGACTAGGAGAAACAAAAAAAAAACTGTATGCCCGAAGGGTGGTCATTAAATGATGCACTGCTGCCCCAGTCAGACAAAGCCGGCCGGGTCTGGCATCTCCGAAGGCTTTAGAAGCCACTAGAAAATGGTAGCCGGTCCAGACTAAACAAACTGGACGCCCGACTGCCGCTCACCTCGACTTCTCCCAGCCACTTCGGTGTCTTTTGAAAACATACCTCTGCCTTGTGCGTGATTGGTGCCAAACTAATTGCTGTTAAGAGGTGACTTTCAGCTCATCTTGTCCAGTGTTGAGAGTAACACGTTAAAAAGCAACGCGATCCTGGAACACAATTACTTTTCTTTGTAACGAGTACAGTAACACGTTAAAAATGAAACTTTGTAACGCAAACATTGTTACTACGCGGTGTGTTACTTCGCTACTTATTATTAACGTTTGACAAATTTCAATGCCATCTAATTGGTACCTGTTTCCCTCTCGCTCATAACGGATTAATGAATCCTTAGTCCACTAGCGTCACACCGCTAATCACCTTGTCAAGGTGGAGTTGGCTTGTTTAGATGGCTCTAAGAAGTAAAACGCAATACAGTCACAATGCACCGTCTCACAATCTTCTACCTACTGATATTCTCCCTACTGATATTGTCCCTACCATATATACTCGCAGCTAAGCTATATTTACAACTGTACAATAAAATACTGAAATCAGGGGTCAGCTTTAATGCAGTTTGGTTAAGTGTCACCAGTAGCAAATGGCACCCACCGTGTGGAGAAGGAGCATGGCTTACAAAGGAACAACAAACCAACGGGAAGTCAATGGGACAAATGTGAGCACACAATTCATGGTATACATTTTCTGAATTTTGGTCTTTTTCTTTGACAATTTTTTTTGCGGTATATCATGCCTGGAAAAAAAAATGTTTTGGACCGAACTCAGCAATTAAGGAGGAAATCTGTGGTTTGCAACCCATAGACCAAATGGATATGGAGTTTCTCAGCTAAGTGTTCATATGCAAGCCCTCAAGAAATATGAAGAATTCACTGCTGCCACGGGTTAGTAGTGTAAATGTTTTATTGCATTCCGTTCATTATGTGGACTTTTTAAGCAGTTTTAGATGGTTGGCTTTAATGCCCATATATCCGATAATTTGTGGGGATAATTTACTTTCAGAGTAACGTGCGACTTTTGGGTGTCAGTAATCGGGGGGTTATGGAATGAGTTTTAAATTAAGTAACTAGAAATGGTAACCAATTACTTTTTTTCAGTAATGCGCCTAACACTGATCACGCCAAAATGAGACAGAGAAAAGCTGAGGTCTTTCAAAAAATACATGTGAAATGGGGGAAATCACCATTTATATCCCCTTAAACTTCCCAAAATGGCACATTTGTCATTACAAAAAAAAAACCATCACATTCTGACAAATTTGGTGTCAAAAGGCACAGATGATACGTGAAACCTAAAAATCTGGGCCATAAATCTTTATAGGAGAGTGTTTTCCTGTTGACGCCCAGAAAGATAACGGCCATGCGAAACCCTGGGAGAACCACGAGGGGGCAGCCAGTGAGCAACACCACCCCCTTGCATTGAATTTCATGTAGTGTGGCATGGCCACCAGGGGCAGTATGTTTGATACTAATGGTCATAGAAAAAAAGAGTTTCACTCAACTACCGATAGTGACTCGGCAATATAATAATAATAATAATTTCCTTTGTATTGTCATTCTTTGTAACAATGTACACAGAACGAAATGTCGATACACCTATAGTAGAGGTGTGCGATCCTGGGAATTTTATCATTGATCATATCCAAGTAAATACATGGTAGTATTAATCGATACTTTCTCTTCATAAATTACATGATTGCTAAATAATTGAGCCCTCCCCTTTTAGTTAATGTTTACAATAAACACACCACAAAGAATTTGGCCACTAAAAGGTTTTTATTTTGTATCAAATAACTACTATTTAAAATCTTACAGTATTCCAACTGTTTCAGAACAAAAGCCAAGAGAGTCAAATAAAAAAGCAGCAAGGTAAAAAATGAATAAATTAAACGGTAGAACCTGCATAGTGAAGGGGCACGGCTTATAAAGGAACAACAAACCAACGGAATATCAATAAGGCATGAGCACAGAATTTATCGCACAATATTCTGAAAAGAAAATCAGAAAGTGCAAATAGTGTAAACTATACAATCTAAAAACATTTAACAGTATTGAAAATAAAATACTTCAACTACAACAACTGTTACAACTGTTACACAGCAAAAGTCAAGAGATTCGAAACAAAAATCTTTAATGCAACAGATAAGCCCTTTTAGATCTGTGCAATAGTGACAACGGATTTACAGTTTGTTTGTTTTCAGGAACATTAATATGTTAACATTTAAATGTTCACTGTACGTTGAACTTTTTGGATGTGTTTATATAAATTTGCCACAGGCATGGAGCATTGTTACACACAATTTCAACATGGTATTGTTTTTTTTCTTCAGTATTTGAGACAAAAGTCCACAGTGTTCATCATTTGATTGGCAGATCATGAAAGCAACATATAAACTGTAGCATAGGAAAACATGTTATTCTCTTACCATACTTTTATTGATAAAGTATATGTTCTGCTAATTTGGAACAAAAGCATCACGAGATAGGTATTCCTCCATTAGGAAAAAAGATAATAAAACAAGAAAGAAATACTGGATGGCTTGACTTGTTGTTAGCTTGCTGATACTATCACTAATTCAATTGGGGCTGGGGTGTTTGCCAAATCAGGATCCTTGATTTCACTTCTACCCTCTCATAGCACTAGATAAATCTGTAATTATGAGAAACAAAAACCTAAAATTGTGAGGTTAAATGAGAAAAAACGTTAACACTGAATCAAAATAATTGTTTTTGTTTTGTTTTTTTGTATTTTACATTATATGATGCTTCCCGGGACTGCACGACAAATACAACATGACCTTGAGTAATGTGACAGTGTCACATTGTATTGCTACACTGTTTCCGTTGTTTTCCACTGTTCTCAGTTCAAGTGAGCTCTAAGCTGGTAGACTATGTTCTTTTTTAGTATATTATTCATTTATGTATTCATTAATGTGTTTATTTATTTATTTTAATAGATCTTTACAAATGCTGCTTACGTGGAGATGATTTATGGTTGAATGAGCACTACTTTATAAAGTATGCACTTTTCGTATTATAATTAGTTATGACTTTTTAAATGAATACAAACCAAACGCTCTCTTCAGCTGCTAGAGGGCAGTGTTGAGTACTGTGTTGAGTTGGTTCAGGTGCAAAGAAGCATTCATTCAACTGTGAAAATAAACCAGTTAACACATTCAATGCCAAAACTGTAAATCTGGCCAGAGTGCCATGGGTATAGTACATGAATTGAATAAAATAAATTAAGGATTAAAATTAGACTTGTTGAAAAACGTGGTTAAGAAAAACTGGGGAAAAAAAAACTTTAAGAAAGCATGTTTGGCCTCCTTTTGGGTCGCATTTTTTGCATTTACTTAAAGGAATGTTATATGACAGTTTTCCTGAACCACAGTATATGAAATAAGTATATGGACTCTTTATATTTGCCAATTCTAACCTTAATGGTAATGTACGCATTGTCTATGTATTAGTAAACAGTATCTCTGATTCATTTGAGCTATGTAGTGTGGATATTAAAAAAAGGAAATTAGACAAAAATTCCTGCGTCAAGAATAACATTGGGATTTTTTTCCCTCGTTGCTTTATTTCAAAACGTTGGTGTGACGGCTCGTCCGATAGACATGCAGGAATTTGACTACGGCAGCCAGAAAACACACAGCAAGGAGAAACAAGTGGGGCAAAGAGGTTGAGTTGTGAACACACATCTTATGGCATTGGGGAGAACTTGTTCAATGGGAGTTTGTTTGTATTTTCCACCTTACAGGAAAATTAGAGGACTACATATTCTAACTACACAGTAATCTACCAATGACGCAGCATCAGCTGCAACATAGGTTCAGTATTTTATCCTAGAATACTTTAACATGGTCTTGGATTTTACCTATGGCCACTCAGTTGTGAGAGAGCTGCTTTATCACTGAGCCACAGCAACCAAATAATGCCCCAAAACATTAGTCTGTACTCCACACAACATTGTGCCGGCAACTGCCTTCATGGTTATATAAGACATCAAGTAACTTGAAATGAGAGCCACTTTTGATGTTCCCAAGCAACTCAAGGCAAATCTGATCTTATTCAGCAGGCGCTCATATGCTTGCATTGCCGCGACTGTAATTTGTTATTGGTGTATATACCGTTTGCCATTTCTGGGGTCAACTCATTTTCATACCTGGGGGAAAGATGATGTTTTTTAAGTTAATAGGATAGGACAATAGGACAATAAATACACATACAAGATGTATGTATACACATTTAATAATAATATAATAATAATAATAATTTCCTTGTATTGTCATTCTGTGTAACAATGTACACAGAACGAAATGTCGATTGCACCTGACCCGTTGTAGCGAGCCGATGCAGCCGCAGCCAACAGAGGGCGCCGCCGACCACTTTTTAAGTCTTAGGAATGACTCGGCCGGGGCGCGAACCACCGACCTCCCAGTCTCAAAGCGGGCGCCTTACCATCCACATATAACTAAATTATTTAATATTTTCATTATAGACTGAACCAATTAAATTTGAATTCGAAGAAAGGAAATGTACTCTTAAAAGGCTAATGAAATAAAAACGCAGTTGAAGTGCAAAGATATTTTAGAAAGGGGGGTTAACAAAGAACCACCAACGCGAATTATCATCACTCGGATTGGAGATAAATTTGAAGCCGATGGAATTGTCCATAAGAAGCATTCCGAAAGACCTCAAACACTGACAAGCCCCACAAAATAAGAAAGATTACTGGAAACGTTGCAAAGAAGTCCACGAAAGTCTTTGCGGCTAGCTAGTCGTGAGGTTGGCATTTTAAAATCATCCGTTCATTGCATCAAGAAACGTCAATGGGGAAGTTACAATCCAAGATTAGTCCATCTTCTTAATGACGATGATTTGGTTTAAAGAGTACAGCATTGCTAATGGTACTTGGAACGATGTAAAGAAGATGCAGACTTTCCCACAAAGATTGTGTATATATATATATATATATATATATATATATATATATATATATATATATATATATATATATATATATATATATATATATATATATATATATATATACAGGACTGTCTCAGAAAATTGGAATATTGTGATAAAGTTCTTTATTTTCTGTAATGCAATTAAAAAAACAAAAATGTCATACATTCTGGATTCATCACACATCAACTGAACTATTTCAAGCCTTTTATTATTTTAATATTGCTGAATTTGGCTTACAGCTTGAGAAAACTCAAAAATCCTATCTCAAAATATTAGAATATCATGAAAAAGTATACAAGTAGGCTATTCAACTAATCACCTGAATCATCTAATTAACTCGAAACACCTTGCGAGGGTTTCCTGAGCCTTAAAAACACTCAGCTTGGTTCAGTAAACTAAATCATAAGTATGGGGAAGACTGCTGATCTGACTGCTGTCCAGAGGACCATCATTGATACCCTCCATCAGGAGGGTAAGACACAAAAAGAAATTTCTCAAAGAGCAGGCTGTTCACAGAGTGCAGTTTCAAAGCATATCCACAAAAAGTCTGTTGGAAGGGAAAAATGTGGCCGGAAACGCTGCACAACCAAGAGAGATGACCGCAGCCTTAACAACATTGTGAAGAAGAGCCGCTTCCAGATTTTGGGGGAGCTTCAAAGACAGTGGGCTGAAGCTGGAGTCCAGGTATCAAAAGCCACAGTTCACAGACGTGTCCGGGAAATGGGCTACAATAGCCGTATTCCCATGGTCAAGCCACTTCTGAACTCAAGACAACGGAAGAAGCGTCTGACTTGGGCTATGGAGAAGAAGCACTGGACAGTTGCAGCGTGGTCCAAAGTCCTCTTTTCAGACGAAAGCAAGTTTTGCATTTCATTTGGAAGTCAAGGCGCCAGAGTCTGGATAAAGGCTGGAGAGGAGCAAAATCCAAGTTGCTTGAAATCCAGTGTGAAGTTCCCACAGTCAGCAATGGTTTGGGGAGCCATGTCAGCTGCTGGTGTTGGTCCACTGTGTTTCATCAAGTCCAGAGTAAATGCAACTGTGTACCAAGAGATTTTAGAGCACTACATGCTTCCATCTGCTGAAAAGCTCTATGGAGATGAGGATTTCATTTTCCAGCATGATCTGGCACCTGCCCACAGTGCCAAAACCACCAGTAACTGGTGCACTGACCATGGCATCACTGTCCTTGATTGGCCTGCTAATTCCCCTGACCTGAACCCCATCGAGAATTTGTGGGGTATAGTTAAGAAGAAGATGAAAGACACCAGACATGAAATGAAATGATCTGCATTTCTATAGCGCTTTTCAAGTCAATGACTTCCCAAAGCGCTTTACATTGTGCTTCACATTTCCTAATAGCGGCCGTGATCTGTGCAGCCATGTAAGGCGCTAACCTGCTTATTGGGGGTATTGGGGGTTCAGTGTCTTACCCAAGGACACTTCGGCATGTAACACGGACAAGCCGGGATTCGAACTGGGATCCCTTAATCCTAAAACGATCGCTCTACCTCCTGAGCTACTGCCGCCCGACCTACAAACGCAAATGAGCTGAAGGCCGCTATCGAAGCATCCTGGGCATCAATAACACCTCAGCAATGCCACAGGCTGATTGCCTCCATGCCACGCCGGATTGATGCAGTAATCCGTGCAAAAGGATTCCCAACCAAGTACTGAGTGCATCAATGGACATTTTCAAATGTTTGATTTAGTTTTGCTGTTATAAAATTATTTTTTTACTTGGTCTGAGGAAGTATTCTAATATTTTGAGATAGGATTTTTGAGTTTTTTTCAGCTGTAAGCCAAAATCAGCAATATTCAAATAATAAAAGGCTTGAAATAGTTCAGTTGATGTGTAATGAATCCAGAATGTATGACATTTTTGTTTTTTTCATTGCATTACAGAAAATAAAGAACTTTATCACAATATTCAAATTTTCTGAGACAGTCCTGTATATATATATATATATATATGTGTGTGTGTGTGTGTGTGTGTGTGTGTGTGTGTGTGTGTGTGTGTGTGTGTGTGTGTGTGTGTGTGTGTGTGTGTGTGTGTGTGTGTGTGTGTGTGTGTGCCAGCACTTAGGCATATTGCAACGATTAACAACATGGAGTCAAAAGGGGGGAAGCATCTCTGTTGTGCATGAAGTGTTTATGGCGCAGCTCTAGGCCAAAGAAAACAAGAACACAAAAAAGATTATGACTGAAGATAAAAAGAAACTGTTCAAGTGTGCATGGGGCTATCTGCTATGGTCATCTCTTCGAAAATGAGCAAAAAAGTGAGGAAAGCGCTTGAAAAATAAGCTCGCCAGCAGAGATGTTATTTTGTTACGTCTGGCAGACACAGAGGCACCTGGGAAATCTGAGCTGACGTCTGATGAAGGGCGAGTGGTGGCGGTGGGGTGTTAGGATGAGCGCCGAGGGGGGCTTTCAGTTTCAGTTGGCCTTGCGTGACTTTCAGTAAGCAATTAGATTATTTGACCAACTTTTTACCGTAAAAAATGTAGAAGACAGCAGGAGAATAACAAAAGACAAGACGTCTTGATTTGAATTCTGGCCTTTTGACTGAGTTGGAGAATGTAATACTGTAGCAATAACGTAATCTAAACGTTATTTATCTTTGGAAAGTAGTTTCTTTTGGTCGGTGTTGAATATTTGCAGATACTGTACAGAATAATAAAAGAGGAGTTGGATGTTGAATGCTCCGTTGAAGTTCTGAAACATCAGTATAAATTGAGGGGCGGATGGCATACCAGAGTGTTGACTAAGAAATTGATTTGTCTTCCAATCTGGCAGTGACGTGCAGTCTTCGGGAGGCTGGTACCCTTACATTTTGAGGATTTTCGAAATCGCTGAATCGTCACTATTTATTACGAATATTAATAATGAAATTAATATGTAACATATTACTGTGCTGAGTGTCTGCAGATGCATAGTGAAGCATTGAATTCCCTTGCCTCATGGCACAGGGCAATAGTGAGACCAAAGATTCTGATGGTGATAGTATTAGCAAGCTATGGACTTTTTTTTATATTAGTGAGAATTACCTATCTACAGGTGCGGGGTTGGCCCCTTTTTCAGCCTGTTAGTTCTCTACCCAAAGCCGGCCCACTTAGCCATAGAGGAGGAATTTCAATGGATGGAATAGCAGCAAACTCTTATGATGCATTTTTATTGGGAAGAAATTCAGATACATGTTCATAAGTTAACAGAAAACACTTTGCCATTTTAATTCATAGGAAATTATATAGACTCTGATTCAGATGAAAACATATTCACCTATGTACAGAATCAGACATCTGAAAATTAAATTTGCCTTCCCAAGAGATTGTTAGGCTTTACATTGAACTCTTATGAAGTAGTTTTATGACACACATTTAGAAGAGGCTACTTAAAAAATCAAAATCCACCTAAGCAAAGCACTGGTCCCTGTACTTTGTTAATGACATTATCATTGTCTGTAGACATGAAAATTTCCTTTTCAGTGTACATCAGCATGAGGGTCTCTACATGTTCCTGAGACAGTGAGCTTCTCAGTTTAGTTTTCACACAACCTGAGTACAGAAAAGGCTCAAAAGGAATTTGTATGCTAGCCGATTTGACATTGCAAGCATCTGCAAGAAGCTTATATTGTGAGGATAACATTTTTTTTCTTCTATTTTAAGTTTTTATTTTCTTCAGCATTTTCCTTTTTCTTAATTTTTCTAAATTTTTCTAAATTTTCCTGCATCTCCTTTTTCCTCATTTTCCTTTTGTTTCTTAAAGCATTTACTTCTTTTTTCTTCTATTTTTGTTTTTAACTCTTTCTGCCTTTTTTATCCTGTTGTTTATTGTTTGATTGTTGTATTATTTTTTTTAGCTTTATTTGTCATGAAAATGTAAGCTTTGAGATCATTTTGAAAAATAAGAAAGAAATGATATGGCTATGGCACGGCGGATAAGTGGTTGGCGCGTCCGCGGCACAGTTCTGAGGTCATGGGATCAAATCGAGCTACCAGCCTTCCTGTGGGGGATTTGCATTATTGGCCGGTCCAAATTGTCCCTAGTTGTAAGTGAGTGAGTGGTTGTCTGTCTGTGTGCCCTGCGACTGGGTGGCAACCAGTTCAGGGTGTCCCCTGCCCGAAGACAGTTGTGATAGGCTCCAGAACCCCCGTGACCCTACTGAGGATAAGCGGTGCAGATAATGGATGGATGGATGGATGGATGGATGGATGGATGGATGGATGGATGGATGGATGGATGGATGGATGGATGGATGGATGGATGGATGGATGGATGGATGGATGGATGGATGGATGATACAGCTATGCTATCAGGAGTAGTACTAAACAGTTGCTCACTGTTGCTTCGGACGCTCTATTTGCTCCACGTGTGTTACATGAATACCGTAACTATTGTGGGTGTGGTTTAGCACTCTGTTGGGTCCAATAACTTTATTTTCTTTCTTATCACGTAAATCTAGCAACTCTGAAACTCGGAATTATTGCGAACAAAATTTTACTGATGACATATAATTGAGTGTTGGCATGCATACATACACTACGGGATTACCATAGTCAACAAACACCATGCTTAAAAAGCTACCACAGACACGTCTCAAAAACAGTATTTTGAAGCAGCAAAAAGTCAAATAAGATGAAAACAAAAGGAAATTGTAAGTACTCTCCGTAGAAAATTGTTATCAGTCTTGTGCGCATGTTCTGACATTGGCAGATGATTTCTGCTCATTTCAAGCATTATTTGTATTATTTATCGAGGGAACCAAAAGAAAATGTAATAAAACTTAAAAGGAAATAACAGGTTGAAGTCTAATCCAAACAGTAAAATGATTAACCGAAATAAATAACCCGTTTTACCTCTTCTGCCACACTGATCATAAATGAAAAGAAAAACGTAATTTTGTCATTTTAGGAAACATACAAATTTACGGTTTGAAAAGCAGGAAACTTGAGCTTTGAATCAATTTCTAAACATTTTTGACGAACAGTGTGCCTCAGATGAAAAAAATAAGTGTGCATTGGCCTTGAAAAGTGTTTAACGTTTAACAATTTGAGTAGCAATGCTTTTGCCATTACTGCCATCTAGAGTCCGAGAGTATGAAAAGCGCTTCATAATGGTTTCCGGAACAACATCAGATCTTGTGTCTTCTAAAATGGTCCCCATTATATGAGATTAAGCAGGGGCGATTTTAGGTTCAGAGCTTTGGGGGTCATGAGCACCCAGAATCTGGTGTGGGCAAACTACGGCCTGCGGGCCAAACGCAGCCCATCAGACTTCTTCATCCGAGCAGCCGAACTAAAATGGTTAAAATATAACGAAGCTATCCATCCATCCATTAACTGCACCGCTCTTCCTCAGTGGGATCACAGGGATGCTGGAGCTCAACCCAGGAATCTCTGGGCAGTGGGCAGGGGACACCCTGAAATGGTTGCCAGCCAGTCGCAGGGCACATAGAGACAGACAAGTCACTCGCTCAGTCACACCTCGGGACAATTTGGACCTGCCAATTAACCTGACATGCATGTTTTTGTAATGTGGGAGGAAACTTGAGTTCCCGGAGGAAACCCACACACGCACGGAGAGAACATGCAAACTCCACACAGTAAGGCTGGTAGATTTGATTCCATGACCTCAGAACTGTGCCACGGACGCGGTAATCATTCAGCTGCCATGCCGCCCATAATAAAGAGATATAAAATAGTCAATATAGTACTAGTGATAAAACTGTGTCCCCATTGTCGTTTTGTGTGTCTGCAACGAAATGACTAACAAACTAAATATGAAATTCAGCTCAATAAGAGTCAAGTCAAGTCAAGTCATTTTTATTTGTATAGCCCTAAATCACGAAGAGTCTCAAAGGGCTTCACAGATTAATACATTATATTACACTGACTATTTTTCAGCCGACGAAAAGAGTAGGTTATTCATATGCTATGGAGTAGAAGTGAGTTTTAAGCTTAGATTTAAACATTTCCACTGAGTTTGCAGATCGGATCTCAGGGGGAAGAGCATTCCACAGCACCGGTGCCCGGATGGAGAACGATCTCGAACCAGCAGAACACTTCTTTGCTCTTGGGATCACCAGAAGACCGGCACTCTCAGATCGTACACTTCGGACCGGGAAATAGGGTGAAACCAGATCTGAAAATAAGAGGGAGCAAGTCCATGTATGATTTTGTATAATATTAAGAGAACCTTGAAATCACATCTAAGGCTAACTGGGAGCCAATGCAGGTTAGCCAAAATCGGTGTTATGTGATCGTACTAGGGATTCTATTACTTAATTTATTACTTTGTCTTCATTCTGATCAGACAAAAATCTATAGAAATACTACAAAAATACTACTGCAGTAATACTATGATATAAAAATACTATTATAGAAATATTACAAGAAAAATACTACAAAAATACAACTAAGTTAATATAGAAAAAAAATCTTGAGAAATAATGCAAAGATACTAGTCTGGAAATATTTCAAAATACTTCTACAGAAATACTACTATACATTAACACTATAAAAGAAAATAGTGCTACAGAAATATTACGACAGAAATACTACAGACATACTACAAAAAATCTACTATGAAAATACTACAAAAATAATACTGTAGCAATATTTCAAAAGACTTACAAAAAAAAGTACAGTTACTTCAAAATACTTCAATAGAAATACTACAAAAATCTGACCACAGAAATACTACAGAAATACACCTAAAGTAATACTGCAAATATACCACCGATACTCTACAAAGATTCTACTATGGATATAACACCAAAATACAACATAAAAAATAATATTGAAACCCCCCCAAAAAATACAACTAAAGTAATACTGAGAAGACTGTAAAAAAAATAAACCGACAGAAAATACTAAAAATACTACAGAAATACTACAAAAATACAACTACAGTCATACTAGATATATTACAAAAATTCTATCATAGAAATACTACAAAAATACTACAGCAGAAATACTACGATGTGATGCTAAGAATCAAATGGACTGAACCATTTCAAGGCAATGGAGTATTTATTACCCTGCGCTGTTTACATTTTTGATCTGTTTTACTTTTTTTATTTTTATTTAGCATTTTTCACGATATTTAAGCCTATCCTGTCCTTTATTGAGAAAAAGAAAGTTTTTTAAATGGTATAATTTTTGGGCCTAAAGTCTATTGTTCCTGTAGTTCAGGTTTTCATATCCAACTATGAACGTCAACCAATTAATTCCAATCAAAATAACAGTGAACGCTCTTATCAAACACACGCAGCATGAAAATAAACATTTGTTTATTTGCCATGATTTTTTATACAAACAGCAACAAGATTCACAACATTTCATTTGAGATCATCAAACACAATCATTAAAATTGCATATGTCATTTTGACAGTAAACATGTTTAAAAGCACTGATGTGAACATGCCTGAAAATGATTCGGCCTCCACAAAAGGCTCAGATTGCACAGATAGAGCGGAGTGTGTAAAAAGATAAAGAAAGCGGACAGCAGTAAATGCACAAATCATGCCCAAGATTTCCCACACTTTGACGACTCTGACGCTATTGGGCGTCCTTATTTCTTCTGACAGTAAAGTGGATAGTTGGCACACGCCTTCTTCATGTCAGTGAGGAAGGCGGGAACGCCGCTCTAGTGTCCATGAAAACAAAACACGTAAGCCAAACGGCAAGTTAAAGGAGGAAACAAAAATGCTAATTCTTTTTAATAATATAAATGAGGAAAATGCATTTTCTAAAAAATGTTGGCTTCCGACATTTGTTAATGTGTCCCTCCTCACCTTGGCTGCCCAGTTGATGAGCCAGGTTGGAATCATCCCACCCGGATTGTCAAAGTAATTCATGAAAACTGCAAAGTGAAACAGGGCACAATTAATAATTGGTCATTATCAGAATCGTTATTGTGTTAACCCTGGATGCATTCAAATATAGTCTCTGCAGTATTCATATTCATCTAGATCAGGTGCCGTGAAAAAGTATTTGCCCCCTTCCCGTTTCTTGTGTTATGGCATAATTATTTGTGGGCGGCAGTAGCTCAGGAGGTAGAGCGCTCGTCTTGGGATCAAGGGATCCCAGTTCGAATCCCTGCTTGTCCGTGTTACATGTCGAAGTGTCCTTGGGTAAGACACTGATCCCCTAATACCCCCAATAAGCAGGTTAGCGCCTTACATGGCTGCAAGGCCGCTATTGGGAAATGTGGAGCACATTGTAAAGCGCTTTGGGAAGTCATTGACTTGAAAAGCGCTATATAAATGCAGATCATTTCACTTCATTTCATTTCCATACCTGTCAACCTCCACAGCTCCATGCCCTTACAAACTGTCGTATTTTCCCTTACAAAATACAAAATAATCTCACACTATTTTTTTTTCAAACGTGTTTATTTGTGTAGGTAACATGTTATATTGTCCATGTGTTACGTTATATCATATATATTGTTAATTAACATTTTGTTTTAAGATCCTGAGTTGCTCGACATGAATGAGGTTTATTATAACAAAAAGTTCAAAAATTATGTAGCTTGGACGTTCACTGTAGAAGAAAAAAATACATGCAAATATAATTAAGTAGAATACTACAATTTCTTATTCAAATTATGAATTCCTTTTCTGCACTAAATTATAGTTGGTACTACTGATTAAGGGGATAACCACAAACGAGTCTTTTTTTCATTTTGTCATTTTATACTTCCTTTTTTTATTAACTTCTTTATACAACATAATAATTCGGAATATAATGCATCAAAGCAAGTGAGCTGTTTGAGAGCCGGCTCTCTTTAATGAGTCCAGCCGAAAACGCCGGTTCTCTAAAAAGAGACAGACTTCCTTTCACTACGTCAAACCGCTCGCTTCGTTTGCAACAAAAAAAAAACGATACCGAGATAGAAGCTACCGCGGAGAACCCATTTGACTTGATTGATTTGCAGTTTCGTGATAGTCGTTGTATACCGGATGGTACCCATAATTGACAAATTTGCGTTTTTCCGTACAGATTTTCCCGTACGTCGTACATGTCTTAAAATGCATAATAAACGTACTCTGTATGGCAAAAACGTACAGGTGGACAGGTATGATTATCACTCACAAAAGAGAATACATGTCTGGCGACAAGAGTCGACAATTTCTATTAGCGATTTTTGTCGACAAGGACAACTATTCGTTGCAGCCCTAGTATAGACAAAATGAAATAAATATCTTGTTTCCTCCCAGCCCTATTGCCAATTTTCTTTGCATCCCAACGCAGCCCATGATTCAGAAAGGTCATCTACCCCTGATCTAGATCATCTTAAAAACTTTGACTTTCCACGTTCTATTGAATGAAAAGTTCATGACAACTTACAATCCAAACATTTTCAAAATAAAATTGCACTGATTGGCAGGTCATTTGAGCACATACCTCCCCAAATTGTTCGCAACATTGTGAAGCTTTTACAATAGATCTTTTTATAATTTTTTGGCCTTACCCTTGGTCCCCATGTCACCGTCAGCCTCCATGGCTACCATCTGCTTGTAATCTTTGACCCTCAGCACGCCGTTCTTCTCCGGGTACGGCGTCTCAGGTGAGCTTTTTGCCAGGATGACCCAGATCTTCCTACCGTCCACATCCAACAAGCGGCTCTCCCTTACGTACAGATACTAAAAAGGGGCGGACAGCGCGTTAAGGAAAATTCCCCACGGTCGAGAAGACGCGAGGGAGCGTGGGTTGCTTTTCAGGGTAAGGATACGTCTCTGTTGGACAGAGGGAAGGGGTACTTGACCTCCCAGTAAATCGCCGACTGGCCGTCAACTTCCTTCTCCTGCAGTTCTGACAGGCATAAAGGTGGCAGTAAGTTTAACTCAAGAATTAAAGTCAAAGACAGCTGATGGACTGTGTGGGACACTTGCAAAAGAAAGACTGAACTAAGGACGCCAGTCCATAATACGCACTCGGTCCAATTACTCCGTTTCCTAATGCATTACTAGGAGAGAAACTCAAAGGGACTTTGTATATTATTTAGCGCCTCCTAATATGTTGATATGGCCAAACGCAGAAACAGCAGAGAACATTCGAGATGTGGATATATTATTGAAGACCAAGCTACTGAAGTGAAGCAATTTGGATTTTATTCAAAATGCAGCTAAAGTATATATTAATACAAGCAAAAGGGAAAGTAGATAATGGACACCAGAGGCATATTTCCTTCTTATATAAGATGACTTTGAGCTTTGACTTGCTGCAGGTGTTATTCAAATAACTATTATTGAGGTTTGCCGTGGTTACGAACTGCAATGTGATACGTTTTTATTATTGTCGTTTGAAAGGTAAGGAGAGAAGATCAGTCATCCAGAAAGGATTCCGTGTAGATCCACTGCTCCTCCGTATTGAAAGGAGCCAGTTGAGGTGGCTCGGCATCTGATAAGGATGCCTCCTGGACGCCTCCCTCGGGAGGTGTTACGGCCATGTCCCACCGGCAGGAGGCCCCGGGGACGACCCAGGACACGCTGGAAAGACTATGACGCCTCGGGATCCCGTCGGATGGGCTGGAGGAAGTGGCTGGGGAGAGGGACGCGACCCGATCCCGGATAAGTCAAGTCAAGTCATGTTTATTTGTATAGCCCTTAATCACAAAGAGTCTCAAAGGGCTGCACGGATCCAAGACTATTGCAAACTACGGACTATTATGACACAATGCCCTTACATTGTCAACATAAAATATAGGTTATTCATATGCTATAGAATAGAAGTGTTTTTTTAAGCTGAGATTTAAACATTTCCACTGAGGTTGCAGATCGAATCTTAGGGGCCAGTCACACAGACATTTACGGCTGAATCACGGCCAGAAATTTCAGCCTTCGAGGCGGACGCTATTGGACGCATTGAGTTCGCCATTCAGACGAGATACAGCGGTGCTTAACACGAGGTCGGAAATTCGCGCGCGGGTGGCAGCGCAAATTTGTTTTGCGCCGCTCAATTCTTCATACCGTGGGTACACAGCCTTTCACGAGCGTATTAAGGCTGAACCACGGCCAGAAATTTCTGGCCGTGAAGCAGATGCTGTTGGGCGCTGTTAGACGTCTTGAGACCGCCATATAGACGAGATAGAGCAGTGCTTTACTCGCGGTCGGAAATTTTCACGTGGTTGGCCGCGTTCAAAACTTTTGAGCTGCTCAAAAGTTTGAGCACGTCTTAAACCGCGTGCCGCACACGTGGTCAACACGAAGTAATGACGCGGAAATGACGCGGAACGACGTGCTCTGGCCGCGGCCAGGGCGTGGTTAAACATGGGTAGGACGGGAAATTTCAGCGGGTAATCGTGGGTGGAGCATGGTAATAGCATGTTCTGCGCCTGTATCGCGGTGTTTTTACGTGAAATTAGCGTGTTACGCGTGTGACAGTCAAACGCCTTTCTCCGCGTATATACAGCGCGATTTGCCGATCACACGTCATTTGTGCTCGTGACGTCAAGGGGGTGAACATGGATCCCCGTCAGCGTAGTTTCTCTTCATTTCGAATAAATCTTTCGGTGCATTCGCAGCAATGCTTTAATTCTGGGACCTTAGCTTCGCCTTTTGGTTGAGAGTAAGAGTCCCGGCTCCTAAGCCCTGTACCGTATTATGAACTGGTCGATAATGGATAATGAATAAAGAAGATAGAACAGTCACCGTTGGGGCGTTGGGGCGTTGGGGCGGTGGGGGGTGTTGCGTAGGAGTCGGATTTGGGCACAACACCGGCTCGGGAGCTTTTATACCCGTGGTCCACACGAGAAAATGACGCAGAAATGACGCGATGAGGAAGCGGAACAGTCGCCGGCGTCTGTTTTGCGGGCATACCACCGATGAACAGCGGGTTAGCCAATTTTGCGCATTTTCCATCCCGGGCAACCACGGGCAAAAAAAAACCGCAAAATTTTAGCCGTGATTCAGCCGCAAATGTCTGTGTGACCGGCCCCTTAGGGAGAAGAGCACTCCACAGCACCGGGGCCCAAACGGAGAACACTCTCGAACCTGCGGATCTCTTCTTGGCTCTTGGGATAAGCTAGAGATAGTGGGTGGATGGAATTCTGGTTTATCATTCAATAATTAATCAGATCATTTGGGGCCAAAAAAAAACACCTTTTTGGGGGTTGGATGTGGCCTGTGGACTTTTGACTTTGATATATGTTATTTAGAGCAACCAATGATGCGTATTGTTTGGATAGATAGTTTTAAAGGGAAAGTATTAGTAGTAGTAGTATTATTTAACCAGTAAATGTGTCTCTGAGAAGAAGCACAGGGCAACTTTTTGCAAGCCTTGGCATTTTGGTAAGATTACTATGCTCTTTATTTTTATTTGAGCCATAGCTAAGCAGTATTTCTACTACTATACTATGTAATATTACATCCATGCCTTATTGTTTATACAGTGTGAATAATTTTACCTAAATGATTATAAAATATATTACTAGCAAGCATTACGCATAAAATGCTTTAATGAAGACTTAAGTTAAAAGTTTGTCAGTTTTAATGTAACTTTCGGTCATTATTTATATATTAATTGCTGCGACTTTAAATATTGGATATGATTAATTTATTTACAATAAATTACATGTAACTATGGAAACAAGTACAATCTATTTCATGTGGGGGAGCAAACCCCTACACAAAAAAACTGGCCTGGAAACAGATGGGCGTCGCCCAAGACACACCAAAGAGAGTGGTGCCCCTATGACCTTGGGAGTTAAAGGATCCGTGAGCTGTGAGTAGTAAAAAAAACTTGATTACTGTATATTCTGCACTCTAAGGTGCACCGGATTATAAGGCGCACCCATAAAAATAGTCCTTTGACATTTACTTTTCATATATAACGCGCAATAGACGATAAGGCTCATAGATTTAAAGCCACTGTATAATTAGTGTGTAGATCACAACACAGGAGGTGAATCGAGATAGAACGATATATAAATAAACGCAAAAAGAACGATGAGGGAAACAGCTCTTTGGTGTAGCTAATTATAAATCAAACTTTAGGTTTATTCATTTATTTTATGGTGAGTTTCTGTTCTATTAATTCTCGAACATTCCATTTCAAGCACCATGAGTAAAGATACTGTGATAGTGAGAAAAAACAGAATGCCTCTGCGTTTGTTATCTGTCTCACTTATGATCTAGTGGATAAGTGTCCAGGCTCTCACCTCTGCTACCCAGGTTCAATTCCCGTTGCATACGATATTTTTTATTTAGGTCAGCAACGTTTTTCGATTGATCGATCGTTCGGTAACATACCCCCGTATAAATACAGTGCAGACGCTCCCCTTCTTACGACAATTCGACTCACGAAAAACGGGAGATACGATCATTTTTCTGGGATGTCGTAAACAACCTGGAAATTGCTGTAAGTTAGATTTTGTATTTTGTGCACCTTTTTCCGATTACAGGATATTACTGTAGTGCTTCTTTCCGCCCCTACTGGCATGTGACGCTGTGAGAGGTCACCCAGCATTCACCCCGAAGAAGAAATCTGGCTTGCTCTTCCTAGTTCATGTGTAAACATTCTATAATGTATCTCCAGCGCGCTAAGAACTTTGACATTTTTATTGTTTGATATCTCGTGCAGCAATTCAATATAGTTGGTGTAAAGTGTAAGGAAGAGGCGAGCCGTTTCTTTTGAAACGAATGTGGTATAAGAAAGCTTGATGCGGTTGAGAAAATGGTTGGATCGCTTTTTTTTGGCCACTCTCTACCACAGAGGAGGAAGTCGCCTAACTCTTGAAGCTCATCTTCCAAAAGTAAAACTTAACTTTATTTTATGATATGTCTACTTTTTAGTATAAAACAATACAGGTTACTTATTCAAGCCTTAAACATACTTAGATAATCCCTAAACATACAAAATATAGCACTGAAGCAACTTACGAACAAATTCAACTTACAAAAGCTCATCCAGGACCTATCTGGTTCTTAAGTGGGGCAGCGTCTGTATGTACAGTAATCCCTCGGTTATCGCGGTTAATGGGGACCAAAACCACCCGCGAAAAGTGAAAATCCGCGAGGTAGCGACGCCCCTTCAAAAATGCTTACATTTAAAAAATATATATATTTTTTTATTATTCCATTTTTTTTTTTTTTAGACCCGGTTAATGAGGACCAAAACCACCCGCGAAAAGTGAAAATCCGCGAAGTAGCGACGCCCCTTCAAAAATGCTTAAAAAAAATGATTTTTATTTTTTTATTTTATTTTATTATTATTATTTTTAAGACCCGCGAAGCTCTGGACCCGCAAACGTGGAACCGCGAAGTAGCGAGGTCCCACTGTATTTCCAATATTTCTTTTTTGATCACGAGTACTGTAACGCCATATTAATCAAATTGAATAACTCAACTGTCGATACAACATTGTGCGTTACTCTGCTACTTATTAAAAGCATACCATGAATTATATCATCCTCTGATTTTTAACTGTCTCAAGCACAGTGTACGAAAACTGAATTTCTTCTCATGGATATATTTTGCCTACCGTATATACAATAATCTAAGCAACAATAAAATAGAATACGGAAATAGGGGGCGACAGTTTATATGTGCGTATTTGATTGTGTGTCACCAGTAGCGAATGGCAGGCAGCCCATGGGGAGGGTGCTAGAATATACAGGCACAAGAAAATCAATGGGACAAACGTGAGCACAGAATTTAAGATAAAAGTCCAATTTTGGTCTTTGTATTTGTAAAATTATCCTTCAGATACACGAAGCCTGGAGAAAAAAAAGAAAAGTGGAGAATGAGATCTTCGAGTGGTTTGAAGCCTTCAAACAAAATGGATAAGCGTTTGTTTGCAAGGTCTCAAGATTGCATGAGACAAGAAATGTAAAGGGTTTCAATACTTCCTCAGATGGGTGTAGATGTTTTCATCAATTAATTTTACCATGTGGCTATCTAAAGCAGTTTTAGCGGGTCTGCTTCGATGCAAGTATAAACGGAAATTTGTGTCCAGTTAGTTACTATCGGAGTAGCATGCTAATTTTGGCTCAGTAATCCCGGGAATAACAGAATTAGTTTTTAAATGAAGAACTAGTAACGGTAACTCCGACTTAACATTTTAAATCATGCCAATTATATTTCCACAACTGTATGAACAAAATAACATTTCAGTGTCTTAAAAGCAGCAGTAGAAAGGAAGACAAGGTAACAATTGGAGCATCTACGTCTCAAAAAGGCTACGAGGCACGCTCACTACATCTTACCTGCCACTTCCTGCAGATGGGAACAAAGACAGAAAAAATGCCAACAGTTGAGTTGGAAATCATGCAATCGTTTTAGAGGGAAGTCAGCGCTGGAGGGTGGCCTAAAGTTACCTTTGACGTAGGAATCCCAGTGCTTGCGATAGGCAAGGTCCATGTAGACGTCGGCGCAGAGATCCACCTTGCAGTCGCTAAGGGAGCCAAACACTTTGTACTCGTAAAGACCCGTTTCCTGAAAACAAAGGGTGTGATAGCCGATTTAATGAATCACTGTTTTTACAATGGCAGCACGGCGACACAGTGGTTAGCGCGTGTGCGGCACAGTTCTGAGGTCATGAGATCGAACCTCCTGTGTGGAGTTTGCCTGTTCTCCCCATGCTTGCGTGGGCTTCCTCCCACATTCCAAAAACATGCATGTTAGGTTAATTGGCTGGTCAAAACTGCTCCTAGATGTGAATGAGCGAGTGAATAGTCTTTCTCTGTGTGCCCTGCGACTGGCTGACAACCAATTCAGGGTGTCCCCTGCCAACTGCCCGAAGACTGCTGGGATGGGCTCCAGCACCCTCGCGACACTACTGAGGATAAGCGGTGCATATAATGGATGGATGGATGGACTTTTTTACAGTGTAAATACAAATGCACTTTATCAATGAAAATATTTTCTAAAGTATATTAGTTGTGCGCGCATTGTTTAGGTTTGTTTTTATAGCAGACCATATCCGATTTAGCCTAACATCCAATGACCGAAGGACGTCTCGTGCAAGCATTAGTAGGTATCAAATGTTTAGTATCAAGAATTGCCTATGACAGTGTCTGTCAATTGTAGGGTGGGGACCCAAAGTTTGGGCCTTTTATTCAGTGGGTCGTGGGCTTTTCCTTGGCAAAATAAGGCTAAGAATAAGTAAAAATAAAAACAAAGGGTCAATTAAACTCCTTAACAGTTGATGACCAAAATGCCCTACCCAAACTTTTCTACCTCGTTTGGGCAATCGTCGAGTTTGAGAGGGACCAATTCTCGATTTATTGTGATTTGGTTGGTTTTACTTCTTTTTTCTGACCATAATCATGGGTCCCAAGAAAGGTGGTGATAAGAAGGAAACGCGGCAAACAGTGACAGCAAGGATTGAGTCGAAGAAGGAAACGATTTTAAAATACAAAATCGGTGTACAAATGTCTGCCATTGAAGCGCAGCCGATAATGGTATAGTAATGATTTTTAACAGTATATTCATCTTTATCGACTACTAAATTAAATACTTATTGATGTTTTGATACATGTTTTCTATATTTTCTGAATCTCTTTTAGTATGAGACTATTTTAAAGCAGTTTTAAGGGGTCGCTTATATGCGGTACAGGCATATGTGCTAGTATATGCAGAACTTGAAGTGGCTTTGTTTTGCTGGTCTTTTTTTTAAATAAAGGTGAATATTTTCTACCATCTCTGCTTTAAACTGCACAATCCTTTCATTGGATACATTTGAGAAGTGGAATTTTAATTTAATACAAGTTAATTTTAATTAGGGTGGAATTGTGGGTCCTGAAGTCAGGCCAGTTGAGAACCAGTGAGGTACCATTATTGGTCTGAGAAAGTGGCTTTGAGAAATATTTTTTCTGTGCATAAAATAAGACTCAGGGTTACATTAAAAAACTGATGTCAGAGTTCAAAAAGTTATTTTATCAACGTGGAAAAATATGAAAGCTACAAGTGATAAAATGTGCATTTTACAATGTGATACTCATTATTTCGAAACCAAATGGCTTTTCCCCAGAATCAGTATTGTCACACGCCGCTGCACTTCAGTGCTGAGGTCATCTCAGAAAGTGGGACGGTGCTTTACACCAAAAATCAACAGCGACCAGAAGATGAAGGTGCTGTATTTGAGTCGGATTAGGAGGCCTCGGGGTACTGCTAACCCTGGATACCAGAATTATCTGTTAAATGCGGGGGGAGCAAACCCCTACCCGTATAAACGATCTGGAAAGGGATGGGTGCTGCCAGGCTGTATTTGCCCAAGATACACCACAGAAAGTGGTGCCCCAATGACCCTGGTTGTTAAGGCATCCGTGAAACGTGATCCTGATTACAGCAGTTAGTGTTTTTTTTATACAGTGTTAATAGAGACACAAAGGTGAAGATAATGCTCCTGTTTTCAGTGTCCGCTGGGCTAAAATTATATTTTAATATGGTCTCCTTCTGTGTTTACTGGTCTTGACTGCATCCCTGTTGTATTGCTGCTAATCCCAAAGAGCATGACTCGGATTAAAAAGAGAGATTATTTTGTTATCCGGTGTGACGTCGAAGGCAAGGATATGGTGAACACAGATGGCAACCATTCACCGCTGCCGTTTTGCACTTAAAGGCACAGTGTGTAATATTTAACCACTGGGTGTCACAGCATTGCATCATGACACTGAAAACAAGTGCTACAAAATAAATGCAGACTAAAAGTTACGGAGACTCAGTCTGACTGAAGAAAAAAAATGCATCATACTCTTCTCATTTCCTTTGCTCCACCTTCTGTGAAGAAAGAAAAGGAAAGAAAAGTGGAAAAAAGAAAAATTGTGAAAAAAGAAAGTACAGTACAGGAAGAAGACAATAAAAAAGAAGGAGAAACGAATTATTTTCAATGTAATGAGCCACTAAAAGCTAAGTGTCGCCATGCTTCTCGGTTTGTTTGGGTGACTTCCGCTGTTTGACTAACGGCATACACAAGCCTATCACAGTCATGCACACAGTCAGACACGCCCACCCAACACACACACACTTACACACATTCTCACAACCATTTGCTGTCTGCTGCAAAACACAATGTACAACAAGTTGATATCAATGACAATAAAGAAAAATAAATCAAAATAAGTAAGTAGTATAAAGTAAGTAGAAGTTAGTAAGTAGTAGTAAGTAGTGCGTATTTTCCTTTATTTCTACGACTTTATTTCGTCGTAGTAGTACATTACTTGAGCCGTTAGATAAGTCGCAAACCAGGAAATGTCTACATGCCAAATTCTTCAAATAATTATTTTAAGGGTTGATTCTAGTCATATTATTTATGCATATTCTAAATATTTGCAAACTATATAACATCACCCGAAGGATGTGCAAAGATGATTCAAAATTTGAAATCCGAATAAAAAATCGACAGGCCTCATTACTATTTTGCAACCAAAGGCAAGATTGTAATAAACGTATTTCCTGAAATTATTACATAGATTATGTATAAAATATATATGTTTTAAAAAACTAAATTGGCTTACTCAAAGTGTTGTCTGGTAACTGCAAGGCATTCGGGTGTGACATTTCTACAAGGGAGCAGATTTTAGCAGCACCAGGCTGTACTTGCCCAAGACACACTAGGGGAAATGGTGTTAAGGGATTCAAACAACCAACCTATCAATCATATGGATGCTTATTGTCTCATGTAAGTTTTAGTTTAGGGGATGCTGTCATAATAAACTCTAGTCTGTTTAAGTCTGTGGTCAGTGCAGTCCTTTGAGACTTCTTGTGCTTAAGGGCTTTACAAATAAACATAACTTGACTAGGGCCCCATTTCATGTAGTGTGTCTTGGGCAAGTACAGCCTGTCGGTGCCCATCACACTGTCCCTTTGAGATTTGTTGCTTTATTCGGCAAAATCAACGATCCTTACGAGTACACAAACAACGTGCTAATATTCACAACTAGATGTCACAATGTCCCTATTCGCTGTGTGTATCAGAATTTTAAATTAGATTTACTGATGCGACTTAGATCTTCATGTCTCTATTTCGTTTATGCATAGTCAACCGGTCTTTTCAAGAAAATTATTTTATGAATGAAATGATTATCTGATTTACATTCAGGCAAAAAAATCGATCGTGCATTTTCTGCGAAGGGAAAGAGTTAATTTGGAGTGTATTCAACTGGCTAAGGTGTCAATTAAAAAGAAGAAAATATTAATGTTACGCTATTGTTACTACACTTTCGGTGCAGTGTTTACGGTCATGAGGCAATGTATGACCCGGTAGGAAACGGCGGTTCCGGGTTTGGAACCTGCTCGAGAAGTCTGTAAATGTTGACGCCGCAGGTTTCGGTAAAAAGCTGCCATCCTCCTTCCAGTTGAGGCTCGTCCAATTCTTTGCAGGCTGCCCAAAATTCGTCTTCTGTGAAGCGCTGCGACGACATTATGGCTACTGGATGGAAAGCGCTGCCTGTAATAACTAGGACTTCCGCTCTTAAGCACCAAAATAAGACTCAGGCGCATCTTATAAACCAGTGGTGTCAAACTCATTTTAACTCGGATGCCACACGATAGAACAAACATTCTCTCGGGGTCAGACTGGTAGATTAGAGAGAAAGAAAAAGAGAAAGAAAGAAATAGGAGAAAGAGAGGGGGAGAGAAAAAGAGAGTGGGACATAGAAAGAGTGAAAGGGAGAGAGAGAGAGAGAGAGAGAGAGAGAGAGAGAGAGAGAGAGAGAGAGAGAGAGAGAGAGAGAGAGAGAGAGAGAGAGAGAGAAAAAGAGAGTGAGACATAGAAAGAGTGAAAGGGAGAGAGAGAGAGAGAGAGAGAACAAAAGAACTAAGTGAACTCCATTCAAGACGGCCGAAGAAGCGACGTTGGCGTCTGTGTGCAGCCTCCTTCTCAAGTCCTTTAGGTTTTTCTTCTTGGCCCACGTCTCCCCGTAAGATGGCGTCTCGGATCCTCCCATGGGCGTGCCAAGCTGTTGCTCTCCGCCCAACGTTCTCACAACACAGCACCTAGACAAAATATTATATTTTGACCACTTTCTGACCGTTTTTTTGTCCTCCGAGACTTTCTCGGCTGGATTGCTTTCCGTCATGAACAACGACCCAAAAAAAAAAACACAAAAATCTACTCAACAGGGTCCTTCTGTAAAGTTGTGATTTGTAATCTAGAAAGAAACGAAAAATAGCAAGCATTTATGTCGTAGTAGTTAGGTTTCCGTTAATTTAGTTAATTCATAGATGTGTATTGTTTGCATTAAATGTAATTTGCAGTCAATCGTATAAAATCCTTTATAGTCAAATGTATAAAATCCTTCAAGGTGAGTAGCTCGCGAAAAACCTCTGGTGATGAAGAGCTTGTTGTCTTGAGAAGAATGTCTGAATATGAGGCACGTGTTGTCTTGAAAAGAGTACATCGACAATCCAGCAACATGAAGTGTAGTATATATAGAAGAGAGCGGCAGATGATGATTGGGAACATCTGGGAGTGTGGAGAGTGAGCTAGAGATAGAGAGAGAAAGAGAGAGAGAGAGAGAGAGAGAGAGAGAGAGAGAGAGAGAGAGAGAGAGACAGAGACAGAGAGAGGGAGAGGGACTGAAAAATGGGTAAATGCCGCCATCTCGGTGGAGGGAAGGGACTGCGGGTGCCATAACCATGACATTTTGACTTGCTTGACATTAAAGTTCCTTTTTATAAAAAAGTTCAAAGTTTAAATGAGTTAAAAGTTCACTCTAGTGTAAAAAAATCATCTTATACTTAAGTAGAAATAGATTTTAGACTGTGGTGATTTACCACCCCAATTTGGAATTATTTAATAAATATTCACGGATAAAATCTAATTACATCACATCAATCAGTTATTTTTTAGGCCAGCAGAGAGGGTTTTGAAGGCCTTGACGACCCACCACTGACATATTAAGACTTTTTTTCCCCCGTCTATTTTTGTTTAATTCTTTTTTCTGTATGTACAACAGTGGCAGGTTCGAGACCTTGAAATTAGGCGTTTCAAATTTGAATATGGGCGGCAAGGCTGATGAGTGGTTACCGCTTCCATGGCACAGTTTTGAGGTGATAGGTTCAAATCAAGCTACCAGCCTTCCTGTGCGGGGTTTGCATGTCCTCCCTGTGCTTGCACATTCCTAAACATGCATGTCAGGTTAGTTTGCCAGTGCAGATTGTGCTATAGATGTGAACAAGCAAGTGAGTGTTCTGTCTCAGTGTGCCTGGTGAGGATAAGTGGCACATGCTTCCCCTCATTCTTTCAGTTAACATATTTTACAAGAATTATATGTTCAGGAAAATAACTATGGACAAAAATAATTTAAATATACCTTCTTCGGCGTTTTCGGCATCCTACTATACCCCCATATACACGCAAGCAAGCGCGTTTACGCTAGCTAGCTGAGCTCTTATTTTGAAGCCCAAATGTAAACTTTGTTTTTCCGATGCTGCAAAGTTATATAAACGCTCTTCCAAGCATTAAAATTCTTCCTTTTTTAAGTTTCAGAATACAGTACATATAAAAATTACTCATTCTATTCGTATAATATAATAAATGCAAGCACATCTTTAAGCCCTGAATAAAATACAAAATGAACACTGTGACATGTTTTCAGAGGCGATGTTTTTCACCAGGCAAACCAGGCATTTGCTCAGGGTCCTCGCTAGGTGGCGACAGAGTCAAAATTTGCATTGCAGTTGATGGAGGTTTTAAGTGAAGAATTGGAAAATTCGTTTTGAGACCTTCATTATGAAGAGAAACTATCCTTCTGGGAATAAAAAAAGAAAGAAGAAAAAAAGAACAAGAGGAGAGAATAAAGCAAGATGGTGATTGCAATATGATCGTGAACGGAGATGAATCAGTATTTTCCCCTACCGTTGATAATGAATGATGTAGTGCAAATGGTGCTCGTGTCACTCACGCTAGCAATGGCATGACCATACTTTATTTATGTTTTTTTAACGTCTTAAGCTTTTTCTATATTTACAATAGTAATTTTAATTTTTAAAAGCCCATTGAGTGTAATACAAGATTACACAGAATATTGTGGCTTTATGATTTAGAACCAATAATATAGTCGAAACAGAAAACGTAATTCATGTTTTTAAACGTGGCACGTGATTAGTTGTTTGGAAAGGTGAAAGCTGTCATCAGAAAATCTGTGACAGTGAGGCCACTGGTCTGTAATTATTATTTTACAGCTGTAACTGCATTTCAAGCTGGACATCTGTTCATAAAACGTCAACGTGTGCAGATTAATAAGCGGTTTAGTCAACAATAAACATTGAACTTTTTTTTTCAAGATTTTTTTTACAAAATGTGGAATTATTAAACCCGTGTAATGGATAAAATGAATATAGCCTATTTACCATTCATAGCCTATTTTCCCTCTCTATACATTTCTTTTAGGTTCATTGCTGATGTTTCTTACATTAAATAAACCGAAAGCAATGATGTCCCTTCTTTGCCAGCTGATGGGTTATCCAGCATCTACCTTCACTACACAGTCGAGACCTTCCTCTAATGACGACCACCCAATTTGTTGGTTATTTATTAAAATGACAAAGGCCCAGAGTTGATCCTTGCAATATTCTATTGTGTGTGGGGGTCGGGCAGTAGTGGGGGCACCCCAATGAATTTCTGCTTGGGGCCCCACTGGACCCTAGAATCGCCACCGCATTTTTATTCCCAGCACTGAACGTGATTCTCTGCAAAGACTATGCTCTTATTGTCTACCACAAAACCGGAAATAGTAAGCACGCGTCTTTTATTTTGTTTGACACATGCGCTGGTTGTCAATGGAAGCGCGTCCGTGACGTCAGTGTCAGCTCAGACGGGCCAGTGTGCTCATGAATGAGACGCAAACTCGCAAAGAGGCAACTAGAACGCAGAAACTCAAGTCTTGTCACAGGAGAGGAAGATTTTAAGGAGGCAGGAGAAAACTTCAACTTCAGAGATGGATTTTGAATTCCAGGTGAGACACATCAAAACTTTTTGCTGCACTTCGGCAACTGTTTGCTCGTAGGAACCAGCTGCACCATCATACTTCAGAACGCTTCACGTCCCCTGCTCGGGCAATGGAAACGGAGCTTCACGAGAAACAACCCCCCCCCAAAAAAAATTTTTTTCGCGAGTTTATGTCTGTCTTAGGCGTGTTGAACCATCCAAGAAAACGGTGGAAGAAATAATTTCAGAAAACCGAGCTGGAAATACTATCAAAAGTCAGCGTAGTAATAGAACAGAGTAGAAATGTGATGTTTATCCCCCCCCCCCCAATCTTTTTTAAGCCAAGCTACTATAGCCTCCAGCCCAGAAAACACATATGTAAGTTTTTTCAAGGCAGAGTCTACACTGATTTTTGGAAAATTGACACTATCCCCAAATAATTTCTTTTTTTTTTTTCAAATATAGGACTATCGCCAAACAAAAACAACTCTAATTAATGCTTCTAATGAGTCCACGTCTTTGAGTGTGACTTTAACACTTTCGAAATAGTTTGTTTTTTGTAAGCTACATTAAACTATGTGTATTATTAAATATACAGTAGGGACTGCAGGAGCCCATCCCAGCTGCTCTTTGTGCAGTGGGCAAGAGACACCTTGAACTGGTTGCAAGCCAGTAGCAGGGCACACAGGGAAATACAACTCATTCACACATACGGACAATTTGAAATGGCTATTAACCTGACATGCACGTTTTTGGAATGAGGAGGAAACCCATGCAAGCACGGGGAGAACATGCAAACTCCGCACAGGAGGATTCGATCCCATGACCTCAGAACTGTGCCGCAGACTTGCTAATCACTCAGCGCTGTGCCACCCTGGGAAGTGACTCTTGCCTCACAATTAAATTCATATTTAGAGGATATTTTTGCGATTATCAAATCATTATGAGACAATTAGTGAAGTTTTATCACCCTTTATATATATATATATATATATATATATATATATATATATATATATATATATATATATACATACATGTACACATACATATTTTCTTTGGGAGGGGAGAGAGACATCATATATTTTGAGACAAAGCACGACAAAACCACTCTCCAGATAAAAAATAATTATTCATCGCATTTTATTTCTCTGTGTGTTGTTAGACGATTTGATAAAATTGATGAAATATTACTGATGCTAGGGTATATACCACTCAAAGTTGGTCTTCCTCCCACAGTAAGAGTTTTGAAGCTCATTTTTGTCCTAAGTAACAGTTTCAAAACAAGGTCGAAGCAATGTTCACAAAATACTGCAATCGAGAATACTAACATATTTGCCTGCAGTGCAGACTGTGCTAGGCAAAGGAGAAGAAAGTGCTTCACCCTGTGTATAGCTCTACCCATTCCTACCGCTCACCAAATCAAATTACATTCTTTGCTTGAGCTTCTAGGTAAAACGTTTGTTTTGGGTTAAAGCTTGTTGTGTGGCTTTTCATCATGAAGTGCCTCAACAATCAACATAGAATGTTCAATGAGCTTCCATATAAATGATCATTTAGCAATTTACAGCCACAATGTGGTCTGTTGGTGTGACACCTTAACTCTATAAAGTCATTAAAAATTGTGTCCTTTACATACTGGACTGAACACTCTGCCCATCAGTAAATTCTTAGTTTGGCATGTGCGACAAACATCTGTATTGAATAATTGTGCTAGGTCTATTTTATCTCGGAGCAATATGTACTCATGGCTAGAGCCATATATGGCTTGCGAGCCATAGGTTACACCTGTTTTAGATGTTGAGTGTATCATAGAATGAAGCCAAAGCGTTTTAAAAATCCTTCAAAGTCAAGTGTTGTTTCTTTTTTAATACTGTCGCAAACCTTGGGTTTCCGAAAACTTGTGATAAAAAGTGCAGTTACAGTAATAAATGAAATGAAAGTTAGGAGAATGTTATTGCAATTGCCTCCAACAATGCGTCCATTTACTTTGATTTTTCGTAAAATAACACCGGGTAGTTTTGTCTGCCTGAGCTCACTTATTTTCTGTGGAAGCCGGTTTCTGGTTGATCAATGGTAACTAGCAAAGTAGCAAATACAGCCCAGCCGTTGGTAACTTGAATGCCTTGTTGGGGTTTGTATTTTAGCTTTATACAGCTAGCATACAAATTCCTTAAGTTGTGTTCCGCAGTCGACATTGCAGAAGGCTGTTTTGATATATTTATGTTGCAGTAAGTAGGTGTTTGTTGACAAAGGGCTTAAAGTGATACTTTGGTCTCCAAACTACAGCCCGCAGGCCAGATACAGCACCCTGAACAATACAAGAGAGCATTTTGATGAGAATTTTTTTTAACCTCAAAGGAATTCAATGTCTCTGTGCACATTTTAGGCTGTAACAGGGTTCGGACCCAGGTTGCATTTGTGAGAGTGGTAAACTCTTACCACTGGATTCCCAGTGATATAGACAGCTGAAGAAGCATTGGGTTTTATCACATTATCACATGATCTTTGGTCCCAGTACCAAATATGAATGTCAATTTTGTTGTGAAATTTACATGTTGAAATTACAATTAATACTTTATTGTCACTGTAACATGTGAAACCTACTACTAAATTAACATTTGTCTTCTCTAAATCACTGGTAGTCCAGTGTTCTGACACTACGCTGATCTTGAAACTGTTAAGACTTTGCAAGCCACAACAGAAGGTTTATGTTTCATGTACTTTTTCCCTGTGAAGACCCACACAGTCAAATTGGTTATTTTTTACTCATTATTTATCTTCTGACTTGTTCTGTGAAGTATCCAGAAGGTTTATTGGATTGTGGCTTTCTGGAAAACAATACATTTTTATACTGAGGCACTCCCGCAATAGTCACATTTTTCTTTTATAAATTAACCCAGACCAATAATCAGAGAAGGAAAAACTCATGTGGCCCTTGAAAGAAAACGTCTGTGGACCCCTGCTCTGGAAACATTATATAACTTCTTAGTCACGCTCTGCTTGTAACCATACGTTTTTTATGTTATTCGACATAAAATACCAATAGAAATCCAGTAAATGTATTGATTCAGATTTGTTTACGTCACAATCTAAGAATCGGAAATTTCCCCCACCCATACTTGTGGGTGTGGACACACACTTTGCTAGTGCTAATCCAACACCGGCAAATTTTCTGTGGTGTTGCAATCAGTAATTAGATTACTTTCTCAGGAGAACTATGTGGCAACAGCTACTCTTAAAATCCTGGAACTAATCAAGCAGTACAAAACAAATGCGTCGAGGGTAAATGTGAAATAATTGGATCATTAATAGAAGCCAGCTGCAACATTTCACCAGTCGCGGTTTGCAATACGCAACAAAACATCAGCAGAAGATGGAGTGGAACCTTGCCGGGCCGTTCTCTTGCTCTCTCGTAGCCGAGGCCATAATGTCATTCGCGACACTCTCTGGGGAATGTCTCAGCTCGTGCGGGCCTCGCGGCTCCTGCGTCATTCGGCCTGAGTCAAGAGGCGGCCCGGAATGCGTCGGGGGGGTTACGCGGGTTCGGCACGCTGCTGTAGAAACCTCTGCCGCCGCCTCGCAGGGAATTCTGACAACAAACATATGCGGGATCCCTCTCATTGTTTATGACATGCTTCCGGAACCTTTCCAGGCCCAGTTCAGTAACATTCCCTGGGGGAGGCCGGCCTTGCGGTGTCCCGGCAGCTCCTAAACATTTGATTTCATAGTGCTTGACCTCAGGAGAAAAATGATCCCCTCGCCTAGTTATAGTCAGCACTTGAAGATTTTTATGAGCACGCCCATAATCGGTATGATGGTGGTTCAAAAGGATCTTGAACTATACTCGTGCCAATGGAGGGAAGCTTAAAAAGTGAACTGGACTTCAGGTTCATACAAGTGTCGATAATGATTTTAATCTGAGGACATTGGTAATACAATGGCCCCTCTCTATACGAGATACTCTGGTTCCTATAAATTTTGAGATACGAGATGCGCGTCCGACATACATGCGAAAATCCAAGTTCCGAGTATTTTCAGAAACTCCCAGTAGAGGGCCGAGTGCTCGAGACTGCTCATCGCTGGCATCGGCTCGTCCCGGTCAACACATGCGTTTCCCGGCGAAGGTTTCTTGTGCTCCCTCATTCCTCCACTACCTTGCATACACCTGTTGGCAAGCGCTGACTTCATTATAAACTTGCATCTTAGTTTGTTACTATTAACTACATTTCCCACAATTCCCGTCGACTACAATACCTGCAAATTGACATCTAAGTGCCACTACATGCCAGCATTCCTTTATCAATACCAGATTAGTGGATTTGAGAAATGGATGATTGAAGAATTTGTGAATTTGTTGTATTAATTAATTCATAGATGTGTATTGTTATTTTTTTCAATGCATCAGTAATATTTGTGACTTGAATAAATGATAAATTTACATTAAGGAGTAGTTACATGTATTTCGTAAATACCATTCATTTACATTTAGTCTCGTTTATATTGTAAGTTACATCAGGCCCTTTAAGGACAGCCATGACGCTAAGGTGGCCCTCTGTGAAAATGAGTTTAACGCCCGTGCACTACAAGATGCAGCACACATCTAGTGGTCAAATAATACACGCTGTCCCTTTAAGAACTCATTTGGGTTGCCTCTGATTGTAAGAAATCTTCCCCTACTTCCAGTCAGCAGTAGTTCTTTTTATATTTCACTTGGCGAAATTTGAACAGACAAACATAGATCGGTCACTGAGTTTGACATGCCTACTTTACACATTCCTCTTTCCTTTGAACATCCAACAAAATAAGTGTGGACCCGTGACAACATATATCCGCATCTGGTGGACCTATCCAATTTGGCCGATTGTTTGCTGTTTGTTGCATAGGACATCACGCAAAAACTATCAATTAACAAAAGACGTGTTTGTCCACACAGGCTGGCAGACCTGATTGATGACAAGGCTTCGTCGATGGACCGACTAAACCTGTCGGACTTTGCCATGCCAGAAAACGCCAGCAGGGATGCAATGAAGACACCGGCATCTGCAGAAAAATCTTGTGTCGGCGAAAGTCCCGTCCTCGCCACCACATCCGTCAGCATCCCTGTGGTGAACGAGATGCAGCTAGCGGCGGCGACGGGGGGCGCCGAGCTGTCGTGCTACCGCTGCACGGTTCCCTTCGGCGTGGTGGTTCTCATTGCCGGCGTGGTTGTGACGGCAGTGGCGTACAGTTTCAACTCACATGGCTCTACCATCTCCTACCTGGGCCTGGTGCTGCTCTCAGCCGGAGTGGCGTTGCTGGCGGCAAGCGCCGTCTGCTGGAGGGTCCGGCTGCAGCGCAAAAAGGAACGGCGGCGTGAGAGCCAGACTGTGCTGGTGACCAATCAAAGGAGACTTTTCACGTGAACACCACCGGGAAGGAGAAAGAGGAACTGGAAGACACAGAGGCAGGGGACTCGGATCACATGACTTGAGTCAAATCAGACTTCAGTTGGCGATGGGAAATTTCTTGGCTTAAACTTGAAAATGTTATGCTCACTAATTCAAAGAATTGACAAGGGCGATTGACAGGTTTTGGGACCATTCAAACCTTGACTGTATATTCGCTTTCATGGCAAATAGTGGGGTGAAAACTGGTGAATACTTTATTTTCTGGACTGTAAGCCACAACTGTATCAGAGGTAAGATGCAGCCCAAAAACATTTTAACCCAACGCCGCCTAGGCAGGAATTAAAGCCTGACTCAGACCTATTAACTTGATTTGCAGGATCAAGCCCGAAAGTAACCCGAAATGTTATATTTTATTTGTAGGGACTCAAGAGGAGGAGAGGTGATTTATGATAACAAATTAAGTCTGTCTTTTTTAACAAAATCAAGACTCTATAAAACATTTCTTTTTTCAGTGTCTGCAAAGGTTACATTAACTGACCATTCTCCATCATTGACGGATTTGTTTAAAAGTTGACAGGGAAATTTTAAGGCCGTCCGTCATTTTGACGTGTTGAAAATTGGGCCGTAAACCACAGCATCAGTACCTCCTTAAGAATCTAGTGTGGCACTTTAAAAGGGAGAGAAGTAGAAAAATAAGGATGGGTGGATATTTTTTTTTAAAAAGAGAGAGAATTTCGAGTCAATCGAAACATAATGATTGACATTTTAGGCTTAGGCTTAAGATCCTACCTCTGACACACTCAATCGTTTAAAAAAAAAATACAATAAAATAAAAAAGTGATAGAAGTTGCACTGAAATGTAAGCCATAGACATCCATTTTTAAAATTAAACATTTTCAGCATGTACAGAATTATTTTGAAAGGTGAATGTACTTTTGAGATCCTAGACCAGGGGTCGGAACCCTTTTGACTGAAACGGCCATAAAAGGGAAATATTTTGATTACATTTTTGAGAGCCAGACCATATATATTTAGACAAAATTCATCCAAACAGCCAAACGGCTCTCCAGACCAAAGCTAATTCTTTGGCATATTTTGTTTTACTGAGTGAGGTTTGATAATTTGATAAAATCTATGAAATAATAATAATGCCAGAGCCTGTGTCCCATATCAAACAAATACACCAGTTATAATTTGTCACTCCTGCATTTACTTAAAGGTACATTGTGTAATATTTGACAACTAGACAGCATTACATTGTCTAATGCGAATGAAAACTAATGTCAAATGAGCGCAGCAAAGCAGCATGATGCTAGACAAACACTGCAACTACTAGGTATGGAAGCCGCTATGTAAAAGAAATACAAATATTTTGACCTATGAATATATTTTTAATAAACATTGGTATGACAGTTCATGTATTTTTGTATGTATGGTTTTTTTTTCTTACAGAACGAAGGCTTTTTATAGTACTAGAAAGCACTACATTTTACACACTGTCCCTATAAGATCATTGAGGGTCATTTTGACTGTAATTTATGACATAAATAATAGTTGAAAAAAGGTGCGAGCAGATTTCTTTTGTAAAAATGTCAGAATACTGCAAACACGAAGGATACAGATTTAGGCGCTATTTCTGGAGAGATCACTGCTCACCCAATCAAATAGCTCTGGGTGCTTGGCTGGCGTTTTCGGGTCTTTGAAGTTTGTTATGTTGGTTTTCGTAATAAAGTATACCACCAGTGAACACAGATTGTTCAATGAGATTTCATATAAAGAATTCTTTAAAGATGTACTGCTGGGTCTATTGGCATAACACCCCAAGTGTAAACTGTAGTTGAAATTTTGCCCTATACATTTTGGAATGAACAAAATGTTGATGCATTGCTTTGGCCTACAATACATTAAACAACGTCTTGACTCCATTATATATTTCAAGACATCAAGTAAGGTACCAAGTACTGCAATCTCACTGACCTTTCTACCCTCATTTGTGTCATGTTCTTGACAACGTGTCAAACAATTCATGACTGATGAAACGTTATGAAAATAGTGTGACAATCAATTGTCAACAATAATAAATCCATAAAAAGATTCTAGATCAAGTCACTGCTCCATCATGACTTACACAATGTCTCTTTCATTTTGTAATATTTAGCATCTCTTAGTGGTAAAAAGAAAACAACAAACAATATTGATTTGAATAATAAGTAAAAATGCATAAACTATCATAGAAACAAGCATTTTTTTAAATACTCGTTGGTTGAGAAATTAGTATTTATTATATGTAATGCAGGGCTCACTTGGAGAGAGATTACATGATTTTCTGCCATCTTGCTGCTAAGGGTACCACCAAAAATATTTGTTACTTTGAGTCTCCATAGTTTTTGTACTGCCTTGGGCTTTTTAGCTCTCATTTTGGCTAAAATACACTATAAAGCGACACGTCATGGTCAAATATTACAAAGTGTCCCTTTAAAGAAATACACATACGTCATATACAGGGTGTACGTTTATTAAGACCGGCCACCTTCAAAAATTTGTTGTAATCAATCAGATTAATCCGCACATATAAAAATAATCCTGTGACACAAAAGTGACTATACGAAGACTCATTTATTGCCTGATAAAATGTGTAATGTACAATTTTTTAGAATAGAATACATATAAGGCAGCACAGCAGCACAGTGGTTAGCGCATGTGCAGTACAGTTCTGAGGTCATGGGATCAAGCCTTGCTGTGTGGAGTTTGCATGTTCTCCCTGTGCTTGCGTGGGTTTCCCCGGGCACTACGGTTTCCTCCTACATTCCAAAAACATGCATGTCATGTTAATTGGCCAGTCCAAATTGTCCCTAGGTGTGAATGAGCGAGTGAGTTGTCTCTCTCTGTGTTCCCTCCAATTGTCTGGAAACCAGTTCAGGGTGTCCCCTGCCCACTGCCCGAAGATAGCTGGCTCCAGGGCCTCCTTGACCCTACTGAGGATAAGCGGTACAGATGATGGATGGATGAATGGATACATATAAAATCCCGTCGTGATTCCTTGACATATGTATTTTCGGGTGTTATGTGAGCACTTAAGTGGTCAAAGATGGCTGATAGAAAGATCATAGATTCTTGGTGCTCAAGTGCTGATGATAACTTGGGAAGAGATCCGATTTTAGTGACATTTAAAAATCGTGGTCGAAAAAAAACAATTTAAAAATTTAACATAGCTATTTTCTAATGGAGCTGTACGGATTTTAAACTTTGTTACTTTCTGCCTCCATCTGCTGGCTTGTGTCATAATTGCAGCCTCAGTCAGCTCATTTATGATGCACGTGCAAGTATGTGCATTTTTTAAAAACACTTCAATAAACTCTTTTTTTGTTAATTTGTCTTTGGGTTGGCATTAGTACTGAGCTTGAGGCAGGCCTTTTCTTACCTTTACTATTTTCATGTTGCACTAAGAAGTCAAGTCAAGTCATTTTTATTTGTATAGCCCTAAATCACGAAGAGTCTCAAAGGGCTTCACAGATTATTACACTATATTACACAGACTATTTTTCAGCCAACGAGAAGAGTAGGTTATTCATATGCTATGGAGTAGAAGTGAGTTTTAAGTTTAGATTTAAACATTTCCACTGAGGTTGCAGATCGGATCTCAGGGGGAAGAGCATTCCACAACACCGGTGCCCGGATGGAGAACGCTCTCGAACCAGCAGAACACTTCTTTGCTCTTGGGATCACCAGAAGACCGGCACTCTCAGATCGTAGGCTTCAGACCGGGACATGGGGGCAAATCAGATCTGAAAGATAAGAGGGAGCAAGTCCATGTATGATTTTGTATAATACTAAGAGAACCTTGAATTGAAAAAAAAAACACTGCATTACTGTATTACTTCACTCTCCAGCACTCCCCTCCTGCCTCCATTCCTCGAACCTAACGTGTTCTGCCCGGAACAGCTCTGCTAAAATTGTGAAATGATTATATAGGCCCAGTGGAAAATAAAACATGTGGGCTCTTTGAACTGTGTTGGCCATTGTTAACACATGCTTAACAAAGAAAATATTTAATTTGCAACGTTTTTAGATACCTCAAACGATGCACCCTGCCTTTAAAAAAAATACAGTATTTTAGTTTGCTTTACTCTTGTGAATGATGTTAGTGGACGGGCACCTCCATCAAAGAAAAACTCATGAGTGGAAGAAAAAGAAAGTCCAAACTGTCAGAGTGACCGGGATGGAAATAGTCGAGACGTGGAAGGATATTTATAGTCAGCCTTTGCGTCGATATGCGTCCGCGTGATACTTGACACTACAACGCATCGCCTGGCTTGCGTCAAAGGCGACTCGGCAACACATGTGCAACACACACAAACAGTGCTGTGTATTTTAAACAATATTTTTAAAATGGAACTTTAAAGCATTCAGCATAAAACTCGCCTAGCCAAAGCAACTTCGTCCAAAGCGCTGTTACTTTAAGTATTGCTGCAGTCACTCATTTTTGGTATCGTATTTGAGATGATTTGTAGTAAAATACAATCTTTGCCAAAGGTGGCACATGCAAACACATAACTTGTTTACACCAGTGACGTATTGTAAGGGGAGGCAGGTATCTCACCTTTTCAATCATGAAAATGTAATGTTCAAATGATGTTAAACGGTTACATTTCATACCTGTCAACCTGTACGTTTTTGCCGTACAAAGTATGTTCATTATGTAATTTTAGTCGTGTACGACGTACAAGAAAATCTGCACGGAAAAACGCAAATCTGTCAATTATGGGTACCATCTGGTATACACTGACTATCACGAAACGGCAAATCAATCAAGTCAGCCTCTATCAAAAATCACAAAAGAATTTTCATGAGGTTTAGTTCTTTTATGACTTTATTTTGAGTTAACGGAAAAAGTGATCAAATCTGCTGGGTCAAAATTATACATACAGCAACACGAATCAGCAATTTTGGTGATTTATAAAGTTGTGTCAGTGAAGTAAGTCTAATAAATAGCATGGCTTCTTAACTTCTTGTGAGTGATTATGAGAGACTACGGCTGGTGACTTCTCTGAGGCCATTTAAATACGGCTCGTTGGATGCAAAAGCCCGCAAACGCTACAACGGAAAGTCAAAAGAGCTCAGCATTGATCTGAAAAAGCCATTTTAAAGCAGCTGCAGGTCCCAAAAAGCAACAGTGCAAGCAATTGTTTGTAATTATAAAATTCATGGCACTGTTTTGTCACTGCTACGATCAGGGTTAATGCAAGCTGCCACCTGCTGCTGAGAGAAAATTGGTCAGGAGAGTGAAGATTCAACCGAGAATCACCAAAAAGGACATCTGCCAAGAATTAGAAGCTGCACAAACACAGGTGTCAGTGTCCACAGTCAAGCGTGTTTTGCATCTCCATTGACTGAGAGGCTGCCGTGCAAGAAGAAGGCCCTTGCTTCAAAAGCGGGACCTTAAGGCTCGATTGAAGTTTGCTGTGATCACATGGACAAAGATGAGACCTTCTGGAGGAAAGCTCTGTGGTCAGACGAAACAAAAATCAAACTATTCAGCCACAATGCCCAGCAGTATGTCTCGAGGAGAAAAGGTGAGGCCTTTAACCCCAAGCACACCATGCCTACTGTCAAGCACGGTGGTGGTAGTATTATACTGTGGGGTTGCCAATGAAACTGGTGCTTTTCCGAAAGTAAACGAAATAATGAAGAAGCAGGATTACCTTCAAATTCCTCAAGATAACCTAAAGTCATCAATCTGAAGATTGGGTCTTGGGTGCAGTTGGGTGTTCCAACAGTACAATGACCCCAAACACACATCAAAAGTGGTAATGGAATGGCTAAATCTGGCGAGAATTAAGGTTTTAGAATGGCCTTCCAAAAGACTTGACTTAAACCCCATTGAGAACTTGTGGACAATGCTGAAGAAACAAGTACATGTCAGAAAGCCATCAAATTTAACTGAACTGCACCAATTCTGTCAAGAGGAGTGGTTAAAGATTCAACCAGAAGCTTGTGGATGGCTACCAAAAGCGCCTAATTGAAGTGAAAATGGCCAAGGGACATGTTACCAAATATTAACGCTGCTCTATGTATATCTTTGACACAGCAGATTTGATCACTTTTTTCGGTTAACCCATAACAAAGTCAGTTGTGCAGTTGTGGAAATAAGTGGAAACTCAGGAGAGCCATGACATTATGTTCTTCACAAGAGTATGTAAACTTCTGACCACAACTGTATAATACTGAGCGTCGGGGTATTTCTCATTTATTTTCATTACAAAATGGGCAAGTCACCAGAAAAGAAAGAAAGGATGACAGCTTATAAGAGACACGTCCACAAAATAATTTTGGATGCTTCCATCATAAAAAACAATTATCTTATCTTACATCATTTCACAATCATTTTGTTAATTAATTTAAACATGAATTGTCCCTAGGTGTGAATGAGCGAGTGAGTTGTCTGTCCCAGTGTGCCCTGCGATCGGCTGGCAACCAGTTCAGGGTGTCCCCTGCCCACTGCCCGATGATTGCTGGGATGGGCTCCAGCACCCCCGCGACCCTACTGAGGATAAACGGTGCAGCTAATGAGATGAGATGAGATGATCACATTGTTTGAATCACAGTATATACAGTATTTTACAATTTCTCAATTTTCTTCCTGCTCCCATCCTTTTCCTCCTTACTCTCTAACTATAAATAATGTGTGAAACCTGAGACTAATAGTCAATTTCTCGTGAATTTTGAAATAGGATTGGACGTCTAAAAAAAGAGCAGGTTACGAGGGCCCGACGAGTCCAAGTGATTGCCTGTGCCCAGACCCCCATTGATCGCTTTTTTGCAGCTCAGATGACGTCAGCTTGATCCAGGCATTCTCAAGATATCAGTGGTACCAATCTGCGCGCCAGTCATTCTCCTCACCGGATTCACAGAGTCCACGTTCCCACACCAGGGTTGTTCCGATAAGCATATTCACAGCAAAGGTCAAATTGGATGTCAATGTCTTCTTGGAAGGTCAGTTCAACAGCGCTAAGCACAGAAACTCAACCACTCACTCTGCATCACGTTCCGATCCCCCACATTGGGAATAATACCAGATAAAACTCCTTCACACTTCTCGATTTTGTTTGCATACTTTTATACAGCTTTTGCTTGTGTTTTTAAAGAAGCTATCCTGTTTGACAAACTGGGAGGCAAAAATACTAGGTTCAGTTGAGCACAAGTGAAATGTTTTACTACTTAAAATATTCATATTACTTACTTGCTAATCATACATTTATGTCAATAACATTTTATCCACACATTATCTGCACCGCTTATCCTCAGCAGGGTCGTGGCGGTGCTGGAGCCCATCCCAGCTATCTTTGGGCAGTAGGCAGGGGACACCCTGAATTGGTTGCCAGCCAGTCGCAGAGCACCCAGACAGACAACTAACTCACTCATTCACACCTAGGGACAATTTGGACCGGCCATTTAACCTGACATGCATGTTTTTATGGAATGTGGGAGGAAACCAGGGTGCCTGGAAGAAACCCACGCAAGCACAGGCAGAACATGCAAACTCTGCACAGGAAGGCTGGTAGCTGGATCTGATCCCATGACCTCAGAACTGTGCTGCGGACGAGAATTTTTTTGTCCAAGCTACAGTTTATATATTGATTTCTTGCCCTCAAATGATGAATAAAATGTACTAGGTTCATTCATTTGTAAATCTGACGGTGCCTCACCCCCAAAACCTTACCACACTGGTTTATACTTTATATTACACAACATATACTTCAAATATTGCAAATTATCTTCCTTGGGTTTGAACCGGAATGAAAAATGAGAATATGAAGACGGCTGAACATTAAAAGCAAGAGAAGAGGGAAGAAAGGAAATTTTAAAAGAACATTACAACGTTGTGCAATGTGGCAATGTGAGTATCACATGGTGTGATGATGAGATAAAATCCAATGCTTTTTGCTCTGTGACTTACAATTCTTGTAGAGAATTGGTCAGGATTCAACACTGCGATCGCGGTGATCCCAGATCTATTCGTGTTGTATCCAAATGAGTTTATTGGATGAGAAATATCTGTCCACTGAGCAATCATTGCTCAACTACAGTGAAACCTTGGTACAACACACGTCCAGGGTTAGCGTTTTTTAGGGGTGAAAACTGCGTGAATACATTAATAAATACGGTGTAGGCACAAAATAATAAAAAAAAAATTGCAGCCTGGTACCAAACGACCCATGGCGTAGTACTCGTCCGCGGCCAGGTGGAATGCCGACCACAGCTCTATATGTGTAATTGTATTTTACACAAATATATATTCTCTGTGATGCATAATTCCCATCCCTTCCATTGCAATTCTTCCAATCAAACTGCTTCACTTTCATCCTGCACGCCAATCAAATGCCAAGAGCATTTGAGGAAAAATCAGGATCCACCCCGCAGTTTGTTTAGAGCGTTCACAGAGGTGGTGGCGACTCTGCAGGATGTTTGAAGAAAGCTGACCTCCTTGACGCCGACAGCAGCCTTAACAGGAGACGCTCACGCCCATTGGAAGGAAGTCACGTCATTGAGCGCGGGAAGGTGAGCCAAACTCTCACTCAATGTGAGCGACTTTGTGTTTGTGTGCGTGAATGGGTGTGGGCATGGGCATCTGTGTGCCGTAAGCCTGTGGGCTTTTGTCAAACACAGTCACTTCCTGTACTCACACAATTAACAACCATCAGAGACAGCCTAGAGTCGAGTCCCCAATACTCAAGGCCAGGGTTCGGCAAACTACAGCCCGCGGGCTGTATCAGGTGCGCCAACTGGTTAAATCCAGCCCGCGATAGAATGCTGAGAGAAGCATTGGAAAAAATATGAGACGCTTCTCGTCAAATAATGACCTGCAGTTTTCAAAGTGTCCTCTGGATGTATTGAGTGTTTCAAAGTATTTCCTCACATGGATTGGCAGACTTAGAACTCTTGCTGACTTGCTTCCTCATATCTTTCGGATTTAATTTCCCCCTTTACTCTGAAAATGCTGGTCTACTAGTGATCCCAAGAGCCTAGTGATCCCAAGAGCCAAGGAGAGAACCTTAGGTTCGAGAGCGTTCTCCATCCGGGCCCCAATGATGCCCTGAGATTCGATCTAGAACCTCAGTGGAACTGTTTAAATCTAGGCTCTATTCTTTAGCTTACGAATGACATATATTTCATGTTGACAATATCTGTGTGTTATTTGTTATTGCGACATCCATTGCAGCCTGGTCATCCTGGAAGGGGATTACCTTATGTGCGGTCCCTTCTCAAGGTTTCTTCATTCTCCTCATGTTGAGGTTTTTTAGGTTTTTTTGCCCTCATGTAGGTTTTAGACCAGGGGATGGTGTAATAACAGTCTGTTGTTTGCGATAATCTGTCTGTGCAGCCCTTTGAGACTCCTTGTGATTAAGGGCTGTAAAAAAAAACATGACTTGACTTAAAACCAAAATTTGTACAAAGATAACCTGCTTGTTTGCAATACCTATTCCTCCACACGATACTTAAAGGCCAACCGATCTTGCAGGTTTTATTGAGCAAGAGGTGATTAGAATTCAGAAGAGAAAGTTCACTGAAAAAAATGATCTTTTCATCACTTTAAAACTCCTCCGCCCTGGCTATGACCCTATGACGTCCCGGCAAGTCTTGGAAGTGTTGCCAGGGTTGCTGAGTCTCTGAGGTGGTCCCTGCCCTAATCCAGCCACATTGAAGTTCTTCCGGACCTCACATACACGCTTGCTTCAGTTCATCCCAGACGACGCATTCAACTGTCATTAAAAAAGGGGGGGCCGGGGTGCACACATGCAAGTAATTGTCCGTTTCAGTCCTCCAGGCAAAACACTGTTGTCCATTTGGGAATGACTCATAGTGGCAACAAATACCCAGGAACCTTGTGGAATACGATATTCACAATTGTCTTTTTTCCTGTCAAAACCATTAGAAATTATTCTTTGTTTCATTTTGACATAAGTATAAGACAAATTTTTACCTCATAAACACGTTGGCAAATGAAGAATGAAGTGTGCAAAACAGACCAAAACCTCTTCCTCTTCTTATCCATCTTTATCCCCTTTGCTTCTTTTTGGCGTTCCCACTAAATTTTGAGAATGATGAGATCCATGTGTGGGGACCACATGTTGAGCGTGCCGCCGAAATGACGCACACAAAAAGTTTGCAATGGTTAGTGTGATGAAACGTGAAACACATCCCAGGGCTTTGAAGACAGCGTTGTGAAACAAAATAAAAGTATCAACTTTTCCTTTGATGTTGAAATTGAAACAAAGCCCCGAGAAGTGAATACAACGCAGAGGATTACATTAAAATTTATTTTTCTTAAATGTTTTCTTTTTTTTTAATTCGGTTCAGGTTCAGATTAGGGCAGTGTTTCTCAACAGGCGGGTTGGGACCCAAAAGTGGGTTGTGGACCTTTGCCTTGGCAAAAAATTGCTATAAAAATAAGAATATCTGAGGGGTCAATTACACTCCTTAACAGTAGATGGTGATAAAGCACTGCAAATGCAAGTTGTCGCCTGCTATTTCACACCAAAGAATAGATTGTTTACACATGTTGAGCATGGCGAAACCCAGATACCGCAATCTGTTTATTGTGGTGAATGGGGACCAGAACAACCCGCAATATCAAAAAATCCGACAAGTAGCCTCAACTTTCCCCATTTTAACATGCCCCAGCTTGCAGCAATAGTCAAACAGGGAAAATGGATTGTGGCTGCACGGGTACTGTTCATTCTAGGTGGAAAGAATGTCGAAAAGAGCCACAATACAATATACCCATTTTCTCTTACAGAGCCCACTCTCAGCAACGTATGATCAGGGATAATGGATTATGGCTGCACAGGTGCAGTTAACTTTTGGGTGGAGAGGAAAAAGGCCCCCAGGACCAACAAAAATGATGTACTTTTCATTTCATGCTTTTTCACTGCTTTTCAAGCATTTTGAATTTCATTAAAAATGCAGCCAAAAGAGCATTGATTTCGTATTGCGTGTCATTTTGCTTGGGTCGCAGCTTGTAATTAAGGTAGGATGGTGGGTCCTCAAGTCTAACTACTCGAGAAACATTGGCTTACAGTCTAGCATTGTACTTTTTTCATGTTAGAAAACCTTAACATTTCTTGTGATCTGGCATGCATGTTAAATCACTTTCAGTATATTGTAGAGGCTCCTTGGCTGCAGTCTGCCTCTCCGTGGCTATCGATCACATTGCTTAAATTCACTGCCGTGATTATTTTAAAATCAACTCCACAAATCGCCTCTGCAGCGCCCCCAACAGTATGCCGATGGAGTCTGCCGCGTCATCAGTCAGCGCTAATCGCACGGCTTTCCTTTCATTGAACCACTCTGAGGCCACTAATTCAAATTGCGTTTTATCGGCTTCCCAACTCCCTTTACCCGAAAACTTGAGAGCTTTCTCGGAAGTCCATGTAATCTGCTCATAATCGCGCCGATTACTCTATTCGGTGCAGCTTGATGCGGGCATGTCAATCGCAAACTCAGTGTTCTTGCTTTACTGCTCGGAGAGCTTACTCGAGTGATAAACTGTCCATTCCTTCAAGCGTTCCAGACGAGCGGCAAATCCAAAACTTCTGACACTAATGTGATCAATGATGCACCCAGTCGCTGATTAAGTGTCATCGCCAATTTATAACAGGCAGTATAAACATTCACACAAGAACTACAGTTGGTCGAACTCATGCCATTCACACAGCCTGACTTCAAAGCACACTACTTCAAAGCATGTCGCGTCACATCCTCTCTTAAAGGGACCATGCGAGAACACAATATACAGCAACAAAAGCAGACATTACAATACTTTCTTCGTCTTTTTTGAGTTGTTCAGTAAGTTCTCAGCAATATTTTCATCATAGGAAATAGCAAAAAAATATTTCTACATACAAATGTTGGCATGTGAGTCATGACAAGAGCGTAAAAGCTAGCAAAATAAACTGGGAGGTGCACATGGGAGTTTCAAGATTGCGAAAGTAGTGGCACAGCAGCTGAATGATATCATATCAAGGAACAATCTTTTTGAATCAATGCAATCAGGATTCAGGGCTAACCACTCTACTGAGACAGCTCTGATTAAGGTAACCAATGATCTCCTACTGGCAATTGGACTTCATCACTTTTGCTGCTGCTGGACCTTAGTGCTGCTTTTGACAATGTGGACCATAATATCTTACAAGAACGGTTGGAAAAATGGATTTGTCTCTCAGGAACCGTCCTCTCATGGTTCAGATCCTACCTCTCAGATAGGACGCACTGTGTTAAATATAGCGAAATGACATCTGAGCCCTTTAGTGTTACCTGTGGTGTTCCGCAGGTTTCAGTGCTTGACCCCCTTCTTTTTAGCATTTACATGCTTGCACTAGGTGCAGGGTTGGGTAGGGTTACTTTAACTGGATTACTTTCAATTACGTTTGGATTACTCCAATACCAAATATGCTAATAAAAGACAAAAGAAACTAAATATGAATAAAATTATGACTCACAACACGTGGTAAGCTTTCTCTCCTGGCTTTGATCTCCGGCAAAACTAACATAAAATGCGACAGAAACAAAATTAAAATAAATCCAAACAGCTCGCCAACATCATTTTTGCCGTTCCATGCATTCCGTTACTCCCCAAGCCTGCACAAAATTTAGTAATTTTATTCATATTTAGTTTCTTTTGTCTTTTATTAGCATATTTGGTATTGGAATAATCCAAAAGTAATTGGAAGTAATCCAGTTAAAGTAACCCTACCCAACCCTGACTAGGTGATATTATTCGCAAGTATAATATCAGTTTCCACTGCTACGCAGATGACACTCAACTATATCTTCCGTTGGAGGAATCTGCCACACTAAATTGTGGAAATTTAGAGGCCTGTCTCACTGAGATAAAAGAGTGGATGTCACTCAATTTCTTGCGTCTTAACTCTGAAAAGATCGAAATGTTAGTTATTGGTCCATCTAAATGCCGTGACTTATTCTCAAAAACTGCTGTGAACATTGACAAATGTCACATCACACAGAGTGACTCAGTCAAAAATTTAGGTGTCATATTTGACCCCGATCTGTCCTTTCAAACACAAGTGAAGAAAATTACTAGAACCGCTTTCTTCCATCTTCGCAACATTGCTAAAATTCGTCCTATACTGTTTCAGTCGGATGCAGAGATTATAATTCACGCGTTTGTTACCTCCCGTCTCGATTACTGTAATGCACTACTCTCCGGTCTCCCGAAGTCCAGAATCAAGAGTCTTCAGCTGGTACAAAATGCCGCAGCGAGGCTTTTAACTAGGACAAAAAAGTCTGATCACATCACGCCGATTTTGGCTAACCTGCATTGGCTCCCTAATAGCCTAAAATGTGATTTCAAGGTTCTCTTAGTATTATACAAAATCATACATGGACTTGCTCCCTCATATCTTTCAGATCTGATTTCCCCCTATGTTCCGGTCCGAAGCCTTCGTTCTGAGAGCGCCGGTCTTCTGGTGAGCCCAAGAGCCAAGAAGTGTTATGCTGGTTCGAGAGCGTTCTCCATCCGGGCACCGGTGCTGTGGAATGCTTTGCCCCCCCGAGATCCGATCTGCAACCTCAGTGGAAATGTTTAAATCTAAGCTTAAAACACACTTCTACTCTATAGCATATGAATAACCTATACTTTTTGTGGACAATATCTCTGTATTATTTGTGATTGCAACATCCTTTGCTGTCTGGTCATCCTGAAAGGGGGATGCCAGATGTGCGGTCGCTTCTAAAGGTTTCTTCATTTTCCTCATATTGAGGTTTTTAAGTTTTTCCTTGCCCTCATGTTGGTTCCAGATCAGGGGATGGTGAAATAAAAGTCTGAAAAAATAGTCTGTGTAATAACCTGTGAAGCCCTTTGAGACTCTTTGTTATTAAGGGCTATACAAATAAAATGACTTGACCTGACTTGACTTGAATGAGCAGAAGATGCAAACAAACCAAGTGGACCGCCCGTAATACCTCTTATTAAATTTTATGTTGCGAAAGCAACTTTTCACCTCCAAACACACAATTCATTTGCTTTTATCATCATTGGTAGAGGAGTTACTGCAAGGGTGCTTGTTGATGAGCCATACTCGGAATTCTTTGGCAACCATCAGCTGCAAACATTCTTGAACGGGCAGTCGAAACGATGTGCGATGCACAATGGCCAGGCGTCGCTTTTACGACTCCCCGCTGGTCAGCAGTCACCGCCTATCAGTGGACGCTTTAATCAAAATCTCCTACAAATACACTAATACACCGAACACGTTATGTTAACATTTGTGTAAGCGAACGATTAATTTGAAATTAATTCACTGTAATGCCGGCTTGTCATTAAGCAAATAGTCTTTCCCGTATTTAAATTTAACATTAAATATATGTTCATACAATTCACCAGAATCAACAGAGTACTATGCTTATTTGCACTCTGAAAAAGTGCCTTTTTACTTTGGTATATGTGGCTAGAAAAAGCAGGGACTTACAGGATGTATGGAGGAATGCAACTGTGGCATTTTTGCCCTAAGGGAATAAAATAAAATGAGAATGTCCCAAAGTAAGTAAGCCTAGGCGTCCGTTTACCATTCTTCTCTTGCACGAGGGAAACTGCGAAAAGTATACAAAAATATTTGCATACACAAGTAGTCAAGAAAATGAAACGATTTACCCAACATACACGCCAACCTTTGGATATTAAAAAGCAGTAGATTTTACTATACTTTATTTTTAAATTCGAAACACAATCTGTCTCCGAAATATAATTAAACCAAAAATGGAAAACTTTGAACGAAACAGAAATCTGATGCGATCATCAGAGTGGTTTATTCACGCATACCGACTTAGTTCCGCTTCAAGATAAAGCTCCCATATACTATAATACTAGTTTTAAGTCAATTTGTGTTTTTTACATTTGAAAAGCTGTTTATTAATTTTTTTAAGTTACGGTTACTTTTTAAGGAGCAAAAGGCAGTAATCTAGCGCATAAAGCGGTAATGCTAGCAGACATGACCCCACCAATTCAGTGGGACTATTCATGGTTGGACTCTGTCCTCAGTGTCATGTCCTGCACGGTTGTCATGGCGCCCAGCTGGCCCCGCTCCTTGACACCGGCTGAGACGCATTGGACTGATTGCTTGTGGACTACTTAAACGCTCCTTTTGGGACTGCCCGTGGCCAGACCATTGCTTTACCTTGTTGAAGACCTGTTCATGCCTGTTTGATCTGAGTAATGCCTAGTTTGTAATTTTGATTGCCTTTAAACCTGTTTTGTTTTGTCTTTGGTCCGTATGTGTGTTGGACAACTTTTATTTCCTAATTTAAGTGACAGATCGTCTACGCATATGAGTTCCGACTTCACGGTCCGTCTCGTGACACTCAGTAGGCCTTCTGTGTGTTTTTACTTGGCTTTACAAATCAAGAATACTGGCAATAGTCCAATTGGATTATTTCCTGCGTGTAAATGTAGTCAATGATACCTTGGGCGTATGTAGCGAGAAACATCCAGCATACAGAGATGTTGTTTACCAATTGCCAATCAGTGCCAAGAAAATAGAAGGCAGTTCTCTGATTGGTTTGAGCTTAGTGGCGCTTGTAATGTGACGCTGTAATTTCACCAAGTACGTTTTCATCTGTGAATATCTGCAAAGAGCACAACCATTAAATGGCTAGAGGATACTGTATTTATTTCAATCAGTAGATTTTTGACACTTAAATGGGAACATCAGCTTATCATCTCATCATAAAAATGACCTTGTCTGCCCCTCACCCAAAGGACCCACTCGTCACTGCATCTCTCCTTACGAGCTTGAAGGATTTGCAGAAGAAGTGACAAGTATGTACGTGTTATGTTACATAAGTGGCACACAGCTGACCTCATGGAACGTCTCGGCGTTGACGCAGCAGGAAGATGGAAGAGAGCCCATCACGCCCGAAGGGCTGTCTGTTGTGAAACAACAACATTGCATACACGCTGCAATATTAAGTTAATCTTGCTTAATTCAGGGGATGGTCACCTAATCTAAAATGGAGTCAAAGTTCGGTTTCCTTTTTATCAACATCAAAATATTTAAAGTGGATATTTACAAACTGGGTGAAGGATTGCGGGACTTTTCTACTTCACATTTTTATTTTATAGAATAATGCACAGTATTATATGTGTAATGTCAAGTCTGTGTGTTGATGGTGATGGCTGACATATTCCCACCACTAAAGCTGGAGCAATTGAGGAAGGAGAGATTTACCAAAATTCAAGTCAAGTAGAAGTCCTGTGCGAAGTAAGCTGAAAACAAAATGTTTTTTTATTAACCATGGAGATTCAACTCATATTAGGGATCAAGTAACTGCTTAATCAATTAACTAACTATATTACCTTATCAGCGTAACTGTGATAACACAGTTGGTGCGTCATGGGGACTGCTTTTCTTAGAACTCTTGTTTTGTTTCAAGGGAACAACAAACCTGCGGCATCCACATCCTCTCCCCTGTGAGTGGGTGTGTGTTTCATGCGGGGCGCCGTTGAGGGGTGGGATTTCGGACAGCCTAAGACCGGTCGCCAAAAGAATAAACACTTGCATAAGCAACCAGAATAAGCCATTAAAAGGTCTGTCAAAGGGAATCTTATTGGGAGACAGGGGAAAAGGTAGAAGAGGAGGAAGTTAGAGGAGGCGGAAGATGAGGTGAATGACAGCGATTAAAAAGAAAAAGAGCAGAATGCTGAGTAAAAGCAGAGAGAGAAGTCAAGTCTCAAAGTGTTGCAGAGACCACCATTACAACATCCCCTGATCTGAAACTGAGGACGAATTGGAAACTTTAAGAAGGGTTCGTGATCAATGGTACCCTTCCAGGGTGCAAAGGATGTTGTATGGGCCTTATGTTGAACGTGACATGTACACATCTTGTGATTAGATATTCACTTGAGTCAGCGATGGCAGCGCTACATCATAGCTTTATTTAAAATGTTAAAACGTGTCATGTTAAAAATTCTAACCCATTATGGCTAAAGGAGATTTTAACAAAGATTTGGTCACAGATATATGTGCAAAGTCATTTCCAAGACGGACCTTTCAAGAGAGCAAGATCTTATGAGGAGGTAAAACTTTGAGGACCATTAATTATGATTTATCTCATTTTAAAATGTTTGCGTTGTTGTGCATAGTGATACATTTTAATTGCTGACTCAGGGTTTTTGGAATTTAAAAAAAACCTGTTTTGTACACGGTTAAGGAATGTGATTCCCAGTTGAGCGCACGTGTGCATCTGTGTGGGAATTCTCAAACCATTATGCCATAAATGATGGTATGTGGATGGTTATTTGTTCAAGTAGAATATAACTGACATCAATAATAAACATTAGTAATAACTGAAATTGCGCAAAAAGTCCAATTGACAGTAACAACAAAAGAGGAGGGAAAAGAAAGGAAGCAGAAGAAGATGAAGTGGAGGGGGGGATGCAAGACAAGAAAAGGTGGGTGGAACGGTAGACGAAGATGAACAAAAAGATGAAGAAGAACTGTAAATAAAGAGAAGGCCAGAAGGATTTTAGCGATTATGTGGGAGTTTGCATGTGTCATTCGTCTCTGTACTACAAGTCTCACCATGCTTTGGGGTATATAATATCCTCGATGAGCAAAATTGTGAGTGTGCACAAGAAATCGGACTACTCATATCCGTATAGAGGGATTGGTATTACTGCAGTAGTATTTTCATAGTATTTCTATGTATTTTTTTTTCTTATCAGAATGGAGACAAAGCAATATATTGGGTCCCTCTTATTAAGCGCTAGATTTCGTATTCAGTTTGTAAGTAATTTTTCTTTGCAGACACACAAAAAGACAATGGGGTCACAGTTTTTGTCACTAATACTATATTTACTATTTTATATATCTTCATTATGGGCGGCCCGGCAGCTGAATGGTTAGTGCACCCGTGGCACAGTTCTGAGGTAATGGGATCAGATCTACCCGCCTCCCCGTGTGGAGTCTGCATCTTCTCCCCGTGCCTGCGTGGGTTTTCTCCCACTATCTAAAGACATGCATGTCAGGTTGATTGGCTGGCCTAGGTGTGAATGAGTGAGTGAGTTGTCTGTCGTTGTGAGCCCTGCGATTGTCTGGCAACCAGTTCAGGGTGTCCCCTGCCCATTGTCCCAGGATGGCTGGGATGGGCTCCTGCACCCCTGCAACCCTAATGATATAAGCGTTGCTGATAATGAATGGATGGATCTACAGATTGGATAGAATGCAATTGTTCCCTGGAAATGGGCTCTTTTGTTTTGTATGCATCCAATCAAAAAGTGCTGCGCTTAGCTCCGACCACATCAACATGGAACATCAAGACATTTGATACAATATAGAGTTCGTAAAATAGCCCGAAAATCAATTAACTATTTTCATATTCTAAATGATTTTGATATCTATCTATCTATCTATCTATCTATCTATCTATCTATCTATCTATCTATCTATCTATCTATCTATCTATCTATCTATCTATCTATCTATCTATCTATCTATCTATCTATCTATCTATCTATCTATCTATCTATCTATCTATCTATTTATCTATCTATCTATCTATCTATCTATCTATCTATCTATCTATCTATCTATTTACCTTGGTCATATCCCTAAAGATGGGTGACCGACAGCAAGACACACACATACAATAACAAAGAAAATAAAAGGGAAATAAATAACAAAACAAAAAACCCACCAAATTTTTGGACCATGGCCAACCCAATTGCCCAAACACCCAAACAAGTTAGGCACCTCGGATTTTGATAAATAAACCTGCAAAATTCACATTTATTAAGGCTTGTATTGTTAAAAAAATACATGAAAAATGTTCAAACAAGAATAACTACTGTTTTTTTCCCCCGTGTATGACGCACACTCTTGGACAACGCTACAGCCCTATTTTATTCAAATAAAAATAGTGTAAAGTTTTGTTTGACTTTTTCTTAGCTCAAACTAATCAATGTAAGTGACAAATGTTGTTGAATATGTGCGACCATGATTAAATTAATTTATTGACAATGTTAACTATGAACATCGATTGCAACATGGTCATCATATTATACTATTTTATATCTTATTTGAATTTGTATTGTTTGTTAATGCAACATCCGTTGCAGCCTGGTCATCTTGGATGGGAGATTACCTCATGTGCGGTCCCTTCTCAAGGTTTCTTAGTTTTCCTCACGCTGGGGTTTTTGAGTTTTTCCTTGCCCGTATGTAGATTTTAGATCAGGGGATGGTGAAGTGTGCAATTTGCAATAATCTGGGGTCTGTGCAGCTCTTTGAGACTCCTTGTGATTAAGGGCTATAGAAATAAACATGATATGTCAAGCGTCACCAGAAGGAAGATGCAGAAGTGACTGCGATCTAACGCTGCCCCCTGTGGGACATTAGCTTCAGTAACAGCAGACTGAATTCAGCAAGACCTTTGGAATGAAACAAATTTATGTTAACTTCAGGCGAGAAAACCTTTTTTTGTGTTTCTCGTGCTTGATGTTGCTTGGTTGGAACTTGGCACCAATGTATTTGTTCCTTGGCTTGTACGCAAGCAGATTATGATTATTTGATACCTTTATCCAAAAAGATGATGCGTGTGGCCGGATTTGTAATCCCTTCGAACCATGTGGGTCCACTAATGCAGCATTTAAACTATTATTGGAAACAGGCACAACCAAACACTTTAATATGGAAAGAAATACACCTCGGAGTTTTGACCATGTTCACAAGTGTTTCACTCGAATACAAATATCTGAAAACGAATGCAGTTATTTTTTTAACATGAGCTAGTTTCTTTACAAGAGCACGTACACATTATAAAGTGTTGTAACTATTTACAAACAAAAAGCTATCCAACAAGACAGTTGACTATCTGACTCAAGTATTTCATAGGGACGTCTGCATGGTCTCACAAAATAGATTGGAATGATGTAAATTATTTGGAGAAACCTGTATTTTTGAGTATCCTGAACAGGCATCTACTACTGCAGTGTTTCCCCAAAACCGTTTCATTATTTATGTTTTAAATCATGAAGTGGTCTGAACTGACAGTATAACGTTATTTCTTACCATTTGTGTTCGCCATGGCTCAGAAGGTAATACACGTTATTCATTTAGTTGATAATTTTACCGCGATTTAGGATTTTTCTATCATTTTTAACCTGTATTTCAAATGTTTATAGTTTTTTAATCCAATTGAAAAAAAAAATAATTTTAATTTTAATATTAATAATATTATCTTTTTTATCAAAGGTAATATGAATGAAGTTTTGCAATATACAGCAGCTCAGTAGCCTAGATGATAGTGGGGCCGCTTTGAGACTGGGAGGACGCTGGTTTGCGCCTCGGCCGAGTCATACCTAATTGGTAAAATGGCGGCGCCCTCTGTTGGCTGCGGCTGCATCGGCTCGCTACAACGGGTCAGGTGTATCGACATTTCGTTCTGTGTACATTGTTACAAAGAATGACAATACAAAGGAAATTATTATTATTATTATTTCTGAAGCTAGAGCAAACAACTCTGCTCCTGCTCGATTCTATGATGTATGCAACGCACCCTGATTTGCTGACGAGTCACAAAGCGTGATGTTTGTTGGCAATATTCAGCAACCAGGACGTTGTTTTAGAGTTGGCATTAGTGAGACAACAAAAATACAAAAAAATAAGTCTCTTGTGAAAAAGGGGAATTTCACCACCAAAACATTGCTCCCATGTGTCAGCGCCTCAGCAGATAAGGTGATTTAACCCTTTATTTTTTCAAGTGATCACATAATGGGGACAAAACAATCATTTGTCAAAATATGTGGTTACACATCACCTCCGTCAATGCCAAATCAATCGCCCTTTTTTTTCAGGACGCCAAAAGAGTTGCTTCTCCAAAATGAGCCGGAACTCCCATTACTAGTCTGAATCAATCAAACTATCAATAACTTACAATATAATGTATTTGCCTGTGCAGTGGGTTGACGGTGGGCAGTTGGTGCGATAGTTTTGGGAAAATACCGCCCCCTCATTTGTGAAAGTGGTAACGTTTCTCCAGGCTTTCCAGCATGCTGATTTAAACCAAACCAAAATTTGATTGGCTGAACCAACGGCAATATCAGAGATATAAAATGCTGCAGTTCGCCTGCACATAAAATAGGGAAGGCCTTTGGGCAGATTTCTGAGCCTAGGATTAACATTTAACCAATCAGGTTCAAATGTGATTGGTTAGATGCTTAGACATTAAAGCACACGTCTGGAAGCAACGCAAGCAGGGGAGAGGCATTATAATTTGGAAGTACTGTATTTATAATTTGTTGCTTTTTAGGCCCAGCACAAAAAAAAACAACATCAATCATTAATTAACAAGTATTGAGGGAAAAAATATAATTAACATCACATGATTTGGATATTATTTTAGACCAGCAGAGAAGGACTTGTAGGCCTTCAAAGCCCACCACTGGTAAAATATCCCTTGTCATCCGTGATTGTGTATGTAGGGTAAGTTACTAAAGTAGGCTGAATAATGAAGCATAATGCTAAAAGCTAATAGTTTGGAGGTGACGTTCTTTTGCAGATTTAGCCTGCCTGTGAACAGAAAGTCTGGTTTTGGCCCTAGAACCAAACTGAGTTTGACATCCCTGTTTTAGATGAATGTAAAAAAATTAAGTGCTCTGATGACTTTTTTAACTTGCTAGCATGCTAACCTGTGTTCCTTTGCAGGCCCCCTGACCCAGCATTTAGCCAGATGGTCACAGTCGCCAATCCCTCCTCACAACCAAGATTAAGATTACGCCACGCACACGCGCTGTGCCACACACTCACACACATACAGGGCAGGAGATGACATAAGCGAGAATCTGTCACGGAGTTACGGCTTAACTTGTTAAAACGAGTCGACGATCGGGGCTGGGGAGGAGTGGCAACCAACAAAGTCTTTGCGGTGCTGAACTAAACCGGACGGAAAATGGACGCGGCAGGACAGGCGGACAGATCCAGCATGGCGGCAGCCGGTGCCATCTCGCACGGTTGAGCTTCCCGACGTGTGCGCGGCGGGTGAAGCAGCATGCGGCGAGCATCATGGGCTTTCTGGAAAACTACCAGGAGATCGACCCGGTCACCCTCAACTTGTGCATCTTGATCGCTAGCTACGTCATCCTGCTCCTCGTCTTTCTCATCTCATGCATCATGTATGACTGTCGCGGCAAGGACCCCACTAAAGAGTATGCGCCTGACCCGCAGCCCACTCAATCGCCCATTCGTCTGGTGGTCATGCAGAGCTCCCCGGCACCGGTAGCGCGTTGGGACGGCGCCAATATGATAACCACTTACCACGAGCCCTCGCACTCTGACTTTCAGGAGAAGAGGAGCACGATGGTTTGAGCCACCCCGGCACTGTCGGGTAGACCCCTCAGCCAAAACTTTCCTTTCCTTGCTTTCCCTTTTTTTGCTCTATGTTGGAACCTGCAGAGGTCGAGCGACATGTGTCAGCCTGGTTAAGCGTGCTTGCACGTGAAATCCCGCTCAAGGATCCCCGAGCCAAAGCCGGTAGTCTGCTCCCATGTCAGATGTCACAAGTGATAAGGCAAACGCTTGTTTTGACGCACTCTTTCAGCTTCGGGATTACGGTGAACGAAAACATTCGGAGAAATGTTCCCAAAGCAGGTGATAAAAGCTGCTGAAGATAGACTTTAATCGGTAAGGATATAACCCAGTCAGTTCCTTGACCCATGACGACCTTTGGTAAACCCTTTGACATCATAACAACTCAAACCTGTGTCCATTAGTTTACACAGGTGCCCATCATACCAATAATCAGATCTAGAAGGTTAATATTATTCAGTCAATGCTTACTTTGAAAGTGAAGGCTTGGTAAAACACTTAAATACCCTTTAATCACTTTTTCTCAAGGTCATGTAACAATTCCTTTTGCAATAGAAGTCATGTCACTGGAGAAGAAAAACATTCATTGAGTAAGTTATCTCTCCTTTGAATTTCTTATTTTAGCTCTCCTTTGAATGTACACCAAGATCCATGCTCTGAGGTGTTTGAAAGTCAGAGTGTAGTCTAGGGGTGGGCAAAACCTGCTCACTACGACCGCATGTTCCGTCTGCTTCTTTTTTTCCTGAACAAGTGATTTAAATTCCCTAGTGGCCTTTACTGCACAGTTTGATAACAAAATGGTAAATTGTACAACATGAGTAAGAGAAGATAAACCTCTAAAAAAATGAAGGACCCGCGGAACTCAAGGAGCGGGTTGCCCAATGCTGGTGTAGTCAATTCATTCACTAGTTAAGGGTCAGAATTCAATGTACTTTGGAGCCCAAGAAAATGTCATAAATTATTACACTCAATTAATATGCTTAATATATTTTATGTAGACATGTGGCTTATGGCTCTTTTTTTAATGGTAATTAAATTAAATTAGCTTTGGTTCGATTAAGAGCAGGTCATCATGAGTAAGTACATAAGTATGTGTAAATTATTTATTTTTCAAACAACGGGTTGTGTTAATGGCCATTGAAGACTTGCTTTTTAAAAAATATGGGTTGCAATTTAGGCGAGATTAATTCATTTGAATACAAATTGGTTGGGTACATATATCTATCAAATTGAATGAATTAATGTATTGTACATTTTCATTAGTGGACAAAATAATAGTGGACTATTAGTAGACACATTACTATGGATGAATGGATAGGATAGGATAGGATGAGAAAGGTAAATGAAGAGTGTGTGAAAGAAAAGACAGTAAAGAGAAGCACATTTTTAATCCGATGAGGTTATCGGTCGATTGTGCCGTTCATCATCCGAAAGGATGTAAATCTTGTGTTTTACTTTATGATGCACTTTTAAGGAATCTGATCAAAATTTGTATTATTTGTGATGAAATGAATCCTCATCCAGCCTCTTCCACGGTATTGCTGCTATTTAGAGAATTTTTTAAAGTGTTTCATAACGCATCGTTTTATACGCAAGTGTCATTGTCGGTTCTTTGTTGATGTCCTTGTTGTCTTAAGACACACTACTGGCCATTCTAAGTATACTTCTGGATTGGTTGTTGCTCATGGATTAGTTTTCAACATTTGGTTAAGTCTGGTCAGACTACTTACGTAATACCTAGAGTGCTTCCTTAATTTGGGAGCTCTCCAATACACTCCTCTTGTTGCAGTGGAGTTAAACAAAAATACCAACAGAATAGCCCGATCTGGATTATAATCATAATATAATTAATTATACTCAATATTTGAGGTCATTTCACATTATGATTGTCACTCCCAGGCAAAGTTTACTGTACATGTGACAGAAATAAAACACAAATAAATAAAATATTGTGCACCACACAATTTATACCATACCAAACCATTTATCCACAAAAACTTACTTAATTAACACACTCACTGAGAAGTGCTGTCCAAATTAACCTCAATGCGGAGGCATTTGTACATTTTCTCACAGTTGAACACACGTGGAACAGCAAGGCATACAGAGTGTACAATAAGTGCTCCAGGCTTTGCCTTTCGTATTTGCCTCAGTTTTATTTTCAGATCTTGTGATCTTGTGAAACATCGTCATTCATTCATTCATGCCTCAAGCATATTTCCATTTGGAAGTACACGTTAAGCAAAAATGCACACATCAGTTCTAGTTACCTTATGTAAACCATCAAAATGCCCGAAATGCAATTTTGTGCTGCTTTCGTAGAATACATGATAGAAGAGGAAATTTGCACCTGTAACTTGTTCAATTGACAAAGAGACTCATCTATCTAAAATTCTTAAGTTTATTCACAAAATGAACTGTTTCCGTTACATTCTTTATATTGCAATTAGCTATTATTCTTACTAGCATTCTTCTTGCTGTTAATCACACTACATCTCACCCAATAGAGCTTAGTGGTGTCTTACATGTTGCCGTAAAAGATGACACGACATCACTTACAGTGCATGCACACAAATTCGGATTCTCCGTACCGATCTCCTAAATATTCCCAACACGAGCTCTGGATACATTTAAGTGGTTTCATGCAGCGTTTTCATTGATTTCTGCCTTTTAAAAGACGGTGGGCTTAGTTTTATGAACACCTAACAGTCAGGGATTTTAAAGCATGATTTCAAACATATGTATGCCTAATGACAGCTTTAATGCCTCTATTAAGTTTTGTTTTTGTTAGATCGTGAACATGACTCCACAATTGAGCGATTTAATGCTCTTAAAGCAGAGGGTTGTGCTAACATAAATGCTCTTACTTCACTCATCAAGCATGGTTATGTAATAGCCTTTATGATGACATCAGGAGAAGGATTTCACTTGCTAGTCACAAGTGTCATTCATTCACTATTTTTAAAGTAACTGATGAGTCCTCAAGTGATATACACTGCTGCACAGCATCTGATGTCCCCACACTGTGCCTTTAGTTTTCCTTACTATAGTAGTCTTTCGTCATCTCAATTGGCCTACCCGTTGCTTACCTCTTGTGCTTGGCATGCATGCTATCTTCGATACTGGGGTTTCATCACTGTTTTTGAGGATGCTAACAAGTGAATGTTGATTGTGGCTTTGTGTTCAAGCTATGTGCTTCCATCCATTTATCAGTCTGTCCATTCTTCAGTCATCAACTGTCATCATTGAAGTATAAACTATTAAATTTATAAAAGTGTTATATTTACGCAGTGTTAATGTTGTTTCTCATATAACTTGACACTTTTTTAATTATCTTTTGCAAAATTGCTAAATTTTTACATTACATTAAGAATATTCTTGATACAATTAGTATGGAACGTATTACTGTGCTGAGTGTCTGCAGATTCAGAGTGAGGCATGCAATTTTCTTGCCTCATGGCACAGGGCGACAGCGAGACCCTAGATTCTGATTCAGTGTACACTTTAGCCCCAAACAATAGAATTAGTCATAGTATTTGCAAGTTAACTGCAAGTCAAGCCATCCGGTATTTTTTTCATAATGGTGGATTACCTATCTATTGATGATTTTATTTAAAAGGAGCCGCATATTTATTTGATTTATATGGTAATGTCAGAAAATTAGAAAATGCCTCTGTGGTATAGTTTATACATTGGTTTCTTGTTCTGTATGTTTGTTTATTTAGATGTAGGTTTGTTTATTTTTAGATTTGACTGTGTCTTACTAGACACGAACCTCACCACACGTCCTTGCTATCCATCTATCGATGCAATCAATCGATCGATCTATCAAACTGTGACTCGCAGTCAGGGTAGGCAGTTAAGGCACATCCTCACATATCATTGAAATTAAAAATTAAAAATAGATTAAATAGTTATATTTCTCATCTCATCTCATTAGCTGCACCGCTTATCCTCAGTAGGGTCGCGGGGATAGTGATATTTATTTAGTATTAAAGATTTTTCTCATTTAACTTCACAATTTGGGGGATTTTCACTTTCAAAAACACTGAATTTTCACGATTTAATATTAATAAAACAAATAGTATGTAGCGTATTATTGGGCGGCAGTAGCTCAGGAGGTAGAGCGATCGTCTTAGGATTAAGGGATCCCAGTTCGAATCCCGGCTTGTCCGTGTTGCATGTCGAAGTGTCCTTGGGTAAGACACTGAACCCCCAATACCCCCAATAAGCAGGTTAGCGCCTTACATGGCTGCACAGATCACGGCCGCTATTGGGAAATGTGAAGCACACTGTAAAGAGCTTTGGGAAGTCATTGACTTGAAAAGCGCTATATAAATGCAGATCATTTCATTTCATATTGTGCCATGTGTCTGTAAATGCAGAGTGAGGCACGCAATTCTCTAACCTCATGGAAGAGGTTGATAGTGAGACCAAGTATTCACACTTTGCAGACATCTCAGCCCCAAACAATAGACTCAGTGATAGTATTGGCAAGCTAACAGCAAGTCCAGCCAAGGACTTTGTTTTTCTGATACAGTAAGACCTCGGTTATCGCGGTTAATGGGGACCAAAAACACCCGCGATAAGTGAAAATCCGCGAAGTAGCGGCGCACTTCCCCCCAAAAAATACATTTTTTTTTTCAATTATTATTTTTTAGACCCGTTTAATGGGGAGCAAAACCACCCCCAAAAAGTGAAGATCTGCGAAGTAGCAACGCCCCTTCAAAAAGAAAAAAAAATCTCATCTCATTATCTGCACCGCTTATTCTTATTATTCGCGAGCGAGCCCCTAACTTTCGGGCGCGTTACGCACAACACCGCGACAAGCCGAGTGGGTCGGGCGCTCCGCGTGGAGGCTGGTGTTAGGTAAAAGTGGTTGTATTAGCGGGAGTGACGTGTGCGCGCTCCCGCGACAGGGGATGCAATACCTGGCAGGGATGCATTTCTCGGCATAACACCGCCCGTCCGTCGACCGGAGCAATCGAGGGCCGTGTAGCGACATGTAGAGCCATCACGGCCCGAGTGGGAGGCGTGACGTTGGTGACTTTTTCATCCGCGTTAACGAACGCATTTTGTAGAATACGATCGCGCTTTATTGTTTAAATAAACGCGTTATATAGACTACGATCGCCCAATTATTTTAATTAGCTCGCTTTATGGTTTCAATAAGCGTATTATATAAAATACGATCGCTTTTGTCGGAAGCGCAGCAGAATGCGCGTCCACGCAAGGGGGGGCGGATTCTGTACGGGAGTCGGATTTGGGCACAACACCGGGAAACGAGAACGGCGCGCCGTGCTAGGGTCGTCGGCCGAGGGGGATTCCCGCAAAAATTGAAAATCTGCAAAGTAGCGACGCCCCTTGAAAAAAGAAAAAAAAAAGAATTTTTTTACCATTACAGACCGCGAAGCTCTGAATCCGCGAACGTCGAACCGCGAAGTAGCGAGGTCCCACTGAATCTATCTCTCTATCTATCTATCTACCTATCTCTCTATCTCTATCTATCTCTCTATCTCAAGTTGGCTCATTTACCTCGCTGTTAATTGGCTTGCGCTGCTGTCAGTCACAGGGCAAGTGGTTTTGCGCATGTGCACTGCGGAACCAAGAGGGCGGGCGTGGTCCATCGGAGCAGCCTGTCCGGCCTCCATCGCTGTTCGCCGGTTTCCTTGGCACACCTGCCCGCATTCATGTCGACTTCTACCTGGGGCTTAGCGGTCCGTGGACGATTGATCCAGGATGTTATTGAGGAAGAGACTTAAGTGGTGCCTCTGAATTCATCAGAGAGTCAGCTGGTAGTTTTGAAAGCAGGGGGCAAGCTAATGCTAATAATAAAGTGCTGTGAGTTCCTCCGTACCTCATTTTTTAAACATTTCAACCATTTTGTGCTGCCAAGGACCACTAAACGTCATGAAGAACGTGAACAGCTTCCACAGGTAAGTAAGCAATTGAGGAACGTTTAACAAGTTTGTTTGGCAACATTTCTTTACAATTTAACGTTTCGGTAACTCGCGCGTGACGAGTTCAGACGTCAAATGAATGCTTAACGAGGACTATGAGAAATTAATGTTCTATTGATATGCAAATGGTTAACGGTCTCCATTTATATAGTCTCTGAAGACCTCCCAAAGCGCTTTACGATGTGTTTCACACTTACCCGATCTCTCTCTCTCTCTCTCTCTCTCTCACACACAAGGAATTAATTAATGAAATGCTATTTGAAAAGTTTAATTAAAGGTGGTGTCTTTCAAAGATCCTTAAGCTTATTTTCCACTACACTTATCTGATTTGATCTTACTTTTACCAGAGCTGTTTGGTGCGGAAGATATTAGGTAGTAGGAATAGGGGGTTGGGGGAGTGCTGGAGAGTGACGTCATGCAAGGGCTGTCACGAATCTCATCTCATCTCATTAGCCGTACCGCTTATCCTCATTAGGGTCGCGGGGGGCTGGAGCCCATCCCAGCCATCTCCAGGCAGTGGGCAGGGGACACCCTGAACTGGTTGCCAGCCAATCGCAGGGCACACGGGGACAGACAACTCACTCGCTCGCTCATTCACACCTAGGGACAATTTAGACCGGCCAATTAGAATAGAATAGAATAGAATATACCTTTATTGTCATTGTTACAAATGGGCTAACATATTGTGACAACGAAATTGGGCATGACACTCCAGTTTTACACATAGTGAGGGTATGAGCAAGAAGATAAAGGAACAGAGAAGATAATGTTATAAAACAAGGGGAATAAGGCTATAGTTATAATTTACATGGTATTTACACAACATCGTCAGCATGTGGGATGTTACATACAGGGTTGTCGTGATAACGTTGTATCGTAACGGTTGTTATTCACCTGAAATGCATGTTTTTGGAATGTGGGAGGAAACCGGAGTGCCCGGAGGAAACCCACGCAAGCACGGGGAGAACATACAAACTCCGCACAGGAAGTCTGGAGCTGGATTTGAACCCACGACAGGTTCCCATGACATGAACTGTGCCGCACAAGCGCTAACCACTGCGCTGCCGTGCTGCCCGCTGTCACGAATATTTATCACAAATATTTTTCAGATTCGTGAATATTTTTCACATTTGTGATGATCATCTATTTCATTCTCCAACCCCTTTTGTGACCACCCTTGACTGAAAAGAATATACATCAATGTGCAGTGACGCAGAAGCGGACAACACCGGGCCGCTGCTGTTTCAAAACTTCAGTATTTTGGACAGTTTTGGGTTTACACTGAGCAACAGCGTTTCACCACAAAATACAGAAAAGGAACAATGTTAAGTTAATGATAATTTCTTGATTATTTCTTGACTTTTTTTTTTTTGCCCATTAAATTTAGCTTTTTCAAGGTGTAAGGTATCATTACGCTCATAGTAGCATATAATGCAGTGGGGGGGGGAAATTGACAATATATAAGTCAACTGTGATTATTTGTGTGACGATTAATCGTTCTCAGAATATCCCGTGACAGCCCTATGTCATGATCGTCACTGCAGGTTTTTTTTTTTTTAATGTTTTTACTGTTGGACCAATCAAGGAGAAATCATAAAATGTAAAGTTAAATAAATTATAATAAAGTGGGTTTTTAACAACACAGTGTCGGGTCATTGTGAACCATGGATAACATGAGGGTTAAGTACTCAGAAAAAAACAAAACCTAGCACAGAAAATTCACTTCTCCTATAAAATCGAAAATGGCATTGAAATTGCCGCATTCGCAATGATCGCAGCAAGGCTTTAAGGCTAGGACCTTAGCTTGGCCTTTTGGCTGAGAGTAAGTCCCGGCTCCTTGGCTTTGTAGCGTATTATGAACTAACCGATAAAGGATAATGGATAATTAATATAGAAAATAGAACAATAAACCTTAAAAAAATCCCATTGGTCTGAAAAATCGCCATCAGGTTTTTGTTTTTTTTTCTTAAATCTTTTAGCCTCATTTAAAACATTTCTTGTAAATGTGTATATCATTCATTAAAACACACATACTCCAGAAGGCTTTCTAAGTTGTGAATGAGGCCATGCCAGGGCGAAGTCAAATTTGGCTTTTTCCCTGAGAGTTGGGAGTTTTATATCAAATACAGTTATGTCACAAGTAGACCCACCAGCAAGCCGAAATTACTCAAGTCAGACATTTTGGTTTGTAGTTAATATGCTGTTTTTAATCACATTAGATAGTCAGTCATAAACAATTGTAACCTGATGAAAGTCCACACTCACACACAAGCTCATACTTTGTACTAACAGGTGAGACGTCACGAAAACAATCTCCTACGCTAGATTGTTGTCCAAACATTTCATCTGAGGCGCACTTCCAAAACAAACTTAAATGGCTGTGAGCATTACTCTGGGGTTTCCAACATGGTGCCTGCAGGCACCCCCGAGTAGCGTGCAGACAGGTTCTGAAAATAGCTCACCAGCTCATCGGTTTTAGTAGTTGACTATGCCTATTTTAACTACAGTAAATCCTCTTTTTTTGTGGGGTTGCATTCCAAAAAAGTCCCGCAAAAGTCAAAACCCGCAAAGTAGAAACATGTTTTTAGTCTTTAGATATCAGTAACTTACAATGTATACATCTGTGACAAAATAACAACTATAGATCTACAAATAAAACCACAGAACAAAAAATAGCCGTTGATTGAATCAATCAATCAATGGATGGTGTTTATTGTCAAACAATAGTACAACATAATTTGGATGGCTTCTCTTTTCAGTAATAGAAAGCAATGTAGAGAGGGGCCCACAGCTGCATGCTAGCATCTTGGACACATGGAGTGAGCCAGGTTTTCGCGGTTATTAAAATACAAACGTCACAAATGGAGCGGTTTCCCTTAAGTTGTAGCTTCATGGGTAATGGATCTTGCGCTGGTGATAGACAGCCACAGTTTTGATGTAGCCGCAGAAGTAGGCTGGACCTGCAGCCCTGCCTTTTCTTTATTTCCCAATTCTGCCTCGGTCTCTTCCCATACCCGATAACAATCCAAGGAGACCGACGTAGTGATCAGCATTCTGTTATGTTCTTCTGACTTTTCTTTGGAGTGTGATCAATGTAAAGAGCCGCTAAACTATAAGCTGTGGCCGTGCTTTGCTATCTGACATATTGACTTGTGCAACCGACAAGCTGTTTGACTGACAGCGTACACCGGCTTATCCCAGTCGCGCACACACTGTCACACACAACCAACGTACGCATGTACGCACTTACACACACACACACACACACACGCAGCCCTTGGCGACCTACCCCGTGATAGCATTTGCTGTGTTGTACTCTGCAGAAAAGAATGCACGATTAAAATCCACAGGGCATCGAAACCGTAACACTGTGAGGGATTAAACTCTAATACTGTGAGGGATTACTGTACTAAAAATCACAACCAGTTTAGAGTACAGTAATAATATGCCATATTGTTATTTTAGAAATGCATATACTGTATAATTGGTAATCTTTTGCACCAATAGGTAACGAAAAGTAGCTCCCAGCTTCAGAAATGTCAGTTACCCCTGCTCTAATGAATCTGTTACTGATCGTGCTTGGCTAATTGCAGACTTTAAAATGTAGATGGTAAAGTCCTTTTTTGTATTTGCACTAATAATTTGAAAGAATAATTTGATTGTTATTGACCTTGCCCTCGGTCAAAGATTAATCATTCATTTGACTGTTTTTCAGCTCAATATGAATTTGAAATTTGAATGCAACTCATTGGTGTCGGTTTTTGTTTTTGCAAGATACAATAACAAATGTCTTTTTGCTTTTGGATGTTTGAATGTTAAGATTCATGAACAGACGGCCTTCTGCTAACTGTCGCTACCAGCCCACCTGCTACGAGCATGCTGCTAACTGCTACACGCACGCAGTAAGTCGCTGTCTGTCAGCCAACATTTTACACGAGTGCCATGTTTCAAACAGGTTTCCATCCCTCCCCCCCAAAAAAAGAGAAAATAGATTTTTTAATTGAATATGCTGTCTTCATATAACTGAACGCATTTTCAAACTATTTCTATTTTTTTTCTATTCTGTAAAAAACAACCTAAGCGAAATCAACTTGTGTCCTGCCTCAGCTATATAAAATGGATGAAAATGTATTTTCAACCAATCAGTGACAAGAAATGTACAAAATGATAGGCAGCATAGTTATCTCATTGTTATTTTATTATACTAGGCAGTTCTGGTTTTGCATTTGTTAATCAGTTTTCAAACAATTTCAAAAAAGATGATAAATATAGGCAAATATTTTGTTCCTATTACTAACGAGTGATCACAGTAATAATGATAATTATTTATCATATAATATTAAACTTTAAAAAAATTTTTTTACATAAAGCCATTAATAAAATCTTAATGCCACTTGGAAATCCTCCCTTGATATGCTAAAAAGTTTACCCTAAACCTCACTTGTACTCTGCAACTTGTAAACCAATATAGAATTTCCTTTTTTTAGCCTCAACTCTTATTAGAACCTCTAATCATATTTCACAGCCTTAACGCTAGTTTGAAACCCTAAAGGTAATCGCCGACCATACCTGGAAACTCAAAGCCTAATTTCAAGCCCCTTGTTGAAAACCTAACACTACTTGGCTTTGGTGTAAAACCTTTACCCTAATCATTAAAACAACTTGAAAACCAATTCTTTAAACATTTAACTCTCTGTGAAAGCCCATCTTGAAATACTTGCCATAGTAATCATTTTTTACAGTCCAAGACTGAATTGAAAGCCAACTCTGAAACCTTGAAACACAACCCTTTATTTAAACGCTTAATTCTTCTTTTAAACACTTTTTGCAACTATCCATTCTTTTGAACCCTGACTCTTAATGGTTTTGCTTTTCAGCTGCATCCTGGTGATTACAGTTTACATTAAAGCAGAAACTTGTAGTGTTTCGGGGATGTAAGGCACCTAAACACGCCACATTGGCCAGAAATGTCTGCGCCTTACAACCTGGTACGCCTTATATACCACAAAATACGGTGTATAAGATTGGAATTGCATACTACAGTATTCGTTACAGTATCCTACCATATTTGTGCAATGATTGATCGATCAAAAACATGGCTGACGAAATCGCATGACAGTGCAGCTTGCGGCAGTGAGAGCAATCACACAAACGTCTGTGAGCGATACTTGAAATAACGGTGTGAAACATCATTCCTGCGTATGGATACCAAATCATTATCAAACATGTCCTGAGATCAGATCCATTCCTCTGGCTTTCCAGCAACACTAGATAATTTTTCAAATTTCAATGAAATGGTTAATGTAATATTGGAAAGGTTGCACGGCCCACACATCACTTTTTTTTTTTACAACAACTATTACATGAGATTTCCCTTTTTAAAAAGCTATCTTTTGTTACACATTATTAACATTTTGTGGAATGAGTTTGTTGCACAATAACAGAACTGTATTTAATCACACTTTTTTCATGGAAGCACAATGTTGGGAAAAAGATTGACTGCTACATTCAAATAATTAGCAAATTATTTGAATTTTACACAATCCCCAAAAACATGTTAATTTTCCTGTTTTTCTTTCATTTCTTCTTTGGTTTATATTTTCCTCACTTCGTACTTCTTTTTTTCTTGCCCTTTTTCTTCTTTTGTTCTTTAGTTTTCTTTTATCCTTTATTTGTTACTAATACTTATCATTTTTCTTAGCTCCTTACTTCTCTTTTCATGCTTTTTTTGCCCCTTTTCCACTGATTGTTTTTCCAGTCAAGTCATGTTTATTTGTATAGCCCTTAAACACAAGGAGTATCAAAGGGCTGCACAGACTATTGCAAACTACAGACTATTATTACACCACCCCTGATCTAAAACCTACATGAGGGCAAAGAAAAACCTCAGCATGAGGAAAATGAAGAAGCCTTGAGAAGGGGACCGCACATGAGGAAGCCCCTCTTCCAGGATGACAAGGCTGCAACAGATGTTGCAATAACAAATAATGCACAGATATTGTCAATATGAAATATAGGCCATTCATAAGCTATAGAATAGGGGTGTGTTTTAAGCCTAGACTTAAACAGTTCCACTGAGGTTGCAGATCGAATCTCACAGGGCAGAGCATTCCACAGGACCTAGGCTTGAATGGAGAACGCTCTTTAACCTTCCTGTTTTTTTCCTTTTTCTTTTGTTTTCCTTTTCATTTTTGTCTATTTTTTCCCTTTTTAAGTAATTTTGTGCGTAATGTTATATAGTAATCGGCAACATATGGATTAAAGGAACAAAAACAATTTGAAGAGCCGTTTGGGTGCCAAAAGAGCCAGCAATATTGACATAATCATGTTGGTAAGAAAGGTCACATAACATACTGCTACAGAACTGTGCAGGCGATAATTAAAGTATACCACACTTGTCTCTCTTTTAATGTTTTAGTGATTAAAAACAACCATCTATCCCCCATTCCCCGCCTCTCTCGCAACAACTCGGGCTCACATGCACGCTTTCTTTATTTTTCTCAATCTCATGCACACATTGACTTTAAAAGACCGCGCTTAAAACACCAAAGAGGGAACCTGCATTGTTTTGCCTGCATGTACTGTAATTCTGGCTCAATTTGCTGGTAATATAATTTCATAAATTTGAGCACTGATTTTAATTTGCAGGACTGTTTTTTTTGTGCGCTGAGACGATCTGGACAGTGCACAATTCCACACGTGCACAATGTAGAGGCAACATTGTCACTATAACATAAATTTTTAACCTTTCCAACCAAGACACATTTCTTTCATTGAAAAAGTCCCGCGGGACACCACCAGTCGGTGCAAGACCGGTAAAAGTAAATACAAACGTAAAATAGCTCTTGCTAGACCCTACAGGACACAAATTTCTCAAGGCACAGTACGACAATTAATCACTTTGCCGCAGCACAGCAGTTGAAAAACACCAACCTAGACCACCAGTAATACAGGTGACCTTTGAAAAGGTACCGACATCCGGACATTTCTTTGTTAGATTTTGAATTGTGTGCACCTTTTTCGAGGACGGGACAGTACTGTAGTGCTTCTTTCCGCCGCTTCCAGCGTGTGGCGCTGTGAGAGGTCACCCACCATTAACCCGAAAGTTAAAAAAAAAAAAACTGCCTTCTCTTCCTAGTTCTGTGTGTAAACATTCTATACTTTCTATGTCTATATTATCTCCAGTGCGCTATGAACTTTTTTATTTTTTAATTACCTTGTGCATCCATTCAATATGGTTGCTGTAAAGTGCAAAGAAGAGGCGAGCCCTTTCCTTTGAAACGAAAGTAAAATAAGAAAGCTTGATGCGGTTGAGAATGGTTGGTACGCTTTTTTCGGCCACTTTTTACCACGGAGGAGGACCTCTTGAAGCGCATCTTCTACAAGTAAGATAAACCGTTTTATTTATCTTTATAGAGCATATTATTTTATGAAATATTTGTTCTTTAGTACAATACAGGTTACTTTTACAAGCCTTAAACATACTCATATAAACTTTAAACATACCTTTCATACATAATATAGTACTGGGGGGGATTTTTTAAGGGTTATTGTTCTATTTTCTTTATTAATTATCCATTATCTGTTATCGGTCAGTTCATAATACGCTACAAAGCACATAATATAGTACTGAAGCAACTTACAAATTCATCTTACAAACGTAAGTTTCGTAAGCAGGGAAGCGTCTGTATTAGGTTTTATTTCATCACACCATTTTACTCATGGTGCCAGAAACGAATGGTAAAAAATGGAGAAAACGGAAAGTGGTCCTGAAAGAAACAAATTAATAAACAGTTAGATTTATCATCTAATATACTAAAGAGTTGTTTCTCTTTTTTGCGTGAATCTTTTAGGACGACTTTCTCCATTCTCTTAACATTCGTTTCTGACATGCTGAGTAAAAATAGTTCGATTTGAGGTAAAATTGTCTGATTTTTTGTCTGTCATCTGTATCACTAGTGGGCTAGTGGTTAGGTTGGTTTCGGCACTCTCACTTCCGCGACCTGGGTTGGATTCCTGTTGCATACAATGTTTTGCAATTATGATTAGCAACATAAATGTCGACGTATCAATCATTGCACTAATATATAACCCAAGTGAATGAAATGAGCAACGGTAATACACGATATATAAGCTAGCTCTTACTGTAATTTTGATTCAATGCGCCTTATATTTCGAAAATATATGACAAAAGACTCTTGGGGGATGTGCCCCATAATCTGGTGCGCCTTATAGTACAAAAAATACGGTAAACATTGACACAATTTATATAAGTGTGCTCTTTTTACTCTTGCACAATGTAGCATTTGACCTGGCTGTGTGGGTCAATTTCAAATGAGTACGTTCCGGTAACTCAGATGCGTATTTGTGTGGTCATGGCAGTTCCTGATCGCGCCGGCACTCGCGGGGACAGCGATGTTACACTGGCTGTCAGCCGATGACTGGCAGCGTGTGACGGCGTGGGTGTACGGCCTGGGACTCTGTGCCCTATTCCTCATCTCCACCGTATTCCACGTGGTCACCTGGAAGAGGAGTCACATGAAGTAAGGCTCAAGCGACCGTGTCTTACACACACCACAATTGGGTATCAAGCATTTTGAACAATGTTTAGGGTTTTAAAGTAGTGGACAAGCATGAGTTTGTCATTTATGGTTATTTAACGTGTAGATTCTCATACAAGCCGAAAATACTGAAATTAGGGGATGGCTTATGCGCATAAAATATAAATGAACACAAGGGGTCGTTTGTTTTGGGTTTTAAAAAGAGGGTGTCAAGGCAAAGTCAAGGTACCGTATTTATTCGTGCACAATGTGGACCCCAAAATTGTTAAAAATGATTATAACATTTGGTCTCCCCCAAACCACCAACCCACCCCATCTCAAACTTTGCAGTTGGATACAACGGGAATTAAACCCAGGTTGAGGCAGTAAGAGTGCCGAATCCCAACCCCCGGAACACTAGCGATATAGATGGCATACGAAAAAGCATTCGATTTTATCTCATCATCACATTTTTATTCACGGTACCAGAGATGAATGTTAATTTTGTTGTGCATTTCACATGTTACAATGACAATAAATGCTATTCTAGTTTTCCATTCTATTTTTGCGTTTATATTTTTCAGAATGACTTTTCTTCATCTCCTTTCTCTAACATTAGTGTCTGGTACCATAACAAAAAATAGTGTGAGATAAAACCTAATGCCTTTTAATCTATATCACTGATGGGTCAGTGGTTAGGATCTGGCGCGACCTGGGTTTGATTCCCGTAGCATCTAATGTTTTGCGATTGTGGTCAGTGATATTTTTCGACCGATCAATCATTGCACAAAAATGGTATTAATGTAAAACCTTGTGTATAACGTGCACTCCAACTTGGGAGTTATTCTTAGGTAAGCGAAAATGCGTGTTGTACATGAATAAATGCTATCTAATTATTATAGTTTCTTGTTTTTGGGTTCATGCAAATGTCATGTGCAGTTGGAATTCTAGATTCCGAGCTTTGCTTTGAATCCATTCAGGGAGGTGGAGCACTACTTCCATATGTGCGACCGGGTCGTTATATACGTTTTCATTGCCGCCTCCTACACGCCCTGGTGAGCGCTCGCACAGGTACAGCGAAAGCCGTCAAGAACTAGTAACACTCATCATTCTGCACATCTTTTCGTGGCCTTGCTCAGGTTAAACCTGCGTGACCTGGGCCCGGTGGCGTGCCACATGCGCTGGTTGGTGTGGTTTATGGCGGCCAGCGGGTCCTTCTACGTATTCAACTACCATGAAAAGTCAGCAATCGCTCGCCGTTTCGCCAATGCTCGACAGCTAACGCTCACAGATTTCCATATCCCGTTTTCTGTTTTTTTTTTTCTGGCAGGTACAAGCTGCTGGAGCTGGCCTCCTACCTGGCCATGGGATTCCTCCCTGCCTCTGTTGTTGCCTCGATGGTCAGTATGGCTCTGAGCGTTGTTAGCCTTTCTTATTGGGGCTTTAAATCTGTATGATTGTCTGCAAGACCACTTCAATTGGAATTATTGATGCTCACCACTGGCGCTAAATAAATTCAGGCCTAAAATCATCTCCCTAAATCGTATTAACGTTTCAAGATCAGCTTAGGTTTTAATTATCTCCCTTTGGGGCTGCTCTAAGATTTCAAATTAGGACTCAAGGACATATGATAAGGTTTCAAGCAAATGCTAATGTTGCACATTGAAAGGTATGGTTTGCTTCCTGCAATATAGCTTGAAGAGGATGTATTTGATGTGCTAATGTTTTTAGGTCAGGATTGGGGTTTGAAGCCAGGATTTTAAAGGGATACTGTGTAGTATTTGAACACTAGATTTTGCTGTATTGTGTATAGTGCAACTGAAAATGAGTACTAAAAGTACAAACTACAGAGACTCAAAGTGACCATCCCTTTCCAGGTGGAGATATGTTTCTACCTGGTCTCGAACGGGAGACCCTTAGGCCAATCTCCTAATCACTGTACTACGGAAACATGTTGGGGAAAATGGTTACCATAAGCCAATCCATTTTTTTTCACGTTTGCATTTACCTGCACTTGTGTTTCATTGTCTATTTGTTTATAAATGAACCATTTCATCCAATTAGTTTTGAAACACACACACAATATACAAATAAATGTATTCATTTTCAAATAAAAACCTTCATTAAGAGTACTAGCAAAGTAATATCTCCTTTTTAAGCACTAAATGTGATTATTTGCATTGAAGAACTTGGTGTAATAAGGCTAAAATTGTTATTAAAGAAGCATTTAGAGAAAAAATGTAGCTGGCTATTTGAATGTTGGCCATGAGCTCAATAAAAATATAGTTTTTATGGGGGTACACAGATACATAGGCTTAAAAAACCAGGTGAGTGCTATCTTATTGCCTTAAACAAATACTTCTATTTTTATTCAAATAACGTTTGAATGGGCGTTTTGCATAAATGTCTGCTTGATGTATGGTATTCAGCATATGCAGCTAAATTGGTTGAAGTGGCAACATCCACTGGAAATATTGAAAACTGTTTTTTTATGCTTCTCTCCCAAATCTTTTGGAGGGCCGTGGTATGGGGATCCCTGCGCTAAATAATAGACAATATCCCCTTTAAGACATAGTATGTATTTTTTAATAGAGTGTTAAAGTTTCAAATCTGGTTTAAAGAGTTGGCGTGTTCTTCCTTGGCAAGGTGATTCTTAAAGGTTTCAAACCCGGAATTGGATTTGCCTTCACTATTAGATAGGATTAGAAGCTCTGTCAGTATTATTATCCTATCAAAGTATTTTTTTCATGCCTTCATTTCATTTTTAGAACAGGGTTATGGTTTTAAATCAGGATTGGGCTAAACAGCACATAGGGTTTTTCTTTCACAATTACGTTTTCAATGGTTATTACAAGCAAGTTTTTTTTTTTCCATATACAATATTTGATTTTTTTTTTCACATGATTTGGAAAATAGTTTTCGATTTCTGAGCTTTGTCCGGCCGGTACCACGTAAAGATGACAATAGGCTGCTGTTTGTTTGTTTTTTGTAGAGCACAACGGAGGGTTTAGGGGAGCTGGCATGTGGTGGCGCCCTCTACTGCGCAGGTGTCATTTTCTTCAAGAGCGACGGCGTCATTCCCTTTGCGCATGCCATTTGGCACGTCTTTGTGGCGCTGGCGGCTGGCGTGCACTATTACGCCATCTGGAAGTACCTGTACCGCCCTACGCACGACCTTGTGCTTGGACAACCATGAGTGCCCGGCCATGACCGCTCAACTGCCTCCCTCCCAAGAAAAACGTTTACCACTTTCATAGATGGGATGATTGTCAACACTGAATGGCGCTTTTGGCGCTCACTTTTCTACACTCTCGGAGTCATTCCATGGAAAAAACACTGGGCCTTATGTTCCTACTCAGGTGAATTTTCCTACCGGAGGCTGATTCGACTATAACAGTAATATAACATTTTCAATATTCGTGTGTATTTGATGTCATCTATATTCAATAACATACACTATATTTAATAATTCGCCCTGTAGCAAGGAAGGGTAGAACACCGACGGTATATTTGCGAAGGAAGAAATTTTGCGAGCCACCATAATGGCGCTTTTGTGTGACTTTTTTGAATCTTATACAACGCCGGTCCGTATCGGTAAAGAGAAAAATACTTTTTTCATGAAAGCAGGTAAAATGGATGAAAACAGTTGCTCATGTGACCAGTTCACATTTACAGTAGTTTAGTTAAAGCTAAATGTTCTGCATTTATGTAGTGCTTTTCAAGTTAATGAAGACCTGCCAAAGCGCTTTACAATGTGCTTCACACTTTTCCCCTATACACACACTAACTAATCGCTTCAGCTACCTGCTATGGGGGCATTAGGGATTCAGTGTCTTGCCCAAGGACATTGACATAAGCCGCAAATCGAACCTGCGACCTCTTGATCCCAAGACAAGCGCTCTACCTCCTGAGCGAAGCATTGACTTTCCTTGGCTTGCACACACTTTAAGTACTCTGTTATTAGTATTGAACCCACCAAAACGAACAATTACTATATGTGTTATTGAATATGGTTCATATAAAATACACGCAAATAATGCAAATGTTACTGTTACTGTCGAGTAAAGCCTCCGGTAGGAAGATTTGCCCGAGTGGTAAAATATGGCAGAACAACGGTTTACTTGGTTAGCTTGTCTTTTAGCAGGTTTTGATAACTTTTCTTGGCAGGAAAATATTTCTCAGTTGTTGTACTGAATGTTTTATTGAATTCCGACTAAACAGAAAATGACAAAACGCATGACCAATAAGCGAGGACAAGTATGCTGCGCCACATTTGGTACCTGTTAAATGTTGTTTTTTTGTCTGGTAATTTCATTGTAGCAGTCCCATGGAGCGATAACCAACTACCTGCTGACAAAATAATTGTCCTTTCACCTCCCCCAAAATAACTGTTTCTTTTTCTACCAAAGTGATGACCGGTAATCCTCTCCGCTTCTACTTTACCGGATAGGTAAAACCCGCAATGAAACCGGCTAAATCCAAGCTATTTTTCTCTTATTTTGAAATACTGCTGCCCCCTGCTGGTAGGTTTTTGCATTTCAAGAGCTTTGCAGTCTCAGCCACTTGAACATTTGCCTAATCCTACTAGTGCACTTGGCCTCAAAAATATAATTCTTTTGGACTCTTCGATTTGGGAATGATTTGTGAACTATTACAATTTCACGACTTTTAATCATTTTGTTGGATGTTTCAGCACTAACTACTAGTAAGGTGCTAATGTCAACTAGTGCACCGGTCATTCAGACTCGTACAGTGTAATAGTATGGGAATGTCTCCTCAAAACATAATTAATCGCAATTCTCAATTACACTTTTGACAAGCATAAGAGAATGTAGAGAGTGACCAGGCAAACGGCACTAGTTTGCAATTCATTGGTTCAAGTGCTACATATTCCAAAAATTGAAATGGCTTCAAACGTGCGAAGATATCAAGTTATTTTGGGGCTCGGTGTTGTCGGAAATGTCAGTACTAATATTCAGTTATTCATTTAATTTTCTTAATGGTCTTGTGGGTGAAGGCAGAGTGTCGTGGTACGTAGATATTTGAGTGCACTGGTAGGATATGGCAATTTTGTCTGAAATGCGCAAGTGTCTTTGCAGCAGTGTTGTTGGCGAGTGGTCGTGGTTTTCACGGATTCCATTTCCCGTTCCTGTATATGATACGTTCTATTTGTGTATTTTGTTCCTGGCCTTTCTGCTGCTGTCGTACTTTGTGGTGCTACTTTTTCTTCCTTTGAATTAAAAATAAAAGGACAACCAGGTACTCCATTATCTGCACCGCTTATCCTTAGTAGGGTCGCAGGGGTTCTGGAGCCCATCCCAGCTGTCTTCTGGCAGTGAGCAGGGTACACCATGAACTGGTTGCCAGCCTGTCACAGGGCACACAGAAACAGACAACTCAGTCGCTCATTCACACCCAGGGACAGTTTCCCTGAAAGAAACTCAAGCAAGCACAGGGAGATCATGCAAACTCCGCACAGGTAGGTTCAATATCTTAACCTCAGAACTGTGCCTCACACGCGCTAACCACTGCGCCGCCGTGCTGCCAACCGGGTACTCATTCTCTCCAATTGCTAACACTTTAAAATTAAATGTCTAAATTAATGTTTTTACTGGTCATTTCCATTGGTCATGCAGTGAAAAGATAACTTTTTGAAAGTTATTCTCAGTGATTTATCCAATCCAAAGCTAGAATCACACCGTTATTGTTCCTTAAAGCGTCATTGTAATATTTGACTACTAGATGTCACTGGATTGTGTAGCGTTACGGACTACAACGCACAAGGAAAATTACAAACTGAGGACTCTAACCTAATGGGACCACTTTTCCTATTTTTTGCCCAGGCTTTCACACATTTTCTTGTTTTTGGGGGTCCCCTTAACAGCAAGATGGCCAGTGTTGGGCACGTTACTGAAAAATAGTAAGTTGGTTACTAGTTACTCCATATAAAAAAATAATTGACTTTCCTATTTCTAAATCCTTCCCATGTGGTTGGGCAAGACACTGAATCCCTAATGCCCCCCATAAGCAGGTCGGCGCCTTGCATGGCTGCTATTGGTGTGTGAGTGTGTGTGTGAATGGGTAAGTGTGAAGCACATTGTAAAGCGCTGTGGGAGGGCTTCATTGACTTGAAAAGCGCTATGTAAATGCAGACCATTTACCATTTTTTCCTCAGGAATGGTGTATTGCATAAATACAGTAAGACCTCGGTTATCGCGGTTACTGGGGACCAAAACCACCCGCAAAAAGTGAAAATCTGCGAAATAGCGACGCCCCTTCAAAAAGAAAAAAAAAATCTCATCTTATTATCTGCACCGCTTATCCTTATTAGGGTCGCGAGCGAGCCCCTAACCCGCGGCGCGGGTACTTTGGGGCGCGATATTCACGACACCGCGACAAGCCGAGCGGGTCGGGCGCTCCGCGCGGAGGCCGACCTGTCGGAAGCGCAGCAGAATGCGCGTCCACGCGAGGGGGGGAGGATATTGTACGGGAGTCGGATTTGGGCACAACAGGTGTAAAAAAAAAAAGTGAAAATCTGCAAAGTAGCGACGCCCTTCAAAATAATAATAATAATAATAATTTCTTTTTTTTTTTTAATCATTACAAACCGCGAAGCTCTAAATCCGCGAACGTCGAACCGCGAAGTAGCGAGGTCCCACTGTAATTGTATTGGGGGAAAAAAACCTAAATTCAGCACACTTTTACTGTAAATCCTTTGTTCATGTTTGCCCCATTTATTGAGTTTGTTTTGTGTTCCTATATAAGGACAGTTGAATGAATGACATTTGTTGTCATTATACAAGTGTAAGGAAATTGAACGGATTCTTTCTGTGCAAGTAAAACCAATTTTTTTTTAAATGTGCACAGGGGAAAAACAATATTCATGACGTGTATTAGAGTCTCAAGTTTGAGATATAGACGCATTACAGGTCCTCAACAAGGCAGCTTTGTTAAATAGTACCCGATCAAACACCAGTGTTAACATCTGCAGTGAAGAGGTGATTCCGAGATGCTGGCCTTCAAGGCAGAGGAGCAAAGAAAAATACATATCTGGAAGTCATTAATATGGGCAAAAAAGACATTGGACAACTCATTTGATAAATAAAAAAAGGTTTTTTTTCATGGAAAACACAAAATTGACTTGGTGACCCCAACTTTTGAATGGTAGTGTATCTAGTGACACATCTTAATCTAACAGTTGCCATAACGACAACTCATTTCTGCCTTGATGTGATGCCTAATACATTTGGATTTAGTGCATTTTTGCCACCCTCGGTGGATTCTTGACTTTACCAATGTCGACGCTTCAATGCAACACGTCTGAAAAATATGACGACTGGAATTTCTTTGATGAATGTTATTGTATGGGTTTCATTATCCGACGACACGATTTAAAAGTTGACGGACCCGAACATAATCCTTACGTCACCAAAAAGCTAACGAACAAAATCAGAGCTCCTGCTGGGTTACTCAGGGAAATAACGAGGCCTCCCAGCTGTTACTGTGGAAACGCGCTGCTGGATGGCCGGGCTGTCACCATGGCAACAACCTGAATGCGATACGTGGCAAAAGAGACCACGTTTGACAAACGCTAACACACAAAGTCAAGATGAAAAGTGACGCGTGAAGACCGAATGGGAAGCTAAATGGCCGCCTACTGCTTTGATGACATCATGCGGTATCTATTGTTGTGCTTATGCGTGCGTGGGTCCTTTGAGCGAAACCAAGACAACCGCTCTTGATTCCTGAGTTAAATCAACTGTTCATGTGATCAAATTGTCGAGAAGGGTTGTTAAAACTTCACATTGTTTGTTTGCTGTTATTAGTGTCAATAAATTTGTTCCAAAAAAAAAAAAAAATTCGTAAAGCGAGTAAAAAACCTGAATACATTCATCTTTCGTTAGATTGAATTTAGTGAACTCAGATGAGATTCCAGAAGAGGAAATTAAAAAGGTCATTACGTTGAAATGATCTTTTTTGTAAATCTCACCTACTTTTTGTCGATTTTGGGGGTTATTTTACAAATTACAATCGGAAAGACATGATTGAAAATGTTAATTAAAATACTGTTAACTCAAATAATCGTAATAACAAATTGATATGAATTCTGAACTAAATTAACCAGTTGTAGTAAGCCGGTTGAAAGATGCATCCCAAATATTGAGAATACTGATGCCAAAGTTAGAATAAGTGATAGGCTTTTACTGGAAATCATTTTTTCAAATTTAAAAGACACCAAAAATTGAGTCGACTGCAATGCATTGAGTTCACGCCTTTTTATAACTGAACATGGGAAGGGGGGATTTTGTAAGGTTTATTGTTCTATATTCTTTATCAATTATCCATAATCGCTCAAATCATATTATGCTACAAATCCAAGGGGCCGAGACACTTGTTCTCAGCCAAGAGTCTGAGTCAAGGTCCTAGCCACAGAGCCAAGCAGCGATCAGTGCGAATGCACCGTTCCCGGAAGAACTGCATGCGTGGAGTGGACAAATCTTTCAAAACAGTTCTTTGGAACAATATTGTTTTTCCCCGTCAATGTCAACAAAGGAAGTGGTGCTCCGTTGACCATGGCGGCTAAGGGATCCAGGAACCGTGAAAATTGCTGAGTATAAAAGGCATTCAGTTTGGTATTTTCAGAGCATCCTGGCATACGACGTCAAGGTGTGGTATGCTGGGAGCACGGCAACAGACAGGAAAAACATACACCGAGTAATCAACACAGCCCTGATTATCAGCTGCTCTCTGCCCAGTCTGGAGGGCATTGCTGGTTTGCAATACAGAAAAAGAGCCGTCAACATCATAAGGGGACCCTTCTCACCCCGGCCAACACCTCTTTGACCTGTTTGTTGCCTTCTGGTAGGCACCACAGGGTCCTTTAAAACGAGGACAAATAGGCTCGGAGACTGTTTCTATCCCGGGACGATCAGCACACTAAACAACTGTGCAAAATTGTAAAAAGATGTAAATTTTGTCATGGCTACTTACACAAATTTTCATTGCTCTATTGTTGTTACAATGCACTTTCCTTTCATTGCACTATTAAAAAAAATTGGGGCAGTCTCTAAGCACTACATTATAAATATTTTAGTATTATTTATTCAGACACTCTAAGTGTTTACCCTAGAGTGCCAGGTCTAATCTCGTTGAATACGTTTCAACACATTGACATCAACGACGATTAAGACTATCCCATTTTATTGTATTTTAATTTATAAGCGTAACAGCCTTTTGCAAAGTTTTTGTAGTTAGGGTACCCGCAGCAGCAAGATGTCCAACCATTTGGTACTTAACAGTCCCCATTTTATAACTTTTGTTTTTTGCTAGCAGTGGCCCTTTGCAAATTCGAAGCTTCGTATTTATACCTTGTGGGAGACCTATCTTTATACTTGAAGTTTTCATTATCATGTATACTTTCAGAATTTAAATGTCTTTGTTCATAAAAAAAAAAAAAAATACCCCTACTTTATGATGTACTTTAGTAGCAACGATTCTCCTGTGGCAATACTGTATGTATGTCACCAGAGGGCGACAAAGAAATACAATATACAGCATGAAGTTTGTATCGTTTATTCTGGATTCGTTGTGCCTTTAAAATACATATTCAGTAAATGTAATAGGAAAAATTCTGTACAAAACAACAACGTATAGATTTATAGGTTTTATATATAAACATCTCTGTTAACCAATATATCATCTCTGAAAGCCATTGGTTTTGTCTGCCCGAAACAAACTAGACACCCTCTGTCAAATCCCCTAGAAAAATAACCAAAAACAAAATCATAACCCCACTTCCTCCCTTTACATTCATGCCACTTTTATGAATGGCAAACGGGTGGTGGCAGCAGCTATGCAGACACTAAAGGAAGAAGGGGGGACTCTACCAAGGGGAAACATGTCAGAAAGGGTACATAGTACGTTTAAAACAAGTGGGAAAATTAAAACCCCAAACCCACCAAAAAGACATCAAAGTATAAGGGTGGGGTTAATTCATAAAGCCCCGTTCAAAGAGCGATTGCAAATGACGCTTTTTTTTCCTTATTTCACAGCGCAATGAAGACAGTAAGGAAGAGGATCAGTTTTGGCCAATCAAGTCACGTCGGACCCAGAGAAGTCCCTTCCTCTCTAGAGTCTTGTCAAATAAAATAGGAAACTTCGGGTTTGCTTCGGGCTCGGTCCCTCGAATCGAGGCAATTGGTCGGGCTTGGGCTAGGGCTCGGTCGGGCTTGAATACCTGCGGGCCTGTGTCGAGCTGGATTTCTTCGGACCGATCTTACCTCTACGTCAGGCGTGCAAAAAAAGGTGGGAAGGCGGGAGGGAGGCAATTATATAGAAATGTTTTGCGAAAATCAAGCCCCTTTCACAGTTTTTGTTTTACGTCGTGTCAAATGTAAGCAAATATCTTAAAATAGAGTGTCGTTTTTGCAGTAGGTGTCAATGATGCATGTTCAAATTATCAATCGCGAGAAGACGTTTGATGTGGACTGACAACGTGCTCTTAAGCTAAATACACAAAACACAAATGCAGCATGTTGAACTTCAATCCACCCGACTTGTTTCACTTTATGAGGTGCGGGGAATCTCTAAATGGAGGGTTGGCTGCTAGAAGGGAGCAAATAAGATTACGATTCCTGCTTTTTGGGCAAAGTTGAGGGAAAAAAGGAAATTAAATCAGTGGCGCTAGAATTTTGAACTTGAGGGACAGTGTGTATCATTTAGCACCTCCTTGTGGTAAAAAGAAAAAAAACAAAACAGAAAAACGTCATTCACTTTAATAAAAGAAAACAAAACTGATTAAAATAGTAGGCTAAAATACATGACCTACCCTATAAATGTCCATTTGAAACAAATATTTGTAGGTCAAGAAATTAGCAATTGTTTTACATAGCATGAGCCTTACTAGGAGAGAGCTGACATATTTGCCCACCAGCTTTCTGCTACGAGTGCCCAAAAACCTCAAAAAGGCTGGTTTAAAAAAAAAAATGAGTGGTAACATTTTGCATTTTGGTTACTCTGAGTCTCCGTAGTTTGTGCTTTTTAGCACTTGTTTTTCGTTGCACTACACCCAACAGTGACACACTGTCCCTTTAAGAGTATTCGGAATATCTTCAGAAATGTTTTTTCCACCTGAAAGTACTGGACACGTTCCAGAAATCTCACCGGATTTTTCGCACAAAAACCTTTCTATAATATATGTTTAATAAATAATATATCGCAATAAATCCCAATTGCGATTTACCGATTTCAATATTTTTAAAAATACCCATGTCAATTATCAAAGAAGTTGAAGAAAATATTTCCACAAAACAACCCCAAAAATGTCCTTGTTTTTAGTATAAAAGATCCAAGTCTAATGGAAATTTTCCAAAAGTTTCTAATATAAGAAAGAACATTTCCCCAACTTGATTCAAGTCAAATTGTCATGTTAGGTCACTTTACCAAGAAATGTACTAAATCATTTAAAGTACAGAATCTGTTCATGTCTAAGGTGCTTTTTTTTAACCCAAAAGAGAACTCAAAGTCTTGGTGGCCGTTTTACAAAAGGTTTTACCGTATTTGTGCAGGAATTAGTTCGTTGAAAAAAAATCTCAAAACATTGATTGCAACGATTAAAGTCCTAACCACTGGAACAACAGTGATACGGATGACCTACGGATAGGCAGTAGAGAATCCTTGAAAATGTCTGAATGGGGTGGAGCGCTTGTAACTTAGAGACATAGTCTCTCCAGCGTGTCCCGGGTCGCCCCCAGGGACTCCTGCCGGTGGGACATGCCCGGAACGCCTCCCAAGGGAGGCGTCCAGGAGGCATCCTTATCAGATGCCTGAGCCACCTCAACTAGCTCCTCTCTAGGTGGAGGAGTAGTGGCTCTACACAGAGTCCCTCCCGGATGACTGAGCTTCTCACCTTATCTTTAAGGGAGAGTCAAGACACCCTGCGGAGGAAACTCATTGAGCAGATATTAACAAATGTTCAAATTTCAAACAGCATGTTTAAAAAGTGCTTAAAATTGGCCATGAAAAGGTGTACGAACCCTGCAAACTATTTTACTCACGGTGCAATTTGTTTCTGGTACTATGAGTAAAAAATAGTGTGAATACGAGATTATATCTTCCCATGTGTCACGTACATAATTAGTGATCAGGTGGTTAGGATTCGGCTCACTCACCGCCGCTACCTGGGTTTGATTCCCGTTGAATCCAATAGCAAAGTTTGAACTGAGAATGAAATGTATACCGATCTTGAGTCAAAAACTATGGGTGCGTGTTAGACACGAAAAAATATGGTAGTTTTTGTTGAATGTCTTTTTTTTAACCTGAAATTTCCCCCCTTTTCTGCAACCCTTGACTTGGATGAAGGCTTTTCTAAAGCAAAATGTTGTTGTTTTTTGCGTATGCAATGGGACGGTACTGACTGTGTGTGCCATCAACGGCGTGAAAGGGGCTTAATAGCATATGTACGGTGTAAGGGAGAGTGACAATCACAAGGACATAGTCCTTAAAGGGGCTTTGTGAGGCGCGGACGGGGCTGGACAGGGCAATTACAGGGGCCCGTGCCTGGCCTGGTACTTGGCCACCACGTTCTTGCAGCGGCCGAGCTCCTTGCGCAGGTCGGACACTTCCAGACGAAGAGCTGCGTTCTCCTTTTCCAGAAAACCGGCCCGGATGGCAATCTGGTTTTCCTTCAGCCGCCGAGCATCGCGCGACCGCTTGGCTGCCACATTATTCTTTCTGCGACGTGCCCAGTACTTGTCGTCCTACACACACAGAAAACACAACAGAAGTGTCACGATGGGGAAGAAACTCATATCATGACCCGCACGGCAATTCATATAGAGGAACAATCCTGCCATATGTAGTATACATAAGTGTATAAACAAATAGATACAAATACTAAGACCCCTTCAATACTCACGCCTGAGTTACACTTGTTCACTGCTTCGCGAGAATAAAATGTTTATTAGAAAAATTAAAGAAATAAAAAAATCCAATGGATGCTCCCCGCACCAATGAAGAGATTCATGCCGATTCGCCAGAAGATGCTAATTGGCGAATTCATATCATGGCATCTTTTCATACTGTGACAGAACAACTGCTCGATGTTCTTTCTGCATCTCACTGAGAGGAAATTGAGTCCTTCGTCATGCCATCGAAACGAGGCATCTGCCGAACCCTTTTGTTCTCTTTCTCTCACTTTCTCATTCAGTGTGCAAAACTATCAAGGAGAGCTCAAGAAACCAATAATGTCAACGAAATTCAAATATGCACTGGTTATCTTTAAAGTCTAACCCGTCTCTATTTGATCTGTGTGTGTTGGTGTGTCAGATGAAACAACTACAAAGTCCATCATCAAACTTCGACCTAGGGTATCCTGGTGCCAGGTGCACAAATGGACACCCTTATGTTTGGACACGGTGTTTGTTATGGACAAGCTGCAGAAGTCCAATAACGAAACGCTACTCGGGTTTAATTCAGCTGGGCCGTTCCTCCCAATCACTGTCATTGCCGAAGTGAGCGTTGAAGTCCCCCAGAATTACGAGGGAGTCCCCAAGGGGTGCGCTCTCAAGCACACCCTTCAAGGACTCCAAGAAGGGTGGATACTCTCAACTGCTGTTTGGTGGAGGGAGGCTACCCTCTTGTCTACAGGGGTGTGCCCCAACGTACAGGCGCTGAGACGTGGGGCATCTAATATGCCCACACCGGCTCTGCGCCTCTTGCCACGGGCAAGTCCAACCCCTCTCGAGAGGACTGCTACCAGAGCCCAAGCGATGTGAGGAGGTGAATCAGATTATATTTAGTCAGGATCTCTCACCTCACACACCAACTTGGTAACATTCCATGTCCCAAAAGCCAGTTTCTGTAGCCGGGGATTGGTGCTCAAAGGATATCTCCTTTAGCTGCTGTCCAACTCTCTACGCACCTGACCCATTTGGCCCCTCCCACAGGTGGTGAGCCCATAGGAATGGAGACCCACGTTGTCTCTTCGGCCTGAGCCTGTCCTGTGAGTGAAGGCCCGGCGACCAATGCTCGCTAGCGGACCGCACCTCCAGGCCTGGTTTGCAAGTGGTCCCCTGGTATTCCACGTCCAGGCAAGGGAAATCGTGAACCAATGGTGTTTGTCGTCAAAATGGGTCTATGAGCTACGTTTCGTCTGGCCCCTCACAACGGACCTGTTTGTCGTGGGTGACCCTAGCAGTGACTTGAAGCCCTCAGAAGACCAAAGCTCCTAGGATGATTGGGACACACAAACTCCTCCACGACGTAAATATAGCACACCACAAAGGAGTCACTAAAAATAATGGGATAATAAGATAAGACCTAATACCATTTCATGTGTCGACTGTGTCCGTGGTGGTCTAGTGGATATGATTCAGCCGGCTTCCTGCCGCGATACGGGTTCAATTCCCATTGCATGCAATTGTGAACAACCATCCATGTTAATAGCGGCCTGGTGGTTAGGATTAACTGCTCATACTATTGCCATTGGTGCAATCCCCGTTTCCAACATTCTTATGCATTTGTGGTCAGCGAAAAAATGTATTGACTGATTAATAATTGCACAAACGTAACACATTTACGATTTTAAATTTCTTCCCAATTGGGGTTTTTTGGATATGCTTTATACGCTGGAAAATTATGGTGCATTGCCTCACAAAAAATGTGTACGAAGTGAGTCGGTCGACCCTACTTCACAGTCATTGCGTTTGGACAATTTGAAAACAAGTGCATCATGAAACGAAGGCGGGTGATGCAGTGACCTTGAGGTCTTCGGGTATGAAGACCTTCCGGGCCTTCTTGATCATTGGCTGCGGTTTGAGCTCTTCGGGCGAAAACTTGTGCTTGCGCGGGTCGAAGACAGCCTGCCCCGGCACGCTGGACAGTGCCAGGTCGGCCGGGTCGGGCTCGTAGCTCAGGGCCACCTGGATGGACTCTGGGTCGATGGGGCTGGGCGTGTCACGGGACGCTGTGGGGGGGAAAGAAACAGGAAAAGATTTACCAATTGGGAGTTGCCATTCAGCAAATTATACTACTTTAAACCACAATGTGTAACATTTAACCACCATATATTGAGAATATTGCATCTAATTACAAAGGCATTTCAGGATTCAAAGTCAAACATACAGTACGTGCTGCTATAAGCCGTTCCCAGACTTTCCTAAATGTAAACAAACTGGCTATTGCTTAAAATCTGCCGCGCAACATAGTGTGCATGCGTGTATCCTAGCATGCTTTTCACGTCACCGTCACAGTTTAGAGTTTAAAGGCGACCAGCAGGAGGGGTTCTGGCAAGATAGCAGGAAGGAAGACACAGCCATCATTTAATCAGCCCAAATAAAAGACAGTTTAGCAAAATTCCACATCACCCGGAAAGTGTTGACAAGTTCTGATGCCATTTTATGATTTGTTAAAAAAATATACTACACTTTTGCGGGGCTTGGAACGGATTAGCGCATTTATATTAAAAATACATCTCTACATACGAAAGTTTCAGGTTGCGAAACAATCTAAATTCGTAAATAGAGGTACCACTGTATTTTAATTTGCATGTGAAGCACCTAAGTTGAGCTAGGAAGCTAGCTGGCAAAACAGAGCTAATGATAAACTTGGGTTGTTTGTATGCAAGGCCAAACTTTGACCCCAAACGCAAGCTGCTGTTGACCGAAGCTTAGTGGCCAAAGTGCACCTGGTGCACTAATCTCTTTGTAGCTTTAAGACGTCCTACTTCGCCACAACAACTACACTTGAAAACCAAGACAGTCTTTTGTTTTGAAACTCCCGCCTTCGGCTTTTATTTTCTTAAATATTCTCAACCTCACCCGACTTAGTCACATTAGTGCAGGGGTAAGGAACCTTATTGACTCAAGGAGCCATGAAAGCCATTTTTTTTTTTTTTTTTTTTTAAAGAGGCACACTATTTGGCTTAGAGGCAGCTTCTTTCCTAGGGCCATCAACACCTTAAACGAACGCACACAACTGTAACAACATCTTGCAACTTATTTTTTTTTGTGTGGTTGTTTCTAAATCCATCCATCCATCCATCATCTGCACCGCTTATCCTCAGTAGGTTCGCGGGGGTGTTGAAACCCATCCCATCTGTCTTTGGGCAGTGGACAAGGGACACCCTGAACTGGTTGCCAGCCAGTCGCAGGGGACACGAGGACAGACAACTCACTCGCTCATTCACACCAATGGACAATTTGGACTGGCCAATTAACCTGACATGCATGTTTTTGGAACGTAGGAGGAAACCCACACAACCATGGGGAGAACATGCAAACTCCACACAGGAGGTTCGATCTCATGACCTAAGAACTGGGCCACACACATGCTAAACTCTGCGCCGCCGTGCTGCCCGTTTGTTTCTAAATAAAACTGAAAATATATATCTTGTGAATGAGATTTATTTTTATTGCTGCTGCTAAATGTTATTGCACCTCTTTGCACCATTGTTTTGATGCACTATTACATTATACATTACATTATAACTTGGGACAATAATCTTAGCACTACACTGTATTTTTTTTAACCCATTTATCCTGACAACCTTATCATTTTTTACCCTAGAGTGTAGGGTCTAATCTCGTTGCATACAATGTTTCACAACGTTGATATCAATTACAATAAAGACAAATCAATTCATATATATATTTTAAGGCATAATTCAACAAAACCATCAAACCCACTCTCCGGACAAAAGCTTCAGCACATTTTGTTTTATTGTGTAACATTTGATGATTTTATAACTTCCACGAAACAATAATAATAATGCCAGAGGCTGTGTCCCATATTAACAAAAATAACGCTTAAAATGTGTCTCACTCCGGCAATTACTTAAGATCGGTGAGGGTCATATTGACCGGCATTCTTGTCGTAAATAATGGTTTCAAAAGTAAAAGTGTCACAGAATACTATAAACGAGAAGGATACGGTTCTATTTAGGGGAGTGTGCTATGTACGCAGACATCCGACCACCCGTACCGCTTACCTAATCAAACTGGTCTGGGAGCTTGGCTTGGCGTTTTGGGGTGCTTACAGTTTCTACAGTTCTTTGGAACATAGATTGTTTAAACAGCTTCCTGATAGATGGTTCTCTATACATACAGCCAAAACGGGGACTGTTGATGTAACACTGCGAGTGTATGTGGCAGACATGGGACCAAGTCACACATGTGCAAGTCTCAAGTAAGTCTCAAGTCTTCACCTTCAAGTCCCAAGTAAGTCCCAAGTATTTTTTTCTTGGGCAAGTCAAGTCACAAGTCAAGTCCCGAGTCTTAGATTGCCAAGTCCAAGTCAAGTCACAAGTCATAAAAACAGCGACTCGAGTCGACTCGAGTCCAAGTCACTAAGTCTCAAGTCCCCATGTCTGGTATGTGGTAGTTAAAACTTTGCACTATACATTTTGGACCGAACAATTGGCATAAATTGGAAAGTCAGAGAGAAGAATACCACGCCCCTCACTTTAAGGTACCAACGTAATATCCGAGCCAGATGTACTCATGAAAAGATCCATATATTCTTCGCCAGCCATACGTTCCCGACCCATGCATTAGTCGATGACGCGAGTCACATGACACGGCATGCCAACAAGATTGCTAACAGAGATGCCATCTTGACTCCGCCACCTCAGTTGTCATGACGACATTTAACCATCACCCACCTGCCAGATGCAAAGCAAACAGGCACACGCCAAGTCTTTTCTAAATTGACTTTTTACCCACAAATTTAGTTAACACGCACACACAACGTCAAGTTAAAGACACATACATTCAAAATATACTGTATACAAATAAAATTCAAAACACTATCCAAATAAAAACACAATGAGCGCACTTAAAACAAATGCCCTTTTAAAACAGACAAAAGCCGATGTTGAACATACACTTGCACACATGCAACCTCACACAAGTAAAAACACAAGTCTTCGCCCACCAAGTCATTCCTTGAATCGATTTAATTGCAGTACAAAAATGATCATCTTATTTACTCTATAGCGGTGTTTCAGGAGCTTTTTTGAGCCAAGACACATTTTTTTCATAAAAAAATCTGGAGGCTCACTGCCGGTTGAAAATGTTTAAAAAAATAATTTAGGCACCAGTTTTAGGTTGTTGTTTTGTCTTTTTAAAAAACTTTATCATGTTGTCTGAATTGACAACACGGCTGTGGAAATAATTCAGGCTACATTCTCTCCTCTACTCACGGCCAATCGACTTACGCAAAATGGTAGATACAATTTTTTTTTTCGGTATTTCGAAAAATATCTGGATATTGCTGCAAGTTAGATTTTGTATTGTGTGCACCTTTTTCCAAGTAGAAGACAGTACTGTAGTGCTTCTTTCTGATGCGTGGCGCTGTGAGAGGTCACCCAGCATCCACCCCGAAGAAGAAATCCAGTTTCTACTTCCTGGTTCGTGTATTGTATTGCTAGCGCACTAGATCTTTGACGTTTGCATTGTTTAATATCTCGTGCATCCATTCAATGTGGTTGGTGTTAAGTGTAAAGAAGAGGCCATCATCATTATTATTAATCATTATTAAAATCTGCAACATTATGTGCAACATTTTTACTATATTTGATTTATTTTAAACAATTTTGAACAAAAAGTTATTAAATGTTTCCCTCAACTACCTCATGAACACAAAATTAGTATTAAAAAAAAACAAATCTACAAAACAAATAGACAAAAAAAGTAATCTGCTGCCACCTCCTTCTATAGATGAATGTTAAAAGTTTATTACCGGAGGAAAGCAAAAATAGTAAACAAGGGCAAGCTTTTTTGCAAAGATAAAATTAGGATACTTCCTGCAGAATACTGGTGTGCCCTGGCACACTGGTTGGAAATCACTGCTCTGCATAGTAAAATGTTCCACGATCGTTCTAACAAACGCTACCATTTTATCCGTTAGATTACTGCTTTTTCGTTCGAAAATGCTGACAGATTTAAAAAAACAACAACTCTTTTTTTCAAATTTAAACAACTAAAAATCTTGACTCCCGATTACCGGTAGCATTTTAGTCAATGGCTGCTTTATCTTGAAGCAAGAGTCTTTGAACTTGAACAAACCTTTAAAAAAATCCCATTATATTTCTGTTGAGGTAAAACTTACAGTTTCTAACAAGGACATGTTGTTTTTGTTGTCTTTAACATTCTTGAGACGGATTGTTGCGTGATAACATCTACTCCCTTTTTACGTCAAAGTGTTGGCATGTATCTTATATATTCATGAACATTTGAAATAGCAAGGATGAAGCAGAATACATTTTGCATCATCAACATCATCAACAATTTTAGGAGTAATGAGTTACAAGGAACACGCTCCTAAAATGCATTTGCTTTACTCGGTAACAGGTATTGTAGCATGTAAGTGATCACATCTTGTAACTCAATTGTTAATACAACATGGTGCGTAACTCAGCTATGTTTTAAAAGCAGAACTTGAACTTCACCGTAACACGACCATCATTCCACTAGCAACACAAAACTAAACACATCAACATGGTTAAGCTGGGATGTTCATAACTACCAACGATGTGGCGCTAGAAGTAAGATCTTAGGCCCGGGCCCGAACCTGGACCATAGTTTAGAATTAGACATCGAATAACTCATTAACTCTGGCTAGGCTTGGCTTCTCCCTCACGGTTTTTTGTCTTTTTTTAATATAAATTTGCGAGGTTTCATCTGTCAATACAAACAGCTTGTACCGCAGTTTAAGGTCTTTCGTAGGCTGTAAGGGTGGTTAAGCCCCGGAGGTCGGCAAAGTAATGGCTGACCGACTCACAGGAAAGCTGTCGATGCTGCCGGAAGATAATCCGTCGCACCATGACAGAAAGGGCCGAGACTAGAAGCTCCATCCTTGTCGCCAATGTCATGTTCAATGAGGCACCTGAAAACCAGTTTTGTGCTAGCTGTTGTTTTATTAACAGTAGGCATTTTTATCACCACACTTTTTGGCAACCGCAAACTTTTGTCTGGTACGTCACGCCGTCGTAACATTACCCTGGGATTGTGATTACATGCCACACGTCATGTGTTCTGTGGTTCCTTTTCTTTGTCCGAAAGTGCCAGTGTGCTAATCAGCGCGGGCGCACTCTTGCGTGGGCTCAGTGAATGCACTGAACGCCAAAGTCATACTTTCTTCCTCTTGCGTCCTCTTTTTCTTCACAAATAAAATATGTAAATTCTGTTTTTTCGGCCTCAGTCCAGTCTCAGGCGGGTCGGACAGAATGGATTTTTAAGGCCCAATCTTACCTCTATGTGATGCTGTCTCAAGCGCAAATTACACGGACGTATAATTTGTCGTTTCTTATATTCGTCCTACCGTATATATTCGCAACAAATGGAGTGTCTCGAAAGTGTTATTTTTTTAAGCTCTCAAGATTGCACAAGCCAAGAGATGGGAATGCTTCACGGCTCAAAAAGGTTGGCTTACATATTTCCTGTATTTTTTTTTTTGTCATGTGGCTATTTTTAATCAGTTCTAGGGGGTCGGCTTTAATATGAGTATATACAGCAATATTAAACTACATGCTGCTTTTAGATGTTAGTAATCTTCTCAAAAAACATATGCACCCTCATAATTTAAACAAACTACACGCTGCTACTGTTGTTGTACAACAAAGTGCACGTGACTCACGTACGCAAGCATTCCCGAATCCATGTGAGACAGGCCAAGCTGCAGGGCATAAAAGAGAGAGCAAGGGAGGGGGGAATGAGAGAGGCTTGTCAAAGCAATGCATGAGAGTGACTGAAAGAAAGCATTTGTGTGAGAGGGAGAGGCAGGGCCACGGTCTTCTCACATGCCACTCGCATGTGTGTGTGTGTCACATGGACACGCACACGCCAGCAAAGCTGCATGACCAGCACGTGACGACGCACAAACCGGGCGCCGACTTAACTTCTCACTTGCGCGAGCGAGCGAACACCGGGCGTTACCCGACACCCAGCGTGAAAACAAAACTCCATTTCAAGCACTTCCTGCCATGCACCTGCACGCCATCTGTTGACTAATTTGGAGGAAATCTTGCATAAAACACTACCAATGACATAAAAAAAAATAAAAAGTAAAAAAAATTAAAAATGTTTTGACCCAAACCCTAACCCGTTGCAGGAAATATACTGTATTACCAGATAACGCCTACCATACTTTCCAGACTATAATGCGCACCCTTGTCCAGAAGTTTGGAAGTGGGCTTTATAACCTGGTTAACCTTATATACCGCGGAATATGGTGGATAGAATTGGTCATGCATACACTAATCATAGATGTGTGTTACCGCACGAAGTTTTATGGTATACTACCGTATTTGTTCAGTGATTGTGCAATGATTGATCAATTGATAAACATTGCTGACCAAAATCAAATCGTTTAAATGCAACAGGAATCGAATTAGAGTAGTACCGGTGAGGGTGTCAAAACTACTACATTCTTAAGAGAAAATTTTAAAAGCTTTTTATAAAGCTTATAAGGAAGGTCATCTATTCTGTGGAGATATAAACAGTATTTATACTGTATATACATTTATTATATTCATTGAAAAGTGTTAAGAATGTTTGTGTCTTGCTTTTTTCCTACAGAAATAATTTTCCTTTATTAAACATTTTTGTAAAAGCGCCAGGGAGGCAGTAGGGTGCACTAAAGAGCCGCCTGTTGCTGACCCCTGGTTTAACATATCAGAATGCAGAACAAAATGCACTATGAATACCAGTTTTTCTAGCACCGTGAGTAAAAATAGCGTGATGATGAAAAAAGTTCTAATGCCTTTTTGTACGTCATCTGGCGGTCTAGTGGAGAGGTGTCACGGTCTCACCACCACTAATAAGTTTCAGTCCCGCTGCATATAACTGACTGGTCAGTCACATTTCCCAACTGATCAATATTTGCATCATTTCATTGATAAGGTATATAATATATATATATATATATATATATATATATATATATACCTTAAGTGTATAAGGAGGGCAACGGTAGCTCTTACTGTAGTCTCGATTTCAAGCACTTTATGCATGAAAAATGTGTGCCGAAATATTTTTTGGGGTGCAACTAATACATTTTATTTTTCATTTTAACACCACTGTATTAAACACTATAAAACAACATGCATCAGGATGATATTAGGATCCACCTGATTGACAATCCTCATTGTGACGAATCAAAAAAACATTTTCCAACAGCTGTTGATCATTTGTTCTAGTTTTTTTCGATTTGAAAATAAAAACTGAACATTTGAGATATGTACACATCCAGGGCAGCTTTTACTTTGAAAAACCATTCAGAATCTGTTCCAGGACAATGATGATTTCCCTTGGTTTTGCTTTGTTGTATTAAAGTATCAAAGCTACCAATAGATTTTTTTTTTTTTTTTTAGAGAAACCGATATTTTGAGGGTCTCAAAAATTGGATTTAAAAAAAAAATGACAAGAAAGTGAAAATAAACAGTTACAAATATTTACCATAACTTGACTACTATGTAAATCAGCCTTAACCCTGAAAAAAAGAACAATCCATGTTAAAAATCGGCCTGAAATCTCAAAGCCTCAAATTTGTTTAATTTTTCAGGGCAGAAGTTTTTAAAAGCGGATCGGACGTGCAGTCAGCAAACGTGGCAACAATCAATTCAATGCGGTCACTCACTCCCTGGGACCAAAGTTCACTTTCCAAGTCTAGCAGCTGTCTAACACGCAAATACACTCACAATACATTCAAACTCAATTTAAAGCATACAATCAAACACTCGCAACATTACCCCCCTCACAGCATAAAGACAAGCATGCCCTAATTGAGGATAAATAAAACATGTAGCCTCGAGTTTTAACACACCTTCATGAACTCAAATGCAGTTTGTTGCCTATTAACGCATCAGTTTGAAGATAAAGAAAATACACTATTTGCAGTGCGCCAAAGTCAATACAGTGATACGTCTTTATACGAGGACCATTAGACACGAGAATTTCAGTATACAAGTTTTTTTGACACAAAAATCTTGCTTGCTATATATGAAGGAAAATCCAGTTCACGAGCAGTCCCAGAGGCTACCACTGGAGACTTTTCACAGCTACCGACTGCTCGCTGTCAGCATCAGCTCGTCCAATGCGTGAATGTAACCTACTTCAGGCAAAAAAAAATTTGACTTTAAAAACAATTTTGTGTGCACGCTCATTTAAATTTGCACTAATTTTAATTTTACGGGTTGAGCAAGTGCTTACGAAACATTGACAGTCTCCTGATGTCATACCTGTTAATTGGTAAGTGTGAAGCACATTGTAAAGCGCTTTGGGAAGTCTTCAGTGACTTGAAAAGCGCTATATAAATGCAGACCATTTACCATTTAATTATTTTATACTGAAAAAACTTGGATTAAGCACTTATGGTCCTGCGCCACCGGGCCGTCGAACTGTTGATAAACGTATAGGTCTCTCTGCGACGTCACCAGTCACTGAAATACATCATGCCACATTAAAACCCTTGGGATTCAAGATATGCTGAATATTTTAAAATGTACTCATCACATAAAAATCCCGAGCAGTCTGGAACAAGATACACAAAAACTATCAAGCTGGCATTGCTCACCAATTGCTCACCAATTTTCAATGTGCTTCACACTTTTCCCTTTCACACACTAACCAACAGATAGCACAACAGCCATGCAAGGCAACTACCTGCTTATCGGGGGCATTAGTGATTCAGTGTCTTGCCCAAGGACACTTAGACATATAACACAGAAGAGACCGGAATCGAACCTGCGACTTTTGATCCCAAGACGAGCGCTCTACCTCCTGAGCCACCCTCCAAAATTATATCATATTTTAAACTCTCTTGTCCTCAATATAGGACAGGATAAGCTTAAATATGATGAAAACGCTAAATAAATAATAAGAAAGGGAAACCAAACAAAAATGAAATGTTTAGTACATTTAATTCCTAGCACTGCATTGAGATGAATTCTGATAATTGGGTATTTTCTCCTCATCGGTTTGACATTTTGATGGATTATCTATAAACCATTAACTATTAAAAAATATTATTTGACACTAATGTTTATGGTACTGACTTTTTATCTTCTTGTTACTAAAACAGCTTGTGTTTGAGAACACGGAGGTCGATTATTTATTCATCTATTTATCATTTATTACTTATTTAAATGACCGAATTAAAAAGTTTAATGACTGAAAGATTTTTGTATGTGGAAGTTTCTGTAAAGGTAAAGTGAAATAACACTCTTGGTGCTTGGCACGCACAATGCTCTGAACTTAAAATTGCCCCTGGTCATGAATATTCTTATAGTGTTAAGCCACATTGGGTCGCCTCCAGTGTGAGTGACGTTCGCATAAATGTCTTAATGAACACATTATACAGACTATGCCTGTGACACTCGTTCTATCGGTAGTGCAGCGTTGAGAAGCAAAGGAAAACCTGAGTTTGCATTTACCTGAAGGGGAGTCGGATTCTGCAGGGAGTCGGCATTAGGCACAACACCCTTGTTACCTGCTTCTTTGTGTGGGTTGCTGCACGTTGACGATATTTACCAGACATTTCAGTCGAGGGTGGTCACAAAAGCGGTGGAGAAAAGAAAGATGCCAATTGCAAATGTGAAAGTTTTTCTGGCTTCAGAGGCTCCTCACAATTTTTTATCCTATTAGAGTGTTGCAGGGTGGGTGGCACCAGAGACAGAAGGTAGGAGAGTAAAAAATGGCTCGGGCTGGCTGTTGAACTTAATATCGGCTATACCAGCTTCATAATATTGCGATACTGATGTCCGTCAAATCACCAAATTTTGATGCCGATAATCTGCCTGCCCGATAATCGGTCGACTTCTAATTTCTGTTTGTTCCAACTTTGATAACTCAATGTTATAGTAGAAGCACTTGCAGTGATTAAATCAGTTTCGGACAAAACATTAGGGTTTTACCCTTCAAAACAGACCCAAACCATCCATATTCTCCGAATCAGGGGTCGCCAATCCCGTGCCAGCAGGCTTGCCGACGCCCGCGGCAACATTATCAAGTGCCCGCGGGGCTGTTCTAAAAGTAGAGCTAATCACGAAATGTGATTAAATTGTGTTGCGATTTTTTTTAAAATTGCACTTACGGTTATGCGAATTAAAAACAAAAAGTATTACAAAAAATATATAGAAACCTATGAAAAAAACTAAGTAGCCAAGTTCAATAATCTAAGAACTCTGACGTAACTCGGGGCAAAGGTGAGTGTGCATGATAATCGCAGTCTCGATCTTGAGCGTTGCGGGAGTCCAAATCGATTTTTAAATACCTAAACATGGCGGGAAAAGAAAGAAACCGTATACTTTTCGTAGTGAATGGGAGGAAACATTTTTTTTTATGAATGTGAAAGGCAACTCTGTGTGTGTCATTTGCGGCGCGATTGTGGCTCATCAAATCGGCAAGCGCTACTTCAGCACTTGTCACTAAGCTTCCATACTACCACAATTGCCTGCCCGGCATTGCACCACAAACAGAAAAGGCCCGCAACTTAGGGCACTGTTGGCATGTTTCCGTCAAACGCAGAAAAACAATTGCCAGCTGGCAATCACGGCTGATGCAGTCCTTACCTGAAGTTCTGGGGCTGCGCAAGCACGTCTGCTGAAGCGGCAGGCCCCCTGGGGCTGCCGGGGCCTCGGCGCGGCTGCTTAGGTCCACCACCGTGGGGGTGGCCGGTGCTTGATGGGACTGCGGGGCCTGGGGGGGAGGGACCACCACCTGCTGCTGCTGCTGGTGGTCAATTTGCGCTGTGTTGGCGGGAATGCCATTTTCGGAAAGAAACTCCTCCAGGTCCATGTATTCCAGCTGGAAGTTGTCGCCATCATAAGGCAGGGTCTTGTCCCAAAGCGTAGGCCCCAGGAAGGCTGACTGCGGCGGGTTGGACGCAGTACTCTCATCTTCGAGCTTCTTCTCTTTGTCTTTCTCTTTTCCAAAACCTACCAGACATAAATTGACAATTCGCCTAAATGTGGAATCCACACACAAGTACTGTAAATAGTCATGAAATCTGTTTGTTCATTTTGAAAACGTGGAAGAGGTCTCATTTTAAAATTCAGTTCTATACATGACTTTAACTACAAACTAGTCGCCAGCGGGGACCAACATTGCTTCATATTGGACATCAGCACAGATTGTGTAGAAGAGGGTCAGCTCGCCAAATCTCAGCTTTACATGTCAGTTAAACAGTGCAACAATCATTTGGACCATCTATCATTTTATCGTAATTAATGCATCATTGGTCACCTAATCTTCGCTTGATCAGTTTTTGCATCATTGTGCTTTAACATGCATGTTGAAATGGAACTATTGCCGGTATTTTGGTTAGGTTAATTTGTGTAAAAGTACCCTCTGGGTCTGTTATGTTCTTAATCCGGCCTCAACAGGTCTGAGTGAAATGATTAGGTTAGTCCAGGCATGTCTAAAGTGTGGCCAGTTACAGCCCGTGATCAATTTTCACCATTACGCCAGATGATGACAGAAGCCCTTTGGCCACCTTAACACGCGGTCGGAAATTCGCGCGCGGGTGGCAGCGCGAAAAAGTTTTGCGCTGCTCAATTCTTTAGAGCGCGGGTACACAGCCTTTCACGGGCGTATCGAGGCTGAACCACGGCCAGAAATTTCTGGCCGTGAAGCAGACGCTGTTGGGCGCTGTTAGCTGCTTTGAGACGCGGAAATGACGTGGAACGACGTGCTCTGGCCGCGGCCAGGGCGTGGTTACACATGGGTAGGAAGGGAAATTTCAGCGGGTAATCGTGGGTGGAGCATGGTAATAGCATGTTCTGCGCCTGTATCGCGGTGTTATTACGTGAAATTAGTGTGTTACGCGTGTGACGGTCAAACGCCTTTCTCCGCGTATATACAGCGCGATTTGCCGAGCACACGTCAGTTGTGCTCGAGACGTCAAGGGGTGAACATAGATCTCCGTCACCGTAGTGACCTCGTCTTAATCCATTTTTATTTCTTGACATTTCTTTTCATTTCATAACAAGATAATAAAATCAAAATGAAAAACTATTACAATAATAACATATTGGCTTCTTCGGTGCCATAGCTTGAAATCTTGATCTTCACGGGACTGTGTCTCGAGCGGTTATGATTTCTACAGCCCGGTGTTATGCCGAGAAATGCATCCCTGCCGAGATTTGCATCCCCTCGCTACTACAACCACTTTTACCTCGTTTTATCTCACTTTTATATCACTTTTAGGGAATGTAATGGCGAACATATATTGCGTAGGAGTCGGATTTGGGCACAACACCGGCTCGGGAGCTTTTATACCCGTGGTCCACACGAGAAAATGACGCGGAAATGACGCGATGAGGAAGCGGAACAGTCGCCGGCGTCTGTTTTGCGGGCATACCACCGATGAACAGCAGGTTGGCCAATTTTGCGCATTTTCCATCGCGGGCAACCACGGGCAAAAAAAAAAACCGCAAAATTTTAGCCGTGATTCAGCCGCAAACGGCTGTGTGACCGGCCCCTTAGAGGCCAGCCTTTTTTTTAAGCAACCTAATTTCTACCTAAAATTTCTAAATTCATTAAAGGGCGTGTTTTTATTACATGTGAAAGCACACAGCAAATATCTGGAATGTTACATGGGCGGCTGTCAATTTAATTTAGTCTGTTACGAGAAAGGCCCAATGGAACCGCACGGGCAGGTATAACTGGTTACTTATTGGCATTATCGAAGAAGTTAGTATATGTATGACACTTTGAGGGCATTATTGTTGCTTAAAAACAAGCACAGCATTTAAAAACAGTGAGGATTTCAACCTCCAACACATGTTCCAGGCTCACCCTTTACCAATTGCCATGTGACTTAAATTTGAAAATACTTTAACCACTTATGTATCTGGTTAAAATTGGAGGAAAACATCTTCTATTTGACCTCAACTTTTTAAGTTCAGGCAAAACAGGTCCAAAAACAAAACACCTTTGAAAAGGGTACATCTAAAACCAACAACTGTTTGTGAAATGAAAAAGTCAGCAAAATGGTAACATTGAGCCTACACAATTGGAATTTAACATTATTGTCACTGAAATTAAAATCATTAACCACTGAGTATTAACACATGCAAGGCGAGCATAGAAACAAAAATAACATTGATATTTTCTTTAATTAATGGGTTTGGAATTTTCTACTGTAGATTTTTGTCTTTCTATTATTATTTCGATTATTTTTTGTCAACCGCGCAAAAAAAGAGCCAATTGATGACATTTTAGTAGGCAAGTATTTAACCAAAACCGATCAAAAACACAATAACTCAAAAATTTAAATTAGACATACACAAGCCTGCTTTGTCTTTATCAAAACAAAGAACATTAAGGAAAACTATTATAAACCTCATGTGAGCTCTTTAAAGTGGGTCAAGGAGCAAGTTGACTGCCATGTTGTGTTCACCACACTACCCATTATCATGAACAAAATGTTTTAAGTTTCATGAAAATGATATGTCCATTCACTGCACACACTTACAACTCGGCATCAAATATCAATTGTGCTAGTTAAAAAAAAATAATTAGAATAAATGACTAGAAGACATTTATAGGCCTCGAATCAACTTTGCCATGAGAGCAAGCATATGATTTATAATTATGACAACATAAGTGGGATTACTCTTGTAAAAATCACTGTCAAAATAACAGTTTTGTTTTATATTCCTTTATAATCTTTGAGTCGAAATCAAAATAGACATCACGCAATAACTCAAATAACTGTGGATGATAAGCGAAGTCAAAAAGATTCAACAAAAATCCAAACCAGATTTGGGACATTATTCCTCCACTCCTTTACACAGTATATACAATTAAAGATACAACATTTTATTGAAAACATGTTTTTTATGATGATTAAAATAAAGAACGGTTTTAGCGTTTGTGGCGCCCCCTATGGGTAACATTTCCCATCCACGCAATCGACACTTAAAACGTAGGCGAGGTATGTTATCAAAATCCAGCAATATAAGAACACACATTAAATGTCTTATAGGTTTTCCGTTAAACTTACCTTCGTCGTGGTGGTGAAAGGGCAGCGGGAGTGGGAGCGGGTTCTCCAGCAGCGACTTCAGCACGCCGTGCGCTGGTGGCAAGAAAGTTGCGTTGACGGGCAAAGGTCTGCTGGCCATTTTTCTCCGGATGACGTCGAATTCCTGCTGCTAATACAGCCCGGGAGGACTCGCAGACGGTGGAAAAGAGCTCCGACGACAAGCTTGGTTAGCGTCGAGGCCTACAAGCTAGCGAGCTGGCTGTTAGACAGGCGGGCGGGCGGCTGACTGGAGGCGGAGGGCGGAGGCAGTTCGGCTTTGACTGACGGAGGGAGGAGGCAACAGCCAAGGAAGGAGGGAGGAGGCTATGGAGCAGACTACGCTAAATTAAACGAGGCCAAACTAAGCTAAGCCTGACTGCTCTCTAATGTAGTGTTTTTCAACCTTTTTTTGAGCCAGGGCACGTTTTTTACATTGGAAAAAATTTGTAGCACACCACTTACCAAAAATGTTCTAAAATGACACTGAACAGTATGTTTAATTACAATATAATTTACAATACCCCCAGTTTTTACAGCACAGGCACTTGACAATGACATAATATTTGCAGAAAATGATTCATAAAAATTTTAAAAAGTCACATTGGATCATTTCTCACAGCACACCTGACCAGTGTTCCCTCTAAGCTGCGCGCGTGCGCAATTGCGCACTGCTCGCACATTCTCAGCGCCCAAGAAAATCTAGCCAGCGCACAAAAATGAGGGCTCAAAATTACTAATTAAAAAGCGACTCAGGTAAAAGTTAGAGTGCATGAAGGTAAAAATGCACGGGTTCCCCTGACGTTGTGTCCAAAATGTGGTATTTTGAAGTCGAGTCAAAGGAGAACGAAGTTAAGTAAAGTTAGTAGAGTTTGTCGGGGAACCGGCTTCTTCGGCTCTGCTCACTAAAAGGAACCCGGCTCTTCAGGTTGTTTTTGCTTCTTTAATCCCAACATGACCAAATATTATGTAAAATTATGCACAAAATGACTTAAAGGAAGGGGGGAATAGAACAAAAAAGAAAAAAATAACAAAATGAAAAAGTAGTGAAATGCTGAGAAAAAGAAGAAACAAAAGGAAGAGAAAAAAGAAGGAAACATTTAGAAAAAAAAACAGAAAAAAAGAAAAGAAAGAAATGTAGTAAAAAAGTAAATAGAGAACAAAAAGAAAAAAGTAACAGCTCGGAAAAAATAAACACAATGAGATTTTTTTTAAATGATTTTTTTTTAAAAAGTAGAAAAAAAACACAGAAAAAAGAAGAAAAAGTTTGTGTTGCATTCAAATAATTTCCAATTATATCAAGTGAATCTTGTTGCCAACATTGTACTTCCACTAAAAAATCTTCCAGATTGTTTTATGAGTATTATTAATAAAATCCCACATGCTCTGCCTTCGATATAAGGTGAGAAAATTGGTCATCAGGGAAATACTCTGAATAGAGCTGGTGCTCCTTCGCGTTGAGAGGAGCCAGTTGAGGTGGCTTGGTCACCTGATGAGGATGCCTCCTGGACGCCTCCCTCGGGAGGTATTACTGGCATGTCCAACTGACAGGAGGCCCTGGGGACGACCAAGGACACACTGGAGAGACTACGTCTCGAGGCTGGCTTGGGAATGCCTCGGGATCCCGTCAGATGAGCTGTATGAAGTAGCTGGGGATAGGGAGGTCTGGGCTTCCCTGGTGAGGCTGCTGCCCCCGCAACCCGACCTCGGATAAGCGGGAGAAAATGGATGGATGGATGGAGGGATAAATGGATTGTAGTGGACTCAATTTGGAGGGTGGCTATCTACATTCTGGAAACCACTCTGGCGGCACCAGACCATCGCACGCAAGACGAAGCTCCGCATTTACAACCTCGCCGTACTCCCTATCCTGCTTTATGGCTCAGAAACATGGCCCCTGAACGACACCCTGGCCACAAGAATCGATGGTTTTGATAGCAGGGCTCTCAGAACCATCGAGAACATCAGGTGGCCCCAGCGAGTCTCCAATAAAGAGCTCAGAGCCCGCACGTGCCAGCCCCAAGCATCTTCCTTGGTCGCACAACGCCGCACCCGCTGGTTTGGCCATGTCCTTCGTCTACCACCAGACCATCCGACACGAGCCATTCTCCAGTTTGACCCAAAGGCCGCAGGCTGGAGACGACCACGAGGGAAACCCCGCACTCGATGGCTCGACGTCGTTGCGGGCGACCTCCAACAACACGGAGTTGCCGTAGAGGATGCAGAACAGCTGGCACAAGACCGCCAGCATTGGAAAAACCTGGTTCATCTGGTCGGCTCAACGCACAGGGACGGGACCCCCCGACCTTCGCTGGAGCAATAAGTAAGTAAGTAAGTAAGTATCTACATTAAGGTTGTTTGACGTGACTCGTTGTTTATGTGTTACTATTGGCTGTAGGAGATGAGAGAAGTGAGTGAGATTCACGCTCATGCTGCCTCACTCGTGGGACAATATCGCACAAGTGAATCTCCATTTTCAATCAAGTGATACAGACTGTGTGGACTGAGGTCAGGCTGACCGAATGATTTAGTTTGATCGGTGAATATGTCAAGAGGAAGACGGTATGGGTCTGTCGCTAGCACTGCCTCAGTTTCTCTAAATACTGCTCTTTGTGCTTTCCGACAAGGGGACACACCTCATCCGACAGCTGCACAACATTCATTTGACTAGTCATTGCCAAAGGTGTTTAATTTACTGGCCTCACCCCCAGGGAGTACTGTTCACTGCTGTCATGGCGTCGTCACATGATTAGGTCACGTGTGTGTAAACGGTCAATTATTGACAGGGTTGGGTAGGGTTACTTTAACTTGATTACTTTCAATTACTTTTGGATTACTCCAATACCAAATATGCTAATAAAAGAAAAAAGAAACTAAATATGAATCAAATTATGACTCACAACACGTGGTAAGCTTTCTCTCCTGGCTTTGATCTCTTTGATCTCCGGCAAAACTAACATAAAATGCGACAGAAACAAAATGAAAATAAATCCAAACAGCTTGCCAACATCATTTTTGCCGTTCCATGTATTTCGTTACTCCCCAAGCCTGCACAAAATTTAGTAATTTTATTCATATCTCATCTCATCTCATTAGCTGCATTGCTTATCCTCAGTAGGGTCGCGGGGGTGCTGGAGCCCATCCCAGCAATCATCGGGCAGTTGGCAGGGGACACCCTGAACTGGTTGCCAACCAATCGAAAATTGTATTCATGTTTACTTTCTTTTCTCTTTTATTAGCATATTTGGTATTGGAGTACTCCAAAAGTAATTGAAAGTAATCAAGTTAAAGTAACCCTACCCAACCCTGATTATTGATACTGAGCTAGTACTTGTATCAGATTGATACTATTGTCTTAAGATCAAAACTGTCTGCACATTTTAACTATCACTATATTCTTTTTCAGTTTCAGAGTTTATACTTACATTATAACTTTTAGATTCAATCAAATTGTTGTTTTCACTTTATTTTGCTCTATTAATTTTATTTGCAAAATATGGTCCAATGAAAGGTTAAGTGTTTTCCTGACTATAAGGCGCACCGTAAAATATACCCACTTGTGAAATTTTTATTTTTCACTCACAAGGCGCATCAAACAAGAAGGCACATAAGATTAAAACAGAAGATAAAAATATAGAACATAAATATTAGTAAATCTGGTTTCACAGCTAAAATGAATCGATTAATTCATGAATTACTATATGTAGAAGCACTTCGTTATGATTATGCATTCCAGAATTTATTTACCTAATTTCCAGCTCTACAAAGGCACATTAGATTATAGGGCACACTCTTCAATCTCTGGCAAATTTGTTTGAAAAAGATTGTATTTCTGTAGATATTATTACATAGTATTTGTATTTGTTTGTTATGTTGCTGCTTTTTTGGTTGACTCTCTTCACTTTTATTCTGTAACAGTTGTAATATTTGTATATCTTTTTTATACTGAGTTTGCATTGTTGTTATTTAATAAAAAATAGACAAATTTGGGTAGTTTTTATCGGAATTATAAACTAACTCAAGAGAAGAAGGATTCAGTTAATCAACAGTCTTGAGATTCACAAGCAAAAAGCTTTGGATAGGTATCTACAGATGGTACTGTATATGTACTTGGATCATATCGATATGTAAAATACCAGCGTTGCCCACACATACCTCAAAGTGTTGCTTGCTTCTCCTTGTAGATAACGCAGCACTTCTCTCTCTCACCCAGCACCATCGGCAAATCTCAAATTGTATGCCTTTTTGTGTGACTGACAGGCACACTTTTAGTACTTCTCCCCTACCTGGCCTGCTACTGCATCTTGCCTGCCAGGCAAAAGAGCTGGGCAAATAAATGTGTGCACTCTTATCAGAAGCTCAATATGAGAGAGGCAAACAAAAAAAAGTTCCATTTGTGTGGTAAAATGGTCTGCTAATGTGGAGGGACAAAAACATAGTTCGATCAAACATCAGACTCATGCAAGCGCTGGCTACTTTCATCTTTTTCTACGCTTGTGAGACATGGAATCTCACAGCAAAACTGGAAAAGAAAATCCAGGCCATGAAAATGCGATGCTACAGGAAACTTATAGGCATTAGCTACATAGCCCATGTTGCAGACGAAACGGTACACGACACCATCAGAGGGCATAACAGACCCTATGAAGAACTGCTGTCAACTGTGCACAGACGAAAACTGCAATGGTATGGTCATGTCACAAGATTATCAGGACTGGCCAAGATCATTTTGGGGCGGCAGTAGCTCAGGAGGTAGAGCGATCGTTTTAGGATTAAGGGATCCCAGTTCGAATCCCGGCTTGTCCGTGTTACATGTCGAAGTGTCCTTGGGTAAGACATTGAACCCCCAATTACCCCCAATAAGCAGGTTAGCGCCTTACATGGCTGCACAGATCACGGCCGCTATTGGGAAATGTGAAGCACACTGTAAAGCGCTTTGGGAAGTCATTGACTTGAAAAGCGCTATATAAATGCAGATCATTTCATTTCATTTCATTTTCCAGGGCACAGTCCAGGGGGGCAGGAAGAAAGGAAGACAGAAAAAGAACTGGGCCAACAACATCAAGGAATAGACTGGTTTCAACTTTGCCACGACCCAAAAACAGGCCAGGAACTGTCAATATCACATTGCTATGGATCGACCCTGTATGTACTCGGATTGGATAAATACCAAAATCACAAGTATCACCCATCCTTAGCATGTGCTGAAACTGCTGATGTCAGCAAAATAGGGCAGGGACAGTGAGCAAAGCCTTTTGGAAACAGTCAATTTAAAAGACAAACAAAATATTGCCAATAAATTACACATGCAAAATTGATGCGGGAGGAGCCAAATTCTCAGAAATTATATCCACAAAGTGTACCAAGGAAAGAGTCGAATGCATTCATTTGTTAGTAGCTTCAACCCCACCAGTTTAAAAACGGATTATACCAATCAAGCAGGCAGCTGGGGAAAAAACCCTCCAAGAAAATCCATTACAAAGCTCACTCAATTAACGCGACTTGTACTTCTCTCATTGTAGACTGTCCAATTAACCATGTAACATTTGGTACCTTTACATGCTCAGAATAGTCTGACTAGCATCCGAAGTCGTATTTTGGGATCAATCTTAATAAATCGTTCACATGACAAAGGAACAACTACATATACGTGGCGTTTGCAAGCAATCCAGTGATGTGCTGTGAAGTTTGTGTATGATAAAGCACAGTCAGTTTACAAATAGATAAACCTACATCTTATTCATCATTTGGTTGGAAGTGCAAGAAAATAAGCTGTAGCATAGGGGAAAAAAAGGTGTTCTATTCACCCACAGAACAGTAGTTCTCTATTATGAAAAAATGTCCATGCCACGGGGACAAAAAATACTGGATGGGTTGACTTGCTGTGAGCTCACTAAAGCTATCACTCATTCTATCTTACTATTGCCCCGTACCATAGGGCAACAGAATTGTGTGCCTCACTCTGCATCTGCAGATTCTCAGCACAGTAATACGTTACATATTCATTTTATTAATAATACTCATAATACAATCTGAAAATCAGCTATTTTGTAGAAGGAAACCTAATAATTGAGAAGTTAAATAAGAAATAACTCTTAACAATGAACATATACAGGTATAACTATTTATTATTCTACATTTTATATTTCCATGATGACAGTGAGGTACTGCTTCCATTGCCTCGCCTGACTGCACGTCACTGGAGCAATCCAATCGAAAGAGGTGAAACATGAGCATCGTCAATATGCAAATAAAAAATGTTTTCGCAATTGACTTTTGAAACTAAAACATGATTTTGTTTGGCATCGTGGTGAATGAGTGGTTAGCGCGTCCGCCCCACGGCTCTGAGGTCATGGGATCAAACCTTCCTGTGTGGAGTTTGCATGTTCTCCCTGTGCCTGCGTGAGGTTCCACCAGGTACTCTGGTTTCCTCCCACATTCCAAAAACATACACGTCAGGTTAATTAGCCGGTCCAAATTGACCCTAGGTGTGAATGAGCGAGTGAGTGGGCTGTCTGTCTCTGTGTGCCCTGCGAATGGCTGGTAACCTGTTCAGGGTGTCCCCTGCCCACTGCACGAAGATAGCTGGGATCGGCTCCAGCATCCCCGCAACCCTAGAAAGGATAAGCGGTGCATACAATAAATGAATGAATGATTTTGTTAATGTCACTCACCAAAATCAACAATTGTTTCCCCCTCTTGGCCTTGCTTGGCCTTTTGATGCTAGGTCCTTAGCTTGGCCTCTTTGATTTTTGCATTTCGGAGATGGAATATGAGCTTGCTCTGTCCACTCCACGCATCGGCCCGGTATTGCAGTACCTCCGGGAACGGTGCATTCGCAATGATCACAGCAAGGCTTTAGGGCTAGGACCTTAGCTTGGCCTTTTGGCTGAGAGTAAGTGTCCCGGCTCCTAGGCTTTGTAGCGTATTATGAACTGACCGATAACGGATAATGGATAATGAATAACGAAGATAGATCAATAACCCTTAAAATCCCCCCCCTTCCAAAAATGTGATAAACGTATGGGCTTACACTATGACTGTATCCATACAACTGTGGCATTTTCTCAGTGGGGACAGAAAATAGAAATCTAGAGTGATCAACTCATACACATGACGCTTATTTTGCAAATTAGCTGGAGTTGGCGTGTATAATTCGTCTGTGTGCTACGAGTCGACGGTTCTATGTGGCACCAACAAAGAGAAAAAATGGAATCTGCCCATGTGAAACAAGTATTTGGACCATTCAAAATGTTATACATGCAAGACTAATCCGACAATGAAAGGACTCAACCATCTCAATTACTCGCAGTCAGACTAAGACCATAATCGGTTTTGTGTGCACCTTCGCATGGCTTTAAGTAACCAAAATCCTGGTAATAGTTCGATTTCAATGCTGCCTGCCTAAAAATATACCCACTTATGTTCTACCAGTGCCACTTAGGCTTTACTATTTTTTACTAGCGCTAATAAATGCCACAAAATAGTGATAGTAGTAGAAGCAAAAAATTAGATGTTTTTCTGCTGAAAGTTTTTTGTGAGTGAGGAATTAAGGGTGTACTACTGGTTACATGGCGATTTAGTGTGGATTACGAGCAGGAAGAACTCATTTTTAAACGTGTTTCCACAGAACATAGTTTAATTGACACTTGTGTTGTCACATTTCCAGCTGCACTGACACACCGATGTTGAGTGAGACGTCATGCATACATTAGCACGTTTTTGCAGATCTCTGCTTTCCGACCCTGTTTGTCACAATGATATTGACAAAGATTTAACGGTGATTACGTAAAGAAACAAGTCAAGTCAAGTCTGGTCTATATGTATAGCCCTTAACCACAAGGAGTCTGAAACGGCTGCACAGACCACAGACTGTTGCAAACTACGGACTATAATAATGCCATCCCCTGATCTAAAATCTACATGAGGGCAAGGAAAAACTCAAAAACCTCAACTTGAGGCAATCCCCTTTCCAGGATAACCAGGCTGCATGTTGCTATAACAAACAATAAACAGATCATTCATAAGGCGGCGGCAGTAGCTCAGGAGGTAGAGCGCTCGTCTTGGGATCAAGTGATCCCAGTTCGGATCCTGGCTTGTCCGTGTTACATGTCGAAGTATCCTTGGGTAAGACACTGAACCCCTAATACCCCCAATAAGCAGGTTAGCATCTTACATGGCTGCAATACAAGGCCGCTATTGGGAAATGTGAAGCACACTGTAAAGCGCTTTGGGAAGTCATTGACTTGATAAGCCCTATATAAATGCAGATCATTTGATTTCATTTCATAAGCTATAGAAATAAGTGTGTTTAAAGTCTAGATTTAAACAGTTCCACCAAGGTTGCAGATCAATTCTCAGAGAGCAGAGCATTCCACAGAACCGGGGCCTGAACGGAGAACGCTCTCGAATCTGCGTTTGTCTTCTTGGCTCTTGGGATCACTAGTAGATCAGCATTGCCAGTGCAAAGGCTCCTGACCAGAACATAGGGGGTAATTAAATCTGAAAGATAAGAGGGAGCCAGTCCGTGCATGATTTTGTAAAATACCAACAGAACCTTAAAATAGCATCTTAAGCTAAGAGGGAGCCAATGCAGGTTATGTGCATCATTGTGTCCTTCTCTGACGTTTCCAAAATAAGTTTTGCAGTCTCGCCAATGTAGCTCCCTTAGCTTAGCACCATGGCCTGTGCGACAGCCCCGCTTTTGTTTGCGATCCCTACGCCGTCTCCGTCGCTTTGTAAGAGGGTTCGCCACCCATGGAGATCCCATGCCACTTTGTATTTCTTTCGGGATGTCAAAGGTGGCATACATGGCTTACATGGTCCTCGTTGCTAAATCCTGTGTAGTTTTTAATCACAAAAAAACTAAAGGGCTGTACTGAAACCTACATGAGGGCAAGGAAAAACCAAATCAACATGAGGAAAATTAAGAAACATTGATCAGGGGTCACACATGAGGTAATAACCATTCCAGAAAGAAGAGCCTGCAAAGGGTGTTGCAAGTGAATCAATGGAAAATACAGTCAACATCAACAGTTTACATAAATAATAGCTGATTTCTTGACGGCAACGACAAGCCTCCTGTCTCAAAATCCCAGCCGATGCAGCAGGATTTAGATGATCAGGTTGTTGTTTTTGTATGAGCTTCACATTGACATGATGCTGATGTCGAGCTAACTTAATGTTCATACCATCGGCTCACCATTTGCTAACTTTGAACCACTTTCCCAGCTTGATACCGACTTCAGATGGTACAAGAGCAAATCCGGTCCCGAGTAATCCTGGGGCACATAGTCATCAGAAGTGCTTTCATTATGTAACACGCTTCAGTTCAAGCCACTTGTCTGCCATCCTGCAGCCAGTCCCGAGTGGTGAAGTCGTAACAGGAAGCTCTATTCAGCTCAGACCTCATGATCGGGTTTCACAGATCTGATCTTGTCAAAGGACCTCAAGGCTTCAAACTGTCGAATTGTAAATTGTACTGTGCCATACCCTACCTCTACCAAGCGTTCCCAATTGCATAATTGCCGTGCTAATGCCCGGATCAATTGCGCTCATGCTACTTGTAAAATTCGAACTTTTGTAGCAAGCGTGCTTGAGCACGGTATAGTGACCATAGTGTGAGTGTGCCCTCGCAAACAACCGTAAACGCTATACAGGTGGACACTAGGTTACATATCCAGTTAAGTGTGATATCCTGCTTCGCATATGGGCGGCTATCTTAACAGGCTCCCGACTTGTTGATGCTTTGCCTACTGGAGGTCACAGTTTGCTTTCTGGAACAGACTGGACTGCAGAACGACAAACAGGCAAAACAACAGCATGAGAGAGGCTGAGTGGCCGACATCCCGTAGCGCTGCTACTTCCTTGTCCTCATTGAGCGCTTGTGGGTGTGCGTGTAAGCGAGGAAAGCGGCGCCCTGCCACATGCACGCAGGGAATCACGTGCTGCAAGCATTAAACAACACGTTTGGAAACACATGTCAGCCGATCTGCCTGCTGCCCCTGACAATAACAACAACAGGGATCGCTGTCGTACGGGGCGGAAAACTTTTAAGGAATAATCAAATGTTTTTTTCCCCGTTAGATAGTCAGACGGATAGATGGATGGTCAGATGGATAGATAGATGGATGGTCAGATGGTTGGATAGATGGACGGTCAGATGGATGGATGGATAGATAGATGGATAGTCAGATGGTTGGATAGATGGACGGTCAGATGGATGGATGGATAGATAGATGGATAGTCAAATGGATGGCAAGCTGAATGGTCAGATGGATAGTCAGATGGATAGATAGATGGTCAGATGGATAGATAGATGGATAGATAAATGGATGATCAGATGGTTAAATAGATGGATGATTAAATGGATAGATAGATAGATAGATAGATAGATAGATAAACGGTCAGATGGATGGAGAGATAAATAGATGGTCAGATGGATGGAGAGATAGATAGATGGATGGTCAGATGGATGGAGAGATAGATAGATGGACAGTCAGATTGATGGATAGATAGATGGATGGTCAGATGGATGAATAGATGGATGGTCAGATGGTTAGATAGATGACTGTTAGATGGCTAGTCAGTTGGACAGATAGATGTGAGTTGGATAGATCGATGGATGGTTAGATGGATAGATAGAAAGATGGATGGTTACATAGATATATAAAAAGATGGATGATTAGATAGATAGATAGATAGGAAGACAGATGGTTACATGGATATAAAGATGGATGGTTAGATGGATAGATGGATAGATAGATAGATAGATAGATAGATAGATAGATAGATAGATAGATAGATAGATAGATAGATAGATAGATAGATAGATAAATGGTCAGATGGATGGAGAGATAAATAGATGGTCAGATGGATGGAGAGATAGATAGATGGATGGTCAGATGGATGGAGAGATAGATAGATGGACAGTCAGATTGATGGATAGATAGATGGATGGTCAGATGGATGAATAGATGGATGGTCAGATGGTTAGATAGATGACTGTTAGATGGCTAGTCAGTTGGATAGATTGATGGATGGTTAGATGGATAGATAGAAAGATGGATGGTTACATAGATATATAAAAAGATGGATGATTAGATAGATAGATAGGAAGACAGATGGTTACATGGATATAAAGATGGATAGATAGATAGATAGATAGATAGATAGATAGATAGATAGATAGATAGATGATAGATAGATAGATATGCAGATGGTTAGATAGATGGATGGGCAGCTGGATATACGGATGGATGGTTAGATGGATCGATCAATGTCAGCTGGATTGATTTTTTGTGTGTTGATGAAATGTTATATGTGTAACTGTCTCCCGGCTGGAACTTTCAGTCCACCAAGGAGAATCAGGACTGGTCAACATAGTCTTGTTATGGTTCTTCTTTGGAGGATGATGAGAGCAGCATGAATGTTGGACAGTACCAGGGTGCAACCATGTCAGCCATGGGAACCTAAGGAACAATCGGCTGACCAAATCACCCGCACAAGAAGATGCTGGATGACAACCAGCAACAAAATAACACTTTCTCTCCCTCCTGGACATGGTCTCGTAATTTCCAAACCTGACAGTCAAGCCAAGTCATGTTTATTTGTATAGCTCTTAATCACAATAAGTCTCAAAGGGCTGCACAGACCACTGACTATTACAGACTACAGACAATCATTATTACTTCTATTATTACACCATCCCCCGATCACAGCAAACCCTCTGTAACTTAAAAAAAAAGTAACAGGAAGTCTGTAGTAATAAACAGTGATGTTAATAACATGTAATAAATGATGTCCGCTATTTTAAGTAATTGACATGTTGCTGAATTTGTTACAGCAATCCAAACGATATTAAAAGACTTGAAGTGTTTCTTGGTGATTTAAAAAGTTATCGAGATACACAATTTATGTAACATGGGATGCAAGACATTTGTCAATTGTCTTTCAAAAATTATTATATAAAGGGTAATGAATGCAACATTTTACTCTTCATCACAAAAGAATGATTGTTACCGAACATAACAATAATAAGAATGACATCTTCAACTGTTCAGAATAAGGTCACCTACATACTGTCGGCCACAATGTGACCTCATTATGGATGTAACAAGTGCATTGCTCTTTGTATTTGTCAAGATATTCCTGTTGTCACCCAGATGTCCACTTTATCTCTTTTCTGTGGTAATGATACTTTTATAATTTAGTAGACATTAAAACTAAAGAGAGAAGAATGAAAATGAATTTGGAACTTGCAATGAGAACAGGAGTGAAATGTACAAAGAAACCCTCATAATTCTGAATTCCAAATCTGTTCTAAAAGCATTCGCCTGATTCCTTTCTTTTCATTCAACCTCTTAGGTTACAAATCCACCCTAAATTTTGTGGAAAATCAAAGAACAGCAAAATTATTGGCCAAATGTTAAAATAATGTAACAAAGTGCAAAATAGCTAAAACGATGAACTGGCCTCCTATGCAATCTTCTTTGCAGGTGTCCTGTATTAAAAATTGAAGAAACTCATCAGGCAGGTTTGTAACTTGTTTGCTGCCTACAGTATTTGATGTTATTTTCCCATCTTGTTTTCTCGTAATTTTAGTTTGATATCCTGATTCTGTTGGTGGACTACAACCATTCAATGTGAAAAAAATGTGCATCAATTATGTTCATTGCTGGGGTTCTTATACAAAGCCTGATCGGAGAACATTTTGGCACTCAACATCACAGTGTGGTATGCTGGGAACTGAATAGAAAGCAGAAAAAATATAGTGAGTAATCAAAACAGCCCAAATGATCATTGCTGCTCTCTGCCCAGTCTAAAGGACATTGCCGGCTTGCAACACCGCAGCAGAGCTGTCAACATTATAAGGGACTTTTTCACCCTGACTGACACCTCCTTGACCTGTTGCCCTCTGGCAGGCACTACAGGTCCTTGAAAACAAGGACAAACATGCTCAAAGACAGTTTCTTCCCAATGGCCATAACCACCCTAAACAAGCGTGCAAAACTGTGAAAATATATATCTTGTGACTCATTCAGGATTTTTTGTTGCCTCTAATTATTTGCACTACTTTTTATTGCACTATTGTTACGGTTCACTATTCTTTCATTGCACTATTTTAATTTGGGCCAGTCTCTAAGCAAGGGGGTCGGGAACCTACGGCTCACGAGCCATGTATGGCCCTTTTCATGAGTACAACTGGCTCAGAGATCAAATGGAACATGTGCAATCATATACTGTAATGTACATCCATGGCAAATTGAAGCATGTCCAAAAACAAGATTGTTCGCTGCAATAGGGTTTGGTCCAATATATAGGGCACAGGCTGAACTGTAGTTTACAGTCAAGGTGTCACACCAACAGACCCCATCTTGGCTGTAAATCGCTAAAGAATTATTTTCATGGAGCCTCATTAAACAATCTATGTTCATTAATGAGACACTTTATAATGAAAACCCACAGAACAAATTGTAAACACCCCAAAACTCTAGAAAAGCACGCAGAGCACATTGGATAAACAGAAGGAGTAGGCGGAGCGATAAAGACATAGCACTCCTTCTGCACCTCCCCCTGCGGCGTCTGCACTGAAGGTTAAAAAAGGTCTCCTTCTCGTTTTTGTTGATTTTGTCTGGAAAGTGGGTTTGGCTGTTTTGCTGAATTTTGTCTTAAAATATATGGTCTGTGTGGCTCTCTCAAAAAAATACCAAAATATTTTTGCTTTTATGGCTCTTTGAGTCAGAAAGGTTCATGACCCCTGCACTAAGCACTATGTTGTAATTAATATTTGCCTATTTATTCTGACAGTGTTTTATCTTAATCTTTTTTAATGGACTGCCATGTCTAATTTCATTGCATACATTGTTTTACAGTGTTGATATCAATGAAAATAAGGACAATTTTATTTTTATTGAATTCTAAAAATATGTCACTGGATGATATTTGAACACAAATGGCAAAATGGTCGCCTAGTGTGGTCAATAAAGATAGGTTTATTTTGCTTCAATAATCATGTTCTAGAAATGACATTCTAATCTGAATACTCACATTATCTTAACTGCCTGACTAAAAGCTCAGCTTTAAACCTTGTAAAGCACAGCTAAATATAAAAGAAATGTACGGAATTTGGATCTATGTTACTCTGGCTCAAAGTCAGCTCATTCATGATGCGCGTGGAAGTAAGTACGTGCATTTCTTATGTGTACTTGAACAAACTCTTTTTTTTTCATCTTTTTGAAGGTTTGGGTTGGCGTTTGGACTCTAATAGAAGCAGGTCTTTTCTGACTTTCACCATTTTCCCGCTACGCTGACAAATAAAAATACAAATAAAAAACATCAAACATAGGCTAGCGTAGATTTAGGTTATCTTTAAAACAGCTATGAACAGACACACACCATGTCTGCATGTGAAACATACATCGACCAATCACTTATAGGTAGTGTCCGTAACTTCAAAATATTGTACTTGCTGATGCCATCTTCTGGCAGAAATCATCATTGCAGCGTCTCTCAAGCTTCTTGGGTGGTTTATCCTTCTTAGACTTGCTCGAATACACTTTTTTCATCATTTGGGAGGCTTTTATTGGCATTTGGACTGTATTTGAAACAGTCATTTTCTTCCTTTACCATTTTCATACAAAAACAAAAGTAAACGGCGAGCATGAGTGATTTTGCACTTTCAACTTTTTAGAGACACCTCCAACTACGCACCCCACCTATAAGCCAATTCGCAGTCATAGACGTGTGCGACTGTTACTTAACGGACAGACGAACGTTTAGCTTGGCAAGAATCGACGATGTTGCTGTAACGTGGGCGCCGCATTCGACACGACTTGCTTGGCGGAACAAGTGTGATCAACACAATCTTCATTCAGTCGCGCGCCCCACACGGCCTCGATAATGCGCCGTGGTGCTCGGCTGTCTGTTGCCGTGACAACCATGCTCAGGTATAAAGCTCTGACATGTACTGACACTCAATACAGATATTTTTCGCTTAAATAGACAAACTACAAACCCTGCTTCCAATCGTGCGCTAAAGCATATGAGCAAATTATGGCCCATGGCCCGCATGCAGTCCGTCAGAATTTTCAATTCAGCCTGCCAACCAAAAATGTTAATAATACAGAGATCCCTCAGATTTCGCAGTTGGAGACCGGAACCACCCACGAAAAGTGAAAATTTGCGAAGTAGTGTCGCACCTTTTTTGAATTATTGTTATTATTTGGCGGACTTCATTAGAGCAAACTTTCTGTCTTACCCACTTGGGGTGTGGGGGGTAGGTGTAAAGAACAGAGAGACAGAGACAGAGAGAGATACAGAGAGAGATACAGAGAGAGAGAGAGAATAAAGGGTTTGGTATGGCTGCATGATTAAAGTCCAGTCAAGTCAAGTCATGTTTATTTGTATAGCCCTTAATCACAAAGAGTCTCTAAGGGCTGCAAAGACCACAGATTATTGCAAATCACAGACTATTATTTCACCATCCCCAGATCTAAAACCTACATGAGGGCAAGGAAAAACTCAAAAACCTCAACTTGAGGCAATCCCCTTTCCTGGAAAACCAGGCTGCATGATGCTATGACAAACAATAAACAGATCATTCATACGCTATAGAATATCAGTGTGTCTAGATTTAAACATTTCCACTGAGGTTGCAGATCAAATCTCAGGGGGAAGAGCATTCCACAGCACTGGGGCCCGAATGGAGAATGCTCTCGAACCTGGAATCTCTTAAAGAGAGGTAGACCAACTCTTCTCATCGAGATGCATGGATTTAAAGAGGAAAGCAGAGCAGGTGTTGTGTCATCACAATATGAAAGACGCTCTGATACGAATTGGCCGATTGTATTGTACTCAAGGCCAACGCTTAGCTAGCTCACTAATTTTTACTGGGTTAGGGGTTAGCGTTGGAGTTACGGATTAGGGTTATGTTGCTATTTTAAAAAAATGATTTAATTATTAAAATATTTCTAACATTTTGTGCGGAAAGAATCTACGCAAGCGTTTGTTTGATTTAAACAGTGCATACAGTATATGCAAGTTTGATGCTTAAAGGTGTGGGTGCGTGGTATGAGGTGTACTAATATAGTTCAAAGTTTAATCTTTTCTCTATTAAGTAGGTGTTAACAATACCAGACTGAGTTCAAAGAGCCCTCATGCTTTATTTCCTATTGCGTCTATCTGCATTAATCCTATTTTCATCAGACCTATTTGGAGTGGAACACATACATTGGAATGTCAAGTCAAGTCATGTTTATTTGTATAGCCCTTAATCACAAGGAGTCTCAAAGGGCTGCACAGACCACAGATTATAGCAAACCACAGACTATTATTACACCATCCCCTGATCTAAAACCTACATGAGAGCAAGGAAAAACTCAAAAACCTCAACATGGAGAAAATGAAGAAACCTTGAGAAGGGTAACCGTAAATCAAGTGATTTATGAGCCACCAAGTACGTTAAATCAATGCAAATAAGAGTGCACACCATTCCGTTGTGACGCTGAGATTAGTAGTATTGCTTTGGTCCGGCGGATGGTCCAAGACAGTTTTTATAAAAAAGTTATGTTACATTTTTTTAATAACTAAAATATTTAACATTGATTCATTTAGAAACAAAATTGACATTAAGGTTTCAACTTTGTAATGACTGTTTAATCGTTAAAACAATTTTTAAGGGAACCGACAGGGCTGCAGAATTTTTTTTTTTTTTTTTGGTTTGAACAAATTTATTGACACTAATAACAGAAAACAATCATGACAATCTCAACAGCAATTAAGCACATTCACAATATTATATTTCAATATGACATTTAACAGCAAACACAATGTGAGGTTTGAACAACCTTTCTCGAAAATCTTAATAGCAATCAAGCATATTCACAATTTCATCATATAACATCTTTGTTAGTGTCGATAGATCCGTCCAGGCCAAAGTCGATTGTTTTTGTTCTGAACAAATCCACCAACACCAACAGCAGCAAAACAAATACGACAATCTCAACAGCCATCAAGCATATTCACAATTTTGTTATATCTGACAATATGACGTGACGGTATGACGTTTTGACATTTTTTCCTGACATTTTCAACATCAATTAAACAATTTCAGAGTTATTATTTTTTAACAGTAGTTAACCAACGTGTAAAGGGTAATACTATTGTGCAAGGGCATAGCTTTGCCATCCCACCCTCCCAAGCAGCATCCTTCCAGTCCTCTGTGTGGGTCCTCTCCCTTCTTACTTCTACTTTCCACAACCCAGGCCGTTGCTGCCGGGACCTCCACAGTGTAGCTCCGGTTCCCCCCTCCGGGTGGGTGCAGACGATTCTTCTTTATGGTTGCGTCCTAGGCCCGCCGCTCGCAGATTGTATGGTATCTGCAGCCATTTGGAGCACAGCCACGGGGGGGGATCTGCCTGCACCTCCATACCAGCAGGATTCTGGAGGTCCAGATGGCGTCCTTGATGGCGGCGAGAGTGAGCTAGTCCCTGGCAAAGTCTTTCCGAGACCTACTCGACCGACTCACCCCGTAAAGCACGTACTGTGCATCAGGGACCTCCACTGCTGGCAAGTCCGGGAACTTTCCTAGTTGGTCGGCCATTGTCCACAAGTCCTCGGCAGCGTTGCACTCACAAAAAAGGTGCCTCACCGACTCCTGGGCGCCACAGCCAGGTCGAGGGCATGTCGAAGTCGCTGACATTCCTCGGTGGTGCATTACGGCTCTGACTGGGAGAACCTCATGAGCCACCATCCATGACAAGTCTCGGGTATTTCCATAACTTTATTCATTTCATGTTCATTTTCATTTGGTATTTCCATAACTTTATTCATTTCATTGTCTTTGTTATCTTTATTCATTTCTTTGTCTTTGTTACATTTATTCATTTCATTATCTATGTTGTCTGACATCATTTCATTGTCTTTGTTAACTGCCTTCCTAGCTTTCAATTTGTTAGCAAACGATTTCGGGCAGTTTCTATAGAGGTGATTCGTTTCTCCACAGAGATTGCATTTTCTGCTATTGATACATTCCTCAAAGGAATGTCCAATTGTCCTGCACTTTCCACAAAACATTCGATCACATACCTCAGCCAGATGCCCATGCTCACCACATTTGCGACAGAGTTTCGGTTGCCCTTGATAGTGGATAAAGCCACGGTTTCCCCCCAGGAATATAGTCGACGGGAGGTGTTTCAGTCCCTGAAAGCCCTGAGGATCTTGCCATTGTTGGACGGGTACCCTCCAGGCACCAGTCCAATAGCCTTTCTCATCCCTCACCTTCATAGACTGGCCTTTTACCGAGCAGTATCTACTCAACCAATAACAGACGTCATCAGCACTGACTACCTCACTAAACATTCTGACAATGACAATCTTGTTAGCATTATCAGTCAGCTTCTCCACTGTAAATCCAGAAAACTGGGGCCTCACTCCCTCAAAGCGATTCCAAAACTCTTGATAAAGAGCCGCCGTTACAAAACTTACATCAAAACCCTTGCCAGAAGGCATTTTTATGACAGCATGTATCTCCTCCTTTTTAAACTTCAGAAGCTTTTCAATAAACTTGTTAATAAAATCCAGCCTTGACATTCCCTCCGAAATTGCCACAACATCTTTGAGCAAGAATCATACGCAGTTATGTCTCCGCCCGCCGGTATAATGCCCAGCCATGGCAGGACTCGGCTGCTTTACTTCTAACTATGTTAAAATTAATAATTAACAACACACTTAAAACCGACACCAATGAGAGTATAAACGCATAGAACGAGCAGTGCTAACCTGATGCGTCCACCATCAAAGCCCTAATGCAAACGTCAGAAAACAAGTATATAAAATAAATAAAGTTTAAAAAAGACATGTTTAACTCTGCCACCCGTACTCGTCCCCACAGGTTTTTATTTTTTAATTTGTCAGTGTAGCATGAAAATGGTGAAGGTAAGAAAAGGCCCACTTCTAGTAAAGTCCAAACAAGAACCCCGACCCCAAGAAAGATGAAAAAAGAAGATATATTTGACTGCGTCAAAGACGTGCATGTACTTGCGTGTGCATCACGAACAAGCTGACTAAAGCTGCATTTATGACTTTAATCCAAGAATTGGAGGCAGAGAGTAACAAAGTTTCAAATTCTGGACAGCTCCCTTAAAAAATATAATATATTATTCTGATTAAATTGTTAATTATGTCTCAAACCCAGATTAAATGGTTAATTTATAGAAAAACAAAATAAGAAATATGACATGTACATGTAGATGTCTGTGTGTTTATGTATACATTAATGCATACGGCTGCTGCTGTTCTAAAACAACTTTTCTGTTTTTTACTCATATATTTTTATATTTTTCATGAACCGATTGTTTAAAATGGTCAAAATTTAAAAAAAAACATCCAAAAAAGGGAGTTACGTCTTTTAAAGTAGCAGAGACGAGATGCCAACATTATTTTTATTCCTCATGTATTGTTGAGGTATCGGATCAAGATTATTTGTTGGCAGATTCTTAAAAAAAACAAATCAACCTTTGTTTACTCTTGATACCAAATGTGGCCCGTGACTCAAATGGTTTGCCACCCCTGTGATAGAAAAACATTGACTTGGAAATGCATTTGTTTCTTTGTTTCCTTATCCTCACTGTAAATGTGGGACTGGAGTCGTCCAATTTCGTTGTCACAGCATATCCCATGTTGTAACAATGACAATAAAGGCATATTCTATTCTATTCTATTATCATGACAAGTGTGAAACTATAGCCCAACATCAAAACCTATTAGTGGATGATGGCACAGTTCAGCATGACATTGCAGGACGACTAAGGCTAGGTTCACACTGCAGAGCTTAATGCTCAATACCAATTTTTAAGTGAAATTGGAAATTTTGTGACATAGTTGACATTTCCAAATAAATGTGACTTGTATGTGATCTCCTGTGTGAATGCCACAAGTGTTCCGCATGCGCAGAAGAGGACTCGTGACATCACAAGCAATGTGCTCGCTGTTTGAGGAAGTACTCATGGATGTTAATAGCAGAGCGATTCAACCAATTTTAAAGTTATCGTGCTACCAGAGGTAGTACAAGTAGAACTTTATTATTTTAAGAAGATTGGGAAGAAAGAGCCCAAAGTTGTTGATTTCTCTGCTTCGTCCTGTCTCATTTGGCGCAGAATAGTGACGTCTGATTTAGGAACGCATATAAAAGTGGTCTAGGTCTGGTGTGAAAAAATCAAATATGTGCCATTCAGACAAACTTTAACCCATCAGATACAGGTCGTGTTTGTGCAAGAAACAACAACATATTTTCCTGCAATGTGAACCTAGCCCTGGTCATGCTTTTTGTTTTTGCGGTAAGTTGGGTGAACAACATTTTTGACTCGCACGTTTACTCACATTCCAAGATCTTTAGATGACAATCAAACACAGTCACAATCTTGATCTCTACGCACGAACACGCCCAAATGACCTGCCGTGCTTTCCCGCAAGTAACCCGGCCAAAATTCCAGCTGGGAAAGCGCTCTTAAACACTGCCGGCATCTCACTTTACATTACGAGTCAGGTTTTCTTACCTGAGGTTTGCACTCACCTTTTTATAGTCTCTCGTGAAATAAGGCAGAAAAAAATGACTTTCGCTTGGTCTCATTGAAAATTCTTCAACTTTCCTGCTAAATTTCGGCCAAAATTAAAGTCTTTTTTTGGATGCTCACCGAGTGCTCACAGCTATAAAACATGCTGCATTCCTGACCTCGAATTGGCACTGGGCCAGATACTATCATTAGCACAGCAGCTAACATTGATGTTTTGATCATAAGACACAGCAAGTTATTTTTCCAATATTTCTAACGTACCTTTTTCAGATTAAAGGCTGTCACGCTGGCTAAGAGTTTGAACAATATTTATTGACACTTTTAACAGCAAATAAACACATTCACATTTTCATTATAACATGTTCTAACAATATGAGGTTTTAACAATTTTTATCAACACTTTTAAAAGCGGGGGGATTTTGTAAGGTTTATTGATCTATATTCTTTATCAATTATCCGTTATCGGTCAAATCATAATGCGCTACAAAGCCAAGGGGCCGAGACACTTGCTCTCAGCCAAGACACTTGCTCTCCTTTTTTCTTAACTTCTTTATACTTTATACATGTGTTTCCTTATATCATATATATTGTTAATAAACATTTTGTTGAGAGACACTGAGTTGCTTGACATGAATGAGGTTTATTATAAAAAAAGTTCAAAAATGAAATCGCTTGGACGTTCACTGTAGAAGGAAAAAATACATGCAAATATAATTAAGTAGAATAATACATTTTCTTATTCAAATTATTAATTCATTTTCTGCATTAAATTATTGTTGGTAATATACTGATTAAAAGGGATCACCACAAACCTGTCTTTTTTCATTTTCTCCTTTTATACTTCCTTTTTTTCTTAACTTCTTTAGCGGTGCCGAGCTAAAATTAGCCACAGGCACCGCAATGGTTGGTCATGGTGTTGTCTATTATGCTAACCTTTTAGTTGATTAGCATTTAAATGAAGGAAGTTTGCACTTTAAATGGCAAACAGAAGATTGGCAAGCAGGCAGATAAAACGTTATCAGCAAACACAGGAAGTATTTGTCGGCGGATGACCGTCAGTCATACTAGCAGATCGTCATACTAGCAGATCGTCATAGCGACCGATTCACCAAAGTTTAAATTGTATATGGTGAGGCTAATGTTAAAAAGGGTGGAAAAAAACATTGAGCATTTATTTGTTTTCGATTCTCTACAATTAGCCTTTTTAAATCTTTTTTTCTTGGTGAGTGGAATAAGCTTCTAACTGTATGTGCAGAGCGACGGGCAAAAAAAAAGACTGTAAATATCCTAGCTGTTACATAAGAAGCTCACATTCCTAGTAGGCTTGCAGGCGGACTAAAAACCCGGTGACAAAAACAAAAACAGCGCAGGGAGCAAGAGATATCAAGGAAAAGGCATACAAAGAAATAAAAACCTGACAATGGGAACAATGATGAAAGATGAGAGGACAAAAGCTAATTCTACACCAACTCTGACTTGGAACCTTACTTTGATATACCCAAACCCTCATCTAAAATGATCACCCTTGAATCCAGAACCTTTTAAACACTGGAAATCCCATTATTGTTGACATGTTTCCCGCCTTTTACTTCAGACACAAGGTTACAATCAGACTAAGACACAAGAATTTGATTAAAACATTGTAAAGAAAAAAACATTAAAACCATAATCCTGTTTAAACTGCAAACTACAATTTGAATTATTATTATTATTGATAATTAGTTGCAGCACGGCAGATGAGCGTCCGCGGCACAGTTCTGAGGTCATGAGATCGAACCTTCCCGTGCTTGCGTGAGTGAGGCACTCTGGTTTATTCCCACATTCCAAAAACATGCATGTCAGGTTAATTGGCCGGTCCAAATTGCCTCTAGGTGTGAATGAGCGAGTGAATTGTCTGTCCCTGTGTGCCCTGTGACTGGCTGGCCACCAGTTCAGGGTGTCCCCTGCCCACTGCCTGAGGACAGCTGGAATGGGGTCCAGTACCCCTGCGACCCTAGTGAGGATAAGTTGTGCAGATATTGGATGGATGGATAACAAGTGTAGTAGTGACCATTGATCACAAGGACATTAGACTTAAACTAATATTGATTTGCAAGTTCTGCCTTGGTCTTTTGACAAGAAATTGTAAAAATTTAATGCGCTGAGCACATTTTGAATTTATGAGCGCGTGTTATGTTTTTTGTATGCGTGTGCTGTTCTTGGATATCTAAATGCAGCAGTCCCCAAACTTTTTCCTGTGAGGGCCACATAGTTTTTCCCTTCGCGATGACCAGTTTCGCTGGAGTTTCTAAAAGTAAAAATGTGTTGTTTTCCAGAAAGCCACAATGAAAAAAAAACCCTGGATTCATCACAGAACAAAAGTCAAAAAATAAATAATACCACTATTAATGAAATAAATGCAAACCAAGGTAACCCTCTCTGGATTCTCTACAGAACAACAGTCAGGAAATAAAAATAAGGCTATTTTTTAAAACAAATAACCAAATAACACTCTTTGGGTTGTTCACAGCTATAAAAGAAAGTCCATGGAACATTGACTTTCTTTTGTGAAATGCAGCATTAACAGGTCCAAGTTCAGTTTAGTTCAGTTGGCAGAGCACTGGCCCACCAACTGCATAGATGACTTGCGAAAAGGCAGTAGATTTTATCTCACTATCACGATACCAGAGATGAGTATTAATTTGGTTGTGCGTTTAACATGTTACAATGACAAGGACTACCATTCTAAGCATTGAAAGTGACAGATTTATGATATAAAACTCAATGCTTTTAACATTTTAACCCTAACTAAAGTAATAATACAATTAAAGCACATCTATAAACAATAACAAAACAAAAATAGCAATAACAAAACCAGCAATAATAATGCTACTATTATCATAAATATGTTTATTGTTATTTTATTCCTACAAATATTACTTTGATAAAAGGTGGGCTTAGTTTGAGGTGTCTTTAAAAAGTTTCAAACAAAATATTTTCTTTCTTATGTATGTGTTAACAATGCCCAACTGAGTTAAAAGATCCTTTATATATTTTTTTCACAGCGCCTAGACACAAATAACTGGAAAAGGGATTACCTCAAGTGTGGTCCTTTTCCAGGATTTCTTCAATTTTCTCATGCTGAGGGTTTTTGAGATTTCCCTTGCTCTCGTGTGGCTTTTAGATTAGGGTATGGTGTCATAATAGTCTGTGGTTTGCAATAATATGTGGTCTGTGCAGCCTTCAAGACTCTTTGTGATTGAGGGCTATACAAATAAATATGACTTGACTTGATCATCTGTATCAATGGTGGTAAGAGTTTAGTGCTCTCAAAGCAGTGAGCCGCGTTTGAATATCAGTTCAACTATCAGCGTGCATTTAGAGTTTGAATTATATTTTTTAAGGAAACAAGGCGCTTTACACACGCAAAGGGACCAAAAGTGAAAGTGGTCAGTGGGCCATAGTTTGAGGACCGCTGCTTTGGAGTGCCTTTGTTTTGTTCAGTTTTGTCAAAAGGGATGCTTTTATGTATATATTCAGATTCAGATTCAGATTCAGATCTACTTTATTGTCATTCTAGTACACGTGTATACAGAACGAAATGTCGATACATCTGACCCGCACAGTTTCCTTGAATGTACAGATATAAATAAAATGTTGTATTGAGTTGGAGTATTGAGTACTAATAATATACTAAATAATTATGGCTATGTATAGTATTTTACAGTAGCGCAAATAGTGCAAGAGGAGCAGCTAACCAGATGTCCAAAAAGGGCAGTCAGGTAAACAAGTCAGGTAAACAGTAACAATAACACTGTAACAATAACGCTGTAAGTACAATAGTGCAGAGAAACAGATGTGCAAGGAGTGGCTAGCTATAAAGAACTGCCAGTAGTGCAAAAAGTCAAACAAAACCAACAGATGTTTGTATTATGTATATGTATATATGTATTGCATGTTGTTTTAGTGTGCAGTTTGCCATGTTTCTGGATATGTAATTAACATTCTGCTTCTTTTAGCGTGCGTGTCTGTGAGAATTTAGTAGGTTGTGATCAGGGTTGGGTAGGGTTACTTTAACTGGATTACTTTCATTTACTTTTGGATTACTCCAATACCAAATATGCTAACCTACTCTTCTGGTCGGCTGAAAAATAGTCTGTGTAATAATCTGTGAAGCCCTTTGAGACTCTTTGTGATTTAGGGCTATACAAATAAAAATGACTTGACTTGACTAACAAAAGACAAAAGAAACTAAATATGAAAAAAATTACTACATTTTGTGCAGGCTTGGAGAGTAACGGAATACATGGAACGGCAAAAATGATGTTGGCAAGCTGTTTGGATTTATTTTTATTTTGTTTCTGTCGCATTTTATGTTAGTTTTGCCGGAGATCAAAGAGATCAAAGCCAGGAGAGAAAGCTTACCACGTGGTGTGAGTCATAGTTTTATTCCATGTATTCTGTTACTCTCCAAGCCTGCACAAAATGTAGTAATTTTTTTCATATTTAGTTTATTTTGTCTTTTATTAGCATATTTGGTATTTGAGTAATCCAAAAGTAATTAAAAGTAATCCAGTTTAAGTAACCCTACCCAACCCTGCATGCAAAGGGACCAAATGTGAAAGTGGTCAGCAGGCCATAGTTTAAGGACCGCTGCTTTGAAGTGCCTTTGTTTTGTCCAGTTTTGTCAAAAGGGCTTGCTTTTATGTATATATGTATTGCATGTTGTTTTAGTGTGCAGTGTGCCATGTTTCTGGATATGTAATTAGTATTCTGCTTCTTTTAGCGTGCGTGTGTGTGAGATTTTAGTAGGTTATGATGTTATAATTTATGAGAATATTTTTTTATTTGCCAGTCAATATTGTGCAGTCATGTTGCGTTAGTATTGTTGCGCGTGAGTGCGTGCGTGCGACAGACAGAACCATCAAGCTCAGCAGGCTTGCAGCTCGCTGGAGTTTTGCTCCGTACTCAATAATACAAAGCAAACACTGACCTACTTTCCATGAAGGGAACAAACCTCTCACAAAGGTCGGAAACGGATTTCCCTTGCCAAACGGATCCGGAGTACGCTGAGCGAACCGCGCGCGCGGGAATTGAGCCTGGGTCTGGTGTAATCCGTTCCGTACTTTGCAATGACCCGCAAATGTGCTTAAACTGGCAGGCTAAGGAATACAGCGGGGAGGCCCCGGTCTGTTCCTGAGGCCTCCAAAGCAGGAATGTTCTTGAGAGTCGACCGACCGGGCCTCACCTTTGACTGGGGCATATCAAATCCGTCTTGGGAAATACATGAAAGTATTTTATGAATATCCTGTGCCCAGTAGCCATGGGCCATACTGGGAATTTTTTTATTGATCCAAGTAAATACTCGGTTGTATTGTATCAGTCGATACCAATGAAATAATTTTTGCTTGGGAAATGTCATGAAATGATCTGCATTTACCGTATTTTCAGCACTATAAGGCGCACCTAAAAGTCTTAATTTTTTTCAAAAGCTGACCATGCGCCTTATAACACAGTGCGCCTTATATATGGCTCAATATTAAATTCGCAAGGTCTCGCAACTTACTCAACAGCCGCCGACTTGATTTTACCCCGAACGTGGAGTTGTCCGCGGTGTATGCTGGGATTTATATACCGGCGTTTCATTGGCTAACCAATGTGTCAATCATCATTTGAATCGATCACTATTGGCTGAAGTTATTCGGAGCCTCGGATTGGCTAGATGGCCAAAACAAACCCTGCAATCGGCCGAGTTTAGCAATGGCGTAGCAAGTCCGCGGTGTATGCTGGGATTTATATTCCGGCGTTTCATTGGCTAACCAATGTGTCAATCATCCATTAAATCAATCACTATTGGCTGAAGTTATTCGGAGCCTCGGATTGGCTAGATGGCCAAAACAAACCCTGCAATCGGCCGAGTTTAGCAATGGCGTAGCAAGTCCGAGGTGTATGCTGGGATTTATATACCGGCGTTTCATTGGCTAACCAATGTGTCAATCATCCATTAAATCGATCGCGATTGGCTGAAGTTATTCGGAGCCTGATTGGCTAGAGGGCCAAAACAAACCCTGCAATTGGCCGAAAAAGATGTGTCAATCATCCGTTAAATCGATCGCTATTGGCTGAAGTTATTCGGAGCCTCAGATTGGCGAGATGGCCAAAACAAACCCTGCAATCGGCCGAGTTTAGCAATGGCGTAGCAAGCTTGCTAAAGTATGCCATAAAGAAACATGTTTCATTAGTCTGTATTTGTAAATATTCTACTCTCCTGAATTTACTTCACTCACGGTTGTAAGAAGACCATGATTGCGTATCATTATTGAACGTGAGAACTTAGGTGAGTTATGCGGCTTTATATTTTCCCGGTATCTTGTTTTAGAACGATCTTGATGTTGCTGTGATGAGTTGAGTGAATTCAACTCAATTCCAAGTGTTTATTGTCATATGCACAGTAAAGTTGTGAGCGAAAATAGAAACATAGAAATGTTTGGCATTTCTTGAATCCCAAGACTTCAACCTTCCGAATGATATTTGAAATGACGCATTTAAGTGACATCGTACGGACACCGCATCCGCACGTGTCTACGACACGTATTTGCTTCTTTGCAAGCTTTGGGAATGTTAAGGGGGTAATCAGTTTGACTAAATAATCTGACTGTTTTGTCGACGTTCCCATTGTAGCGCCTTATAATCCGGTGCGCCTTATCTATGGAAGATATAGGACCAAAAACTATTTTTTGGGGGTGCGCCCTATAACCCGGTGCAAAAGTCATCATAGTGCAAATAAATAGTCAGCATATGCATTGGTGCAAACATAGTCATCATAGTGCAGAAAAAAGAAATGGTCAGACATTGTGCAAGGTGAGCAGTAAACATAGTGCAGTCGACATGTGCAAGAACATAGACATGAGTACCATTATATTCGTATGAGGTAGTGTTGGCAAGAGTTTTCTTTTTTTTGTGCGGTGTCTGTTTTGAGCAGTGAACAAACATAGTGCAGTCAGCATGTATGTACCATGCTGACTGCATATGTTTTTTGTCTGCACAGATCTGCTTAGATCTTACGTTATCATTGGTTTTCCGCCCACAGAGCGCATTACGTTGGAGGAAGGGAGGCGGGGGCAGGGATGGGAAGGAGGAGAGTGATTTCATGCGTGTGATTGCGGTTTTCATTAATTCTAGGATGAAAATGGTGAAAGTAAGAAAAGGACTGTTTCAAGTTAAGTCCAAATGCCAACCGCAACCCCCAAAATTAAAAAAAAAAGAGAAAATTAAATCACAGTACTTGCGAGCACAACATAAGGAGCTTTACAGAGGGTGTAATGATGCTTCAGACCAGGCAAGATTCAGCAGCAGGCCAGGTGCCTGCTAGTCACACAAACAGGCATGAAATTAGAGAGAGGCCGAGGGAGCTGGGTGAGAGACTAGGACTGCGCTATCTACATAAAGAAGCGGAACTTTGAAGGAATTGGTGGATGAGTGAAATATTGATCCCAGGACAATAGTATCGATCTGCTCAAAGTACTTAATAACAATAATATCGATATTTTGATCAATCGTAGGATTGTATGAACAATATGATCACACTTAACAGGTAAACGTCGCCCGTGGGCAATCATCGACCAAGCTCTGCGTTTGTTACGAGAGAGCAAAGTTACTTAGAAGGCTGAGATCATCAAATAATCTGAAAGGACATCCGGGAAGTTGGACAGGTCGCAAGTGTAGGCCAGAAGAGTTTTTGCATGGGAGGAGAGACGCGCTGAAAATAGAACACAGCAGACCAGCCGCTTAGCCATTTTACTGCCTGTGGGCGTCCAAATACATGCATGAAGCGCTGCATTCTGTGTCACAATGAAAGCACTTGGAAAGTCCACATTTTCTCAACTACTCATCTACTTTTGTCGATATGCCGGCTTTCAGTAATATTTCAATATTTAGGATGGAGTTAAAAGGAGCCTTTTTTATTGGGTACTCGAGAAGGTTGCCGATGTCAAGATTCAAGAGAATCAAGAGATTTAGCAAAGATACTTACAACAAGACATACAATAGATCTTAATCAGCATCAGAAAGACGTTTTTCCATTGTTTTGTATTAAATGAAAAAAAAACATATATACATTGTTTATGAAAAAAAAAAAAAAAAAAAACTAAATCCACATTCAAGACGTGTCCAAATCTCATCTCATCTCATTAGCTGCACCACTTATCCTCAGTAGGGTCGGGGGGGTGAGCCCATCCCAGCAATCATTGGGTAGCGGGCAGGGGACACCTTGAACTGGTTGCCAGCCAATTACAGGGCACACAGGGACAGACAACTCGCTCGCTCATTCATACCTAGGGACAATTTTGACCGGTCAATCCACCTGAAATGCATGTCTTTGGAATGTGGGAGGAAACCGGAGTGCCCGGAGGAAACCCACGCAAGCACGGGGAGAACATACAAACTCAGCACAGTAAATCCTGTAGCTGGAATTGAACACACACACAGGAGGCTCCTAAGACCTTAGAACTGTGCCGCACACGCGCTTACCACTCCGCCGCCGTGCTGCCCCCCGTGTCCAAATCATTTTGACAAAATTCACATCGTCACTAAATGGAATTTTACTGCTAAAAGTGAGCACAGAGTTACCATAGAAACAGAAATGAGAGTCTACCGTCAAAAAAGAAAAATAAATCAGCCAAACGTCACCTCATTACTTTTCTCTGTATCTGTTTTTATCCATGAATACAAAATAAAATCAACAAAAAGTGCAAATCGAAATTATAGTGCTACCTCTACTTTCTGGGAGTAGCTTTGTAACCTTAAACGTCTGTGAGTTAAAGCTGCATTTTTAACGTTAATGGACTAATCTGTTCCTAGCCCTGCAATTTTTTTTTTCTTAATAAATCATAAAAGGGCATCAGAACATGAAACAAATATATGTTAAAATTTGATTGCCGCACAATAAACATAAAAGGAAAGAGACATAATGGAAAGAACAAAGAATAACGGAAATAACAAAATGTTCATTTACTTTTTAACTGGCCTCTTTGTTTACTGGTCCTCAGCAGTGTTTTTTGCCTCGCGTTTCTTTAAAAAACTGATCCAATGACGTCTGCTTTTGCAGACTTTTGACAAGCCGTCAAATGTCCACCCTCGCGTAAACGTTACTAAAACATTATAATATCTAATTTTGGGGGCAATGGAATAAAACAGTAAAGCACGGAGCATCATGCAGGGGAGCGGCATTTCTCAGTAAAATAGCGGTGCGCCCTGTGTAATGGTTAATGCTGAAGTAGAACCAGCTACAGAGACTGCGCCTCTTGACACAGTGCGCCCTATGGCGTGAAAATACGGTAATAAAACAATTGGTTCACAGAAAAGTACGACCTAATTAAGTTAGTGACAAAATGAATAAGAAATATGATTTTAATCCTATAAGTATTAAATCCATTTGTATCAAATTTTCAAGTGACAGTGACTGAGAAGTAAGATTTTGAGCCTGAATGCTACCCGAGCCAGAACCCAAATTTGAGTCGGATCCCGCCTAAATGTCAATCACTAGATTCAGGTTCGGGCCGGACTACTCTCTCGCTGACTTTTTATTATTTCTTTAATTATCCTCCCGTCATTGTTCTTTGTTTCTTTTTCTTTTTTTAAGGACACACTGCTGTTGCGGTTGAAATGTCGCATGGTGGAGGATCCGCACCTTGGATTCCGTCTAACTCTCGCACAGCCCACGTCGCCTGCTTGACACCTCACCTGACACCTTGCTCGACACCTTGCTTGACGCCTCGCTCGGTGGTGTCTGAGTTGGCCAAAATCAGCCATGCTCCTCCTGATTCCTCACAAATGAAGTCTGAAGATCAGGGTTTACTTTGGTTTCGGGCCCTCAAATTAAGATCATTGATCTGGCTCTGGCCAGGCTTTGATACCCGTGATCCAGGTCGGGTCGAGCTAGATTTTGTAGGCCCGATCCCATCTCGACTGTGATTGCATTTGATGGTCCACAAACTAGGAAACTTTCTATAGCGCAACACAATTGCCTCGGGAGGCAATTAGAGACTATTGATGGCTTTTTTAGATCTGACCTCAGGACTTTCAGTTTGACACTTGTGCCATAATATCACTTAATTCATTAGAACATTTTGTTTACGGTTTTAGCTGCGTTTTTAAAGAAACATTGCAATATTTGACCACTAGATGCCACTGTATTGTTTAGTGCAACCGAAAACACAATGAAAAATACAAACTACGGAGACTAAGAGTAACCAAACCAGATTATATTCTTGTAGTTAAATTTGTGTTTCACAAGCATCACAATAGTGGACAATCATGTCAGCTCCCCCCAAGTGGGCCTCATGTTATGTCAAATAAATACAAATTTCTAGAACTATGAGCATGTTTTTTAATAAGTCATGAATGTTGCTTATTATCCATAAGAATACTGTTTAATATTTTAATGAATGGTGCAAAATATTATTCAATGTCCCTTTATGGATATCACATTTTTTCCTTTAATAGCTTTGTCTTCAATATGATAAAGTCCATCGACTGTTAGGGGGATTAAATTACTCAGATATTAGCATTTCTTTTTGCCAAGGCAAAAGCCCGCAGAAAACTGCGAACCACTTTTGGGTCCTGAATGGCCAGTTGAGAAACAGTGCCTTAAATAATCCACAACAAATAAACTAAATAAATATTAAAATCAGGGTGCTTGTTTTTTTCACGGAGCGTGTCAGGAGATGGCTTCACCTAATCAATAATCCAGTAGTGTGGTGTCATCAGACACATTTATCCTCATGTGACTAGTGCTAAAAACGATGGAAAAGACTCCTTAGATTTGTTCCCTTAAAATAGGACGGAGCTATTCTGTGTTGCAAGTTGTCGTCTTGTGCTTTGTGCTTTTGCTGCCAGTCCATTGAGTTATTTGTGTCAGGAGACGACTTAGCTGAGTTTATTTGCAGAGGCTTACCACACGACGTTAATAGTTGGCCCGCATTAGGAAAGAACACGACAAGAAAGGCGGTTCAGACCGAAAGCTTCCCTACCGTTTTTAGGCTAAGACCACTTCCTCCAGTGACGATTGATTCCAGCCTCAGTCACATACCTGTAATCAGACATAGCAGATGGTGCAAGGTATATTACGTATTCCAAACATTTTGGATACATTTGAATACTCGGTGGCTGCAAAGTTACCCCTGCTTAAGAGATGCAAACACATAGATTTACTGTTCATGTTTCATGAAAGGGTGGCATGCTCCTTCCGGGTTGGGGATAAGATCTTGTCCCAAGTGGAAGAGTTCAAGTAACTTGGGGTCTTGTTCGCAAGTGAGGGTAGGATGAAACGGGAGATCGACAGACGGGTCGGTGCAGCGTCTGCCGTCATGCGGACCCTGTACCGGTCCATCGTGGTGAAAAGGGAGCTCTTGATATACCGGTCAATCTATGTTCCTGCCCTCACTTATGGTCATGAACTTTGGGGTATGACCGAAAAAGCACGAGCCTGAATAAAAGTTGCTGAAGTGAGTTTCCTCCTGTTTTTAAGGTTTTAAATATATGTGGTATAGGCTAAGAGAAGTTATTTTTTATTTTCCCATTGCCCTTTAAGAGATTTGAAAGATAGTTGCACTTGAGGGAAGAACAGCATTACAATTTGTCGCTAAATTTTTAGTATGTTTGAGTAACAGATCCCGAATGTAGCCTCTGTATGCGGGTACTATTAAGCTAACAGTAAACAATTTAAAGGGATTATGAAAAACAAGTTTTCCTCAATTAGGCACAGAATGCATAGTGCCCCTCCCCACAATCCTGAATATATTGGATCTAGAGGAATTAATTTTCAAAGTGGAGAGTTTGACCTCCACTTTGAATCCCCATTGCTGTAACGTCACCGGATGACTATGAGAAGCAAAACGAACGCCGTTCCTTTGGTGCCTTCGTTTCATTTTACATATGTGATTGGGATTTTTGCTGCTTGTCTTGCCATTAATGTAATATTGTCCAGATAGCTCCCCCGTAGCGTATGGGCTCCCGAAGGCTTCCAGTTTTGTTTGTGTCTAGGTTAGCCCCGTTAACAGTCGGCTAGCTGGCCAGCCTGCCATGCTCATTTTTTTTTTCTTCTGGCTGCGTTCGTGGTTTTTGCCGTGGCTTGCAGTTTTCCTGGCTGCTTACTGCATGTTTTTGGTCAGCCAGCGTCACGTTTATTCCTGCTGATCTGTCCCGGTTCGTCCTCTATGGCAGCCGGGTAGCCTGCCGTGTCCGGGCCAGTTTAGCCCCTGTCAGCTCTGTGTGTTATTTTTGCCAGTTTGCCCCATTTTGGCGGCTCGCCATTAGTTGTACAATGGCTTCACCCTCCTGCGACACAACAACTAGGCATTCTCCACAAAAACTACCATAACTTGGCTTCAAACGCTCAAAACCTTTCCGACTAGGTAACATGTAAATCCAATGGGGTGACTGGATTGCGAGGGTGCTGGTGCGCTTCACATGACGTCAGAGCACAAGAAGTCAGAGACGAGACAGACTGTCTTCAAAATTCATTATCTCAGAATATATCTGGATATAACAATGATTTATATGTAAATATCATTAAAAAACAAGTATTTTCTTGCATTTTGTACGTTTAGAATTTGGGAATCCCTTTAAGTGAGGGTGAGTCGTCAACAGGTCGCGGCGCACTACAGAAATTGTGCAGGATTTAGCGACCTCATGCGGCTAAAGAAGGTGGAACGGAACCCAACCGGTTATATAAGGACGTTCATTGATCTTTCGACAGAAATGGTTTCAGTAGAAAAAAATAGGGTATACTTTGTGAATTTACAATCATCGATTTCAATGCTCTGAATAATTGGGTTGTATTATAAAACAATTTCAAAAGCAAGTTTTGATTTAATGTATTAAACACAAACGTGATTTCAGAATTTTAACACAGGGTTCTTAAACCCTTTTCATTGCCTAATTCAAGCATTTTTTAGGACTTTCAAAACATATTTTCCAATTTCTCCAGTACTATCCAAAATAATAAATCCGGTAAGAATTATGTACTTCAAAGAGCCACAAATATATTTGCAATTCACATAGTTCTATTTATAGGACATAAGAATTTTAGATCTTGAGTGAATCGTGAATATTATTGTGGATCTGTGCAATACGTGTGTAAATATTCTTCTGTCAAATCTCTCCCCATAAAGGTGTTGGGTAAAATGAGAGTAATAAGTAGATTAGATTCTTAGTTTCTGGAATTTCTTCCCATTTAACCCTGGGAAACCCTACCTCAATTCTTTGCATAACCTCTAAGTCCATAAATGATACATATCCTTGCACTAACACACTTTTCATAGGTGCTTAAGTGTATTATCTACGTGTCCTCTTGAGCGTGATCCGTAGGGATGGCGGTAAAACTTCATAGGACAAGGCCATACTAATGCCATTAATCACGAGGGAAGAAAAAAATGCAAGGACAAAGCGAAACCGCCAAAAAGCAGTGTCTGTGTCATTTTTAAGCAGACTTGAGACATATATAATGTTTCCAGGCATTTACAAGCACTTCACCCAAAATGCAAGCACTTTTCAAACCTTAAAATTTTTAAGGATGCCAAGCACCCACACAAATCCGTTAAACATTTTTATCAAGTTGTAAATTGTTCTTAAAATAAAATTACTTTGACAATTCCTGTAAGTTCTCTTAAATTTGAACTATGTAGAAGGAAATACACACTCATTTAACATACCATGTTTAGTGGTTTATCCCTCCATTTGAGTATTTTGTTTCCCAGTTTGTTATAGTATGAAGTAAAACAAATTAGTTTCTATTTTAAGTTGTGTGGTTTGAAATGTAAGTGAAGCAACCAAATATGAATTGAGAACAATATGCTTGAAGGTACCATCCATCCATTATCTGCACCGCTTATCCTCAGTAGGGTCCCGGAGGTGCTGGAACCCATCCCAGCTATCTTTGGGCAGTGGGCAGGGGACACCCTAAACTGGTTGCCATCCAGTTGCAGGGCACACATAGAAAGGGCACACCTAGGGACAATTTGAACCGGCCAATTAACCTGACAAGCATGTTTTTTGAACGTGTGGAAACCCACTCAAGCACGGGGAGAACATGCAAACCCCGCACAGGGGAGGCTGCGGTAGCTGGACTTGAACCCTGAACCTCTGCACCGTGGGGCTGTGCGCTAGCCAATCATCCGCCGTGCTATCCCGATTAAAGGTACATCTTGTGATATTTGTACACTAAAAGACACTGTATTATCTCGTGTGAACAAAAAAAATTGCCAAACGCACGGCATAGCAGCAAGATGCCAGACAAACTAGGCAGCGAATGCAAGGTTGGGATTCTGCAATGTAGAAGACATACCAATTTCTCAGCCTATGAATATTTATCAAAATTGACATTGGTATGATAGTTCGTGTATATTCGCCTATTCTTCAAATCAATGTTTTTTTTTAACTGAGAGGTGTTTTTTGACACTACAAGAGGGCACCAAATAATACATGCTGCCCTTTTAAACAAAGCTTGGCTGTCCTATTTGCAATTTTTCTATAACATTTTCTTAAAAAATATCTCACTTTGAACATGGCCACAGAACCTCGAGATAAGACGCAAATATTCTAAAGGGTCCAGTATTTTGCAATGGTTGAAAAAACAACAGAAGAACAACTAAAGACAACCACTTTAAATTAATTTATTTTTTTAAAAGCATTTCTCCACAGAGGCTGAACAAGCATGTTTTTTTTTATTCTTTGTAACGGTTACAATTGGCTATCCACGGGGGGGCATAGTTTAATCAAATTGACTAGTTCTTTATTTTTGTTCCAGCGTGAGACAAAGTGGATGCAAAAGGTAAAAAATAAAATAAAAAATGAGGACAAACATTGAATTGAGTGCAGGAACCCCTCAACCCAGTTTCTTTTCCCAATTTATTTTTGTGCGCTATTGAAGCTAACCCATCACAGAACTGAAATTATAGAGAGAAGTTTCAGAAAGCTGTTTGGGTGTTTATTTTCCACCAAGTTAGCGGGTGCGTAAAAGTACACTTGTCCTTGTAACGCAATTTAGTGCATTATAGAGCAAATAGGGTACACAAGACTTCCTTCTTTTGCAAATACCTCTCTGACAGTTCTGCTTCCTAGTTGGGCAACTATGTGACATACGAGGCAGAACGGTGTTGTAGTTTACCTTTAAGTATTATTAGGAAAACTAGTGAAAGCACAAAATAACTATTCAAATATGTGGAAAGTAGAAAAAGTAGCACACAGCTGGGTCACTTTCCGCCACCAATGCAGATTTGTTGATTCCGAGGTAACACAGGTTCTACCAGTTAAGGCAAAGCGAATACTAAGTATAGGTCCTTGATATCCAGTGGAAGGTAATGCTAGCAGACCATATGTCACTAGAAATGGCAAGACACTACAAGTAAGTTCTGCCGCGCCCTAGTTATCCTCACAAATGAAGACCAATCATGTACTTTCCCCACCCCTTTTTAGCTGCATGTTAAGATTATGGAAGTTTGAGTATTTTTTGCATCTAAATAAGTAAAGGTAGCAGTAAAAGATTTCAATTCACGCACATTGCACCCACTGAAATGAACATCAAGAAAAGAAATTTTGATTAGAAACAAGCATGCAACACAAGCCAACTAGTATGGCTGAGTAGGGCTATTACTACATCTTGTGCACCGGATTTGTTCACATGTCCAAAGTAGTGTAAAGTCAAACCAGTTAGCACAATCTTTCGACTTACACCTCACCTTTCTACTGGTGTGGACCACTAGCGCACTTGCATAATGTTGGCCTAATATTTAGGGTAATCAATAAATACACAAACAGCTTCCTGTAGGGCATTTAGGTTTTGAATACATATTTTTTGTTGTTTAACGAGGTCAGTTTATTTTGTATGTGACAACACCAGGAAAAAGAAATAGTCCTCCGTTCCACAAGGTGGCACTGTTGCAGGACAGGAACTTTGGACTTAGGCGGCTAGCTGCCAAATGTCGAGAAATCATCTTGATTTCCCTTTGATTGTGTGGATGCTTTAAGAAACTTGGCCTGCAGCCTTAATGGTCAAGATGTTTCATGGGGTTTGGGGGATGGTGGGTGGTTGGTTTCTCCATTCTGCTGAGGTAGATGCGAAAGAGGGGTGGCGTTAATGTGGATTTAAGGCGCTTGCATTTGGCCTGTCCATTCAACACCGCTTGTTTTTTTTCTCTTCGCTCATTTTTGGCACCTCAGGCGAGACAAACAGGTTTGCGAAATTCTCATTATGTTCTAGACTTTACATGGGAATTAACAGGAATTTCAATATCCATGGATGTCCACCTGTATGTCTTTCTGTAACTTTTTCACTCAGTCATAACCCACCTCCATGTTAGAGCATCCAATTTGTAGTGTTGCCAGGACACAGCCAACGAGATTTTCTGGTGGAGTCATTAGCAACAGTGAGACTGGGAACGGCACAGAAAGGCACACAATGGAAAATGGTTTGGTCCCCTTACAAATCAAAACAGCTGCTGCCAACTGAGTTACAGTAGCTTATGTGAAGTTAGTTTACAAAATGTTTTACAGTGTTAAGATGACTGTATGCTGGACTGCAACTATATAACAAGTGGCCGGTATTTGAGCTCATCTAAATAATAACTAGGTAAGTTTGGACTAAAAACGTGGGAATCCATTCAAATCAATCACCGTTGACTTTAAGAAACATGTGTTTGACTAAAGGAAGACAAACAAAATGATTATTTAATAGTTATAATATTCATTAGTTACAGCCCTTTCCATAACTGTCAAATACCTGTCAAATGAATAGACTCCCCCTCACATTTCTAATGAACATCCTTGATTTCTGTACTAATACTTTTGGTCCACTGTCATTTGGGTTATCCTCAAATTTGATCAAATGATATAACGTTACATAGTGAGAACGGGTTATTTAGCCTATTCGAACAAAATACAACAGATTTCTTGCGTCACATTTTGAGTTTGATTTTGGTTCATTTCATGGCAAAACCTGCGATGCTCTCACTTGTTGGTAAGACCACCATTACTTTTGAATGAATAACCAACAGAAGATATCTTGCCAATAATTTGTCCTCAATTCCCTGGTAATTCCCATGAAAAGTTTGCAAATAAGAACTACAAGTCCTCTGAATATCTTTGAATAGAAATTTGAGGAAAGTGTGTCATTTCAATTTACAAAAGGATATCATGACAAAGAAACACAAACAAACAAAACAACAATGCAGACGCGTAACAAAAACGATTTTTGACACATAATGAAAATGTTCCTAAAATTGACCATAAACATTCAAGAAACTACTGAAAAATTTCCAGTATTTCTTCGAACATTCCGGGAAATTTCCCGGAACTCTTGCAGACAAAATATTATATCCCTGTGCCTCGAGTAAAATAAATGACATGTGGTGATGACAATGGTTGTTGTGGTAGGGCGAGGGTTGGAGGAGGGTTTGCTCTGCGGTGCTGGGCTTCTCCATTAGTTGTTACCAGCGACCGTGGACCTGGCCTCGTCTTCCGTTTTGGCCCGTTTGGCGTCGGGGGGCACTGCTGCGCCCGGTTGCTGATCCCCATTGTGCCGCTTGACTGTGGGTAGCGACGCTGAGGCAGAGGCGTGGTCAGCGAGCAGGTGAAGTGGGCTCGCCACGGACGGACCTGAGCGGCAACAAACTAATGTCAGTCTACTTGCTGTGAGTAGCAGGCAAAATAAATGAAGGAGTTGGTGGCGGTCTCTGACCGCTGCTCTGTATGGCGGTGGTAAGGCTGTGGTTTCCATTCTGCGTGATAGTCTTGATGGGCAGCTGATGCTGACCCAGGATGGTGACGGTCTGCAACGGCCCAGATGTGGCTGAAGTCTGGATGATGCGACCGACAGCGCCCGTTGCAGAGATGGTAGGAACCGCTTCGACTTTTACTGAGGGGGTCACACATACACACAAACATTTAAAGTGTAGCACAGTTATCCCTTGCTCTATCTCGGTTCAGCTACTATTTTGACCGGGAATTGTGTTCTGTTGCCTCGCCCCTTTACTGCTCGTGTATGCCTTGCGCAGCAGTGACGTTGCAGTCCGAGTTGTACACGTCCGCAAAAGAGCTTGACAAAGTTACATGATGGATGGGCAAATTTTTTTTTTAACCACAAGTTTCCATAAAAGCCATCATGTCAGTTAAACACACTGGACTCACAAAAGCAACACTAGCCGGGGCAAAAAGGCAGATGATTTCTACTGCCAACAAAGTTCGAGTTGTCGTTGCTCTGGAGACAAATGCGACTCTTTGGCGCCTTCCTGAGGCTCCCCGATACTTTGCAAAAATGTTTGATAGTAGAAAAATATATAGTTTCTGTAAAAGCGCAAACAGGACACATTCTTAACGTTTTCCAATGAATATAGATAGTTACAGTATGGGTTTCCTTCTTTGTAAGGCTTACACCATGTTCTTAGTTTTTGCAGCACCAAACCCTCCCCCCCTTTTTTGGGATATCAATTTGGCTCTTTTAACGTTTTTGGGTAGCCGACCGGAAAGTAAATGGAGTATTACATAACCTCTACGTGATAGTGACAAAGTATCATGGGTAGTAAAGTAGACTGTGTCCGTAATCATTAGTTGTGGAAAGATTATTTTTTTTAAACTATGATTTGACAGTACCAAAGTTATTTGTAAAAAATGAAAAATAAAAATAGGTTTAAAAATAACAGTACTTTTATTTGTTAAACAAATACTTCAGCTTGAATAAATAAAGGTTTCTACTTCGAAATTTTGCCGACAGCAGGATTTATTTTGGGTAAAGAAATCCTTGCTTAAAAACGGGGGATGACTATTTATTTTGATCAATCAAATTGAAAACGAAAGAATTCTGGTCAAGGTCACGCTACCACCAGTGACCCACCTTTGCCATCACCTCGTTCTCCGTTCTCCTGCAGATCACTTTTATTGATGACGGTGGCCGGCTGCGTGATAACAGCCGTGGCGCCGGCGGGGATCTGCTGCAACACATGGACCGTCTGAACAGTTTGGACCGGCTGCGAGGAGCTGGTGCTGACCGGAGATGCCATGGTGTAGGTGACCGGCTTCATGCTTTGAGGTAGCTGACCCTGCAGCGCGATCAGCACTGGCTGGTTGCTGACTGGAGAGCCTGGAATAGAATCAGTGCTTGACAGCTTATAGCTGTAATGTTTCAGCGTCCACCTATCCATATATTCACGTCTACCATCGAGAACATATTCTGACACCAACCTGGTGTGGTCTGAGCAAAGCGAGCTTCCTGGATAACAGCCAGCTTGGGTTGGACCACCGTAGTGGGAGTGGAAGAGGCTACAGAGGAAGAGGAGATGGTGGGGTCCATCTCCAGTGGGACAGGCGAGCCCTCTCGTGACAAGCTGTCTGGTGTCTGCACACCGCTGGAGTGAGCAGAGAGCACCCCCGAGTGGTTAGGAGAGGCTGGAGCACTCCTGCGGAGAAAAAAATATGGAGTAATTTGTTTTAAAAAAACATGCTACAGAATTGTTAAGGCGTTTACGTCTTGCATCTACAACATCTTGCTTATTTACAGAGCTTTATTGAGGGGACATTACAAATATATTATATTTTATTATATTTTTCATAATATCAAATTTTATTCCATCCTTCAATGATATCAGGAGGTTTTAAAAAAGTAACATTTTCTACCTTGATTGCTGGGAGCGCTGTGGTGCATTTTTACTATTCAAATAAAATTCATCGGACTAAATGGGATGGGTGTAATAGTTCATCTGCTAGATTAAAAAAAAAAAAGTTTCTTAGCTGATATTTGCGTGAAGTGTGAACAATTTAAAACCCGACATCCTTGCGAGGTTTTTATGAGCAGACCCTGGAAGGGTAGATTGTGAAAAAGGATCCCCACTCAATTCCAAGGTAAAACACCTGTACCTTAGCCTCAATCCCATTTCTCCTCATTCTCTCAATTTTACACCAAGTCAGGTAAGGTGCTACCTAGCCTCGCACTAGCGACGCCACCTCTGCAGAACTGTCCTCATGGATATAATCGTGGGAGGGAATGAACCAATTATACAGTATGTCTATGTTGTGTGCTGATACATAACGGAAAAACATTTTTTTTGCATAAAAAGAGCGCCAGATTGTTTTTGAAATCGGTTTCAAATTTACTTTTTCAATATTAAACAAAGAAAAAAGAGCAAAACGGAATGACCTCTTGTAGCATGTTACGTCACAAAAAGCCTAGCTTGGAGTGATGACATTTTAAGTTCCCATTTTCTGGATGAATGCTACACTGGCATTCACCAAAAGTAGAAAGAGAAGTAAACACGACAGAGTTGGTAAGTGCAAGAGAAAGGAATGGGATTGGGCATACTCATTCGCAGTATTTATGTAATATTTTTACAGAAAATCTCTGGGCAAACCTCATTTGGACCTTAGGTCAAAACGTAAGCAAAGAAAAAAGAAAACTCAGACATTCAATCAGTCACCAATATATAAAACAGAAAATCATGTTGAACATTCGTATTATTGACGCATTTTGTTTGGTTTATTTGATTTGGTTGTAGAATAATACAAATAATAATATAGAAAGAGAATTTTATACAATAAACCTAAGTTTTTGTGAAATACACAGGTGGAAACTCGTAAATGTTTTGGGGAATTATGTTTCCATGTACATTAGTGGCTGAGATAAAAATTATTGACTGGGTGCTAAATTTCCAGACCCATTTTTAGTGGATGGGTCCAAAACCACTCTTACACTATACATGTTGTGCCAGGCATTTTAAACCTTATAGTCACAAGGGTGCGAGTGCCAGACTTACCTGGAGGAGAGAGGTCCATGAGGGGTCCTAAAACAGGGCACACCCCGAGGCCTTCGTTTTCTGAAGGCCTGCTCAATGAGCTTGCCCTCAGAGGACGGGTCTATCCTCCAAAAAGAGCCTTTGCCAGGTTCCTCCTGCGAGCGTGCCACCTTGATGAAGTAGCGGTTCAACGACAGGTTGTGGCGGATAGAGTTCTGCCGCAGGATGAGAAAGTAAGAGTGTATGTGAGCAGACAACCCGATGATTGAGCAGAGGGCTGTTGTTCAAACTGACCTGCCAGCCCTTGTCTGCAGTTCTGTAGTAAGGATAGTTCTTGGTGATGTGGTTGTAGATCCCGTTGAGTGTCAGCTGCTTGTCCTGTGCCAGCGTGATGGCCTGCACAATGAGCTGAGCGTACGAGTAGGGCGGCTTGGAGTCGTCCTGAGAGAAGAAAAAAGTCCACTGAGGGTCTCAAGTATACATGAAGAAGCCATCTGTCACCTCAACAATATTTCTTAGTAATTTCACCCCTGCGCTTTGCAGGCCTGGCAGGTCACCAAGCTTTTCTGTTCTAAGGTTGCAACGCCTCCTTCTCCCTATTAACTAATAAATAACAGTAAGGCTGTCAGGGTTAAACAAATTACACAATGATAAAAAAGAAGGGTTGGTAAGTTTTGAAGGTTTGTCTCCTCGTGTATAGGTTCAAACCAAAGGTTAAGACTGCTTTACATTAACAATTAAATGTCTAATTTCCTTGTTTTTTTGCTATAGTTTAAAGTGTTCATAAATGCATCACACACAGCTCTCTGGAAGTGAGGAGTACCAGTTGCGTTGAAGCAAAGTTTAGGAGGGATTTGTTACCAAAGCAATATTCAACCGACCCATTAATTGTAGTATTGTCTCTCACCATCGGCTAGGACAGACAGAAGATGTTTCTGTATTTTACGTAAATAAAAGGGAGACAGCCAATCAATGAGCAGTGAGCCATACAAGTGATCACCTGCTATAATACGGTTTACTGCTCACGGTTTTGCTATTTCAAAAATGTTCATTGTGTTCTGTATTGTGATTGGCTCAAAATCACTCAGCTTCTTCTCTACTTGTGCATCAATAATGTTGCTTTTAATATGTACATGTACGTAAAACAGCTTGATAAATGTACGAAACGTACATGCAAAGTCTTTTGTGATTCAGAGTTTCTCTAAAACCCGTAACATAAAAGATGGTGGCTTGCCGGTGTCTGAGAATCTTTTTGTCAAAAAATATATCAAATAAATAACTGCTGCATATCACCGCTTTTCTCTTGAAAACAGAAAACAAAAAAACACCGCTGACTACAGAAGAAAACTCTGCAGAGTGAGTCAGGATGCAGCGTCTCATGCAGAAGAGCAGTGAAATACACGAGGTACAATTTGTCCAATTATACTCAATAATTCTAGTCATGGTGGACAGTGCTTATCTCGGCAATTTGAAGCCACCAATTCACATCTAAACTTCTGTCTGAATCTTATCTTCTTAACTGCTTTCTAAATCCCGATCTGGGTGTGTTTGTGTGTGAAAATTTACAAGTGTACTTCAGGCCTCATCAAGTGTCTTTAGCGAGTTTTGTGTCAAGGCACCCTCAATGAACACCCAAAAATAAAATCGATAAACATTTCCTTTGTGGCCAAATTGGGCATAGCAGCCCCCGACAAGTATCCACTCCAAGCAGCCGGATCCATTCTTCTATCGGAACAAACACCTTGATAAATGCAATTGTTTCTTGGCGGCATTAGCTCAGAAGGTAGAGCGCTCGTCTTGGGATCAAGAGATTGCAGGTTTGATTTCCGGTTATATGACGGTTATATGTCGAATTGTCCTTGGGCAAGACACTGAATCCCTAATGCCCCAATAAAGCGCCGCTATTGGGGTGTGAATGGGTAAGTGTGAAGCACATTGTAAAGCGCTTTGGGAAGTCTTCATTGACTTGAAAAGCGCTATATAAATACAGATCATTTCATTTACATTTCTTAAGTAAATGGTTTTAACAAATCATGGCCTGGCATTGACAAATTATTATTCGACAATACAGAGGCTATTTGGGGTGGGGCGAACATAAGGCACTTTTATTTTAATATTTTTCAAGGATCTGCAGGAATCCTGAATAAGCTGACATTCCACAGAAGATAAAAATGGAAATATTACATCTGTGCAACGTGAATTTGACAACTTCACCTGTTTTTGTGTCGTATACACCTTCTCTCACCTTGGGACTGTCCTCGCCCGACGCATCTTTTTCGTTTTCGGGCTGAGAGTTGTCATTGATCAGCTGCAGCTCGGCCGAGGTCACAACGCGGCCCCCCATGCGGTATCCCGAGGAGCCGGCCCCTCGAGGGCTGGACGGACACGAGTTTGCAGCACTTTGACAAGATGACAGAGCAGAGCATGTTAACATCGAAGTTGAGGTGAGGGGAAAAGATAAGCGTGTTCACCAAGGTCAGAAGAGAGTATTGAGCTACTCATGCAGACAATGTGATGTGACGAGATGTGGTACATGTGCAGTGGGTGCCTATTGGAAGGTTTACCTGATGGTCCCAGTAGGTGAGGGCAACGGACTCATGAGGTGGGCGAGGTTGTCTGGAATGTTGATGGTGAGCGGCGCAAAGTGAGGCTGCACCGGCTTGACGGGGGATTCGGGAGCCTCACGCTTAATCTTCCTGCCACTGGACAACGCCGTAAAGGTGATCTTGATGTTGGTGCTGGGGAATCGGAACGTGCACCTGAGCAGATCAGGAGAGGGGCAGAATTTTATTTGTAAAATGAAAATATTTGGTAGGCTGCAAATTGAACCCAGGCAGTAGTTTAGACACTCTTCTTGGTTTAAATGAAAACTTTCTAAATCCAACCAAAATTGTTCAAGTTGAAAATCAACCTGTTTACATATGACATATTTCTGATCTGCCAAAATTAACCAGTTGACACTTGTCAAGAGCAGTAGAATGTGAGGAGATGGGTGTGCAAATCAATTATCTGGAACAAGTTTACTCAGCTATCAAGTACAATAGGAATAATCTTTCCAACAGTTGTATTGAAGCAAAATGTTGTATAAATTGATGTCATTTATTATATATACAGTGGAACCTCGGTTTTCGAACGCCTCTCAGTTCGAACAAATCGGAGTTCGACCAAAAATGTGAAATTCTTGCTTCGCTGTTTGGTCAAAAAAAATCGGAGTTCGAACGCCGGTAATGCGCGAGTGCGTACGCTAGGGTGCGATGCTGAGCGGCGTACAGGTGTAGATCGCTCTTTTTGTGACCAACCGTTCTCGTGTGTGGACGTGCTTCATTTTGCTTTTGCTTTTAATATAGGTGTAACGAAGTGTTTTAGCCCCTAATTATGCCTCCGAAGAAAGTCAGTGCAAGCAGCAAAGTTGGTACAGGTGAAAAAAGAAAAGTAGTGCGTAGAACTATCGCATTTAAGAAAGAAATAATAGCAAAATATGAAGGAGGTGTGCGAGTGTCTGATCTTGCTAGGGAATACCCCACCGTCCACCTGCGCCTTCTGCTGACCACCACAAAGGTAAGAAATCCTATTCATAATTATTTTCTTTTTCCTTTTTTTTATTTTGACACGTTCATGTTAGCGTAATCTTTCGTACGGAAGATTACGATAACGCGAACGTACGATTAGCCTGGGTTAGCTTTATGTTGACGTTAAACATTCAAGGTAAACATTCAGGGTGTTGGAACGGAGCCCAAAATTCAGGGTGTTGTAACGGAGCCCCTTTTCCAATGAACCGCTCACCACTTGTTGTGGAGACCCGGGTGCTAAATGACTTGTAAACGACCCGATTTTTTTATTCTTACATGTTCATGTTAGCGCAATCTTTCATACGGAAGATTACGATAACGCGAACGTACGATTAGCCTGGGTTAGCTTTAATTTACGTTAAACGTTCAAGGTAAACATTCAGGGTGTTGGGACGGATTCAAACGATTTAAATTATTTTTAATGGGAAAAATGATTTCGGTGATCGAACAAATCTGTTTTCGAACAGGGTTCTGGAATGGATTATGGTCTAGAACTGAGGTTCCTCTGCGCACGCACGCGCTTGCGAGCGCACGTGTTAGAAAAATCTGACCCACTTTCAGATGTATAGTGTTAGTCCATGACTCTAGTAAGCCTTGTACAACTTGTAAACATACGAATGCAACAATGGAGCACACTTTGGAAGTAAGGTGATTGCGGTGATTGACATGGATGAAATATTTTCTTTTTTTTACTGTGAAAAGTTAAATGTGGAAACAACGCCTATTTACCTAATGGAGTCACTTGCGCTTTCACCTTGCAATCACAGTATTTGGAAATGGCCTTGTTCGGATTGGTAAAAAAAATACACATTTTTATCCCAGTTTATAGGACTCCCCGATTAACCGCAATGGAATCGATACTGCGATATGGTGTAGTGTGATTGTCGAATTGCGAGATACTGCGTTTTTTCAAGAATTTATAGTTGAAATGTTTTTTCCACACTTTGTTATTTGAGAAATGCCTGTTTGGCCAACCAGGACTGTCAAAAGTTCTGGTTTTACAACGCTGGCCAATCAAAGGTAAGCAAGTTATTACAGCACTATCCGATAAAAGCAAGGCAAAGTTTGCAAGCAGTGTGTCAGCAACAGTGATAGGCTGGTGCCTTCCGTCAGTCAAACATTAGGGGTGGCCGGGGCACAATTGGCCTCCAAAACAAACGAGGGGACAAACAGACAGTTAGTAGCCTCAGTGGCTCATTACATTGAAAATGAATCCATTAATCAAACTAGTCTCTGAAAAAATACAGAAATGAGCAAAGAAACTGATCAGCAGCAGGTGCTCCGTGGATTGTTATGGCACCCTGGAATCGACTAAGGTGGCGCCTGGAGAGAAAGCAACGGCGAGGTTCCAGGTTTCGCCTATTGCTACGACAAGGCTAACAACTATCTTAAGCCACCGCTGCGGAGTCTGGCAAGAGATCAACGCCGGATTCATTACCAGCGTGCCAGCGTGCAGCAAGCCAGCAACTCTCTGAATAATTTCTCACTCTGAAAGGAAAAGTTATCCAATTTAGTTATACTTTTGTATGAAAATGAAGACAACTTGTTTAACTGCAATTGTATTTTCATTAGTGGATCAATTTTTTTATTTTGTTAGTCGTATGCTCGCAGTTGGAAATGACGTGATGTTGAGGAAAGTTTACATGTCACTGGGATTACTTTCTCACATTAAAAAAACCTGGCAATTGAAAATTGCATCGAAATTGCAATACATGTCTGAACTATCGCAATTAGGTTTTTTTTTCTTAACAACAAGTTGGACTATTCCCTGCATATAGAAGTACATTATGTTTTAAAGTTAAGTGAAACTGAATAATCCTGGAAAAGAAGAGCACTTCACCGCAACAAAGAGAAGCGCTTGTCAGAAATGATAATTCACCTGTTTGATGACTGGTTATTTTTAAACGCACCTTTTGTTGTATTTTAGTATACTTCTATAAATAAAACTACTTCAATGGTTTTTTGATAGAAAGTGCACCTACTCCAATACATTTCCGTTTTACTAAGAGTTGAAATATTCAGTTTACATCATGAACAGGCAGCATAATCGTTAACTCGATTGGCACCCCCGAATTGCTCGTGGAATGTCAACAAAAGAAGGCAAAAACACGGGAAGAAGGCAAGAATGTGCATGGGTGGAACAAGAATGTGGGCGTTTGCATCAGCCTGCAGACATCCAGCCAATACAAACTGAGGTCTGGAATGCGAATGCTCCAACCACTAGCAGCATTGTGAACACTAAAGACATCCTGGTGCAGTTCTTGTAATGGTCAATGTATGCATGATGATGCCATCATTATGTCAAAAACACATAGTAGAGTCCTGACATTTTCAAGCATTTATCAATTCAAAAGCAGTAACAAACAAACAAAGCCCCCTAAGTCCCAACTCAAGGCCGATTTTATAAATAAAAATAGGTATCACTTTTGAAATCAAATTTAAGACCTAGTCTACAAATAAAACATAATTGAAACAAAGAAAACAAAGTAACACAAATATTTTTGCACACAATACATTGTGCCTTGAACATTTAACTTGGCACAGCTTCTAGCCATGGCTTAGAACATTCGTCGAACAGCCACTTGTCATTAAATTGACACTTTACAGACATGGTCTGAACGTCCCTGTCCCAATTTGCTATGTTTATTGTGTGTAGACCTAAAACACAGGTCTGCTCTGAAGGGCCCGACTGAAACCATATCACCGTATTAGTAGTTCAAATATTATGGTGACGCGACGTTGCCACGAAAATATTATTAAAAAAAGGGCAATTAATGTCACAAAATCTTTTTAGTTCAAATAAATCGAAATCTTACGTGTTCACGGTTTTTAATTTTAATGCCAAAGAACGCGTTTATTTTACGAGGCTAGGGTCACACCGCAGAGCTTAATGCTCAATTCTGATTTTAGGGTAATATTTAATGTTTTATTGTGGAATTGTTCACATTTCCAACTAAATGTGACTTGTATGTGATCTCCTGTGACCTTTATGCGCCTCCTGTGCGAACGCAACAAGAGTCCCACATGCCCAGAAGAGGACACGTCACGTCTTGCGGAAGTATTCATGGACGCTAATGCAGTAGTGTATCGAGCAATTTGAAACTGAACAGAATGGTCACCCCAAATATTACAATATTAAATTTAATCCAAAACCTAATTTTCCCTCCATTTAATGCTTTGTGTGTTGATTTATACACTACGCATGAACATGGAAATCAAGCATATGCAAGAGGATCGAAGATGAATGAATCCATGGTTCGCGAATGAAGGAAGCTGAAAAACGAACTAGTAAAAAAAAATGCAGCTGAGCTTCCGCGGAAACAAGGAGAGATGGCCCGAGTTCCAGGAAAAACTCAAGCAGTGGATCATTGAGCAAAGCACAACAGTAAACAGGGATCAGAATGGAGATTTTCATTTTCAGCTGAAATAGCCAGGGTCCAGGGGCCGCAGGCCCCGGGCAGGTCCAGGGCGGAGCCCGGTGGGGGGCTCAGGGGGGCAAACCCACCCGAAGCAAACGGCATTTATCTTATTTGCTATGTGAAAATTGCACTAGAATGAATTAAATCCAACAAAAGAGAAACCATGTATTTTTTTCAGTTTTAAGATGTTTAAAACAATTGGGGGATTACAATGTTACAACCATCACCATTGTTGTTGTGTTTTGATGATGAAGATGGACCTTGTATTTAGCTACTAATCAACAATATACTGTATATGAAAATATATACATTAATAACCATTCATCATTAATTTGAAAATAGAATGCTTAAAGAAAATACATGTCTGTGTCATGTCTGTGACAGTCTTCTCCAGCCATGACCACTTAAATTTATTCTTGATTCCTTTATCAATCTCGGAGACAAAAGCCTCGTCTTCTTTTCTTAGTATTTTCATATTTACTTTTTCAAACACTCATTTCACCGTTTGAAAAGACCGGAAGGAGCACCATGTTTGAGAAAGCCAATGCTCTGAACAAAAGCTCCGCTGATTGGTTATCAGCTAACCTATCGACCAATGGTAGGAGTCGATCTATTTGTTGTGTGTTATAGATCTAATGCGCTGCGCTTCTTTTTGCCGATTTTTCTCGCGATCTCTAACTGCTAACTTGGGGTGATGAAACAGTCACGTATCATACCTCACCCCCCCAAAATATTTTCTCATCGAATTTAGACGATTTACGGGAATGACCTTTGGGGTTCAAAAACAGCGGAAATCCGCGGATCCGCGGAAAATTCTGATCCCTAAGTAAAGAAAAAAATTGGAGAACCTGCTGTGCCTATCGCTATGGTGCTCTTTTATCCGAGTGTTTTACTTTGGAATCAATACATAGAGAAGTACTTTAACTATGCAGCCTTTTACAACAATCCTTTCGGTGTACCAAAGTGCTAAAATAGAAAAACAAAAGTAAAAACTAAACAAACAAAAAAATGAATAAATAAAAAATGTAAAACAATAAGACAATAAAAACATTAAATGCAATGGTATCAAATAAGATAAAATAAAAGTGTCCTCGAACTACTGAGTGTTTAAAGGCATTCTGAAAAAGTGTGATTTTAGCTTGGATTTTCAAAAACCCAGATTAGAAAAAGGACGCAACTCGACTGGAATCTGATTCCAGAGCCTGGGGACAGCAACAGAAAAGGCTCAGTCACCCCAGCGCTTAGATTTTGACCTGGGAACTCCCAGCACAAGTTGGTCATTAGACCTTAAAATTCTACCAGGATTGTGAAAAACTCAGATTAATAAGATGGGGTAAAACCTTTAAGAGCTTTAAAAACATTAAAAGTTTAAAATCAATTCTAAAATGGACGGGGAGCCAAATAAGGGATTTAAGAATAGGAGAGATATGCGCCAGTCTGTTGGTGTTGGTTGGATGAACGTTTTGCACAATTTGTAGGCGACTGGGAGATGCCAATATAAAGTGCATTGCAATAATCCAACTTTGAGTTTATTAAGGCATGTATAGCTTTCTCTCGGTCAGGACAACTTAATTATTTTAACTTTTGCTAAAAAGACGCAGCTGAAAGAAGCTTGTACTGACAACATTGTTGATCTGTTTGTCAAACCTGATGTGTCAAAGTCACACCCAGGTATCCGACAGTTGAATTTCATTTACAAGACAGGGTGCAGAAGCAGGCCCTCACAGTATCCCAAAACACTATATATTGAGTTTTGTTTTAGTTTAAATAAAGAACATTTTTGGCCAACCACTGCTTAATAACAATGCAATCAAACAAAGCACAATGATTGTTACTGTTTGGCTTTACTGACAGATACATGTGTATATCATCTGCATGACAGTAAAAAGAAAGTGTGTCTTGCAATAATTGACACAAGTGGTAACATATACAACAAGAAATGTATGGGGCCAAGAATAGACCCTTAAGGATCACCACATGAGAGAGGGAAAGTGGAAGAAGACAGGTCACCAAGCGTGACGGAGAAGGTCCTACCGGATAAATATGATTTTATCCACCTTAATACAGTGTCATGGATGTCGAGATAACAAACATGACAGGAGGACTGCACTGCCCACAGTGTCAAAAGCTGCTTTCAAGTTGAGAAGCACAGGGCACTTGGCATCCATGGAGAGGGCAATGTTGTTGTGCACTTTTTACAGTGCAGACTCGGTGCTGTGGCGAGATATAAACCCAGATTGGAACTTCTCAAGGACAGTTTTACTCAAGAAAGGACTGTAATGGAATAAAAACATCCTTTTCTAAAATCTTAGAAATAAAAAGGCAAGTTGGAAACAAGCCTAAAATCAGATAAAACTGAGAGGTCATGGTTGGGCTTGTTAAGAAGAGGCCTCCCCACAGCATTTTTGAAGGCAGCTGGGACAGTTCTTAATTGAAGGCAGGAGTTGATAAAAAAGAGGATTGGGCCCCAAAGTGTTAAAAACAATTTGGCAGGGATGATATCCCATAAAAACCAAGTGGATTTCAAGGATTTTACTATGTTGCAGAGAAAAGAGAGGGAAACAGGCTCAAAATGATTGAACACAGCAGAGTGTGCAGGAACCACTGGAAGGTCTGTATTACTGCTCGTATTTCCAAAGACACATGTAGTTTGTCCTTCTTAAATCTGCCCTCCGCCTGCCTGCAATATTGCCTAACAGCACGGGGAGTGACATTCAACTAGGGGTCCGATCTCTTATACTTTTTTTCTAAGAGGGGAAATAGAGTCCAAAATCCTAGCACAGGTAAAGCACAAAAGAAAATGGTTGGGACAGAGTGAGAGGCCAAATGAATTCAACAGTAGTGAAGGGAGTGATGATTCGCCGCCGACAGGATAACGCATGAGCTTTACTGACAGGTTGGGGGGGGGGCTAACACCTCAAACACAATGGGGATATGATCGGATATGGCAGTCACAGAAATCTCTTTAAATGGACACTGAAATCCCCAAAAGAAATAACAAGGTCCATTTTGTGCCCAACATAGTGTGTTTGGCTTATCAACCAATTGAAAGCAAATTAAAAGTTGCCAAATTGGTCATATGGGCAGCAAATGTGAACATTAAATTCCCCACATATGAGGATCTTGTCATATTTTTAAAGTAAAAATCCATAACCTAACTCAGTTTGGCTCCGGCTTCATTTTTAAATACAAACTTGTATGCTCGTCTGTGTGGTTGTGAGGCAGCCGCAGCAGAGGGCAGCCGTGCCCAATAATCAGGTGCGCCCTATTTATGTGTTAAATACAGAAATGGAACAAGCTACGGAAACTGCGACTTTTAACAACTTATGGTCATGCACACACGGAATATTTTGTTGTCGAAGGAGAAAAATAAAGCTTATAGAACAAGATTTACTGTATTGAATCAAGCGCAAATCAACATTGTTGGGGGCGTTTCTGGTTCCTTGATCATCAAATGAGACAATATTACAACAAAGAAATGTCAAAACTTCAAGCAGCCTACCGACCAAGTGTAGTCAAGTGGAAACTTTGATTGTGAATACAAAATGCCATCTTTAGGGTATATTTAAGACTTTGTAATGAGTCATTCTCCAAATGTAGGAATTTAAAGCTCATGGTCATCTTGAGGCCAAATGGACACAGTACACAGAGACAAGCACATTGAGTTCCATATCAATTTCATTAGTTCAAATCAATTTTAAAATTAGATAGATACTTTATTCATCCCCGGAGGGAAATTCAAAAATTACGATGGACTTGTTACATACATTCTTGAAAGTTTTTTTTTGTGCTTTAAAGGAACAAAGAAAACAAATGGCCATGTGAGAGATTAAATGTATTCAGATAAACTCTCCTTTTATCTTCAAATGAACTCCAACAATTCTTATTGCTTTCCAGTAGGAAAAAGTTTAATGGGGAGGAATCGTGCCAAAAGTAGTTACTTTTTATACATTTGAGAAACTGGCAAATGACTCTGCATGTGACACCACGATGCCTTCTCCGGCAGAACAAGACCCATGACGGACGGCAAGTGGCACTTGAGCTTATAGCAGTTAAATAGTCATTTGAGTTTAAACAAATACCAAAAAGCAACAGAAGAATATAACCATCACTTTTTACCATGGTGATTTATTCTTGTGTGGTGGGCAAGCTTCTAAACCCGATTTGGAATATAATCCCTTTTGATGAAGACAGAAGACAGCAACGTTTATGCGCAGTCAAAGAAGGGACTGGTGTGGTGCCGAGGCACAACACTGGCAGGCTTTCAGCCCTCAAGTAGTCCAGGATACGCGGCTAACATTTTTTTTTTTTTACAAGGTATGTTTGATCCATTTTCAAGCAATTTAATTTAAGTAGGTCTGTGCTATGTCAAAGAAACTCAATATAATAAGTTAATTAGTGCTAACTAGCTACGTTACATTTCTTAATATGAAAATGAGCTGCTTTTATTGTGAATAACCAGAGATTTAAAACAGTAATCTTTCGAATATCGAGTGTTTTGAAAACTTATGTGCTCTACCATAAAGCTCATGCCAAAATAAACTGCCAAATTACCAACGGATAAAACGAAAGACAAACGTCCAGCTACTAGGAACTGGTAAGTATCCAGACTTTTATAAGCATTTAGATCAGCATTGGTGTAGGGTAGGGCTCCAAGATTAACCGTAATCCAATTGTTGTTGCGATGTAACGTAGTACAATAGTGCAACCACTAAACAATGCGTTTTTTTTTCAAGGACTCATCGTTCAAGTTTGTTTATTTGCGTGATTGAGTGTTTGGCCAAAAATAATTGTCCCATTTCGTGCTTAACAGCGCTGGCCAATCAGAAGCAGGTTTTAATGGCGTCAACCAATAAAGGCGACGTTTGCAAGATGTGTGTGCCCGACTTTGATAGGCTGGTGTAAGCTGCCTGTCAGTTAAACGGCCCTTGCACAAAGACCCGCCAAAACAAAACACTACGGCTCGTAGCTTTAGTGGCTTGTTACATTGAAAAGATATTGATTAATTTAATCAGACTCTGAGGAAAGTAAGAAGAGCGCAAAGAAAAGCTGATCAGCGGCGGGTGCTGCCTGTATTTTGATCGTGTCTGGGAATTGGCTGAGGCAACATCGTAAGGGAAAGCTAACAGCTAAGCTAACAACTCTTACGACACCATTGCCAAACGTGGCTAGGCACCGACACCCCATATCCATTACCAATGAAACAGACGTCTACCTTTGTGAATAGTTTTCTTACACTGAAAGGAGTGACCCTTCAATTCTGTTGTACTTTTGTATAATGTCAATAAAGACTATTTTGTTCCAACTGCAATTCTGTTTTTTGGGCAGATTTATAGTTATTGTTACAGTTGTATGTTCTCAGTATCTAAGGACATCATCTCGAGGTAAGTGGGCTTGTCACTATGTTTAACTTATTTTAGTTAAAAATCTTACAATTACATTCAATTTAGACGGTTTAAGGTTTAGCAATGTTCTAAATTGATTAGGTAATTATAAAAAATTATAGCCCAGTCATAAACAATAGGAAAACACTTCACTGCTACAGCTTGTGATAAAATTAAAGGGCTTGAACGTAACGGTTAATAGTCTGCATTATATAGCGCTTTTCAGGTCACTAAAGACCTCCCAAAGCGCTTTACAATGTGCTTCACATTTACCCATTCACGCACACACTCACACACTGATAGCGGCAACAACAACCTGCTCATTGTCACCTAAAGTTGTGACGCTCCATAAACAACAAAGTGTCTCTTTACACTTAATACTAGCAACATCTCCATATTATTTTGGTAACTTTTTATTCCAACAACAATCTTTATATTTGTAGTGCATTGGACCACACTCAAGTCAAGTCATGTTTATTCGTACAGCCCTTAATCACAAGGAGTCTCAAAGGGCTGTACAGATCACTAAATTTTGAAAACCACATACTATTATTACACCATCCCCTGATTTAAAACTCAAAAACCTCAACATGAGGAAAATGAAGAAAGCTTGAGAAGGGACCACACATGAGGTAATCCCTCTTCTAGGATGACCAGGCTGCAATAGATAGATAGATAGATAGATAGATACTTTGTTCATCCCCGAAGGGAAATTCACATTTCCAGCAGCATCCCTGAGCTGAGAACAATCGAAAATAACACGGGAGCTGCTGGAGTGGCTGCCATTCGTGACGGCGTCGGAAGAAAAGATTCAATTTGAATCATGTACAAACAAACATGCATGTTGCAATAACAACAAATGCACAGATATTGTCAACATGAAATATAGTATATGCTTGAAATGCATCCTTTCACAAAAACATGTCTCAAAGGTTTTATTGGAAACTAGTATTTTCAAGAAACATACTCACCAAAGGGGTAAATGTACCTAAAATACGGAAATGTAATTGGGATTCAGTTTTAATTAGGACAGATAGCTGCCAATTAATGTCATATATCTAAATTGGAAATGATTATTTTAGTGGATCTTTTTGAGTGCGATGATTCAATTTGTGGGGGATTTTTTGTGAACCTTGGAAACGAGAAACTCCTCAATATCGTAGTCATTGAGGCCGAAAAATTAGACACAAGTTACCAGAAGAGTAAAAAATGTAGTATTTTAAAAAATACGTCTTATAAAAGCGATGCCAAATCCGGCGTGAGCCCGCGTGTAACCTGGGGCGGAGACGCTTTGGTTTGTTTACGTCCAGCGGCTCCATTCACAAAAACATACCACCACCCAGCTAATGCTAAGATCGGGTTAGCTCTCACATAGACACATTTAAGTTAACGCTAACAACGCCACTTTCCATGTATAGTTTCAAATGTATTAATAAAGCTCCACTTGGCTTCCATAGTAAGCCATCCACGCGTAAGCTAGGCCCGCTAGCTAAACAGTGGCTAAGCGTTAACGTGGCTAACAAGAATGTCAACAAAGACGATGAAGGATAAGCAATACAGCTAACAAGCTAAAACACGTGCTGCACCCTCCCCAAAGAGCAAAATGGCAAATCACGAAGGTTGCTCATTTATTTTCACGGCTGGTCTGCCGGGTTAGCTAACTGAGCATGCACATGTTCCGCTAAGGAAACTGGGGGGCGAAGCGTGACTTACATGGGTGGCAACTGCAGTGGAGCGGCGCCCCGCCGGAGGAACACCCCATCTACAAACACCCCGTTCTTGCCCAGGCAGCGGAGGTAGAAGTCACTCCCTCCGCCGGCGCCGTCATCACTGGCCGTGAAGATTTCCAGATGGCGGCGCGAGATGAAGCTCGAGTGACCCATGCTGACGTCCACGGATCCCTGAGACGAGTTGCGGCCGATGCTTACGGACCGCTTCTTCATCAAATACTCGAATTCGCGGCCCTCCAGCCGCGCCACCGGCCCGGACGAGCCGCTCACCACAGCCATTGTTAAGGAAAAGAGTGTGCAGGCGGATAAACGAATTAATTAGGGGATGCGAGGTGCAGACTGAGAAGGAGCCGACCTACAAACGGGGGATCGAATTTAAAAGCGGAATTTGGAGGGGAACATGCAAGGCCGGGACAGCGGCTCCGACCCACCGCCGAGAGAAAGGCTGGCGTCGAGAGGCGCTACCAAACCCTAAGAGGTAGGAGGGAACACAGAAGGATTGATGGCGCTTCCGACCAATTTCGTGTGAGAACAGCGATGCACTGTGAGAAATCATCCAATCAGAAAACAGGGGTAATCCGAGGACATATTCAAGGTTGGTTGGGGGTACTGGCGCTGTCGGTACATATCGGAAGACGTGAGGTAGCACACTGGAATGGCGACACTGTATCGAAACGTAAAAAGCATTACAAAGAGGTCATATAGATGTAAACACCAACACCCTTGGCCAGCATCCGCCAAATCAACTGTAAGGGAGGCAGAATTGAGCAAATCCCATATCATTCTCATCACCAGCGTGATGTATTTCTGTAAAGCGAGCGGTTAGTGACCAAGCACCAATAATTTGCATACATGTCAACCTCCACGGCTTCATGCCCTTACAAACTGTTGTATTTTACCTTACAAAATACAAAATAATCTTACACAATATTTGTTTCCCAAACGTGTTTATATATGTAGTTTAACATGTTATATTGTACATGTGTTTCATTATATCATATATATTGTTAATTAACATTTTGTTGTGAGATACTGAGTTGCTCGACATGATTGAGGTTTATTATAAAAAAAGTTCAAAAATTAAGTAGCTTGGTCGTTCACTGTAGAAGGAAAAATACATGCAAATATAATGAAGTAGAGGGGCAGCACGGTGGCGCAGTTGTTAGCACGTGTGCGTCACAGTTCTTAGGTCTTCTGATTCTGTGTGCCCTGCGACTGGCTGGTAACCAGTTCAGGGTGTCCCCTGCCCACTGCCCGAAGATTGCTGGGACGGGCTCTAGTACCCCCGCGACCCTACTGAGGATAAGCGATTCAGATAATGGATGGATGGGTAATTAAGTAGAATAATACATTTTCTTATTCAAATTAGTAATTCATTTTCAGGATTAAATTATTGTTGGTAATGTACTGATTAAAGGGATAACCACAAACCTGTGTTTTTTCCATTTTATCATTTTATAGTTCCTTTTATTCTTAACTTTTTATACAACATAATAATTCGTAATATAATGCATCAAAGCAAGTGAGCCGTTTGAGAGCCGTCTCTCTTTAATGAGTTGAGCAGAAAAAGTTATCTAAAAAGAGACGGACTTCCTTTCACTACCTAACTACCACATGAAATCCGAGGCGGCAGATGCATTCACACAGTAGCATCAAACCGCTCTCTTTGTTTGGAACAGAAAAAAACAATACAGAGAGAGAGAGGCGAACTCGTTTGACTTTATGGATTTGACGTTTCGTGATAGTCGGTGTATACCGGATGGTACCCATAATTGACAAATTTGCGTTTTTCCGTACAGATTTTCTTGTACGTCGTACACGTCTTAAAATGCATAATGAACGTACTTTGTACCGCAAAAACGTACAGGTTGACAGGTATGCATGTGTTTCGTTATATCATATATATTGTCAATTAACATTGTGTTGTGAGATACTGAGTTGCTCGACATGAATGAGGTTTATTATTAAAAAAAGTTAAAAAATTAAGTAGCTTGGACGTTCACTGTAGAAGGAAAATATACATGCAAATATACTTAAGTAGAATAATACATTTTCTTAATAAAATTATTAATTCATTTTCTGGGTTCGATTATTGTTGGTAATATCCTGATAAAAGGGATAACCACAAACCTGTCTTTTTTTCATTTTATCCTTTTATAGTTCCTTTTTTTATTAACTTCTTTATACAACATAATAATTCCTAATATAATGCATCAAAGCAAGTGAGCCATTTGAGAGCCAGCTCTCTTTAATGAGTTGAGCCGAAAAAGCCGGTTCTCTAAAAAGAGACGGACTTCCTTTCACTAGACAGTGATATGTGGAAAGGCATTCAGGCCATCACCAGATACAAGCCAACCACCGCCCTAGTGCAGGACACTAGCATGGACTTTCTGAATGACCTCAACAACTTCTTTGGGAGGTTCGAGGCACAAAATGGCACCCCTGCAGCGAAAGCGGTTCCACATCAGGACGAAAGAGCACTCCTCCTGGACTCAACTGACGTGAGGAAGACCCTGAGAAGGGTCAACACATGGAAGGCTCCAGGCCCGGACAACATTCCAGGGCGGGTCCTTAGGGAGTGCGTCGATCAGCTGGCTTGTGTACTAACAGACATTTTCAACACCTCGCTAGACCAAGCCAAAGTACCATCATGCTTTAAATTTGCCAACATCATCCCAGTGCCAAAGAAACCCCAGATCTTATCATTCAACGATTACCGGCCCGTTGCACTGACTCCTATCATAATGAAGTGCTTTGAGAGACTGGTTAAAGAGCACATCACCTCCAGTCTCCCCTCCTCATTCGACCCCTTTCAGTTTGCCTACCGGACAAACCGCTCCACCGGGGATGCCATATCCTCTGTGCTTCACCTGAGCCTGACACACCTAGAGGAGAAGAACACCCATGTGCGGATGCTGTTCCTGGACTTCAGTTCAGCATTCAACACCATCATCCCACAACACCTGGTAGACAAAATGAGACTCCTGGGTTTCAACACCCCCCTGCGGAACTGGCTGCTGGACTTCCCCACTGACAGACCCCAGTCAGTGCGGATTGGTCAGAACATCTCCGATGTCATCACCCTCAGTACGGGCTCCCCCCAAGGCTGTGTCCTGAGCCCCTTGCTGTTCACCCTGATGACACACGACTGCGTCCCTAGGTCAGCCACAAACCAAATCGTGAAGTTTGCTGACGACACAACAGTGGTTGGCCTCATCAGGGACGACAACGACCTGGCCTACAGAGAGGAGGTGGAGCAGTTGGTGGGCTGGTGCAGGGACAACAGCCTGGTCCTGAATGTTGACAAAACTAAAGAGTTCATTATCGACTTCAGGAAAAACCAGCCCAACCATGCCCCACTTCTCATCAACAACAAGGCTGTGGAGGTTGTCAGCAGCATCAAGTTCCTAGGGGTGTACATCACAAACAAAATCACCTGGTCCGTGAACACTGCATCACTGCTGAAGAGGGCACAGCAGAGCCTGTACTTCCTGCGGAGGATGAGGAGAGCCCACCTGCCCCCACCCTCCCTCATCACATTCTACAGGGGCACCATAGAGAATATCCTGACCAGCTGTATCTCTGTGTGGTGTGGAGGCTGCAGCGCTTCCGACTGGGGTAGTGTGAGGAGGATGACGAGGACAGCAGAGAAAATCATCGGGACTTCTCTCCCCTCCATTCAGGACATTGGCCAGAAGCGCTGCCTATCCCAAGCCAAGAATATTATCAGGGACCCCTCTCACCCCCATCATGGACTGTTCACTCTGCTAGCTTCTGGGAAGAGGTACTGCAGTGTGCGGTGTAGGACCACCAGGTTCCACAATAGTCTTGTCCCCCTGGCCATTAGACTGTTAAATGGTCAATCAAACACATAGTAAATCTAAACTGGTGCTAATCTGTACATCTGTTGGTTTTGTTTGACTTTTTTGCACTACTGGCAGTTCTTTATAGCTAGCCACTCCTTGCACATCTGTTCTCCTCTGCACAATTGTACTACAGTGTTATTGTTAGTGTTTACCTGACTTGTTTACCTGACTGCCCATTTTGCACATCTGGTTAGCTGCTCCTCTTGCACTCTTTGCACTACTGTAAAATAATATACATAGCCATAATTATTTAGTATATTATTAGTACTCAATACTCCAACTCAATACAACATTTTATTTATATCCGTACATTCAAAAAAACTGTGCGGGTCAGATGTATCGACATTTCGTTCTGTATACACGTGTACTAGAATGACAATAAAGTATATCTGAAATCTGAATCTAGACAACTTGAACTCGTTTGACTTGATTGATTTGCTGTTTCGTGATAGTCTGTGTATACCGGATGGTACCCATAATTGACAAATTTACGTTTTTTCGTATAGATTTTCTTGCACGTCGTACACGTCTTAGAATGCATAATAAACGTACTTTGTACGGCAAAAACGTACAGGTTGACAGGTATGGTTTCGTTATATCATATATATTGTTGATTTACATTTTGTTTTGAGATACTGAGTTGCTCAACATGAATGACGTTTATTATAAAAAAAGTTCAAAAATTAAGTAGCTCGAACGTTCACTGTAGAAGGAAAAAATACATGCAAATATAATTAAGTAGAATAATACATTTTCTTATTCAAATTATTAATTCATTTTCTGGATTAAATTATTGTTGGTAATATACTGATTAAAGGGATAACCACAAACCTGTCTTTTTTCATTTTATCCTTTTATATATATATATTTTTTTATTAACTTCTTTATACAACATAATAATTCCTAATATAATGCATCAAAGCAAGTGAGCCGTTTGAGAGCCGCTCTCTTTAATGAGTTGAGCCGAAAATGCCGGTTCTCTAAAAATAGACGGACTTCCTTTCACTACAAAACTACCACGGAATGGTGCATGATGGGGAATCCCTAGGCGGCAGACGCATGCGCACAGTAGCATCAAACCGTTCGCTTCGTTTGCTCCGGACAAAAACGATACCGATATAGATGTCACGGTCGCCATGGCTACCAGTCTGCCGCGCCCCCGAACTCAGCTGCAGCAGATCAGCTGATTGCTGGTCTGCTATTTAAGGCTGGATTTTGAGTTTGGCGGGCGCTGGCTCATTACACAATCCGAGGTCTGTTATGCCTTGTCCTGTTTTAGGTTTAAACATTTTCCGTCTGTTATGCCTTGTCCTGTTGAGTTCGTGCCGGAGGAACTCTGTATTGTTCTGTTTAGGTCCCGGAGTATTGGGCGACTTTTATTTTGTTAAATAAAACTTATGATCGTCAACGCATATGAGTTCTCCCTTCCTGCCTCCTGCCTCCGTTCTGGTCCGGTCACTCCTTCCCCCCACCACGCCACGTGACAATAGAGGCTACCGCGGCGAACTCTTTTGACTTGATTGATTTGCCGTTTCGTGATAGTCGGTGTTTACCGGATGGTTCCCGTACAGATCTTTTTGTACGTCGTACACGTCTTAAAATGCATAATAAACGTACTTTGTACGGCAAAAACGTACAGGTTGACAGGTATTTGCTCTTTTATATATTTCCCCCAAAATGCATTTTTTTCAGATTATGAAAGATTCTGATTATTTAGAACATCTAAGATGATGATTAGAAAAAATACAAACGGTCATTTTTAAATCGTAGTAGTTTAGCTTTATTAAACGTTAGTATGTGCGCCAGCGCACCCTTGTGATCTTGGCAAAGATTAGCGGTCGGACAGGAATATACGAATGAATAACTAAGTGATGAATAAATGAGCAAGCGTCATTTAAAAATGTTAAATTTGATAAAAGGTGGTGGTTGCGTTTTGGAGAGTGGGAAAAATGTAAAATTTCACAACATTTTCTAATGATCATAGAGGAGCATCCACCAGACTCCGGAACTTTGTCTGCTTACAGTACTTCCAGCATCCACTAGAGAGCACAGCACACCTGCGTCATACTGTTGATATATATATATATATATATATATATATATATATATAATGTATGTATGTATGTATATACGTATGTATATAATTATACATTCCAATTTGTGTGTGTTTGTATGTCCAATGTCGTCCCATAATGCTTGTTCTTTTAAAGTCTGTAAAAATTAAATATCACCGACCTGGAATCAACCTTTCACCTGCGGCTTGCGCTGCCACCTTAAAAGGGGACAATAACCTCCTCTCAGTTAGAATCGCCTATACTTTATCTAGGTTTATATTCTTCTCAATCCTCTACTGACAGCACACTTAAGATTAACTCTAATGTGCATCAGAGAATCCTCACAAACCACATCCATCATGATCATTATCATCATCCGAAAACCAGGAAGACCATGATGATCGGAACCATGGCGACCATACAGAAGCAGAAACACAGAAAGGCGTTGGCGTCCCTCAGGGACCAAGAGAGGCCGTCGTTTGATCGCAGCCATCCATTACTCCTCCGCTTCCTCTCCAAATTGAGGCCATTAATTCTCCTCGCCACACCCGGAAGAAGAGCAGGCGCCTTATGTGTCTGTCCAGGCGCGGCTAAGCTGTGTCGCTTGTTTCGTTCACGTGAACTGTGAGCAGTCAACACGTCTTTGTGTGTTGTCACTACGGATGACATACAACATGTTTAGTTTGCCTTTAGTATTGTGGAAGAAAACAGCATTGTTTTCTAGTTTACATTACTCAGCCGTGTCAAACATACAGTTCTCGGCCAGAAGAAGATCTACTCCGGCCTGCCATAAATTGCTGAGTATGTCAGAAAGCAGCTAATATCTAGGTAACCTCCAAATAAGTTATGATATTTTAAATAAATGCGAACCAAATGCTTCCTCTGGTAGGGATAAAGCAGTACATGATATACTCTCAGCTTTAGTAGGCCAAGCCCAGTAGTTTGATCCAGTGTAGTCTAATCTTATGCCCCATGTACTTCTAAAACCTTTATTTTGTATTTCAGTTTTATTCCTGTGTGACCAGTATGACAATTAAGGCAAAAATTCCATATTGTTTTTATAAATCTTCAGTTTGTATCACATGTCAAGTTGGTTCAGGTGTAAAATTGCATTCAATCAACTGTTAAGAATAAACTAACACACTAAATGCCAAACATGAAAATAGTTTTCCAATTGTTTGTGACTAAATGTGTTATTCTTAGAATAAAATCCCTTGTCATAATTTATAGAGTAGGCTGAAAAAACGCACATTACTGATAAAAAGGAAGAAATTAGAAATTTAGTCTCTATTCACCCCTAGAGCCAAACTGAGTTTGACATCCCTGCACTTAGATTTCCAGGACACACAACAAGAGTCCAAGCTTTTAACTGTAACAGTCTTGCTCTCTATACTGTAAGGATGTTGGAAAAAAGACGAAAAAACAACATATTGTTACAGAATGGCAGACGAGAAGAGGGGTGATCTGAGGGGGAGGTCATTTTACCTCACTGTGTGCAATGCAGTTTCAGAAAAGTGCCATGTTGGCCTCATTTGATTTGCAGGCGGGTAGTTGGTCGTCTGGTAAAAGCCTGCTGTGCTGGTTAGACGAGTTATGATGTCACAAAACGAGAAACAACAGCGAAGCCACTTTAGCTGAAAGCCTTTAAAGGCAGGCATGAGGCGTGTACAGAAGACGATAAACACTACTCAACTTACATGAAACTTCCCTCAAGTGAACCAATGTACCAGTAAGAATTCCCTAATAGATTACCCTTTTTAAACAATTCAGTAGATAATCTGCGCAAAAATAGCAACTTTTAAATACCTTTTACTGATAATTTAACAACTCAACTCACAAGTGAACAACACTGCTTGTCAATTACGGTACCAAAAACGTATGACAATAAAATTTGAAATATATAAACTAATAACTTTACAAAAACGGCAAACACAAACGTGCCCTGGCCTAAAGTTGCCAATGTACCAAAAAAATACATATTTATGGAAGTTCATCAAAATAATTTAAAAAGTTCTTAAAATGCCTTCAGCACAAATACACTCTCTCATTTAACTTGTAAAATGGTTAGTCTGTTGTGCACAGGTTGAAGCGGCCCTTATACAGGATGCAGCATTTTGCAAGTCATGTTAGCCGTGTTGTTCTAGGCATCACCTTACAACTACATGACAATCTTTTTCTTTTTCCTTTTTACATTTCAGAAAGTTCAGTTCCTCATCGTAGCATTCAGGTTTTTTTTTTTTTTTTCATTTCAAGTCACTGAATTTTCACGTCAGTCACAAAATCATAGAGATCAAGAAATGCTTCAGCTCATATATGATATGATGAACATTAGTGCTCGAACAATCAAAAATGCTCCCTCATTCCAATCTTGGACGTTTCAAAGCATTTCTTCCCCTTCTTTTTCTGTGGATCATCAATATGGCATCCTTGGATGACAATGCTTCCATTCCACTGGATGAAGCCAGAAAACACGATCCAGGATTCATTTTGCCGACCACCTCGCTCACAGGATGCTGCTTCTGGGTAGGTCCAGTTCCTCGTCAGGTACCAACAAGCCACCCAAGTACCAGAAGATCCACAGGAAGATGCTCAAGAAGATGAGGAGGGGGCCAGAAAACACAAAGAAGTCCCAGTACCTCAACGAGGCGAAGATGCCCACCAGGAAAAGCAGTAAGCCCACCAAATCCATGAGCACGGCCAAAGCCAAGAAGAAGGATGTGCATTTGTTGGGCTCCATGGCCAGACAGAGATGAGCTGACGCCGTGTGGAGCGGACGTAAAGCGGGTTACATTGACACTGGCAGCTCTCCACGCAGGAGTTCTGAGGTATCTCAGAGCTGAAGGGCCTGTTCTTCAAGAAGTACATCTTCATTCCTGAGCTGGGCCGACGTGTTTAGCTGCTTCTTGATGACTTCTGTGACGTTTTGTCATTCAACATGGCTTCAATTTAAAAATATCTGTGATTTTCTTTGCATCTTAAATTTACATTCTCGAGATCACTCGTCATTGTGGAGCCAAATGCAAATTAGCAGGTCAAATATTCACCCCAATAAACACATTAATTGTCAAGAGAGAGGAAAAGAATGAATTTGGGACTATTAAAATCAAGTCTTACAGGCATGATATCTAAAATAACAAGTTTTGAGCAAGAGGAAACTAACCTAACAAGGACTGAGAAACAATCAATGAACCAACAACCCAGATCAATAATGACACTCCACAACGCAAAAAACTCAATTTATGTTCTGCTCAAAAATACTTACTTAATACTTAATTGTTTTTTAGTGCCTTAAAAAAAAATCACAACGAAATTACAAACATATTTGAGCGCATTGTTGAAGAGCGGGACGACAGTGGATAAGATTGTTTTCCTCGTACACGAATGCTGTCCTTTTTAAAAAACAACAAGTTCGTCAATATGAATGAATATACATGGAAATAAATAACATTCCTCATTTGCTCATGTCTCATCCTGTCATCTTCATCAAAAATAAGACAGAGCCTGAACTACTCCCTGTTTTCAATCACCCAAAGTATTTTTTGATCCCATCTAGTGGTTCACAATAGAAATACACCATACTATACAACAGTTCAAGTAAAATATTTTTCTACTGGTACAAAAATCAGTGGACTGAAAAAACAAAATGTTGTATAGGTAGAAAAAAATCTGCATCATTTATTAAATATGTGCAAATCTCATATGTTTTTAGGGCATGCTAAAAATGTTAAACACAGAAGACAAAAGGTGTCCAGTTTTTTTAGCCTCAATTTGATGGTAATGAACTATACAAACTGTAAAAGTGAAGCACAAATGATGAGTGCTGACCTGTCGATGATGTTAAATTTGGTCAACAGCAGAGAGCGATGTTAACCAACAAAAAGAGGGGTAAAATTTATTTCATTGTTAATAACTGAAAACTATATCAAATGATTTGTGTTTAGGTTAGTTGGGCACATGCAAGGTATTATCTATTCCAATAAATATATGTAGATATAATTAATCTGCACAAAAAAGTTCACAGTATTGTGACAAAACACAAGGAAGTAGCGTGAATTATCTCAAGAGTCGAGAAACGAATAGATCAGTAAGTCATTGTACAAATGATTGTGTGAAGCTGAGGTCCACAGCAACAGTTTTTGCTGTGTGTTTTTATTCACATTTTAAAAACATCTCAAAGAGCACATGTGACAGGGGCACTAGTATTTCTGAGCAATAATAATTGTTGTAGCGGGGACAGTCCCTTTTTTCCTCACAAGATATGTGGATTACACTGTGTGTGTGCCCAAATCCTGGAGTTTGTTGAGTCAACAAGTCAAAACCGGTTGGCCGGCTGTGGTTGTCACAAGATCATGATGGAAAATCAAAGAATAAACATGACTTAAATATTGGAACATGTTGGTTGGTGTCTTTGCTCTCATTAAATTCACATTGGAGTTTATATCCTTTATTTAGTTAAATTTTTATTCCTTTTTGTTTTTGTTCACAGCCCGCGTTCTCCTTTATCCTTTTTTGGTCATTTTTGTAGACCACCTGTTGGCAACCTCTGTGCTATGTCTGACTATATTCTTGCGGCCTGGCCCAACAATGACATTAGTGATGACAACAACAATAATTTCAATATTAATGATAACAATCTGAAATCCACTGTGTAATCACTAGACTAGGGATCTAGAATGACTTGAGAAAAGGTAGTAGATTTGATCTCATCAGCGCACTATTTTTACGGTACCATATTGAACATGTTATTTCGACTAAACTCTTTCCAATAACGCTCCATTACACTGTTGTACAATGTGGCACCACGGGTATATAAAATATAGTAAAGTTTGAGTGATATTTTTTGGGGGGCAAAAAATACATGGACACAAAATGTGCGGCTACATAAATAAATACGGCATAAGCAAAAAATAAGAAATAGTTTTTTTTTCTATGTAGTCCAGTACTGAATGACCCACGGGCCCCGTACCGGTCCACGGTTTGGCGGTTGGCGACCACTGTTGTCGACTACTTTTAATCCCTGTCGTAAGTGTCACTATCGTATCGTTTGTCGTATATTTCCCTCTTGTAGTCAATTTCATGGTTATACCCTTTGTTATCGAATCCTTTGTAGGTTTCATCCTTGTGGCAGTTTTCCTGATGCTCTGGTTTTTGTGAAAAAGTTTCCAGGTTCTTGAATGCAGTTGTCTTGCCCCAAGTGACTTTGCTTGCCTTGTTGGGCCTCGGTTCTTCGGCCGACTCTTTGTCGTGCGCGGGTACCTCATTTACCACTCTTGCTCCCGATGCCATCTTCCGACTCAACCTTTCCGACAGCTTGCGCACAATGCGCGCGGCCAAACCGTCCTCCCGCGAATCGTACTCCTCGCCTGGCTTGATGCGCACGTTGCCTGCGTACCACAAGACCCAAAAGCCGAGACTGATGAAGATGACGAGCGCGCCCGTGAAGATGAAGAAGTCGCCATAAAACTCTCCGTCGTCTGCGCGTACGTCCGCGAACACGCCAACCAACAGCAGCGTCAGGCCGACCACGTCCAGCGCCAAACCAATGAACAGAAGCAGCAAACATTTGCCCACCAAACTCTTCACGTCCATGACGACGGTGCAGAGGGACGAAACATCACAAGCCGGCGAGGAAGGCAAACTAACGGCGAGAAGGAAGGGAAGAAGCGGGAGGGGGAGAAGGAGGATGCTTACCTGCCAACGCAGGGAACGCCGCCCACTCCGTTAAGGTGTATCCCGGATGTCAGCACAATGAAGGACAGGGCTAGTGCAACACACTTACATATACAAAGTTGATGCAAATCCTTATAAAAGCTGATTTCTCTTACAAAAGGTGTAACGCATGCATGCCATCCTTTTGACAATAAGGGTGGGGTGCGCCGTTTGAGGTGTATTAAAGAGTTGAAAGTAGAATATTTTCATCTGGCTCAAGCTCCCCTACCTTGTCTTTTAATGAACAGATCAGGACACATAAGAATGGTGGTCCTGCTGCCTGGGGGCGGACCCCCTAGGGTAGTGGGTCCAAAGATACTTGTATGACGGGCAACATATCGGCTCAGTTTCACCATGAGCACCCAAGAGAAGTATTGTTATCATAATAGATACTCTAATTATGTAATATGCTGTAAATGTATGGAGACAGCAATGATGATAATGAGGATGGTAAAAAAAAGAGAGATGAAAGTAATGATGGTCATGATGATGATAATAAAGAGACTGTGTATCTACAGAGCCAATGTAAATATGTTTACCTGTATACATAGGTTATTTTTTACGTGTAAATACACTGGGGTTCTGGATGTGGAATGCATTTGTTAAGGAAGTCTGGGGGTAGGATTTACAAAACTCAATTCCAATGAAGTTGGGAAAGTGTGTTAATTGCAAATAAAAATTGATCCAAGTAAATTGCAAATTCTTTTCAACCCATATTTAAATGAATGCACAGCAAAGACAACATATTTATTGTCTTCACTCATAAACTTTATTGTTTTGGGAGAAAATCATCAACTCTGTAATTTGATGACAGCAACACGTGCCAAAATAGTTGGGACAGGTGTCAATAACTACTCAGAAAGTGGATGAATGGAAATCAACCAACTATTTGCAGGTGAACAGATGAATTAGCAACAGGTGAGAGTTGTTACTGGGTATAAAAAAGGGAGACCCGAACAAGCTAAGTCATTCACATGCAAGGATGGGGCGAGGTTCACCTCTTTGTGAACAACTGCGTGAGCAAATTGTTGAACAGTTTAAAAACAACATTCCTCAAAGTACAATTGCAAGGAATTTAGGGATATCATCATCTACAGTCCATAATATTGTGAAAAGGTTCAGGGAATCTGGAGAAATCACTGTGCGTAAACGGCATGGCCGTAAACCATTATTGAATGCCCGTGACCTCCGAGCCCTCAAGCGGTACTGCATTAAGAACCGACATCAATGTGTAAAGGACATCACCACATGGGCTCAGGAACACTTTGGAAAACCACTGTCAGTCAATACAGTTCGACGCTATATCCGTAAGTGTGGGTTAAAACTTTATGTTGCAAAGCGTAAGCCATTCATCAACAACATCCAGAAACGCCGCAGGGTTCTCTGGGCCCGAGCCCATCTAAAATGGACTGATACAAAGTGGAAAAGTGTTCTGTGGTCTGATGAGTCAGTTTTCCAAATTGTGTTTGGAAATTGTGGACGTCGTGTCCTCCGGTCCAAAGAAGAACAGAACCACCCAGACTGTTATGCACGCAAAGTGCAAAAGCCAGCATCTGTGATGGTATGGGGGTGCATGAGTGGCCAAGGAATGGGTAACCTGCACATCTGTGAAGGCACCATTAATGCAGAAAAGTACATTCAGGTTTTGGAACAAAGTATGTTGCCATCCAAACAGAATCTTTACCATGGGCGCCCTTGCTTCTTCCAGCAGGATAATGCCAAGCCACACACTGCACGTCTCACGACAGCGTGGCTTCGTAGTAAGAGGGTGCGGGTGCTTGACTGGCCTGCCTGCAGTCCTGACCTGTCTCCCATTGAAAATGTGTGGCGCATTATAAAGCGCAGAATAAGACAAAGGAGACCCCGGACTGTTGAACAGCTGAAGCTGTACATAAAGCAAGAATGGGAAAGGATTCCACTATCAACGATTCAACAACTAGTCTCCTCACTTCCTAAACGTTTATTGAGTGTTATTAAAAGGAAAGGTGATGTAACACAATGGTGAAGAAGCCCCTTTCCCAACTACTTTGGCACTTGTTGCAATTATAAAATTCTAAGTTTATCATTATTTGCTTATGGAAATAAAGTTTATGAGTTTGAACATGGATAATCTTGTCTTTGTGGTGTATTCATTTAAATATGGGTTAGAAAAGGTTTGCAAGTCATTCTATTCTAATTTTACTGACATTTTAAACTTTTTCCCAACTTCATTGGAATTGACTTTTGTAATAAGCATTTGCTTCTACCTACTCCCTTTCGAACATGTACGTTAACATTGTTTGTGTTTTCTTTCTAGTTGATGTTTTGTTTTTGCTTTTCATGTTTGAAATAAATGTTTCATTCATTCATTCATTCATTCAAATCCTTTTGTCATCTCCTTTACCAATAGTTGGTGAATTTTTCAACGTGACATATTTTTAACATTTTTAACTTAAAAAAGAAATGAGGTAGCTTGGTTGATCTGCAAAATATGGAGAATAATCGAAAACATATATTTTATACATCTATTATCCATTATCTGCACCACTTATCCTCAGTAGAGTCGCAGGGATGCTGGAGCCCATCTCAGATGTCCTCGGGCAGTGGGCAGGGAACACCCTGAACTGGTTGCCAGCCAGTCGCAGGGCACACAGAGACAGACAACTCACTCGCTTATTCACACCTAGTGACAATTTGGACTGGCCATTTTTGGAATGTGGGAGGAAACCGAAATGCCCAGAGGAAACCCAGGCAGGCACGGGAAGAACATGAGAACTCCAGTTTAGGAAAATACATTCAAATGAAATATTATTATGATATGCGACTTGCTGGCAACCAGTTGAGGGTGTCCCCTGCCCACTGCCAGAAGATGGGTGGGATGGGTTCCAGCACCCCCGCGACCCTACTGAAGATAAGCGGTGCACCTAATGGATGGATGGACTATTATGATAATTTTTGTTTGTCTTAAGCCAGTAGAGAAAACTTTGCTGGCCCTGATGTTTGAATTTGAAAAGCAGTGGATTAAAAAAATGGTAGGCATTTTAAAGGGGAGCGAGCAGTAGTCTAACACTTAAACCGCTAGTGTTGGTGAGTATGTTTACACTTCCTTGTAATATGTTTCAAATCATGTTGAAGGTGGACTGGGCCAAAGTCCCTCGAGAGATTTAAGAGAAAACGTCAAGCAGCGTTTAATAATTCATATTTTCGATCGTATCGCATTAGGCCCAACTCCAAATGCACTTTTCCATCATAAACATTCTCCACTATCTGGCTGGCAGCCTTCCACAACATTCCCAAAAAACAAAAGGAGAGTTCACAAAAGCATACACACACACCTCTCTTTTGTGTCAATATTTGATCGTTTAATAGGACTGCAGTGGATAGGTTAATACATTTACAGGCTCAATGCAAAATATCTCACAGCTGACCCATTGCCAACTCCCTAAACCAGGGGTCAGGAACCTTTTTGACCCAAAGAGCCATAAAAGCAAAAAATGTTTTCAAAAGAAATTGAGAGAGCCACGTCATATATTTTCAGACAAAATTGAAAAAAACTTCCAAACACGCTCTCTAGACAAAAGCTAATTCTTCGCACATTTGATTTCACTGTATGTCATTTGATGATTTCATCAAATGTATGAAATGATAATAATGCCAAATCCTGTGTCCCAAATCAATGTAAATATGCTATTTACAATTTATCTTCCACCTTCAGTTAAGAGTGTTGAGGCCATTTTTTCCATGAAATTTGTCCTTCATAACGGTTTCAAAACAATGTGCATGCAAAGTTCTTTCGTAAAAATGTCACAAATGACTGCAAACGATAAGCATATCATCATATTCACTTTCGTTGTAGACTGCACTGAGCGAGAGAGAGAGAAGGAAGTGCCTTGCGCTGTGTGCAGGGATCCTCCCACCTCTACTGCTCACCCAATCAAAGTCGTTTGCCAGCGTTTGTATTTATCAGTTGAAATGGTTTCTTATCAAACTTCTGCATTAAGTTGCTTCGGCTTTATATGGACCAAAATCGGGATGAAAACACTTGACTTTGGAACGCCACAGAGAGATGTGCAATAGTTATATTTTATTTGAGCCATATGTACTCATGAAAAGAGCCATATATGGCTCCCGAGCCATAGGTTCCCTACCCCTGCCCTAAACCCTTCAAGGGACTTTCAACCTGGAGATCCGCCGTGCAGAAATCCTCATACATTGAAGACAGGTTGGCGATGAAAGGTGAGTGGCTTCTTCATGGCTCGCCGCCTGTTCTCCTTTGTGATGGGGATGAGGACCACACCCACCACGAAAACCATGAGGCCGATCGAGAGCAAGGCGGGACCCAGAATGTTGCTGACCTTGCGGCTGTGCCCGGCGAAGTACAGGCCACTAATGATGACGCCGCACGCCAGGAAGCCGCCGCCTGTCGACATGAAGTGGATGGGGAACCAGAAGACCTCACAGACTCCCGGCGTGGTCTCGGCCGTCCACAGCGAATCGCTTCGGGAGAGGCTGAACACTGTGCTTTCTGTGCGGCTGGGTGGCGTAAGCTGGTCCCGTGACTGCGAAAGTGTGCACTCGCCAAGAGCGATGTTCTCAGGGCTGCCCGTCATCCTTTCCTACAGGCGAATGAATGACAAAAAGGTAAAAATTGGAATGGCAAGAAGCAGGGCGGACCAGTGCAGTGATTCTTTTTAAGAGCATTGTGTTCTGAAAAAATACAAGCACCAGTTTCCAGGAAAAAGAAATAAGAAAAGCTTTGAAGTTCATGTAAAAGTTTTAGTAGTTGACTTTAGCCAACCATGGTAAAATTAAATTTCCTAAATTATCAAGGCATCTGGCTGGTGTCCTTACTAATGACTTCCAGATTAACATTTCAGAGAACGCCTGTGACCTACATAATAACTGACACTACATAGTTCCTAAAAGCTGTTGAAGAAAAGCAAGCAATGTAAAGTACAAAGTCAACGCAAACAATCGTTTAATATTTGTTTGTACAGTACCTTGATAGGTCTTGGCAAAAGGTGACAAGTCAAAACCTAAAACCAAATGAATTAAAAGCTAATAGCTAGTGCAGACCTCCAGACTAGTGTCTGAAATGACGTCAGATTTACAAATCAATGAATCTACATCTTATTTGTTTTTGATCGCAGATTAAGAAAGCATGTATAAACTAGCATTGAAAAAACGTTTTATTGACATTCCTTGACTTGAAAGTAATGTTTTTTTTTAATTAAAGCATCAATATGAAATAAAATCCCTGTAACGAGACAATACGGTCATTAATTTGCAATGCTTTACATTTAGAAATGTTGTCCTAAACTGAAAATGACATGAAAGTTACTCGGTGAAGAACTAATCATCTGTTTTGTAATGCTAACCGGTCCTGGCCAAGTATGATGTCAACTTTATTTAAAGATAAAATTTTCATTTTATAAGATTCAAGATTGTCTCTTTTGTGACTAATGTAAAATGCTAATTTAATTTTCTTTGCATTCCTGGTGTACAGTGTTTATAAATCAAGTTTAAAACAGGATGCATTTAAATCAAAACCAACATGTACATACAAAAAGGAAATTACTATGTATATATATTCTGTGTTTTATATTTACATCAAGGTGTGGCTGAGTAATAAAGTGTGTTGTCCTGTGGCTCAGCCTATAAGTTATTGTCCTGCAGTTAAGGGGGGTGATGAGGGGAGGGGGATTTGGGGGTTGAGGGATTTGACAGCTCTGGGAAATAAAGCTGTCTCTAAATCTGTCAGTGGTGGCGCGGATGTTCCTGTACCGCTCTCTTGATGGCCCGGGTGGCTGGGATCAATGGTGATGGCTTTTGCTTTCATCTCGACTCGGCTCGCATATAAAGATTCCAAGTCATGGAGGGGGGCAGCCCACGATAACCCGTGCAGTTCTAATCACCTGTCCCAGTTTTTTGCAGTCCTGTGCCGTGCAGCTGCCGTATCACACGGTCACGTTAAGACAGAGGATGCTCTCGGAAATATGAACCATGATAATCTTCCTTTCTATTGTCAAATTTTACCTGAGGCGAAGTCGAAGTGACACATGTAATGTTCTCATTGTGCCAAGTGACATAGACTGAGAGCAGGATCTCACTTTTTATCATTAAAAAATAGTCAATCCCAATAAAGTTTTTCGAGCCAGAGTTGGAGTCAATACCGGTTCTTTTGATCACATTGAGCAATCACTAGTTTATGTCATTTATTATTTTTTTAAGGCTCTAAAGCAGCAGATATGATGGCATGTGTGTATGATGCTAATAAGAAAATCACGTCTTGCTGTTATTACAAACAATCGGCGTCACAAAATATATGAATCGTTATAGGAATGATATTGGTGAGTCTCTTAGACAGGCATGGAAAAAGGTAATATGAGCCACCCCTATTGCAAAGGATTTTGAAGTCATAGTATTTTATGACATCAACTCTGAACCGAAGAAGCTTAAACATGGTCACCATTCCATAACATTGTCAACGTAGATCAATTCGGCAATCGGCATGGATGAATAAAATGTCGTTACCTTTGAATAAAAGTTTGTGTCAAGTCTCCCCGCAGAGCATCAGAAACCCTTGATGAGGTTTGTGAGAGACGATCTGTACTGGAAAGCATCTGAAGGCTTCCTGTAACGGGAGCATCCCGCCCTCCTCTATCCTTCACATCCTCCTCCTCTTTCTCTTCTTCTATTCTGGCCAGGCTGAGAGTTTCATGTCCATAGCTCCCCGGAGGTGGTCCACCGTCCTTCCTCAACGCTGGTAATGGTAAAATGTTTCCCACAAAATCATTTTTGTGTATTATTGATCCCTAGACAGCCTTCAGCCATCGTCAATGTGTGTGTGTTTGGTACAATCACACTGTGATGCTGACATACTTTGTAGTCACACACTGACACACATAGAGTACAGAACTAGACTGAGTGTAGCTGCTATATAAACCAAAAGATTTCACACACATACACAAATATGAAGCATCAGTGGTATAACATGGTTTGTTTTTGAACAAGCAAATACATTTTACATTTAATGTATTGACAATTGATGGTATACATGCATATCGCATGAACTTTTCGTTTACTAATCCAGTGTTTTCCAATCTTTTTTGAGGCAAGGCACTTTTTTTCAATAAAAAATTCAAGGCACACCATGTGTTGAAAATATTTGAAGACAAATTTCTGGCACCAGTTTGATTTTTTTTAAAAAGCGTAAACCATTGTGTTGTCTTATCATTTGTGGTCACTGATTTTGGGTCATAATTTTGTTTGAACTTGATCTTGAACTTGAACTTTACTGTATTTCAAGCGTGTTTTTCTTTTTTTTCTTCCTGAAAAATATGAACAAAAACTTTTTTTTTTCTTTCTTGTTAGTAAAATAAAAACATGATTGGTATCAGCAAAATGAAGTGCAGGATTTTGACTATTTGGTTTGTTATATTATTTTTGGGGCCTGTAAATGTATCAGCCTTTTCAAATCAAATACGTTAATAAACATATTTCTCCGTACTTTCTCATATAAGCAGATGATTAGTAGAAAAGAGGAAAAATATAAAAATATGCTGTCATCTACTGATACAGAATAGAAGAATAGAATTCTTTGTAACAATGCACACAGAACGAAATGTCGATACAACTGACCCGTACAGTTAAACTGAAGCGAGCCGATGCAGCCGCAGCCAAACAGGGCGTAGCCATTTTAGTCATTAGGTGACCAATTCCAACCCTTAATGCTGAGCGCCAAGCAGGGAGGCAACAAGTACCATTGTTGTAAGTCTTAGGTATGACTCGGCCGAGGCTTGAACCAGCGACCTCTCAGTCTCAGAACGGGCGCCCTACCATCTAGGCTACCGAGCTGGTATGGATGAATGTTAGTTACTTGGCTGATACTTGGAACCTGAATGCAGATTTGAGAAGGAAATTAAATGTTTTTGAGATGAAGTGTTTGAGGAGTATGTTCCTAGTGACAAGATTGGATAGATTGAGAAATGAAATTGTGAGAGAACTGGAGTGGTAGCGGAACTGAGCAAGCGTGTGGATGAGAGAGTACTTGGTTGGTTTGGACACATGTAGAAGATGGATGAGGAGCAAATGTTGAAGAAGATCTACAGAGCAGAAGTAAATGGAAGGAGACCAAGAGGAAGGCAGCAATAGAGATGGATGGATGATGTCATGAGTGCACTGGTGGAAAGAGGTAGTGGAGCTAGAGCTCTTGTTGATAATAGGAATGAGTGGAGAGGTGTTGTGAAAGGATAGTGGGATGTTTGGACGCGTTCTAAGAGATGGGCAGGGCACCTGTATGTCAACCTTACCAGAGTGACATGGTCGCTTTCTTGTGTCTCGTTTCATCTGGAGGGATGAAAGCATGACCAACTTGGGTGCCGAGGTGCTTAACTTGTTTGGGCATTTGGGTTGGCCAAACTTTGTGTGTGTTTTTTTCCAACTTTTTTTCTTTTCTTTGTTTTTGTGTATGTGTTTGTCTTGCTGTCTGTCACCCCTCTTGAGGGATATGATCAAGGTAGATAGATAGATAGATAGATAGATAGATAGATAGATAGATAGATAGATAGATATACACTAAACGAGGTCTCCCGTCACACTGGTTGAAAAACACTGCACTAATTTATGTATGTATATAGTTTTTCTGAGGTTAGTTTTTATTTTGTTAGTCTTACACTAAATTCTCAGATTTTTTTATGATCTGATATACAGATATTATACGCGTGGTGGTGTTTTCTTTTTATTTTATTATTTAGGATAAGGGTGAGAGTAAGAAAAAGGCTGTTCCAAATACAGTCCAACTGCCAACCCAAACCCACAAAAAGATGAAAAAGGAAGAGTTTATTTGAGCACATTTATTAATTTCACATACTTGCACGCGCAACAAAAGGAGCTAAAATGATCATTTCTAAATCAGTAAGATAAAAATAGAACGTCTGTAGAATCTAACATTATTATTTGTAATGTACCTAACACCCAAACCTCGCCCCGTTTTTTTCCCCATTTTTTAAATTCTTTTTTCACAGTTTCTGCTTTTGTTTCCTTTTTCTGAGCTTTTTAATTTCTTTTTCCCCGTTTTTTTCCTTTTAATTTTTTTTCTTAGTTGCTTACTTTTATTTTTTCCCTTTTCCCCATTTTTTTTACCACTCCATCCAGTTTTCTTTGGGTGGGCAGAGCGTGTCCTGAATGTTTCAAGCGCATGTGATCTCTCACAGTGTCCAGCAGAAGGCAGCAATGTCATTCCTTAATGTTCTAATTGTGCTGTTATTCAGTAAGGTGACCAAACATCCTTTTCCCCGGACATGTCCACTTTTTACATCCTGTTCGGGGTGTCCGGCGGGGTTTTACAAATAGATGAAAATGTCCAGTTTTAATTATTCTTCACGGGACCAATTTGAGTGTTGAAATTGAATGACGCTTTGCACGGGATACGACGTATTCCCTGGCACATATGTTTTGCTGTCTAACAGAGTTGTCGGGAGACCTGACAGCTCACATGGATACAGAGAAACACAAAAGAAGCTGTGCAAGGCGAGAATTCTTCTGCTAATTTGACCGACCTTCTTGTAAGACCCGGGAAAACAGATTTCACACCGTTAACCACAATAAAGATTTAAGGGACGATTTTTGTTTGATTTACAACATTTCACTGAAAAGAGAAAATAGTCATTTGTCAAAGCCACAGAAGTTTTATTTAGAACATACTTTCAGATTATTTTTAGAGTAAGAATTCAAGGTTGATGTGCTAATACACTGGAGGCATCATTTTTAAATCAGAATTTTATTCCAGTTTTTAAACCTTATTATTGTTCTACTATTTTAGGATGAATAAAGTCAAGTCAAGTCATTTTTATTTGTATAGCCCTTAATCACAAATAGTCTCAAAGGGCTTCACAAGTTATTACATATAAAAAGTTTAGGTTATTCGTATGCTATAGAGTAGAAGTGAGTTTTAAGCTTAGACTTAAACATGTCCACTGAGGCAGCAGATCGGATCTCTGGGGGAAGAGCATTCCACAACACCGGTGCCCCGGATGGAGAACGCTCTTGAGATCACCAGGAGACCGGCGCTCTCGGAACAAAGGCTTCGGGTCGGGACATAGGGGGAAATCAGATCTGAAAGATATGAGGGGGAAAGTCCATGTATGATTTTGTATAGTAATAGGAGAACCTTAAAATCGCATCTTGGGCTAACTGGGAGCCAATGCAGGTTAGCCAAAATTGGGGTGATGTGATCGTACTTTTTTGTCCTAGTTAAAAGCCTCGCTGCAGCATTTTGTACCAGCTGAAGACTCTTGAGTCTGGTCTTCGGAAGACCGGAAAGTAGTGCATTACAGTAATCGAGACGGGAGGTAACAAACGCGTGAATTATGATTTCCGTATCCGACTGAGAAAGTATAGGACGAATTTTAGCAATGTTACGGAGATGGAAAAAAACGGTTCTAGTAATTTTCTTCACATGTGTTGGAAAGGACAGATCGGGGTCAAATATGACACCTAAATTTTTAAGTGAGTCGCTCTGTGTGATGTGGCAATTGTAGATGTTCACAGCAGTTTTAGAGAATAAGTCACGGGAAAGTTTGTTGAGAAACCTCTGAGAATTTGAATTTGTGTCTTTGGTTATATGGCTATTATTTTGTTTTAAAACTGGATTTTCAATCCATATGGAGGAGACGGACTGTAAATATATTAAAGTGATAAGGCAAGGGCGGCGGACAAGTTTGACACAAAGCCGATATTTATAACTGTGAGAGTCAAAGAGCCACACCACGCACTTGAGACTGTCTTTTTACTTGGCTTTTCAAGGTGCTCAACTTTTGCTTGCGTAGTTCAGTACCTTTGGGGAATTCCGTGTCAATATTAGCAGGGGCTATGGTAAAATGACACTGAAGATTTGAAGTCTTGAAATGGGATTTGCCATTCCTTTAAACAAAAAAGTAAGCATCTTCCCATTTTTCCTGAAATGCCCTGTTTTCATATTTCCGTTTCGCTTTGCATTTCGCTATTTTGACCATGAGGGTAACAGTCTGCACACTCATGAAATGTTTACTTAATTTCCCGGCATTAGACGTAACCTACGCAGATGATTGGCAGTCAGTTATGTGTCCGGAGCAGCATAAAAACAACAAATCTGCCAAATCAATTTTAAAATATTTTTTTATTATTTGATATTAAGTAAAATTGATTCAAGTGTGTTTGTTTTAAGAGGGGAATAAACTAAACATGAAGCGAGGCAAAGAGTCACAGTATATAGAAAATATGATGAGGCAAAGAGCCACATTCTCATTGGCCAGGAGCCGCATGCGGCTTTAGAGCCGCATGTTCGCCACAACTGTGATCAGGCATCCTTGAGTAAACTTCGAGTATAATTTAAGTATCCCGAGGCCGGGCCGAGTGTCCTCTTTTTTGGAAAACAAAATGTGGTCACCCCATTGTAAAGTTGTGTGCAAAAAATAAAATAAAATAAAAATTAGATAAGGTTTACCGGTGACATACTTAAAAAATACATTTTAGAAGAAAAAAGTGCTGCATTCAACTCACAGAGTTTTGCTACATAATCAGAAAAAATGGGTCAACAAAACTAAATAATTGCCTTCTTCTTCTTCAATTTTAATGGCGGTTGGCACCATCATTTTGTTGCATTACCGCCCCCCAAATAACTTTAAAGCTGAAATGTAAGCAGATTTGTAGTAAAGGAGTACTGAGCAGCTCTCCTCAAAAAAAACAAATCAATGAAATGTTAATGCATATTTGGGAAGTTCATAAGAATTCGATCCAGCCTGGACCGCCTCAGGCTAGCGTGTTAGCATACTACGGCTATCAGATCGGCACCTTCATTAACTTTATGTTAATTTCTCAGAAAGCAATTGATGCTATTGATCACAGAGGATGTGGGGTGGTTTCATTGGTGTGGTGACATGGGTCACCTTGGTGTATCCACCTTGTCAAGAAAAGCTAACAAAGCCCTCGTTCCCTTATATATTTAAATTTTGTGCTGTGAACGCACAGAAAATCTGCTTAAACTAGTCTGTCTTGCGAGTTGAAATTTGCCAAACACTGACTATCCACATACCTTTTAAAATATTTTTCTAGCCATAAAATTGTCCATTTTGAGGCTAATGTAAGAACTTTATTAATATTTTGCTGCTCCTGAATTGTTTTTTTATTTTTTTGTATTTTTTTTTGAGTCGGGGGTGTGTATGTTGGTAGTTTGGGGCAGTTATGTTGTCCCAAAAGGATCTTTTAACATCTGGATTGCCGGCACCTGGACTAGCTTATTGTTGTGCCTGCAGAACAACTGGGCTGGGGCTTTTAATGTGCTGATTGCGATTAATTTGTTTATTTGATATATACTGTTATCGTTTTATAGTTTATCAAAGTACTTGAATTTACCCTGACTATTTTTACTTATTCCTAAATTAAATGTAATTTTTTGTTGATTGGATAAATTTGGATGATTTTACACAACACTACTGAACTACAAAGCTATAACTATCTTGACCACACTACAAGCTATTGCTTGTAACCCATCGCAAATAGATCAAACAAGCGCCACATCTTGTGGCAGAGTTTCATTAATATGAATTAAAGCAATCTGAAACTAAATTAGCTACCCACTGTCTCCAGGGTGGTCATGAATAGTAGGTTTTTCTTCGGTAAAACTGTCAATAGAACGTTACCGCATGTGTTAATTTGCCGTATACTGTACTGTAATGCTTTAAACGTACACCATAACAAGACATATGTTAATTTGCTCTCATTTATCAGTCACAAGTCTCCTTCGTGGCCACAAATGTTTTTTATATGATTACCTAGATCCAGTAGGTTGTATTTCCAGCACGTTGAAAAATGAAGATACCTAAAAAAAAGAGATAGCATCCATCCATCCATCCATCCATTGTCTTCCGCCTATCCGAGGTCGGGTCGCGGGGGCAGCAGCGTTAAAAGGGAAGCCCAGACGTCCCTATCCCCAGCCACCTCCTCCAGCTCATCCGACGGGACACCGAGGCGTTCCCAAGCCAGCCGAGAGACATAGTCTCTCCAACGTGTCCTGGGCCGCCCCCGGGGCCTCCTGCCGGTGGGACATGCCCGGAACACCTCCCGAGGGAGGCGTCCAGGAGGCATCCTTATTAGATGCCCGAGCCATCTCAACTGGCTCCTCTCAACGCGGAGGAGCAGTGGCTCTACACCGAGTCCCTCCCGGATGACTGAGCTTCTCACCCTATCTCCAAGGGAGAACCCAGCCACCCTGCGGAAGAAACTCATTTCAGCCACTTGTATCCGGGATCGAGTTCTTTCGGTCATGACCCAAAGTTCATGACCATAGGTGAGGGTAGGAACGTAGATCGCCTGGTATATCGAGAGCTTTGCCTTTCGGCTCAGCTCCCTCTTCACCGGTGACTTCAACCCCAGTGATCCGAATGACGGCAGATGCTGCACCGACCCGTCTGTCGATCTCCCGTTCCATCCTACCCTCACTCGTGAACAAGACCCCAAGATACTTGAACTCCTCCACTTGGGGCAAGACCTCGTCCCCGACCCGGAGGGAGCATACCACCCTTTTCCGACTGAGAACCATGGCCTCGGATTTGGAGGTGCTGATCCCCATCCCGGCCGCTTCACACTCGGCTGCGAATCGCTCCAGCGAGAGCTGAAGATCACGGCCTGAGGAAGCCAACAGCACCACGTCATCTGCAAAAAGCAGTGACGCAATGCTGAGGCCCCCAAACCGGACTCCATCCCCGCCAAGGCTGCGCCTAGAAATTCTGTCCATAAAAGTTATGAACAGAATCGGTGACAAAGGGCAGCTCTGGCGGAGCCCAACCCTCACCGGGAACGAATCCGACTTAGTGCCGGCAATGCGGACCAGACTCTGGCACCGGGCATACAGGGACCGCACAGCCCGGATAAGACTGTGCGGTACCCCATACTCCCGAAGCACCCCCCACAGGGCCTCCCGAGGAACACGGTCGAATGCCTTCTCTAAGTCCACAAAACACATGTAGACCGGACAGGCAAACTCCCATGCACCCTCAAAGACCCTGAAGAGTGTATAGAGCTGGTCCAGTGTTCCACGGCCAGGACGAAAACCACACTGTTCCTCCTGAATCCGAGATTCGACTTCCTGGCGGACCCTCCTCTCCAGTACCCCTGAATAGACCTTACCAGGGAGGCTGAGAAGTGTGATTCCCCTGTAGTTGGAACACACTCTCCGGTCCCCCTTCTTAAAGACGGGAACCACCACCCCAGTCTGCCAGTCCAGAGGCACTGATCCCGATGTCCACGCGATGTTGCAGAGGCGCGTCAACCATGACACGCCCACATCATCCAGAGCCTTAATGAAGTCCGGGCGGATCTCATCGACCCCCGGGGCCCTGCCACCGAGGAGTTTTTTGACAACCTCGGTGACTTCAACCCCAGTGATACGAGAGCCCAACCCAGAGTCCTCAGGCTCTGCTTCCCCAGAGGAAGACGTGCCGGTGGGATTGAGGAGGTCTTCAAAGTACTCCGCCCACCGATTCACAATGTCCCCGGTTGAGGTCAGCAGCGCCCCATCGGCACTATACACAGTGTCGATGGCACACCGCTTCCCCCCCCTAAGACGTCGGATGGTGGACCAGAATTTCCTCGAAGCCGTTCGGAAGTCGGCTTCCATGGCCTCGCCAAACTCCTCCCATGCCCGAGTTTTTGCCTCGGCAACCGCCAAAGCCGCATTCCGCTTGGCCAGCCGATACCTGCCAGCTGCTTCCAGAGTCCCACAGGCCAGGAAGGCCCGATAAGACTCCTTCTTTAGCTTAACGGCATCCCTCACCGCCGGTGACCACCAACGGGTCTGAGGGTTGCCGCCGCGGCAGGCACCGACTACCTTACGGCCACAGCTCCGATCAGCCGCCTCGACAATGGAGGCGCGGAACATGGTCCACATATCCCGCCTCCCTCGGGACATGGGCGAAGTTCTGCCGGAGGTGTGAATTGAAACTTCTTCTGACAGGAGATTCTGCCAGCCGTTCCCAACAGACCCTCACAACACGCTTGGGCCTGCCGGGTCGGGCCGGCATCTTCCCCCACCATCGAAGCCAACTCACCACCAGGTGGTGATCAGTTGACAGCTCCGCCCCTCTCTTCACCCGAGTGTCCAGAACATGCGGCCGCAGGTCCGACGAAACGATGACAAAGTCGATCATCGAACTACGGCCTAGGGTGTCCTGGTGCCGAGTGCACATATGGACACCCTTATGTCTGAACATGGTGTTCATTATGGACAGACCGTGACGAGCACAGAAGTCCAATAACGAAACACCACTCGGGTTCAGGTCAGGGGGGCCGTTCTTCCCAATCACGCCCCTCCAGGTCTCACTGTCATTGCCCACGTGAGCGTTGAAGTCTCCCAGGAGTACGAGGGAGTCCCCAGGGGGCGCGCTCTCAAGCACACCCTCTAAGGACCCCAAGAAGGGTGGGTACTCCGAACTGCTATTTGGTGCATAAGCACAAACAACAGTCAGGACCCGTCCCCCCACCCGAAGGCGGAGGGAGGCTACCCTCTCGTCTACCGGGGTGAACCCCAACGTACAGGCGCCGAGCCGTGGAGCAATTAATATGCCCACACCGGCTCTGCGCCTCTCACCACGGGCAACTCCAGAGTGGAAGAGAGTCCAACCCCTCTCGAGAGGACTGGTACCAGAGCCCAAGCCGTGCGTAGAGGTGAGTCCGACTATATCTAGTCGGAATTTCTCAACCTCACGCACCAACTCGGGCTCCTTCCCTGCCAGAGAGGTAACGTTCCATGTCCCAAAGGCCAGTTTCTGTAGCCGGGGATCGTCGCGCCAAGGACCCCTCCCTTGGCTGCTACCCAGCTCTCTGCGCACCCGACCCCTTTGGCCCCTCCTACAGGTGGTGAGCCCATGGGAAGAGGGTCCCACGTTGTCCCTTCGGGCTGTGCCCGGCCGGCCCCCGTGGGTAAGGGTCTGGCCACCAGGCGCTCGCCAGCGGACCCCACCTCCAGAAAAAAAAGAGATACCGCGGAGGAATATTCTTTTCTTCTTTTAGGCGAGTTGTGGGCAAACATTTTGATTGGCCGGATTGGGTTAAAACATTTGGCAAAAGCTCTGGCTAGGGAAAAAAATACATTAATTTTATTTTATCTTTTGTATCTACCAATACAGTAATACAATACCTCATAAATACATCAGGGGAAAAATGTGGGCGTACCCAATTTTTCTCATATAGTTGCTGCTATTTGAAAAAGATGAACAGAGGCTGCCCTACTTGCGAACGAGATCCGTACAATCTTTGTAAGTTAAATTTGTTTGTAAGTTGCTCCAGTGCTATATAGTATTTGGTATGTTAAGGGTCTATACAAGTATGTTTAAGGCATGCATTTTTGAGCGGATTTAAAAAAAAAAAAAACGACTCTGACCCAGATCGCCTCGATCACTGGTAGCAGACGACAACGTCATCGTAGATTGCTTATGAATTGGCTGTATACTAGAAAGCGTTGGCGCTGCTACGTATAATAAAGCAACACAACATTTACTGCAAGTGGAGAAAGAACTCGGATAGAATTGTTTATTTTTTTCCTTTGGTAGATAGTAAACTTGTTTACATGATTATCTTTGTTTTTATTCTATATAGCATGTAAGGTGTATTATCGCTTCATAAGGGGAATTACAATCACTAATAAGCAATTGGTGAGGTTGACACGAATGATGCAGACGTCTACTTGTACATTTTATAATTCATTTTTTAAAGCTATAAATAGAACATTTAATTGAATTGTTTTTGAAAAAGAAATCAAAGTAATAAATATGTCCCATCTTTAAGAACTAAATCTGATAATATGGATTGAAAATGTCAAAATGCAATACGACTAGCTCAGAATTTCTATTCTTATTTTTTTTCATACAATTTTATAAATACCTTAATAAATCAAATAAATACCTATAAAAAAGCATGTAAAGAAAAATGTAGGTAGTCATTTGAACTCTGGGGACAAGAGTGGTATCCAATAAACTGATTTTTATTTGTAGTAATATATCATACATATTATTTTATATCATTAACATTCAGAGGGCAAGATTAAAAAGCCTGACGGGCTGCATGTGGCTGTGAAGTAGTTTGCCCATTACTGCTGTAGGTGGTAGGCAATTTTGGGAGGCACACCACAAACTGATGCCGTCTTTTAGTATGAAAGTGACAGCTAGCAGGCTGCTCACCTTTTCTGGCCTGACAATGGCATCACGCTTGTGTTACGTGTCATAATCAGAAAAGGTGTCTTCAAAACAAAAAAGCAGAAGTGATATATTTTAGTTAAGCAGTCTTTGACTCAAAAAATGTAATAAGTTGTTTTTATTGA